>NC_042973.1:27845701-28511118 GCF_901001165.1 Salmo trutta | reverse complement strand
CAATTTGGCCTTGTTTTGCTACAGACATAGACTTTGGCATAGAGTGGTCCATAGAAGACTGCATTGCTGTGGGTCACGGAGTAGGCCTACTTGACTGAGTGGATACATCTCCACGTGTGGAGGTGCTGGCTCCACCACTATCACTAGCAGGCCCGCTAGTATCTCGAAGCTCCGCTACAGCTACCTTCACAGTTGGGTGCACAGTTCGCATATGCCGGTGTAGGTTGTGCGTAGAACCGGCTTTATATGAGATTTTGTTTTGGCAAATTATACACTGTGCTCTAACATTGTCTACATTATTAAAATGCAACCAAATGCTACTGTGCTTCTGACTCATTTTCCAGCTGTCCTTCCTCCCTCTACTCGGCTGCTAAATGTGTGACTGAGTGAGTTGGCTCGGCCCTCCCTCACGCATCTTTGGTTCATTGGTTGACACTGTGTGTCTGACTGACAGGAACAACATGTGAGAAGTCTTAGAAGACAGAACGAATGTGTGTGCTCTTGAGCATTGGGCTATATATATATATATATATTTTTTTTTTAAGTCGTTCTTTGAATTAGTTAATTCTATTAATTTAAATATTTTGATTATTCATATCTTAATTGTTTTATAAATAGATTCGGCTCTTCTGATATGCGAGCCGGCTCCCAAAGTTCACCTACAAGAGCCGGCTCTTAGACCCATCACTAATACCTGGAGAGTAAGTGTAGTTCGTCAACTGGAGGCACACACAGCTTGTGGATTTGTGCAAAACTACTACAGTAAGTATCTTTATTTGAAAAACATTCTCGCCGACATGACATAAGCGGCACATCAGCATATGTTTCGAAAACAATGATTAGACGTTTCTAAACCTTTAAACACAACTTCGAAATTGTAGTTCACATGGAGCCAACCGTGGGCGAATGTTACCGCTAAAACCTCTATACTATGTAAAGTTAAGGGTTTTCGAGAGCTAGCTAGTTATCACATATGTCGCGTTACGTAACACATTTAAAGTACCTAGTCAGACCATGCAAAGTTGCATACATGCAACAGACATACAATCCTGAAACTAGTCTCGATGTGTTGTGAATTAGCTGAGAAATCTCAACTCCAGGTAGATACATAACTACCTGGAGTTGAGATTTGTCGTCTAGCTGCTGTACCTACTAGTTATACATGTGACTAGCTAACGTTAACTTCATGTCTGACCTGTTGCTTCATAAAAACTATGACAATCTTTAGCTAGCTACTATACATACTATCAACACGAAAACAGATTAACAAAATAACCAGCAAGTTGCGTGGCGACTGGTACGTAGCTAGTAACAGCTAGCTGTTCAAGTTAGCTAACAGGCCGAATATATTTTGACCTTGCACACTTAACTTTACTTACTTCACTCACGGACTGTGGACGTGACATAGCCAAATTTACCTAACACATTGCAGTAGCTAGCTTGAACCAAATGTTTATCAATCAATCTGAAAAATAAAATGTACAATTATTCATATCAGATTGGCTAATAAGGTTTGCGCATGCAACTCACCTTAAAAGTAACTCGTCCAGTTTTCCCATAGTGTCAATTCTCACTTTTTACAGAACTGCAAAGACGGGACTCTCCTTTCAGCGTTGGGAAATACAGTCTAAGGCATAGTTTTTCTTCTTCGTGTAGTTTTCCGGCAGACAATGCTTTGTTCGTTTTTCTTCTTCGATGAGGTTTAACGTCGGTTGGCATCCAATGTTGAATTACCGCCACCTACTAGAATGGAGTATAACTCCCTTATACTTTGCTTGATTTTTTTATTTATTAAATAAACTACAATCTAAAACTACAGTCACCCCAAAAAATATTTATCTAAAAAATAAGCACTGTACTTCACTATTTAGTCCTACTTCAGGCCAACAGCCTTGAAAGGATGGGACACCACCACTCAAAACACCCTGTAACTCTGATGTCAGGTCAAGCACACCCAAATACCTCTCTGCACCTGCCACCACAACATCAATTTTCTGCAACTTATGTTCCATCCCTATGTAGTAGAGTGATGTTGTTCCCCTAGATTATGCACCAAGTTGCACGCAAGGACAGTTCAAGTAGGCCAGGGCAAGAGGGGATGTTAATAAGTTAGTAACAATAATAATAATTCAATGTGTTTTCTTTATTTAATTACAGCAGCATAGTTAATGTTATTTTTCGGTGTACAAACATTTTTTGATATCTATATTGTAAATACACCTAATTGTAAAAGTTTGTATATTTTGGTTTGGTCCATCGCGGGTTATCCGTACTTACGGACCCTTTTATCGTTCTCTTTTGCCGGACCTTCAGCTAGCAAGGTATGTTGTCCTTGGCGCCGTAATTTGGCAATATAAAACTGTGGTAAAGTTACATAAAGTGCTGTTACGCAATTATAGAGTTTGTTACAATGTGAACAATTATAAAGATTTATGTTAACTTTCACCAAGCTCGCTAATTAGGGTACCTATTGTAACTCGGGAGTATTTGGGACCGTGTTTGAGTGAGTTGCTATGTGGTCACGCAGGTGCCCGAGAGCTGTGACTGCACCGAGGGCTAACCTATTTTGTGTTGTCTCTTCGTGTGCAGGTATGTCTTTTATTTTGTTCCGAATATGTTGTATATAATTTTAACTGTATTGTATAGTGTGCTGATGGGCACTGAATGTATGTATGCAGTTCCCGCTCTTTTGCCGGACCTTCAGCTAGCAAGGTGCCTGAGAGCTGTGACTGCACCGAGGGCTAACCTATTGTGTGTTGTCTCTTCGTGTGCAGGACCAATAAACATGATTCAACCATCATAATTCCAGTTGTGGCAGTGTCCTGATTAAAAGTACACAACGCAGAACGAACCACGCTACACCTATAGTACAGTTGATCACCATTGCTATAAATGCAAAAAATTAAATCTTACTGAAACATATATCACTTGTTGGTTTATCACTCTGTACTGGTACAGATCTACTACTCACACCACTCCTCTCAGGATCCCTCCCCCTTGACCCATCTTCCTCTACTTTCTTCACTGCCTCAGCATATGACAACTTCTGCACAACTCGAACCCTGGAAACCTCAACCTGCCTCTCTCGGACACGATATTTCTGATCCCCAGCCCCATGGGCACCCCTACAATTAACACATACCACTACTTTCCTCAATGCTACACACTCCTTTTATCTCATGCCCTTTTACACACTTCTAACACCTCGGAATCTCCCTCCTACATACTGCTGCAACATGACCATAAACTTGGCCCCTGAAATAACTTAGTGGGATCGGAAAACAAAAGCATTCACAGAATAACTTCTATACCCTAGCATGACTTTATCCGGCAAACCCTCTGCTTCAAAACTCAGAACGACAGACAGGGTCTTCACAGTCTCGCGCTCCTCGCCTCCATGTCTGCGTCGCACCAAACTTCAGTAGATCCACCTCCACACTCAACGCCACCCCAGTTAACACTCCTTTCAGTGGCGCTCTGCTCTGGAGAGAAAGGAGCACACAGCTCTAGTCCCGAGTCGCGAAACACACAATGCCCTCTCCCTCTGAGCAGCAGACACACAAACACAAAAAAAAAACATAAGTCAATTTCTGGATACTTTGACCTAATTGACAGATCCCAGCTCCTTCTTCACTCAGCTTCATACCACAAATAGATTGGCCGAAAGGCATGGATCCACTTTCTTCACAAATCATGCTCCCACTGGGCCAGAGTCATTTTGGACATTTGCTTGATACTTGGAGCAAGGCTCGGAAGCCTTGACCTCACCTGTCAGCGCAGGTTCTTCCTATTCACTTTTGTCAGGTTCAATTTCCATTGACTGCTCAGGGTTTTCAGGAGAGGAGCATGTACTGTACTTCAGAAAGTATTCATACCCCTTGACTTATTCCACATTTTGTTGTGTTACTGCCTGAATTCAAAATTGATTAAATAACAAGAGTGAGAACATGCTTTTAGAAATGTTTGCAAATTTATTGAAAATGAAATACAGAAATATAACATTTATATAAGTATTCACACACCTGAGTCAATACTTTGTAGAAGCACCTTTGGCAGCAATTACAGCTGTGAGTCTTTCTTGATAAATCTCAGAGCTTCCCACACCTGGATAGGGCAACATTTGCCCATTTATTATTTTTAAAATTCTCTGTCAAATTGGTTGCTTAACATTGCTAGACAACCATTTTCAGGGCTAGCCATAGATTTTCAACAAAATTTTACTCAAAACTGTAACTCGGCCACTCCGGAACATTCACTGTCTTCTTTGTAAGCAACTCCAGTGAACATTTGGCCTTGTGTTTTAGATTATTGTCCTGCTGAAAGGTCAATTAATCTCAGAGTGTCTGGTGGAAAACTGACTGAACCAGGTTTTCCTCTAGGATTTTGCCTGTGCTGAGCTCCATTCCATTTATTTTTTAACCTGAACAACTCCCCAGTCCTTAATGATTACAAGCATGCCCATAATATGATGCAGCCACCACTATGCTTGAAAATATGGAGAGTGGTACTCAGTAATGTAATCAGTAATGTGTTGTATTGGATTTGCCCCAAACATAACAATTTGTGTTTAGGACAATTAGTTTTGCATTATTACTTCAGTGCTTTGTTGCAAACAGGATGCATGTTTTGTAAATGTTTTATTCTGTTTAGGCTTCCTTGTATTCACTCTGTCAATTAGCTTAGTAACGTGGAGTAACTACAATGTTGTTGACCCACCCTCAGTTTTCTTATATCACAGCCATTCAACTCTGTAACTGTTTTAAAGTCACCATTGGCCTCATGGTGAAATTCCTGAGTGGTTTCCTTCCTTTCCGGCAACTGAGTTTGGAAGGAGGCCTGTATCTTTGTAGTGACTAGGTGTATTGATACACCATCCAATGTGTAATTAATAACTTCACCATGCTCAAAGGGATATTCAATGTCTGTTTTTTTTATAGCAATCTACCAATCTTGGCGATGCACTGGAAAACCTCTCTGGCCTTTTTGGTTGAATCTGCGTTTGAAATTCACTGCTCAACTGAGGGACCTTACAATTATCTGTATGTGTGGGGTACAGAGATGAGGTAGTGATTCAAAAATCATGTTCAACACTATTATTGCGCACAGAGTCCATGCAACTTATTATGTAACTTGTTAAGCAATTTGTTTTAGGCTTGGGGGTTGAATACTTATTGACTCATGACATTTCAGGTTTTTAATGTTAATTAATTTGTAATACAATTTGAAAAACACAATTCCACTTTGACATTATGGGGTATTGTGTGTAGGCCAGTGACAAAAAATATAAATTTAATTCATTTTAAATTCAAGCTGTAACACAACAAAATGTGGAAAGTCAAGGAGTGTGAATGCTTTCTGAAGGTACTGTTATTATCTTTCCTGTACCTGACTCAAAGGAGAAAGTACACAGCTTGTATTTCGCAGACATCAGTTTGTAAGATTTGTACCTCACGCCCTTCTTTCGGGCCTCGTGTAACGTCACCATCCACCATCTTCCTCCAACCCCACCCCTGTCCTCGCCGACTAAGCATAAGCAGACCAAGAGAGGAGTTTTTGTATGGGGGACAATGAGAGAGTGTCAAATTTGATCAATATAAAAGTGACTAATTATTTTGATGAGGCTTATTTGATTGAATAGATCAATAGACGTTTCATAATGCTTAGGTTGTTACAAGTGTATTAATATGTTTTCTACATGGCTAGCTAGAATGTTCCCGCCTGATCTCGCCTCCTCCCAACTGCCTTTCACCTTTGCGGACATGTATTCCCATATGTTAGAGTGGTCGGTTGACCAGCTTGTCAATATGATAGATGCATCTTTTCAGACACACAGCACAGACAGCCATATTGACTGCCTCGACCACTGCCTGTCCCAATGATTCAGATATTTTATAATTCCTCTATGGAAAATGTTAGGTTGGGGGTAAAGAATCTGATCCTAGGTCTGTGGTGCACGCACACAATTGCAGAGTAGTAGGGTAAAGTGACAAAATATGCACCGATCACAATATAGATTTCATCAATGTTGGCAAGTAGGGTGAAGGTACTGCCCCATCTTTATGAGAACTTCTCTGGGGAAAGAACGCTACACTTGATGCCTCCAAGTGCAGAAGGAAAGGGCATTTTATCAATTCGATTTCCTCACCACCTGCATCCTCTCTCCTCCATCCTCTCTCACCTCCTTTTGGAAAATGTCAAAGGTAATTGAGGACAGTTGGCGAGGAGAGTGAACTTGGATGGAAATGTACTTGCTTGAAGCAAAGAGGAAGAGGCAAAGCAAGGATAACTGGGTCCAAAATATTTTTTCTCCAGCAGGTGGCAATTTTAGTTTTTTTTTGCTCACAAAGGAGTTTTTGTATGGAGGTCAATGAGTGTCAAATTTGGTCAACAAAAATGTAATGGCTTATTTGCTACATGTGGCTTATTTGGCCTAATATAAGTTTTAGTAATGCTTAGGTTGTTATGAGTGTACTGATATAAGTAGGACACGTGACATCCCGGCGACTTTGAGAAAAAACACTTTATATCGGAGTTGTGTATGTTGTTCACACGCGTATCTGCCCTCTCATTGGCTAGAATGGTCCCACCTGATCTTGCTTCCTCCCGACTGCCTTCCATTTTTTAAAGAAATGTAGAGCGGCTACTTGAGTATCTGATAATCTGTGCTTCAAATGAGACAGTCCTTCTCCACTCCCGCATCATTAGGCAAATTACATTTACAGGGGTGGGTCCCAAAATAAATGTGTCAATTGATCAAAACAAATTAAGTTAGTTGTGCAATACACTTTATAGATAAAACAATAAGTAGCATATTGTTTTTAAACATGTGCATGTTTTTCTGTGACAAAACAAAAGCTGATTCAAAGGGGGTGTGGCAGATTTCAAAACTCTTCTTCGGTAGGATACACATGAGTATCCTCGATAAAAGGTGGCTATCGAGGAAGGGAGGACACTCCTCTGTTTGCCTACTAACGAACTGACACCCTCCTCGACTACTGAACCACTTATTGGTGACCCGGAGTCACAGCAGAGAGAGGATGGAGGGTGGTCTTTTGACCAAACGAGAAAACCCCTGTAACAGTTTAAGCCAATCATACTGTAAAAGGCATTAATTGAATCATGTTATTCTCAGTCAAACCAGTTACTTACTGTTCAGTCAGGAAATACACATTTTGAGGTAAAAGAGTGAAATTACTTTGACAGGGTGAGATTCTCGATTACTGAATGAACTATTTCATGTTGTCTTGCCTTCCCTGTGGATAGTTTTCAATGCAATGAAATACTTGTGTTTCTTCACGTCAGTAAGAAAATATCATCAGTTTACCTGTGTCACATCCCCCAGGACTGTAACCAGAGAGGAAGAAGTGAAGCAAGAGGGTTTAGTCCGCCAAAAAAACACGAAATTAGGATAAAAATTTTTATGGAGGTCAATGAGAGTGTCGAGTTTGGTCAACAAAAAATGTTATTTCTAATTTGCTACTTGAGGCTTATTTGATCGAAGAGAAGTTTAGTAATGCTTAGGTTGTTACGAATGCACTGATATAACTGAACACACATGGCATTTCGGCAACTTAAAAAAAGATATACTTAATATCGGAGTTGTGCCGGTTGTTCACGCGTATCTGCCCTTTCATTGGCTAGAATGGTCCCACCTCCTATCCCGCCTGTCTTCCATCTTTGAGGACATGTATTTCCATCACTAGAGCGGTCACTCGACTATCTTGTCAATATAATAGATCATCTTTGCTGTAACATAACATCCCGATTAGAGGGAGGGCAGGAGCCGCTCACAGGTAGGCTTGAAAGTTGATCAGGACCTGGGGAAAGAAAGTAAGCCTAAAACATTTTAAAAAATGATATTACATGGTAAATTATTAACACTAGTGCGTAACTGGACTATGTAACTAGGACTCTTTAAAAGTAGGGCGATAAGAAAATAAAAGCTGAGGGTGTAAAATCAGCTTAAAATCCAAGTTGCGAACAAGCCAACAACAGAGTGGCTGCTGATCTGACTTCTCTGGACCCCTCTTCCCGACAGTTAAAGGTGAGAAGTTCTGCGCATGTGCGGAATTCTCTACTTTATGCAGTCTCTGCTCTACTTGTTTGGCTGCCCAGAGAACAGGCTACTCTGGCGTATGGTGAATTAGCTGAATGAATGTATGCAAGATCACATAATGAGTGTATTCTACATAACAGAACCAAATATAATAGCATAGTTGTACAAAAAAAACATTTCTTATGAGATTTCAGGATGATTGTGCGGACAGTCACTTTTTTTTATCATGTGGCCAAAACTCAACAGTGCGTGCCAATAGGCAAAATATGTGCTTCGATTTAAACAAAACGCAGGCATTCCACAGTTTAACACCATCTAATTTAAAATTCGCTCACTGTACATAGCTAATTCAAAACACTACTGTATGTCTAAATGCTAGGCCTACTTTGAAACAACATTGTAGTCTATATAACTCAAGAAGATATTAAATGCATATGCCCATGATACTGATTGTGGTCAAATAATTGTCATGAAGATGCTGCATGGACGTTTCACCAGTAAAACTTGAAGAATTGTCCTTCACGACTTGACAGTGAGAATGTGAAGGGTGGGTGACAACAAAGATTTGTGCGTAAAGTAGGCCTAGAGCCTCTAGAGGTAAAGAAACACATGCGCAGAATGTGATTTGGATTTTCAGCTCTGGGGGAAAAGGGATCCAGGGGGCCAGGACTGGGGCGGTTCGGCAGCCTCCAGATATGCAGCCTCCTCAGCCAACAAACAAACCACTGAGCAATATGAACTAGACAGAGCACCTTCCGTTGTTTTCATTGTATTCTACTTACGATCGCATACAGTGCTTTTGGAAAGTATTCAGACCCCTTGACTTTTCCCACATCTTGTTACGTTATAGCCTTATTCTAAAATGGATTCAATTGTTTTTTTCCCCTTGTCAATCTACACACAATAGCCCATTGTCGGGTTCACCTTGGGGTCATGTTAGGGGCTGTACCAAATGTTTGATGTATTTTAATAATTGATTGATAATTGATTATGTTGTATTAATATGCTTAAGTTGTATTAATAGAAGGGGAGGGGTTATAAGACCCCTCCCTCCTTACATGTTTAGGGTCCTATACTACAGATTAACAATATATATATATATATATATATATTCATTATGATGTTTAAAATTGTTCCACAGGCTTTTCTAGTCTCTGCCTCTTATAAAGAAACTGAGAGATTTGTGACTGTGACACAGAACTCTGCAGGGGAGTGTAAGAGATAACAGACTAGTCAGACATTCCACTATAAATCAACTTGGGGAGTGGACATTTACTGCTGAGCCTTTAGATAACACTGAAACTCTTGTTTGTATAGTTGTGTAGGCATGGGTTTGGTCTCATGAGTAGAAGGTAATGACGTAGGCAGTGACACACCTTAGATATATGACTGCAGGCATAATAAAACAACTCGGACCCTTGTCTATTTTGCAGAACTTACTCGGAAACATGCGTGCTATGTTCCTGTTGTCAACTTCTGTCTGCAATTGCATTAATAAATTAATGATTGATTTACTTAAAGATATTGTCTGAATGCTAATTTCACCAATGAGCCAATGATTGACAAGGAACAAGGAACGAACCCCAAAACCATGACAAAGAAAAAACAGGTTTTTAGAAATGTTTGCAAATGCAAAACAAATGAAAAATTGAAATATCACATTTACATAAGTATGCAGACCCTTTACTAAGTACTTTGAAGCACCTTTGCCAGTGATTACAGCCTGGAGTCTTCAAGCTTGTATTTGGGGAGTTTCTCCCATTCTTGTCTGCAGATTCTCTGAAGCTATGTCAGGCTGGATGGGGAGTGTCGCTGCACAGCTATTTTCAGGTCTCTCCAGAAATGTTCGATCAGGTTCAAGTCCAGGGTCTGGCTGGGCTGGGCCACTCAAGGACATTCAGAGACTTGTCCCAAATCCACTCTTACGTTGTCTTGACTATGTTCTCAGGGTCGTTGTCCTGTTGGAAGGTGAACCTTCTCCCCAGTCTGAGGTCTTGAGCGCTCTGGAGCAGGTTCTCATCAAGGACCTCTAAGGACCTTGCTCCGTTCATCTTTTCTTCAATCCTGACGAGTCTCCCAGTCCCTGCTGCTGAAAAACGTCCCCACAGCATGATGCTGCCTCCATGCTTCACCATAGGGATGGTGCCATGTTTCTTCCAGATGTGACGCTTGGCATTCAGGCCAAAGAGTTCAATCTTGGTTTCATCATACCAGAGAATCTTGTTTCTCATGAGTCCTTTAGGTGCCTTTTGGCAAACTCCAAACAGGCTGTCATGTGCCTTTTACTGAGGAGTGGCTTCCGTCTGGGCCCTCTACCATAAAGGCATGGTGGAGTGTTGCAGAGATGGTTGTTCTTCTGGAAGATTTTCCCATCTCCAAGGAGGAACTCTGGAGCTCTGTCAGTGTCTATCGGGTTCTTGGTCACCTCCCTTACCAAGTCCGTTCTCCCACGATTGCTCAGTTTGTCCGGCCGGCCAGCTCGAGGAAGAGTCTTGGTGGTTCCAAACTTCTTCCATTTAAGAATGATGGAGGCCACTGTCTTCTTGGGGACCTTCAATGCTGCAGAAATGTTATGGTACTCTTCCCCAGATCTGTGCCTCGAGATGATCCTGTCTCGGAGCTCTACGGACAATTCCATCTACCTCATGGCTTGGTTTTTGTTCTGACATGTACTGTCAACTGTGGGACCTTATATAGACAGGTGTGTGCCTTTCCAAATCATGTCCAATCAATTAAATGTACCACAGGTGGACTCCAATCAAGTTGTAGAAACAGCTCAAGGCTGATGAAATGAACCAGCATCCACCTGAGCTCAATTTCGAGTCTCATAGCAAAGGGTCTGAATACTTATGTAAATAAGTTATTTCTGTTTTTTATTTTTAATACATTTGTAAGCCTTTCAAAAAACCTGTTTTCCCTTTGTCATTATGCGGTATTGTGTGTAGATTGATGAAGATTTTTAAAAATGTTATCCATTTTAGAATAAGGCTGTTACGTAACAAAATATGGAAAAAGGGAAGGCATCTGAATACTTTCCGAATGCACTGTATGCCATTTTGTGGTTGTCTAGATCTGGTTTTAGAGAGCACATAACGCCTGCACACTAGCACTAGAGCAAGCGTGAGCAGATGCTACTTCATCACCTCATCCAGAAACATGACAGACATTGGATGAATATGAAATTGATAATCAACGAGGGGCTATGCGTTCTGTGGAAAATAATGCACTACGTGGAATGTGTGTGCCACACTGCACTAGCGGAGTGGCACACACCTTCCAGAGAGTTGCATTATTTTCCAGAGAACGCATAGAGTCCTGAATTGATTGTCCCGCTTATACCACAGTTAAATTTAACACATCTGCTGCTAGAAATGTGTTCAACATCCACAGAAGTAGCTAGCAAGTTTACTAGATGGCTACAGTAGTTGCATTGGTAATCAAATCAAATGTATTTATATAGCCCTTCTTACATCAGCTGATATATCAAAGTGCTGTACAGAAACCCAGCCTAAAACCCCAAACAGCAAGCAATGCAAACAAACAGACTTGCTAGCTTACCATCAGTCCTGCTAGCTTGCTATTTTGAAAATACAATTAAACAATACCATATTTCATATTTTCAATTTGACGTTTGCTTTCAAAAGCAGCTCAAACATAGAACATGTAAGATTTTAGAATGAACTGTCTATCCATTGAATATTGCCGTGCATTATAGGGAATTAGAAAATGGGTGTATCTAATCTTGAAAGTTTATTGATTAAAACCGCATTCCAGCAGGTGTCTATTCCACATTCCAGCAGGTGTCTATTCCACAAGTTACCACCGGCTAAAGCTATGACATTAAAATGCCTATTTACTATGTTCCATCGACCGCACAATCCACTGTCTCACTGCCCAGCCAGGCAATTTATAAACTTGATCTCCACTATAAAAAGCATCTAGACATTATATCACATCTATTTTAGACTAACCTTTCGTTTTCAACAGAGGAGATTTGTATAAACTTGTCTCTCTGACATTTGCAAAAAAAAATCCAGATTAAAATTCGTTCTCCAGCTGTTGCATAGTAATGAACGTGTCGGGATGAGACATGCAGGCAGGCAGCTTTTCTCAGTCAGTCGAAATCATGAATCAGCAGCATTTTTATGGCTATATACAAAGAAATATCAATACAGAACAGGTAAAATGAAACGAAGTGCAGCTAGTTTGCAGTCTTTCCAGCTTATTTTTTAAGTGATTGTGTTAGCTGTGTTGTTGACTAGGTCCTCTGAACAACAGTGTCCTGATGAGAGAGCACATTTTCTATGCCAGGTGAAATTGTGCATCATTAGCTCATTGCTATGGATGTATCCAAATAAATGTCACTAGGAAACAGCTTAAACAAATGCAAATGCAGCTACTTTGTTGTTATTCTGGCTGCACTGTTTGAGGTGACTGTAAGTTAGCCATAGTTGGCTAGCTAGCAAGCAAGGGATAAGAACGTTGCCAGCCAGTATGGCAATAGAACATTTAGAACAAACGACTGGGTCGCGTCCATAGATACAGAACAAAAATACTTAATGACTGGGTAGCGTCTCTGTCAACCGAACCGATAGAACGAATTACCAGCCGGCTTTTGTATCAACCATAGATTTATGTCAGGACTATATCTTGTGGAAGGATTAAATAGTATGAATAAATTATTCAAAATAACTTTTTTAAATTAAAATATGTAAATCATTATTTTAATATGTTGGTAACCCGTTATATAAAAGTGAAAATGCCCTCGAAGCCGGTGTTTGGAGGATATATTGGCACGGTTTGCTGGCCCTCAACTTCGTCTCGGGCTTAACAACACCCATGCCAATATATCGTCCAAAAACCGGCTTCTCAGGCATTATCACTTAAATAATGCACACTCCATAATGCATGCTCTAGAATGCCTTTCAAGCCAATACGAAACTAGTATTCAACAATGGCATGGTATAAAAATGTTTGATATCTTTGGTTGTGAGTGAATGACAATGTTTTGTGTGCAAAGGTGATGACTAAAGTGTCTTGTATGCAATTTAAACATTTCTCTATGGGGCCTTCTATGGGAATTGTATTTTTGGGCTTAACTTCAGCTAAACTGCAGTACCCAAAGTTGTCCTCTGGGTACAGTGGAAACCATGCTTCTAGACCAAAACCCTGGGGCCTTGAAACAAACAGTCCCTCAAACCGGGAAATAAATAATGATACGTCACCGGATGGAATACATTTTATTTTATTTGTTAGTCCTGGGCTGCATTCAGTTTGCTTCATCATTTGCTATGTTGCGCGACGGTTTGTACTGAACCACACGTTTCCCCAAAATGGTGAGCACCGTTCTTCAACAGCCTTTGAGGTACATTTGCTCCCGTTTGGTGGATATGGTGAGGTGTGGCCTGATCAATATGGGTGTGACCATCTGAAATTACAAAACTTGTGCTGCACACCATATGGTAACTGCCATCTGGGCCACCATAATCACAATGTTTTTTAACAGATCATTCAGTAAAGTACTGTTTCTGTTGAATTCAACATTGCATAATGTTCTGTCATACTGAACGCAACCCTGGTCACCTCTTGGTTATAACTGGGGCCAAAACGTAGTCTATTTTCAATGGAGACTAATTGGCCCTACTAGCAGACAAATGAGCCTCTAGATGGTGCTGTTTGACTTTAGAAAGAATATCTGTGGGGATTATAGGCTGTGTTTACACAGGCAGCCCAATTCTGATAATTTCCCAGTTATTATTGGTCTTGTGACCAACCAGATCAGATCTATTGCCAATAATTGGGCAAAAGATCAGTATTGGGCTGCCTGTGTAAATGCAGCCTAAGAATGGCATTTTCCACTTTCTTGCAAAATGGTTATACCTACAGAGGTCAGAATTCTTCATTCTTATTTTCAACAAGTATGTCTGAATTTCACCATCAAAGTGTATCTTCTAAGACTACTGCCTAGGACCAATGGATGCTGAGGCACAGGGTTGAATTACAGTGAGGAGGTGGATGTGCTAAGGATGTGCTTATGGAAGGCTATCCACAGGTTAGTGAGCAGCCTTGTAATACTCAGGGGGAGCCTGACTGTCTCCACTCATCCAGAGACAGACGATGATGTCTAGAACAGTGGGACAGTTGTCAGTCCTCTCTTTGCCTGGCTATGGGGTAGTTAGCAGTAGCACACACGTCTTCCCTCTAGAACTGATGAAGAATGTGCTGTGGAGGATCATAGGGTCATCATGACAATAATGTGTCATACATGTGTAATGTATGTATGCCTTTTGCTGAGTTGAATAATGGTTTCTCGGCTAGGGTTGATCAGAACTCTTTATTATGTTTAATTCAGTTAAGAGCATAGAAAAGTGAAAAACTAGTTTTTGGGCTCAATTTAAATACCACAAATAGATTGTAATTATATGTTTTAAAAAGACATGCTGTAGAATAGAACTGCATCAAACCTGTTGATGTGTGAAGGACCTAATCTGCAGTGGCGCAGATTAGGAAAGGAAACAGGATTTTTATGAACACCTTTTCAATAACAGGAGGAATAGGTCTGTTAACGGATCAGTTGCTGCAGCAAGGGGACAATGCCTGAGTTAATTACACAATGTAAGATGTAATGTATTCTCCCAGGCCATTAGGCATACATTTTTCTAAACCATGACATCTTGTTTATTAGCTTTAGTACAGTACAATATAATGCTTTTTCTAAAGCTTTTGGAAATGACAGTGAAACAGGCGGAAATGTGGTGCATAACCCGACCCACTTGCTCGATTAACTAACCTATCTTTACAAACACCACCCACCGCCACCATGCAATCGGGCATGTGTGCATTTTCAACAGCAAATCACTTTCACTGCATGATCTAATGTGTGAACAAGCCAGTGTTTCCCCTGTATGCAGTTAGCAGCAGCACATTTTTTTAAATAATTGTTTTAATATTTTTTATTTATAGATGTATGCCCCAGGAAGACCCCCCTCCCCCCCAGGAAGAGCACCCCCCCCGTGCAAACTCTGCCACTGCTGCTGAAAAAGATCCTATGGGAAACACTGCAAGCTGTCAACTGGGTCAACGCTTGTCTCATATTTCACGCCTGGAAAAATCTAGCATGCCTGCATTATCTCAATTCCAAGCCACAGTGAATGGTTCCTTACAAATATGAGAACATAGATACAATTCTAAGATAATTTTCCCTTGACAGCATCATACAACACTGAGTTATGAGCATGCATATGACTAAACGCTAAGTTAATAGTAGTCATGCATATTTCAGTGTTTTTCCCCCATATAAAACTCACATCCATCCAACCAGCTGGAGCCCACAAGACACCTCCAGACAGTTGACCCCTTTAACTTGACAGCAAGGCAACAGCATTTCAACCAGTCTTTTATTTGGCATCCTGTAATGTCTATTTGATACAGGCTTGATCTTCATGTCAAGATTATTTTCCTCATGTCCCCTATGTACTGTTTAGCTCTGTGGTCTCAAAATGCTTTGGTCTCCCACTTCCGTTAGCTGGAAGTGAACCTTGCTCTTTACTTTATAGTCTGTCAACCTTTGCACTTTGAAAAAGCTGAAGTAAAAGTAATGTAAATGTTGCCTTAGAGGAATTCATCATATCATTTACATCAAATTCAGATGCAGGGAGCAACACTGAACGATGATCAACGGAGCGGCATAACGTGCTGTGTTTCAGGGCCACTGAGCAGCTTGTCCAAATGTGTGTGTGTGTGTGTGTGTGTGTGTGTGTGTGTGTGTGTGAGAGAGAGAGAGAGAGACCAACAAAAAGGGCCTCACTTTGAATGACTCATAAAAGATCAAATATTTATTGACTTTAATGATTAATGTAGGACATTTCTATGAACTCAGCCGCAGCCCACGTTAAAATCTCTGTGGTGATGTGCTCGGTTGTTCATATTGTATTGTTGTAGCTACAGTGCGAAAGCTAACACTGTAGGCACCATTTCAAAGGTGTAAGTTTGAAGATGTCATCTCACCTTTTGCTGTAGAGCCAATGTTTTGTTTAAAAATAAAATGATTACAGCGCCTAGGCCCTTCTTTGACTATGTAAACTCATTATAATGACCCATAAAAATATTTGGTTTTATGGGCTCCTTTTGTAGTGAATGTTATGTTAAAGTATTGATTATGTCTTTATGTGATATAGCTGGCACTTTATTTGGAGTATAGATCAGTAGATGGCAGTGGTTGGCCTTGTTAGCAGAGCAGAGCCCAGGAGGAATGGAGCAATCAGAGGTCTCAGGAAAAAGAGTCCTGACAAACACATGGGCTACCACTAAGGAAGGAGGGCTATAATGTAGATCTGTTCTTTGAGGATTATGCAGTAAGCGCTGTCTGTAGCAGCCGATCATCCACAGGTTGAAATGTTTCAAATAGTTAAACTCGGATGAACGACAGACCCCCATTTTGTCAACTGTATAGGGTAATGAGAGACTTGAATAGCAAAAATATAATGTTCTCTTGATTAAAGCGTGATGCTGAAGTACAAAAGTGAAAATGTGCACAGTGAGAAAGGGGGGAAAACATTTATATATTTTTTTTCTACAAAATACATTGGGTGCAAAATAATAAACTTGGCCAATAACTCGACTCCTATAAATAAGGCAGAGTGTGACATAGCCCAATGACAGAGCGTCAATATAAATGTCGTTTTTGAAAGTTCAATTAGGAAGGCTGGTCTAAATGCTTGTTTAACTTCATCCAGTAAGCATAACATAATTCACTTCATTTCCTAGTCTACAGGCATAGTGGGAATGAATACAAACTTTATTATACATCAATATACCCTGATGAAGACAGCTTGTCTGTCGACATGTTGGTTATTAAATTATTGTATCTGAGCACCTAGTGTGTGGCTCTTCTTTTCTTTTCAAATGAATACAAACGTAGCATCAGCATAGCATCTTGTTTCTTTTCCTCTTTTCTATTACCCATATGCAGAATGTCATTCACCTATTTACCTTAAAGAAGGGCTCTCCAACCCTGTTCCTGGAGAGCTACCGTACTGTAGGTTTTCAATCCAACCCCAGTTGCAACTAAAGCCTTGTTCACACTGCAGGCCTTAATGCTCAAATCATTTTTGGGGGTACTTTTTCGCCACAATTTCGTGATATCCAATTGGTAGTTACAGTCTTGTCCCATCGCTGCAACTCCCATATGGACTCAGGAGAGGCGAAGGTTGAGAGCCATCCGTCCCCCGAAACACGACACTGCCAAGCCGCACTGCTTCTTGACACACTGCTCACTTAACCCGGAAGCCAGCCGCACCAATGTGTAGGAGGAAACACCACACAACCGGCGACCCGAAGTCAGCGTGCTTGTGCCTGGCCTACCACAAGGAGTCGCTAGTGCGCGATGGGACAAGGAAATCCCAGCCGGCAAAACCCTCCCCTAGCCTGGGATCGAAATGTAGTGACGCCTCTAGCACTGCGCTGCAGTTCCTTAGACCGCTGTGCCACTCGGGAGACCCCTCAGTTTTGTTTTTCAAATCCGTTTTGGACTACTGACTGTCCAAACAGCAAGTTACAAGTGACCAAATCAAATTTGTGTGTGTTCAGACAGCAGTTATTTGCTGGCAAGGCTATACTAATTCAAATCAAATCAAATTGTATTGGTCACATACATATATTTAGCTGATGTTATTGTGGCTGTAGCGAAATGCTTGTGTTCCTAGTTCCATTAGTATCTAACAATTCACAAAAATACACACATCTAAAAGTAAAAGAATGTAATTAAGAAATATATAAATATTAGATCGAGCAATGTCAGAGTGGCATTGACTAAAATACTGTACAATAGAATACAGTATATACATATGAGATGAGTAAAGCAGTATTTAAACATTATTAAAGTGACTAGTGTTCCATTATTAAAGTGGCCAGTGATTCCAAGTCTATGTATATAAGGCATCAGCCTCTAAGGTGAAGGGTTGTGTAACCAGGTGGAAGCTGGCTAGTGATGGCTATTTAATAACAGTCTGATGGCCTTGAGAAAGAAGCTGTTGTTCAGTCTCTCAGACCCAGCTTTGATGCACCTGTACTGACCTTGACTTCTGGATGATTGCGGGGTGAACAGGCCGTGGCTCGGGTGGTTGATGTCCTTGATGATCTTTTTGGCCTTCCTGTGACATTGGGTGCTGCGTTGGGTAGACCGCAGCACCCTCTGGAGAGCCCTGCATTTGAGGGTGGTGCAGTTGCCATAACAGGCAGTGATACAGCCCTACAGGATGCTCTCAATTGTGCATCTGTAAAAGTTTGTGAGTTTTAGGGGCCAAGCCAAATTTCTTCTGCATCCTGAAGTTGAAGAGGCTCTGTTGCGCCTTCTTCACCACACTGTCTGTGTGGGTGAAACATTTCAGATCATCAGTGATGTGTACACCGAGGAATTTGAAGCTTTCCACCTTCTCCACTGTGGTCCTGTCGATGAGGATAGGGGCGTGCTCCCTCTGCTGTTTGAAATACTTGGTCATAAAATGTTGTCCTTTTTACCTACCGAAAGAGTTCACCGGGATTATTGCCATGGCTGTGTACATCCCGCCCCAAGCAGACACCAAAAAGGCTCTCAAAGACCTTCATTGGACACTGAACAAACTGAAGACTGCATTCCCGGAGGCAGCGTTGATTGTTGCGGGGGAGAACCGTGCTCCCAAATTATTATCAACACAACAATGTCTAACTCACGGAAATTATACTCTTGACCACTGCTACATGCAATTTTTCGACAAGGGTATAAGGCTCTCTCCCGTCCACCTTTCGGGAAATCCGACCATGACTCCATCTTGCTTCTCCCCGCCTACAAACAAAGACTTGAGGGAAGTTCCGGTGACCAGGTCTGTACAGCATTGGTCCGACCAATCAGAATTCACACTCCAACACTGTTTTGATCACATGGACTGGAATATGTTCTGCGTTGTCTCTGGAGAAAATGTCAATGAATACGCCGACTTTGTCACCGGATTCATAAAAAATACATAGATGACATGATACCAATAGTATCTTTCAAAACATACCTGAATCAAAAACCGTGGATTGATAGCAGCCTGAGGAAAACTGAAAAAGATAGATGCTGCTTATAAACAGGGGACTGTGAACGGACAATAGTTTGGTTAAACAGTACAAATATGACTTATGCAGATCGATCAAGATAGCGAAACACAAGTATAGAGACAAAGTGGAGGAGCAATTCAGCAGGTCAGACACGAGGCATATGTGTTAGGGGCTCCTAACAATCATGGATTACAAAAAAAAGCCAGCCACATCACGGTCACCAACGCCACCCTACCAGACGAGCTAAACATGTTTTTCTCAAGCTTCGAGCACAATGACCCTGAGCTGCCGAGGAGAGCCCCCGATGACAACGTGGGCTACACACTCAGTCTCCACTGAGGACATGTGTAAGTCTTTCAAATGTGTTAGCACTCACAAGGCTGCCGGCCCAGATGTCATCTCTAGCCGTGCCCTCAGAGCATGTGCAGACCAGCTGGCTGTTGTGTTCTCTGACATTTTCAATCTCTCCCTAGCTAAGGCTCTATACCCACCTGCTTCAAGATGTCCGCTATTATCCCTGTGCCCATGTAAGGAAAAATAACTGAACTGAATGACTACCGACCAGTAGCACTCACTTCCGTCATCATAAAGTGCTTTGAGAGGCTATTCAAAGACCATATTGCCTCCTCCCTTCCCGACACACTCCACCCTCTCCAATTTGCCTACCGCCCTGACAGATCCACGGATGACACATCGCCATTGCACTGCACACTGCCGTAACCCACCTGTACAAAAGGAATGCATATCTGAGAATGCTGTTCATCTCCAACAGCTCGGCCTTCAATACCATAGTGCCCCATAAGCTCATTACAATGCTCACAGCCCTGGGTCTGAACTCCCTATGCAACTGGGTTCTGGACTTCCTGACGGGCCGCCTCAGGTGGTGAAGGTAGACAACATTACCTCCTCGACACTGATCCTCAACACAGGGGCCCCACAAGGGTGCGTCCTCAGACCCCTCCTGTATTCTCTGTATACCCACGACTGCGGGGCCTCACACAGTTCCAACTCCATCATCAAGTTCGCTGACGACATGACAGTTGGACTGATCACCAACAACGACAAGACAGCCTACAGGGAGGAGGTAGGCACTCTGACAGCATTGTGCCAGGTAAACAACTTCTCCCTCAACGTTGGCAAAGCAAAGGAGCTGATTGTGGACATCACTGCAGTTGTTACTATGTATATTATTACTGTTTTGTTTTTTACTTCACTCAATGATCATGCTGCTGCTCCTGCTATGGTCATTCCATCCCACCCCGTCAACAGTCTTTACTCTGCCTCCACCCCAATGGACATATATTTATTAATCATTGCCACAGTTATTATTATGTATATAGTGCTATTTCTATTGTTTTTATTACCATTTTCATTATTTTATTTCACTAGTCCTACATGTTGGATGATTTTCACTGTACCCTGCAATCACACCTGCAACCATGTACATATGACTATTAAACAATCTGAATTTGATTGGTCAAGACACAGACCAGAACGCAAAGAACCTGCAGCACTCCGGTATATAAGGGACACATAGGCTTACATTGTGTGTGAGATGACAAATCTAGTCTCTGGAGTCATACAGCTCAAGTCCAAGTTAATTCACGAGTCATAGATGCTCAAAAACGACAATGGAAACAGCTTATGGTAGAGACATTAACATTCAATTATCTGGCAACATCTCTGGTGGACATTCCTGCAGTCACCAATTGCAATCTCCCTCAAAACTTGAGACATCTGTGACATTGTGTTGTATGATAAAACTGCACATTTTAAAGTGGCCTTTTATTGTCCCCAGCACAGGTGCACCTGTGTAATGATCATGCCGTTTAATAAGCTTCCTGATATGCCACACCTGTCAGGCGGATGGATTATCTTGGCAAATGAGAAATTCTCACTAACAGGGATGTAAACAAATTTGTGCAGAACATTTGAGAGAAATAAGCTTTTTGTGGAACATTTCTGGGATTTTTTATTTCAGCTCATGAAACATGGGACAAACACTTTACATGTTGTGTTTATATTTTTGTTCAGTGTATTCCTACAGTGAAGTGGATCCAATTAAATGTGATGAATGGTAGCCTATCCTAACTTGTTCTAGGCCTACAGGCTATTTCATGTGTATGAAATTATCATAGTCAAAAAAAGTGAGGAATTTGTTCTGCAATGATCATGGACATAGAAATCTATTTCCAATGATTTGTTTTATCTATTTTAGAATGCAAAGATAAAATAAATTGATTTTCACTCTTCTCACTAACAGCAAATGATTGCATCTTGTTATTATATTTAGCTACCTGTTTTATTTTATATTCCTCAATTGCACAGGGCTACTAGGCTACTTTTGATTTCTTGCAATGCGAATACTTCAACCACTAGAAACTGTGAGTGCGCATAGTCTAACGTTTGCAGGAAGATAAGCACATTCTCATGTCAAGTTATTTTCATAAATTACAACTTTTGCCTGAAAACTGGTGCACGCATGTTTTGGGGCATATTTTGTGGATAGGCAATGTTTATAAATGAGGGCCCATGCTCTCACCTGGCTGGCATAAACCAACTTTAAAAACACCCGTAAAATGGGAGAAACCAAATAACAATAGGCATGCACACAGTCATTTCTAACAGCATAAATATCAAATGATTTATATGATAACCACCAGTACATAGCACACAATTCAAGGGACTAGCAATAAAAAAGTTAGATTGGAAACAAGTCAAGTTTGTAGCAACCAATTAGTCCATTTGTGTGGAGAGAAGTAGGCATATCATCCAAACTAATGATTTATGTGATTTGGGGCAGCAGGTAGCCTAGTGGTTAGAGCATTGGGCCAGTAATTGAGAGGTTGCTGGATCAAATCCCTGAGCTGACAAGGTAAAAATCTGTTGTTCTGCCCCCTCCCCCCCCTCCCGAACAAGGCAGTTAACCCACTGTTCCCCGGTAGGCCGTCATTGTAAATAAGAATTTGTTCTTAACTGGCCTGCCTAATTAAATATTTTTTATATATATAAATCCTGGATTGCTGATGCTATGTATTGGCCAGTGAGAGGCTTTGAAACCATCGGTTGGCCATATTGGCACTCCGCAGGAGAGCAGTCCTCCATTTATTATTTTATTTTATTTCACCTTTATTTAACCAGGTAGGCCAGTTGAGAACAAGTTCTCCTTTGCAACTGCGACCTGGCCAAGATAAAGCAAAGCAGTTCGACACATACAACAACACAGAGTTACACATGGAATAAAAAAACATACAGTATAAAAAGTCTATATACAGTATGTGCAAATTAGGTAGGATAAGGGAGGTAAGGCAATAAATAGGCCGTGGTGGCAAAGTAATTACAATATAGCAATTAAACACTGGAATGGTAGATGTGCAGAATATATATATATATTCTGCACATATATATATATATATATATATATTGGATCAGAGAATCACCAGCAGCAAGAGCGACATCATTGGTGTATACAGAGAAGAGAGTCGGCCCAAGAATTGAACCCTGTAACACCCCCATAGAGACTGCCAGAGGTCTGGACAACAGGCCCTCCGATTTGACACACGGAACTCTATCAGAGAAGTAGTTGGTGAACCAGGCGAGGCAATCATTTGAGAAACCAAGGCTGTTGATCTGCCGATAAGAATGTGGTGATTGACAGAGTCGAAAGCCTTGGCCAGGTCGATGAATACAGCTGCACAGTAATGTCTCTTATCGATGGCGGTTATGATATCTGTAACGCTTGTCGTCTGTAGAGGAAGGGGACCTAAACGCAAGGTGGTGAGTGTTCATATTAATGATTTAATAATAAGAAACACTTCAAACAAACAAGAAAATTAACGACAGCCAACAGTTCTGTCAGGTCACAGAATGTACAAAACAGAAAATAACTACCCACAAACCCCAAAGCAAAACAGGCTGCCTAAGTATGACTCGCAATCAGCGACAACGATGTACAGCTGTCCCCGATTGAGAGCCATACCAGGCCAAAACAAAGAAATACAAAGCATAGAAAAAAGAACATAGAATGCCCACCCAAATCTCACCCTGATCAAACCTAAATAGACATAAAAAAGGCTCTCTCAGGTCAGGGCGTGACAGTACCCCGGCAGCGCCGGACAGGCGGGCGACCCCGGCAGCGCCGGACAGGCGGGCGACTCCGGCAGCGCCGGACAGGCGGGCGACTCTGGCGGCGGATTCCCCAGGCTGGGGAGACCCACTGGAGGCCTTGTCTGTGGAGGAGGCACAGGACAGACCAGGCTGGGGAGACCCACTGGAGGCCTGGTCCGTGGAGGAGGCACAGGATAGACCAGGCTGGGGAGACCCACTGGAGGCCTGGTCCGTGGAGGAGGCACAGGATAGACCGGGCTGTGGGGGAGCACTGGAGATCTGGTGCGTAGGCTTGACACCCCTCCTCCAGGCTGAATGCCCACTCTAGCCCGGCCCCTCCAGAGCGTAGGCACAAGTCGAACCGGGCTGTGGGGGAGCACTGGAGATCTGATGCTTGCTACATGCACCTCTCCATTTGACTCAATGCCCACTTTGCCTGGCACGGGCGGAGACACAGTGCACAGAGCCGGCGCAAGATTCCCTGGACCGAAACGGCGCACTGGACACCAGACGCGCTGTGCTGGCACAATCCGCCCTGGCTCGATGCCCAGTCTCGCATGGCACTTGCAGGGGGCTGGCATGTAGCGCTCCGGGCTATGAGCGCATACTGGAGACACCGTGCACTTCACCGCATAACACGGTGCCTGACCAGTACTACGCTGCTTCCGGTAAGCACGGGGAGTTGGCTCAGGTCTATCGCCTGACTCAGCCAATCTCCCCGTGTGCCCCCCCCAAAACTTTTTTGGGGCTGCCTCTCGTGCCTGCTGCGCTGCCTTGCTTCATATCGCCGCCTCTAGTTCCTCCTTCGGGCGGCGATATTCCCCAGCCTGTCTCCAAGGTCCCTTTCCGTCCAGTATCTCCTCCCAAGTCCAGGAGTTCTGAACCCTCTGCTCCTCCATACCACGCTGCTTGGTCCAGTTGTGGTGGGTAGTTCTGTATTAATTATTTAATAATAAGAAACACTTCAAACAAACAAGAAAATGAACAGTTCTGTCAGGTCACAAAATGTACAAAACAGAAAATAACTACCCACAAACCCCTTCTTCTACAGACGACAAGCTTAACAATATCACTTAGGACCTTGAGCGTGGCTGAGGTGCACCCATGACCAGCTCTAAAACCGGATTGCATAGCGGAGAAGGTACGGTGGGATTCGAAATGGTTGGCAATCTGTTTGTTACCTTGGCTTTCGAAGACCTTAGAAAGGCAGGGTAGGATAGATATAGGTCTGTATCAGTTTGGGTCTAGAGTGTCTCCCCCTTTGAAGAGGGGGATGACCACGGCAGCTTTCCAATCTTTGCGAATCTCAGACGATACGAAAGAGAGTAATAGGGGTTGCAACAATTTTGGCAGATAATTTTAGAAAGAGAGGGTCCAGATTGTCTAGCCCGGCTGATTTGTAGGGGTCCAGATTTTGCAGCTCTTTCAGAACATCAGCTATCTGGATTTGGATGAAGGAGAAATGGGGGAGGCTTTGGCGAGTTGCTGTGGGGGTTGCAGGGATGTTGACCGGGGTAGGGCTAGCCAGGTGGAAAGCATGGCCAGCCGTAGAAAGATGCTTATTGACATTTTCAATTATAGTGGATTTATCGGTGGTGACAGTGCTTCCTAGCCTCAGTGCAGTGGGCAGCTGGGAGGAGGTGCTCTTATTCTCCATGGACTTTACAGTGTCCCAGAACTTTTTTGAGTTTGTGCTACAGGATGCAAATTTCTGTTTGTAAAAGCTAGCCTTAGCTTTCCTAACTGCCTGTGTATATTGGTTCCTAACTTACCTGAAAAGTTGCATATCACAGGGGCTATTCGATGCTAATGCAGAACGCCACAGGATGTTTTTGTGCAGTAGGTCTGGAGAAAACCAAGAGCTAGATCTGTTCCTGGTTCTACATTTTTTGAATGGGGCATGCTTATTTAAGATGGTGAGGAAGGCACTTTTAAAGGATACCCAGGCATCCTCTACTGACGGGATGAGGTAAATATCCTTCCAGGATACCCAGGCCAGGTCGATTAGAAAGGCCTGCTCGCTGCGATGATCCAGTTGACAAGGTCCAGAGCTTGTGGTAGGAATCTGGGGATATGGAGAGAAAATAGGTCCGGTATGCTCTGGTTTGAGTCGCGTTGTACAAACTGGCGAGAGCTTTCCGAGCTAAAGGTTAGCTGATGACCGCTAGCAGCTTCTGTTGGGGGATTCCGATTCCGAGGTAAATGAAAATACTTTAGAAAAACAGATCCACACCACATTGGTGTGAGGCAGTTTGCAGGAGAGTATTTTGAAGTTGAGGTTTAGAAAAAATAAAAGAAATGCTAAGAAAAAGATATAAAAAGATATGTACATGGGACACGACAAGACAAAGGACAAGGTCTGACTGCTACGCCATCTTGGATTCTGATTCTCCATAGTAATGAATGGAATTCTACAGTATTTATATTAAATGTTTCAATGACAACATTACGTATATTTAAGTATTTTTGTTGTTGTAGTGGGAACAGTAAAATTTTAACTTAATAAACATTTTACTTTCAGGTATTTTTTAAAATATATTATTGATTTTAAATGTTTATGTTTAGCTTACATAATATATTTTAAAAGTGTTCTTTAAGGTGTCTGTAATAGAATAAATGTGGCAAAAACAAATGTAGACATGAATAATGCATTTCTATAGCTTCCAAAATATTTTTTACAATGGTGGGGGAGTGCCAAGTTGGCATTAAAACAGCGCCTCCAGTCAGTCATCTAGTGTACTGTATATTTAAATAATTGGTCCCAACAGGCCTGATTGTATTTCTACACGCCTCATATATACAGTCATTGCTTCACGCTGTGCGAAACCCAACTGGATTAGTTGATTATTATTTTTTCCCACACCGACTCCTGCGGACCCTATGGAGCTCAATGACCCACCCCAAGCATATCGTAAAATCACCTGTAGTACGTGTCCAACCACCCAGCAGATGAAACAACAATCATCTGCTCTATTTTTTTGCAAAACAAATCTTCACAGCTATGGGTCACGACAACAGGTCAGATGTGTATTGATTAAACATTATCTTCCCAGGTGAAGATGATTCATAACTCAGAGGAGGCCTCCGAAGACAATCAATCACACAATATCCACAGGAAGATTCAAACAAATAGAAAGCAATGCTGGAGTAAAGGCTTGAGCCATCAGTCTGACCTGCAGGGCCTTGGGAAAGCAATCTACAGAAGAAGGCAGAGACACTGCAACAGGAGTAGTTTGGATACTCAACACAACAAGCCTAATGGCAGTCCTTCAAATGACTCCAACGTCCATTTTGATTAGCTGAGGGCAGATGTACCGACGGTCCGACGCTGAACCAAAGCTCTTTCTAAATGTTGATATGCCTCGTTTGCGATACGGTTTTGGAAATATTTGGAATATAACTTTCATAAAAGCAAATGTTTTTCTTTAAAAAAACAAAAGGTTAAAATGCAACACACCTTTATAGGGTTAGGGTTCCCACACAACCATTTTTCCATGTTACAGCTCTTTTTTACCTAAGAAAGACGAATGAGAGATGGAGTACAACAAAAACTATATATACACCTTTCTTACATTTATGAATATTGAAAAATATAAATATAGAATATATACCATTTTTGATTTGGCATGTTTATATTTTTCAATATTCATAAATGGATGTAAGAAATGTGTTATTTAAATCAAAATACTACTTACAGTTGAAGTCGGAAGTTTACATACACCTGAGCCAAATGCAGTTTTTCACAATTCCTGACATTTAATCCTAGTAAAAATTCCCTGTCTTAGGTCAGTTAGGATCACCACTTTATTTTAAGAATGTGAAATGTCAGAATAATAGTAGAGAGAATGATTTATTTCAGCTTTAATTTCTTTCATCACATTCCCAGTGAGTCAGAAGTTGACATACATTCAATTAGTATTTGGTAGCATTGTCTTTAAATTGTTAAACTTGGGTCAAACGTTTCGGGTAGCCTTCCACAAGGCGGATGCTTTAGTCCAGGTCTGGGAGGAGATCCCTCAGGAGACCGTCCACCACCTCATCAGGAGCATGCCCAGGCGTTGTAGGGAGGTCATACAGGCACGTGGAGGCCATACACACTACTGAGCCTCATTTTGACTTGTTTTAAGGACATTACATCAAAGTTGGATCAGCCTGTAGTGTGGTTTTCCGCTTTAATTTTGAGTGTGACTCTGTGACAGGTTAAAGGAAATACTCATATCCTGTTATACATTAAAAAGTATTAGTAAGTTCATAGTATGTGAGGATCTTAAAACATCTAAGGTTAAAAAGATCATGCATTCTGTATTAGTTGATAGAGATTGATAACATTCATATAATTGTGTTAAAGTTAAAATCCATAAAGTGTACAAAGGGTAAGAATTGTAAAAGGAATGTGTAAACGTTATATTGATTACTTTATTTTGTGGTGCCTAATTGAAGGGGAAAAGTGTTAATCTGTGATCTACTAAATGCTCTTTAATCCATGAGCCTGAGATCGATTGCTCTGGTCTCCACCCAAGTTCGCGGGGAAATCGCGGTCTTTTCCTCATTACAGTAAAAGTTCTCGTTGAGGAAACAATACCGTATCACTCTCGTGATTATTTCTCCCCTTTTTCAGGTACGATATTGATGATAAAACTGAGTCATTTAAATGTAATAATTCGCTAACATGTCAAGAGTGTTTAAGGTGTGTCTTAGTAACATATTGAGGAAGTTGAGTTAAGTTTGCAGAGTAATATGAGCCCTGCTCGGTTGCAGCTAAGGCTAGCTTTGTACTGAGAGTAGCTGCCATTTTATGTCGATCGTGAATGAACATGTGAATGAACATGTGCGTTGCTAATAAGATATGTTGCGGTGTTATTTGTGTAAGGGTTTTTCAAACACTTTATTGACTGTTGATAAATTGAGTTATGGTTTACTGAGTTAAGACGTTGTGCTTGACAGTTATATTGAAATGAGTGTATGTTTCAGTGAATTAGTGTATACTGTTGTGACTTGAATAAGCCTTGTACCCTACAACACTAGCTCTTTCCTGTAGATCTGTTGTTTTGTAAAATGTGTTACTTGTGTAAAATGTGTTACTTTGGTAAAATGATTACAGTAAAAGTTCTCGTTGAGGAAACAATACCGTATCACTCTCGTGATTATTTCTCCCCTTTTTCAGGGGCGTAACATTTTTGGAGGCTCCGCTGAGATTGCTGCTCAGATGTCCAGTTTCCACATCCTGGTCGCTGAATTCCGAGCCAGCTAAATCTCCACATAACAACTCAGGCAGGCTGCAGTGAGGAAAGTGTTGCTGTTCGAGGAGAGCTGGAAGTTGGTGGTTAAGTACGTGTCAGCTGAGGCCATTGATCGACCATCAGAGACAGTAAGGACCATCTAATTCAGAGTCAACTCCTGCACAGTAAAAGTTCCTCCTGTTCTGTCAACATGACGACCGCCTTGGAAGAACTACAGGAAGAGGTAGTAGGAGAATTGCGCACCCTGACTAAAGACAAGTTACTAGAGATATGTGATTTCCTTGACATCTCAGGTGAACAGAGAAGAGATGTTCAAGACAAATCCCGCATATCATTGATGACTCACATTATGATGTTCCTTGAAAGAGAGAAAGCTGCAGAGTTAGAAGATGGCGGCATGTCGGAATTGTTGCTACTTAAAGACAAAATGACAGAGATGATCAGTGGTTTAGATAACAAAACAGGGCAAACTGACCATGACATTGAAACAGCCGGAACACATCACAGAATAGAGGAACTGAGAACTGCAAGCCCACAACAAGGGGTGGGAACTGAGCAGATTACTGCAGCCAAAGCCAGTGATTCTCTGCGTCAGCCCCAACCCCATGCTAATCTTCAGGTGAGCGTGCCGCTCTCACCCAGTGCACAGCCCAGCTCATATTGGCGCAAAGAATTTAAAATTTCTGGTCAGATAGGTGAACCGGGCCAGAAAGATAAACTGATTTTTTCCAGCCTTGCACATCAGATCGAGAATGGACTTAACAGAGGCTATCCTGAGGTAGAAATAGTAGATGCAGTAGTCAGGGCTATTTCTCCAGGCTCACAGCTACGCAGCTACTTGGAAGGTAAACCCCAGCTAACTCTTACCACACTTAGATGTATCCTGCGTTCCCACTTCCAAGAGAAGAGTGCAACAGAGCTTTACAAACAGCTAGCTTCAGAAGCACAGCATAGCAAGGAGACCCCTCAAAGCTTCCTGATGCGCGTCTTAGATTTGAGGCAGAAAGTACTGTTTGCATCCCAGGAGTCAGAATCAGGGCTTAAGTATGACCCTGCTCTAGTCCAGCGCATGTGTTTACACACAGTCCTTACAGGTCTCCAGAGTGACAGTATCAGGATAGACATGCAGCCTCTCCTGCTAGATAGCGAAACACCAGATGAGGTTTTGCTAGAGAAGCTTAACATTGCTTGTGCTAATGAGATAGAAAGACGAAACAAAAGGCGGTTTAATTCTCCACAGCCTGCTACAACGGTAAGTGTAGTCCAGTTAGAAGATACGCCATCGGCAAAGTGTCCTGTGAAGGAAGCCAAAGCTAAGATACCCGCAGAACTGTTAACAGAGTTAGCTGAACTTAAGACAGGTGTAGCTTCTCTAAAAGGTCTCAGTGCAGAGATTGCTCAGATTAAGGAGACATTACGGCAGCCTATGTTTCAGTCACCGCCTTGTGTCTATGCCCCACCTCCAGTTAGGAGGCCAGATAGGGACCCCCAGCCACCTGTTTCCCAGCAGCAGTATTACAGCAACTACAGTCAGCCCCAAGCACCTGACCCTGCGCAGCAGCAATATGCACCTAACCTGTATACCAACCGCTCTGCTCAAGCTCCAAGGAGGTGTTTTGTCTGCCAGCAGGCCAGAACAGATGCACGCTGCACACACTGCTTCCGATGTGGGAGTGGAGAACATTTTCAAGCTGGATGTAAAATCCGGGGAGTCAGACCATCAAGAGAGGCCCCTTTAAACGGGGAAGGGTTACCGCTGAGGGACGAGTGTTAACCGTAGCTACCAAAAAGTCCCAGAAATGTGCAAATTGTGCCAGAGAAGATTCATTTGAGGACCTGAAACAATGTTCATCATGTAAAGAGACACTGTACTGTTCCAAAGTATGTCAAAACCAACATTGGACTAAACATAGGGAAAAATGCACTCACCTGAAAATTGACTCTACCAGGGAAAGGTTTTCGTGCACAGAGGAAAATGCCCACTCTTTACCATCCCTAGCTCAAGGTTGCCACCCCCGTAAGGTCACCTCGCTAGTCGGCAGACAGTGCCTTATTGAGTGTCACCTGAATCGCCACCACCTCCAAGCTCTATGGGACACAGGTTCTCAGGTATCGGTCATCGATGAACGATGGAAAGAGAAATCTCTCCCAAACGCAAGGCTGAGAGATGTTTCAGAAATCCTGGACTCACCTGATGGTCTAAGGTTGACTGCAGCAAATGGGACTGAAATGCCGTACCTGGGATGGATTGAAACAACTTTTCGGCTAGCCTCTGAAACTGACCAAACAAAGGAACTGATCATCCCAGTGCTGGTAATGAAAGTCTGTCACCTATCGCATCCCATCATAGGTTTCAATGTTATCGAGCACATCCTGACAATGACCGACAAGACTAAACAATACAGTACAGTAAAAACAGCTTTCCCATGCCTCAAAAGAAACAAGGTGAGAGCTTTTATACAGGCTGTTAGCGCAGAACAGACAGATGAATATGCAGTGAAAACCAAGAAAGAGAAGGTTGCTGTACCAAAACACAGTAGCATTCAGATTGAGTGCCGTGTAGCTTCCCAGCCTTTCAAAGAGTTCTTTGACACACTAGTCAGAGTCAGGAAAGGTGTTTTTCCAGTTGTCATGCTTGATGTCTCTAACCCCACTGACCACATTGCCCTGCTAGGACGCACAATAATCGGTACAGTACAAACCATTATGACTGTGTTACCTGCCCAAGTCTTTGAAAAAACTGTCACCCCAGCCACAGTGAATCACACCAGTTTTCAAACCCCATGTACTGCTACTGAACAGTGGGATCCACCAGTAGGTTTAAATCACCTCACCGAAGAGCAGAGAGAAGTTGTTAGGCAAATGCTTAGAGAAGAGTGCCACTCCTTCTCCAGATCAGACAATGACATTGGCTGTATTGAACGATTGAAAATGACTACTTCTCTAAAGGACTCTGAACCAGTCAAGCGCACATACATGTCAGTGCCCAGGCCACTGTATCAGGAGATGAAGGGTTACCTTTATGACCTCATAGCCCAGGGCTGGGTTAGGAAGTCAAACTCTTCATATTCTTCACCTGTCGTGTGCGTTCGGAAGAAGGACGGGACCCTCCGGTTGTGTATAGATTACAGAGACCTGAACAGAAAGACACATCCCGACCGCCAGCCTATCCCTCGGGTCCAAGACATCATGGACAGTTTAGGTGCTAATTCCTGGTTCTCCCTCTTAGACCAGGGAAAAGCGTATCACCAGGGGTTCATCTCTGAAGAAAGCAGACCACTGACAGCATTTGTGACCCCATGGGGACTCTATGAGTGGATACGTATGCCATTCGGCCTCATGAACGCTCCTGCAGCTTTTCAGCGGTGTATGGAGGAGTGTTTGGAAGGGCTCCGGGATAACATCTGCATTCCTTATCTGGACGACACGCTAGTTTTCAGTAAAACCTTCGACAGCCATGTGAATGATGTGCGAAAAGTTTTGCAGCGTCTCAGAGAGTATGGCATTAAACTCAAACCAAGTAAGTGTGATCTCTTTAAACCCCAGGTCCGTTATTTGGGAAGAATAGTGTCTGCAGAGGGCAGCCGAGTTGACCCAGCCGATTTTGAAGCAGTAAGAGCATTGAAAGAAATCAGACCAGAGACTGTGGGCCAGCTCAGAAAAATGCTTGGTTTGCTCACTTACTACAGACAGTACATCAAGGACTTTTCTAGGAGGGCCAGCTGCCTGTATGACCTCCTGAAAGCAGATTCAGAGAAATTACCTCACCACCCACGGAAAACAAAAACAAAGAAAGCAAGCCATGTGGTGCCCTCAAACAAGCCAATCCTGTGGACTGACCAGCATCAACAGGCACTTGAACAGCTGATTGAGTGTTTGCTTCACCCACCAGTCTTAGGTTTCCCTGATTTCACTCAGCCATTTGTTGTACACACTGATGCGTCACACCAAGGCTTGGGAGCAGTTCTGTATCAAAAGCAAGATGGGAAGCTTAGAGTCATTGCTTATGGCTCTCGAACCTTAACAGCAGCTGAGAAGAACTATCACTACCACTCGGGCAAGCTAGAATTTCTAGCTCTGAAATGGGCAATCACTGATAAGTTCCGTGATTATTTGTACTATGCTCCGACCTTCACTGTATACAGCGATAACAACCCGCTCAGCTACATTCTGTCTACTGCAAAACTGAACGCAACCACTTCCAGGTGGGTTGCAGAATTGGCTGATTTCCACTTTACAATAAAGTACAGGCCAGGCAGAGAGAACGGCGATGCCGATGCTTTGTCAAGGATGCCACTGGATGTAGAGTCACTGATGGAAGAATGTTCTGAGGAGCTTCCACCAGACACCATTGCCGCCACGATACAAGCAGTTGAGGTACAGAAAGAGGCTGTTGTACCTTGGTCACTTTCAGCTGCATCGATGTCAGTATCAGTTGAAGGTGAGACAACCACTGCAACAATCAGCTCGATCCCAAAAGATGGGATAAGAGAAGCACAAGAATCTGATCCGGTCATCCGTCCTGTGCTCAATTTCAAACTGTCTGGTTCCAAACCGCCAGTTAAAGAGCAAAAGGAATGCAGTCCAAAGACAAAATGCCTAATCAGGGAATGGGACAAATTAACAGACTCCAATCCAGACCGCCATGGGTTGATAAATTGGATTTCAATTGATTATTTTTGTGTTATTTTGTTGTCAGCACATTCAACTATGTAAAGAAAAAAGTATTTAATAAGATTATTTCTTTCATTCAGATCTAGGATGTGTTGTTTGTGTTCCCTTTATTTTTTTGAGCAGTGTAGATACTTTTGTACCTGTTTCCTCCAGCATCTTCACAATGTCCTTTGCTGTTGTTCTGGGATTGATTTGCACTTTTCGCATCAAAGTACGTTCATCTCTAGGAGACAGAACGGGTCTCCTTCCTGAGCGGTATGACGGCTGCGTGGTCCCATGGTGTTTGTACTTGCTTACTATTGTTTGTACATATGAAAGTGGTACCTTCAGGCGTTTTGAAATTGCTCCCAAGAATGAACCAGACTTGTGGAGGTCTACAATATTTTTTTCTGAGGTTTTGGCTGATTTCTTTTGATTTTTCCATGATGTCAAGCAAAGAGGCACTGAGTTTGAAGGTAGGCCTTGAAATACATCCACAGGTACACCTCCAATTGACTAAAATGATTAGCTTAGTCAATTGGAGGTGTTAGCCTATCAGAAGCTTCTAAAGCCATGACATAATTTTCTGGAATTTTCCAATCTGTTTAAAGTCACAGTCACCTTAGTGTATGTAAACTTCTAACCCACTGGAATTGTGATACAGTGAATTATAAGTGAAACAATCTGCCTGTAAACAATTGTTGGAATAGTTACTTGTGTCATGCACAAAGTAGATGTCCTAACCGACTTGCCAAAACTACTGTATAGTTTGTTAACAAGATATTTGTGGAGTGGTTTAAAAACGAGTTTTAATAACTCCAACCTAATTGTATGTAAACTTCCGACTTCAACTGTATATTACAGAGTAAGTAGTAAAGCTTCATATAACACCAACTTTGCTTTGTAACACCTACAGATTAAACATTATGGAGTCTTAAAGTAGGCCTGGGTGAGGCCAAAGTGTCACAAACATTCCAACTTCAATTCATAATTTTTCATTTGTGCATAAAGATACATATGTCAACAATTCTTACTCCAAAGAACCATTCTATGGATTAGATTTAGTGAAAATCCCCTAAATGATGGTCTTTTTTTTGTTCTAGTTTCATGAGGAATCATCCTAAGGGACCCCCAAGTCCATATTGGACAAATTCTAGGGAGAACCATTCTAAAGAGAAGCACTGGCATGATCTCCGAGCTGGCCATGAGCGTTCAGTGACACATAACCTTGCCCTGTCGCCACCCTCACCAGTGTGTCAGCTGATATTACTGTGATTGACGTTGACCCAGCACTCCAGTCCTATAAGTTTTGAGGCTCTGTATAACCTCGCCCTGACACACAGTCAGTTATAGAGGTTAGATGTTGTCCCTGGTACTGTGTATGATGAGGCCGTCTTCAGCTGTGCCTTGTGTCCTATGGGAGACAAGAGCAAATGCTTTTGGAGCTTCATGTGAATTAGAATAGCACATTCCTGGTTTTAAAGTTTGGGACATGTAGGCTAGGGTTGTACAGTACATGAACACAAAGCTTTTTACCCTAGCTCTTTTCGTTTACTTGTTTGCTCATTGTTGTGAATTCAGATGAATCTTGACATTGCCTCTGCAGTCATTTGGAGATCATGAACAGATTTGTGTCAAATAGCTGCATATAACTAACTCAGTTGTTACCATTCCCTTTGTGAAAGATAAACAGTTATAAGTTCAAGCGCAAACAATGGCCAGAAACAAATATAAATGCAACTCTTATATCGATGTTATATAATTTAAGTGTGCACCATCCTTCCACATTGTGTATTGTAAAAACCTTCAGAATAGACTGACTGGGCCCGCTCTGCCTGCCTGGGTAGCCAGGGACAGAGCTGCATTAAAGATGGATGACAGACAGTAGAAAGAGGAGAGCTTCTGTTTCCATGATTCCCTGTTAAAATATGCAATGACCCGCACTGTACACAAAACTGATATCATGAACATTACATTTCAGAGTTAATGTTGTGTGCTGTGCTACCCCTGCACTAAGAACATGCTTTGATATGCACATGCCCACATCCACTAACACTGTTCTGTGGGGAGTTCTGTGTGGGTCTTAGAATTATGACGGACCCCATATTGAAAAGATATAGAAGACTATAACAAGATTCCTGTATGTTCTACCTGGAACTTGTAAGTAATACACATGGCAGGAAATACACATACAAAATTCATAGAAGACTCTTGTAATAACTGACATATGGATGCGTAACATTTAGACATAACAGAAATCAAGAATGCATTGTATAAAAAACATATAAGAGACATGTAAGCTAAGCCTTCTAAGGTCTCACATGCATGGGACATAAAATTTCAAAGCACTTGCATACCACTGGCTGACGTCATTGATACACATAACGTCACACTTATTGAAGAAAGAAGGAGGAAGAGATGTAGGAAGGGGGAAAGCAGAAGGAGAGGAGGTGGAAGTGGGGGAGTAGGAGGGGGAGAAAGTTGGGGAGGAGGGATAGGAGAGGAGGGGGAGAAAGAGAAGGAGGTGGAGGTGAGGAGAATAACATGGAGAGGAGGAGGAGAAGAGAATAACAAGGAGAGGAGGAGGAGGTGGAATGACTTCGATAGCAGCAGTGAATCTATTTCATTGTTAAGTGGAGATCCTTCAACATCCATTCTCACTATAGCACATTGGTAGTAGTCAGTAGTGATGTTACATTTGATTGCGGAGCTCCGAGGTGTGCGTCGAAATCGCTAAGCAGCTTTGAAGCAGTGTGCCGATTCGTGTATTATTTTATTATAAGTACATCGTCAATGACGTCTAAAGCTTTGCTTGATCATATGCTTTCTTAAACCGTGTGTTGCAAAATGCGAGATCCCACTGATTTCGCCGTTGTTCTGGTGCTTTCTTCGATTCCAAGCTGCTTTCAAACAGCAACCTCTACTGGACACCATACTTACAAATATAGTTATAATTTTATACATGTAGTTTCACCTGACCGGCAGCTTAGTAGGTCGAGTAGGGAACTTCAGGGACAGAGTATGAGGTTGAATCCTGTTGATGGGACACTATTTAGATTTTTTAAAATGTGAAACCACACTTTCTGCACTGTTCAAATAATTAATTTTATTTAGTATAGTATAAGCTTCTGTTTTAAGCATCCTAAATAATGCCATAAATTCCGTTTGGAAAAATAGTCAACTTGAAGGCAAAAAAGGGAAGCATGATGTAAGATGCAAACCTGGTAAAACAACTGAATATAGGCTACTAAAGCAAACGACACAGTTGCACCACAGCGCTTTGATGAAAACAGTGGAGAAAAAAATATATATATTTGAAAATGACATGCTGCTATTTATTTTTGACCGGCAGAATAAATAAAGAAGCTCAGAGTAATTTACCGTTTTCGACACAATTCTGTGAAAGTTCTGAGGCCTTCAGAAAGCCTCGGTTTCCCATCATTAGTAGTCAGTGACAACTATCAAAACTAAGCAGGGCCGGGCTTGGTTAAAACCCTGGACAGGAAACCAACGGCATAGCTGTAGATAAATCAACTATCCAGTAGGAGGTGCTGCCCAGCCTTAACCATGGAAACTCATACCTGAGACTGTACTATATATGCAAATATTGTATTTTTCTTATGAAAACAATGTAAAACCTATGAGGAAAGCATTTATTTGGAAGAGGTTACATTGTCGGAACATACACTTTTCTTATAATATTCATAGATGACTGCTGAAATTCAACCCGAGTTTGACTGCCTTTTCCTATAACTCTAGGAAATGCAATGTCATCTTGTGTCCCAGATGGGGACAGTAAAATCTAAAGTTTACATCAGATTTATGAATAAAAAATGTCAGCAGTTAAGTGCAATGGTAATGTGCTCAGTTTTGTTATAGGAATCAATTATGAAACACCAAGAATGGTGCATGCTAAGGTGACTTCTCCCTATTGCCTTTTAAATGGGCTAATTCCCATAGTACTGTGTAGGAGTTGAAAGGCGTTATATAATGCACCATTTGAAAAAGAAACTCACAGTATGAAACACAAGGCAAGAACTATTGAACCTATAATGGTTAGTATCCTCACAGCAAGTTTAAACTAAAGTCAGAGGCATCACTAGCTCTCTCTCATTTTTGATAGGATGTGAGTTTCCTCATGACCTAGGGATTTTAATAATGTATGCCCAATGCGTTCAAGCACTGCTCTGTGGGTTTCTCTCTCAGTTTAACCATTACATGACCTCAGCAGTGCAGGATCTAAATTATCTCTGAAGCTGGGGAGAAACACATGCATTGAAATATTAATCATTGTTTAGACAGGGGTCTTCATTCAGTCGCTGGCATATGACAACAGGGTAGAATGCTGTATAACAACAGTAAACAGACCATCTTGGATCTAAAATCACAATACCGCATTCCATTTATTTCCCCCCTGAAAATGTAAGATATGTAGGCAACGATATTAGAGTAGGCCATTTGTAAGTCAAAATGATTATTTAGATACTGATTATGTCATCCAAAGTGGACTTTGAGCATCAGTCATGAGGTTGCAGTACCCTTAAGAGCACACAACTCTCTGTGGTGGCTGGAGGGATTATACCAGCAACTGGCATGACATTGAAATACAGTACTGTGTGGCAAACCTCTGCAAGATTGGTTGTTGGTTGCAAAAAGAGAGTCCTGTCCTTTAGAAGGTAGCTTAGTTGTTGGCCACTCTCTGAAAATGATCCTTTGTTTGAAACTGATCCAGATTTTGTTAGGACAAGATACTTGGGCAGGTTAGGAGCTACAGTGTATTTCTGTACATGTGTCTTGTCACTATCACAAGAGGGCAGGGAAAATATTTAGACTTATTCCCACATTCATATCCCCATCCCAAATTGACCTCCCCCTCCATCTGTCATTCTAAATGAGCAATCACATGCAGGCCACTGCCTCAGTGAACCACACAAATGTGAGCATGGTGCAAACTGTAGGGACCTTTGAACACCTTTGTCTGCTGTTCTGGAGAGGATGAAGTGTGTTAAAAATACACGGTAGTCTAGAAATATGGGATGGGAAGGGTGGAGAAGCCGAAAATGCCTAGAGCTGTGGATTGTCAGATTTGGTTGAATAGGGGGAAAATCTTGCATGAAGACACTTACTGTTGATGCCCTCTGAATGAACCAGGGGGAACGAGGGGGGGAACGAGGGGGGGGGGGGGGGGTAGAACATAATACATGATTACAATCGCTGTAATCTCTGTACATCTTTAGTTCTTACTTTACAAAACAGATTATACACCAGGAAGCCTGTCACGGTTGTCGTCGGTGAATGAGGACCAAAATGCAGCAGGTACGTGTATGCTCATTTTGACTTTTATTTACTATCAACAATGAACGTACAAAAAATAACAAAACGAAACGAGCTAACAACCACAAACAGTCTTGCAAAGCCTAGGGCTGAACACAGAACAATCACCCACAACATCAAACACAAACACACCCTCATATATGGGACTCTCAATCAAAGGCAGATAGACAACACCTGCCTTCAACTGAGAGTCCCAACCCCAATTAACCAGACATAGAAACAGACATACTAGACTAGACATAGAATACCAGAACACCAAACAGTACCCAAAAACCCCGGAATACTTAAACCAAATGCCCTTCAACAAAAACACACCACCCCGAACCACATAAAACAAATACCCTCTGTCACGTCCTGACCAAACTACAATACTAATTAACCCTATACTGGCCAGGACGTGACAAAGCCAAATGGCAAGATATAGTAAATCAATTAATTCAATATTTATTTACATTAATGTAGAAAGTCAGACTTTGTTCTAAAATTATTAGAATGTAAATACTGAAAAGTATTTATTTCACAGCTAAGAAAAACAAATCCACACTCAAACTATGATCAGAGATTCATCTGCTTTATTAAAACCTAAGTCAGTTGCATTTCCACTTTCTTTTCCAAAGAGACGTAATTTAGTATTTTTCTTCCCATTTAAGCTAAATACTGTATCACTTGATAAATGAGGGCAGACTGATGTGATAACCTGCTGATTAGAGTGATATTCTCCCACCCCCCCACCCCATGGGCATCCGTTGGGAAAGAGAACAATCATTAAGGAAAATGGTCAACGTCAGAAAATGATGCCTCTGCTTCTGACCATGCATTCACTGCTGCCCCCTTGTTCATTGAGACAATAGAAAAGGACAGGCTGTGCAGGGAGTCAAATCGAAGGTTAATTGGAGCCAGGAATATGTCAACCAATTTTACCAATCTACCCAGGAGGAATAACCAGCCCTTGGTGAAAGGGACCTGGGGGGGAGTGCTACAGGATATATCATTAGAGGGAGGATGCAGAGAACCCGAGCTCAAGTGGTTCTGTCCTCTTATACATTGCTGTGCTGTCAGATCATCAGTCTGACTGCAGCAGATGTCATAGAGAGAAAGGTTCCTGTGAAGACCCTCTTATGTCTCCCTAGGGGACGGCACAGATGCTGTGGCTACAGCTCCACTATTGGAATCATTTCCAGCATTCGCTTCCACTAAAAGCATTTTAAAGTGTGTGTGTGTGTGTGTGTGTGTGTGTGTGTGTGTGTGTGTGTGTGTGTGTGTGTGTGTGTGTGTGTTTATATGCTTTGCTTCATTGTCAATGTTGTTAATGGAGATGCAACCTCCCTGAGAACCGACAGGTGTTGACACAAAAATCCTGACACCTCGGTGGTCATGACATTTCCATCCCCTCCAGTTATAGTAGCACCAACCATGTTTGTTTGACAACAACCTCTCAGCTGGTGAGTTTCAAAGGGGAAACGCTCCTATTTGGCATTGTTAGGGAGTGAACGTTATTTATAATAAGGGTTACATGGAGAAAATCAAACCTCTCTGAGATGAAAATGTATTTTACCTAAATCCTTCCTGAAAGCTTGAAAAATCAACAAATGACCCTCCCCTATACCCAAAACAACAATTAAAACATAAAGTGGATAGCAGAGAACATGAGAACATTATGAATAAATCATTGCATTTGCAGGTCCGAGAAGAAATTCATGCAATTCTACCTCATTTTACATATTAGCAGAATATTTTTTAATTAATTCCACACAAATGACCAAAATTACAGGCTAAGAATGGACAGAGATAGGTCTGTGTTCATCTCAATGCCAATTCATCTCAATGTTCATCTCTTGTTTGCAATGAAACTGTCTCTGTATAAAAATAATTAAATCTGAGACATCATTAGGAATCTAAGCATACTACTTTCAAAAGAAAAGTCTTCCTTTCCACCCCAGACAGAGTAGTCCTACCGACACAGAAAACTGTTGGCTACTCTTCTTCTGTGGCTTAATCCAAAGAGAGAAAGTCACAAGTGTTTCCCTATCTGGGTTTAAACATCTATTGTACAGGAAGTAAATAGCTCAATCAATTGATAGTGACAAAATTAGATTACTTCACACGCAAAGTACATTTTTTTAAGGTTAGCTCAGCCTCTGAACGTCAAATAAACGAAACAATGGAATCCCCATGTTCATCGGATTCACGTCTTTCCCGGGCATTTTAGAGCTTGTTGCTAGCATATAGCATTGTGTACTAAAGCGCTGTTGTCGTTCAATTTATATAATCTAATCCGTTTCGCTTTCTTCAAATTCTTAAGCTAACAAGGGGCAGGCCTGTTTTTGCCATTTTCTAAAATAAAAACTAGGCCTATGGCATCCCCTCTCATACCCTCTCAATTCAAGTCTTTGTTTTAACTTAACAGCCCTTCACTTACATGGAGGTAGACTATTTAAAGAGTGCATGGTTGGTGGAGGTATTGAGCTACATATCTATGGATATAGCAGCCTATAGTCGGCCGATCTCTTATTTATAAAGTAGGAAGAAATAGGCTCCAACTCAAAGCCCTCTTGTTGTTAGTAAAGTCTAACTAAAATGAAGATGGTTTAAATGAATTATGCCTAGTCAAATTATCCTAATTCAGGACTATGAGCTGTCCATTTCCAATTGATTGGCTGCTGCTTCAAATTTCAGCACCACAATGTAAGTTACTTGAATCTGGCTTATTGTGAGGTCAATAAGTGATAAATAGGCCTACATCATGGGCAAGAAACAATAAAATATATTATAGAGGTAGCAAGCTATCAAAGTTGACCTCCGGTACTCTTTCTCAAACTGAATTGAACATACTGTATGCTATAGGCTAGTCCACACGCAAGTGCATTTTTTTACTAAGCCTAATCAACAACAAAAAATTGGGCAAGAAGCCTTTGACTCTCCTCCTGAACTGCCAACTTAGTCCTACATAGCACAGCCATTGGTTAGGCAGCACACAAAAAAGGTTTTGATCAGCAAGAGCAGAGCAGGCCTGGGCTCAGGGATGGAATATCAATTCCAGTGTGTAATGCAGCCTAGTTTATTTATACAATCCCAGCAGCTAGCCTAGAAATATAACTTTGCTTTGTGGTTCTCCGAGCATGCACTTCGTAGCCTATAGGCTATGGATCATTTGATTGAGACCACATTAAATAGCCTATAGGAGCAATTGATATTGCACGCTCAGTGGAGAATGAGATGAGGGGCAGCATTGGGCACATATTGATATATAGCCTAATAAGCAACTAATTCTAAAACTCTAAGAAATATTGAAATTTCATCAATTAAAATTAAATGACCTTCCCCTGGACTAGATAAACAAATATTAAACCCTCCCCTTGACTGAAATTTTAAAAGCATGACCCTCCCCCTTTTTCTTCTAGGTACTCATTATGTACATTTTGAGCCATCCCTTTTTAATATAGAAATGAGATAATCAATATTGAGAATGCATCCTCTGTAACACTGAAGAAGGACTTTGTTTGAAACTGCCGTTCAGTGTGTTTGAAACGGCTGTTTCTGTTGAAGTATATGTCCAACAGCAAATTGCATCAGAATGTCCTCTTCAGGAGTGCATTAAATTCAGCAACCTCTATTGAAACATCCTGGGAAATGATTGCTTTTCTGTTGTCCACCAAAAACAAGGTGCCTTAGAAATAAATAGACAAGGAACATTTAAAAATAAAGTGTGAAAAGCAAAGGAAAAAGAAGAATGCTCAATTTTAAGGTTAATTGGAGCCAAAAATGTCACATCAATTTAGCAGTTTACCAGAGGAAATTGGCCTGGCCTTTTGTTGAGAAATGGCTTGGTTCACCACATGGGGTTTTTACACAGACACTCAGTTGTTAAATTTGTAATGGGCTTGCTTTGTCTGTGACCTGGACCAGACTGATGTATAATCCAGCCAGGCAGAAGCAGGACCTGTGGTCCCCCACAGATTGTATTAAATTCATTTTTCTGGCCTCCTGTGGTTGAATAACAACCCTCCTGTATGAAGTTCCTTGCAAGTCATGCCCTCCTGTTTGTTCAAATGGATAGATAGACATACAAAAAGAAAATGCATCTTCGTTCTAGAATATATATTTTTCCCCATCAAAAGCAACTTGTGTAATATTGACGTTTACTGATATGAATGAAAGTCAATGTTAATTGCATTGCAATTTATGGAATTGATTTGTTCATGCAGATGTCTGCATGTACAGTGAGCTTATTTGTTCTTGGCACAATACCGAGGTCTTTGTGTCTTGAAATAAGGGCAAGTAAAACTTGATCTTTCTCAGATGATTGCAGAAGCTAATGATAATAAAAAGGATTACTCCTGTTCTAAAGAAAGGATCATGCTGGGCCAAGGTCTAATTGGTGAGTTCCCTTACAAAGTTCATCAAGTCCTGAGGCTGCCAGTTAGTGAACTGGTCAATTAATCTTTCTACTTCCCTTAATGAGGTGGGGGATTTCCTGTGGCTGGAGCCCGACACAAAGACAGCCATAGTGCCCAGAGGATGTGGTGTCCCTGTACCAAGTGACCCTCCAATTAAAAATGATACTTCCCTACCTCCCCCTCCTCACCAGGTGGCAAATTGGTCTGACCCAGCCTCAAAAAGAGAGGACTTAACCATGACTTCAAATCAACTTTACAGACAGAGGACAGGGGAAAGGCTAATTTCCTCCATGAAATAGGATTGTTCTGGTCAGACTTATGCCCCCATATATGCCCTCATCATTTTCGGGGTAAATGAAAAGAAACGTGTGGAGTAGCCCCTGCTGAGTGGAGTGGCTTTGGTTAACTCCCCGAGAGGAAACATCATGTAGCAGGCTGACGTTGGATTTGGGGGCTTGTTGGCACGACAATGAAATAAGCCAGATCTATAAGGGTTAAATGTGGCTTACTGGGTTTTGCAATTTTAAACAAAATCAATTTTGGAAGGACTAGGCAAAGAAGGGATCAGCAATGGTCAAAGTCCATACATGGACCATGTGTAAGATTTTGTAACCCTTATTACCAAACTCTGTTTTATATATCCTTTCTAGTCAACAGCTTGTCTAATTGTGTGAACGAGGCATGATGTTTACATATTCATCTGTCAAACTGTGTTTTTCAATTTGCACCAATTTACCCTCATGTGAGCTGAGCTCAAATGTTTTAATAATCAGAGCAGATTTCTAAGGGGTAGATTCAATCAACCTATCAGATCAATGGTCCTTACCTTGACCAAGAATCATAGCATTTTGAGCAAAGGACAACTGTACTCCAATAAGCTCTGGAGTGCTAGAAGCCATCCTCATGTATTTTTTATTTAACTAGGCAAGTCAGTTAAGAAAAAAAGTATTATTTACAATGATGGCCTACACCGGCCAAACCCAGACGACTCTGGGCCAATTGTGCGCCGCCCTATGGGACTCCCAATCACAGCCAGTTGTGATACAGCCTGGATTCAAACCAGGGTGTTTGTAGTGACGCTTCAAGCACTGAGATGCAGTGCCTTAGACTGATGTGCCACTTGAGGGCCCATAATCTGGCTCCTCAGCCATTTCAACACTTATCTGTAGAGAAGCTGTTGATCTTGGAGTGCCTTACCTGCCGCTAGTTGAAAGATCAACATCCCAGAGCTCTGTAAAGGTAAATATACTGTAGTAATACAGCAGAGCATGTCTCCATTACACCAGTGATGTAGGGGGCTTCAGTGGTAAACTTCAGGGTTTTGGTTATGTTTGAGTTCAGTGTTCTTTAACAAAGGCCTGTGGACCAGGTCTGATAGGTAATGCTCAGTGATCCAGGAGCTTCTGCCATGCAGGAGGCTGGGTGCCACAAACCAGGATTTATTCCACTCAGAAACACTTCTCTATGGCTCTCCCCCTGGCATATAACCCGTGGGTCTTGTAGGTTTAAATGTGGGTTTAACACAGCTTCTGCAGTGATCTTGTAGAATATAAGCTTTCTCTAGTTATCTGTGGCTTGTATATGTTTTCCACTGAAATTCAACATCTACTGTAATAGTCCTTCCCAACTAATTTGTTGATGTTTAGAGACAACAATTTGGATTACAAGTGAGAAAGGTACTCTGCTCTTTTGCTTCACTTGTTTTAACTCAAACAAAACAAGCTACTGAGTGATTGTATCCAAAAACACATGAATTCAATATGAACTCACATACCAGCAACTCTCCACATCAGTCAGAATGAGTGGAGGAAGATACAAACAAACAAACAAACAAACAGGCTCCATGGCTACAATATCCACCACCACAGGTCTTACTGTAATGATTTTGTCCAATAAAATTAAGTTGGACTGGGCTTCCAAAAACATGGCAGCCCAGTGAAATGGAGGGCAGAGTTTGTGTTTCTCCACCAGTAGGGGGTAGTCACATTACATCAGCGTTGTGTATTTGTTAAAGGAATTAAAACAGGATGAAAGAAACCGCACACTGCTCTTGATAGTATCACTGGTATTTAATAAGCTTACGTATCGGCCCAACGGCCTTCGTCAGAGCTTTTGTGAATTATCGAAAACAGCACCTCTATGTAGACCTAGCCCCACCCACATCCGTTCCACATATGGAAAGGAGTTGGAGGCTAAGGAAAAATAAAAAAGTGCGACCAAACATAACAATATGCATTTCACAAATATTACAAGTGTATAGACAAGACGCACCAAACACGTCCATAAAATCACAACGAGGACATAGCAAGTTTTCATTAATCATTGGGTACATCATACGAAAAAAACTAAGTAATCTTAAATAGGAACATATTTTAAATTCACAACATAACATACATAGGCATTTCATCATTAAGTCCTTTAGGAAATAATGTCTGGAGGGTGAAAATCCAAAAACATTCTCTTTTGCTCAGAGTATTATTAATATCTATTATTAATATTTGTTAAAGGCCCAGTGCAATCCAAAGTGATTTTACTGTGTTTTATTACCATAATATGTGGTTGAAATAATACTGTGAAATTATGATAATGCCATTTTAGTGTAAGAGCTGTTTGAAAAGAGCGCCTGAAATTTCAGGCTGTTTTGGTGGTATGGAGTTTTGGCCCGCCTGGTGACATGGTCAAAAATAGTTTTTACCAGGTGTTTAATTAGTTAATTGACCAATAAGAAAGAGAGAACAGTTTTCAAATTTCCCTTCCCCATTCAGACCACTCCCAGACATTCCGAGCAACATTTTTTGCTTAAGAAATTGCTCTTTGCTGAAAAGCTATTTTTGTTTATTTTTGACCATTTTAATTGAAAACAATCACAGTAAGGTCAGAGGTCACATTAGCTTTTAGAAAAATCTGCATTTTCAAAATGCAGAAAATTGAAAAATCTGCATTTTAATCCATTTCACCTGTGTTTTATATTGAAAGTCAAGTGTTTTTTTTTTTTTTTGCTTCAACAGAGTGATCAGGGGCACACAAGTATATTTTTTTCTTCACACAAAATACATTAGTGCAACACATTCGGCAGAAAATAGCTTAATTTTCATCAGATGACAGCAGAAGTACAATGCTATTTGGCTAGCAGCCACATTTTGCTTACAATTAAAAAACAAGGTATTGTTTTACAAAAAATTATGCATGGCCATGATATTTCTAAAGGTTATCATATAAGGATTGTGGCCAGCTATATTTCCAAATGTTTGGTTTTAAGTTAATCTATCTTTTTACCAGAGAAAATAACACACAGAAAAGTACCCTAGAAAAGTAGCTTCACATCAGTCAGAGCGCTCTCTGCTAATAGAATGACCGTTCAAGAATGTGGGAATTTGATTCGGTTGATAACAAGAGCAGACTTCTCATCCGAGTGAAGAAGTGCAACTGAGTCACAAAATTATTCTAAAGCCGAGCATAAATTACAATAAGAAGCATTTCAGATCTACAAAACGTAACAAGACATGTCTTATGTTTATCTTCTTTCTTTTTAATGAAAAACACAACATTCTGCCTTAACACAACCCCTGAAGTTACTTAATCGTTACCCATATTGATATTGAGATAAAAACGGCTGCATTGGGCCTTAAAAAGCTTTTACAGAAAAGGTACTTGTAAAATACTGCATATTATAGCCCAAAGAACCATTGCACTTACTGTAGCTCATGAAAGGGGTCAGTGTTTTGAGCAAACAGGTTAAACAGTCATGTCTGACGATGCATATTGATGTAGTTTGTGGACAGCTTGTTGCAGCTATGTAACAATAGACAGTTGTCAAAATAATGTATTGATTGTACTCTCAGAACATCAGTTTGACCAACATACAGCAGACTAATTATAAACATGATAGGGCTTATCTCATTTTTCATTAATGCTGAATGAAGAGTTCAAACAACTAAAAACCTGAGAGAAATTATTGAATGTTAAAACTGAATGTACCTTAAGTAAGGGTCAACTTTGAAGTCAAGTTTTTTTACTCTTTCTTTTAGAGAGCAGACTCGACACAGAGTAATTATTTGTGGAGGGTTTAGGGCCCTGGGGATGAGGGAGTGTGCGGGAGGGGCACAGGGTGCGCTGAAACGGAAAGCACGCCAGTCCAGCTCAGGGTTGATGCTCAGTGAATCTGAAAGGTCATGTCATGCTTTCTGGCAATTGACTCGATGGGTTTGGATTCTGCAGCATAAGGCCAGGACATTGTTGTGTATGTGTTTTTTTTTCTGCTCTGCACGTTTACTGGGAAATGTGCCCCTGGGTTATTTTTCACATTGACCTTATTACCCTGCATTGTTACGAGCCTGCCACACTACTTGCTATCTCTTGAGCTTTCTCTTTCACAGATGCACACACATCCATGTACAGTAGCCTACAACTATTTATTTTCTTTCTCCCACTCACTGACGGGTCTGGCTGAAATCTCTATGCACATATGTCATTATTGGAAAAGAGACAAGTCTTTATATTGTATGCATTGATAGAAATCAGAAAGGGGATTGGGGGGAGGGGATTGGGTGTGCATTTGCCTGTCCCCATCCCTCTGAATGAAATGAAACAAATACACAGGGTGATGACAATAATATTAGCACATTTAATTAAAGCTGATATATATTATCAAACACAGACAGACGGCTTACATCCAGAAGCCATCTCAGTCATACAGTACTGTATGTCCAGAACTGCAGTCTTCTAGGATGTATTCATTGATATCTGCCCGGGGGGCATTCTCTGAGAGTAATTTACCAGAACAGTGTAATCTTTTTCACCATCTGGAACTGCTCCAATGTGCATAATATTACAAAACGGAAACTGTTTATTTACTGTAGATCAAGATTATTAAGTCTATCCAGAGTATAACATACATAGGTTAACCTTTTCTTGCTTATATCCTTTAACATGTATTCAACAATAATGTGGACAAAACATTATTTCAGAAGTTGTGAAAAGACACCTAGTGAGAACAACAATGATAAGTTACCATCCTCTAGTCGGGAGCACACTACAGAGTATTTTGCCATGTACACTCTTCATCAGCCCTCACACTTTCCTGCCTTTGCTGCTGTGGACTCGTGCTCTCCAGTGGATCGGTGGCTGAGCTCCAAAATCACTTAGATCATTTTACTCGGGGCAGAGAGGAGCCAGTGACCCTGCGCTAGTCGAGCAGGGCTTTATGCCTTGCTGGCTTCCCTGGTGTGACATTTTTCCTGTATTTGCCCCCTACCAATGCCTCCCTATGTAACCACCAATGCTGTGCAGAAAAAAGATCATTGTCTGTACAGATATCAATCAAATGAACAGCAGCTGGGGTCAATCTGCTGTCACAGCATTACCCCTTTGCTGCTCCAGCTCTCATGTAAAATGACAATAATGACAGAATGTCAGAAATGCTATCAAATGTAGTCTTTTTATTAGAAGAAGAGACATTTGGTTCTATAAAAGGAACATGTCGATTTTTCTATCCCTCATCACCTGACCCTAACACACTAAACTTCTCTCAACTGCCATTTTGTGTTATTTTGTGTGTTTTTTTGCATTGTTTGTAACTTATTTTGTACATAATATTTATGTTACCGTCTCTTATGACCCAAAAGAGCTTCTTGATATCAGAACAGCGATTACTCATCTTGAACTAGATGTAGAATGATTTAATGAGTCTGAAGCAAAGGATATACTGCTGCTCCCGGACCAGGCACAAACGTTTGCATGAAGAGGAGACGGAGATACAGGGGCTGCAGATCCAGGTGCCTTGTGAGAGTGGGTAACTCGCCTCTACTATCCATCCTATTGGCCAACGTGCAATCACTGGAGAATAAACTGGATGAGCTCCGTTTGAGACTATCCTACCAACGGGACATAAATGTTCTTAATATCTTATGTTTTATCGAGTCGTGGAATAACAACGACATGGATAATATCCTTTTTAGGATAAGGGGCAGTATTTTCACGGCCGGATAAAAAACGTACCCAATTTAATCTGGTAATTACTCCTGCCCAGAAACTAGAATATGCATATAATTATTTGATTTGGATAGAAAACACCCTAAAGTTTCTACAACTGTTTGAATGGTGTCTGTGAGTATAACAACTCATTTGGCAGGCCAAAACCTGAGAAGATTCTATATGGGAAGTGCCCTGTCTGACCATTTCTTGGCCTTCTGTAGCCTCTTTATCGAAAATAGAGGATCTCTGCTGTAACGTGACATTTTTTAAGGCTCCCATAGGCTCTCAGAAGGCGCCAGAACGTGGAATGATAACTCTGCAGTCCCTGGGCGAAAAACAGTAGGGGTTTTGGAAAGTGGTCGTTCTGAGAACAATGACACTGGCGCGTGCTATTACTTCAATTTCTGAAACATATGACTATTTTACACCATTTTAAAGACAAGACTCTCGTTAATCTAACCACACTGTCCGATTTCAAAAAGGCTTTACAACGAAAGCAAAACATTAGATTATGTCAGCAGAGTACCCAGACAGAAATAATCACACACCCATTTTTCAAGCTAGCATATAATGTCACAAAAACCAAAACCACAGCTAAATGCAGCACTAACCTTTGATGATCTTCATCAGATGACACTCCTAGGACATTATGTTATACAATACATGCATGTTTTGTTCAATCAAGTTCATATTTATATCAAAAAACAGCTTTTTACATTAGCATGTGACGGTCAGAACTAGCATACCCACCAAAAACTTCCGGTGAATTTACTAAATTACTCAAGATAAACGTTCACAAAAAACATAACAATTATTTTAAGAATTATAGATACAGAACTCCTTTATGCAATCGCGGTGTCCGATTTTAAAATAGCTTTTTGGTGAAAGCACATTTTGCAATATTCTGAGTAGAATAATCCATAGTTATATCCAAATAGCGGCATTTTGTTAGTGCGTTCAAGACACTCTCCGAAGGGTAAAGAAGGGTGACGCGCCCGACGCGTTTCGTGACAAAAAAATTCTAAATATTCCATTACCGTACTTCGAAGCATGTCAAACGCTGTTTAAAATCAATTTTTATGCTATTTTTCTCGTAAAAAAACGATAATATTCCGACCGGGAGTCGTTGTTTTCGTTCAAAGAGAGAGAAAGTAAACATGGTGTCGGCTCGTGCGTGCGCCTCCAGTCTCATAGTCCTCAGATTGACCACTTACCAAGTGCACTAATGTTTTTCAGCCATGGCCTGCAAAGCCACCATTCATCGTTCTGGCGCCTTCTGAGAGCCTATGGGAGCGTTAGAAAATGTCACGTTATGCCAGAGATCCCCTGTTTTGGTTAGAGATGATCAAGAAGGCCAAGAAATAGTCAGAGAGAGCGCTTCCTGTTTGGAATCTTCTCAGGTTTTGGCCTGTCAAATGAGTTCTGTTATACTCACAGACACCATTCAAACAGTTTTAGAAACTTGAGGGTGTTTTCTATCCAAATCAAACAATTATATGCATATTCTAGTTACTGGGCAGGAGTAGTAACCAGATTAAATCGGGTACGTTTTTTATCCGGCCGTGCAAATACTGCCCCCTATCCCCAAGTCTTGAGGTTTTGCTTGCCTGAGGTAGAGAACCTCATGATAAGCTGTAAACCACACTATCTACCAAGAGAGTTTTCATCTTTATTTTTCATAGCTGTCTATTTACCACCACAAACCGATGATGGCACTGACTGCACTCAACGAGCTGTATAAGGCCATAAGAAAACAAGAAAATGCTCATCCAGAAGCGGTGCTCCTAGGGGCTGGGGAATTTTAATGTAAGAAAAAGTACATTTTATCTACTTCTACCAACATGTCCCATGTGAAACCAGAGGGGGAAAAAAACTCTAGACCACCTTTACTCCACACACAGACACATACAAAGCTCTCCCTCATTCTCCATTTGACAAATGTGACCATAATTCTATCCTCCTGATTCCTGCTTAAAAGCAAAAAATTAAGCAGGATGTACCAGTGGCTCGTTCAATACGGGAATGGTCAGATGACGTGGATGCTAAGCTACATGACTGTTTTGCTAGCACAGACTGGAATATGTTCCGGGATTCATCCGATGGCATTGAGGAGTATACCACCTCAATCACCAGCTTCATCAATAAGTGCATAGATGAGGTCGACCCCACAGTGACCGTACGTACATATCCCAACCAGAAGCCATGGATTACAGGCAACATCCGCACCGAACTAAATGCTAGAACTGCTGCTTTCAAGGACCAGGTCACTAATCTGGATGCTAATAAGAAATCTCGCTATCCCCTCAGATGAACCATCAAACAGGCAAAGTATCAGTACAGGACTAAGATAGTAGGATTCAACATCGGCTCTGATGCTCGTCGGATGTGGCAGGGCTTGAAAACTATTATGGACTACAAAGGGAAACTAAGCCGTGAGCTTCCCAGTAACGCAAGCCTACCAGATGGGCTAAATTACTTTTATGCTCGTTTTGAGGCAAGCAACACCGAAGCATGCATGAGAGCTGCAGCTGTTCCGGACGACTGTGTGATCATGCTCTCCATAGCAGATGTGAGTAAGACCTTTAAACAGGTCAACATTCACAAGGCCTCGGGGCCAGACAGGTTATCAGGACGTGTACTCAGAGAATGTGCGGATCAACTGGCCAGTGTCTTCACTGACATTTTCAACTTCTCCCTGGCCGAGTCTGTAGTACCTACATGTTTCAAGCAGACCACCATAGTTCCTGTGCCCAAGAACGCCAAGGTAATCTGCCTAAATGACTACCACCCCGTAGCACTCACGTCTGTAGCCATGAAGTGCTTTGAAAAGCTGGTCATGGCTCACATCAACACCATCATCCAGGAAACTCTAGACCCACTCCAATTCGTATACCACCCCAACAGATGGCACTATCTCAATTGCACTCCACACTGCCCTTCCCCACCTGGACAAAAGGAACACCTACAGTGAGGGGGGAAAGTATTTGATCCCCTGCTGATTTTGTACATTTGCCCACTGACAAAGAAAGGATCAGTCTATAATTTTAATGGTAGGTTTATTTGAACAGTGAGAGACAGAATAACAACAAATATATCCAGAAAAACGCATGTCAGAAATGTTATGAATTGATTTGCATTATAATGAGGGAAATAAGTATTTGACCCCCTTTCAATCAGAAACATTTCTGGATCCCAGATGTCTTTTATACAGGTAACGAGTTGAGATTAGGAGCACACTCTTAAAGGGAGTGCTCCTAACCTTAGCTTGTTACCTGTATAAAATACACCTGTCCACAGAAGCAATCAATCAATCAGATTCCAAACTCTCCACCGTCGCCAAGACCAAAGAGCTCTCCAAGGATGTCAGGGACAAGATTGTAGACCTACACAAGGCTGGAATGGGCTACAAGACCATCGTCAAGCAGCTTGGTGAGAAGGTGACAACATTTGGTGCGATTATTCGCAAATGGAAGAAACACAAAAGAACTGTCAATATCCCTCGGCCTGGGGCTCCATGCAAGATCTCACCTCGTGGAGTTGTAATAATCATGAGAACGGTGAGGAATCAGCCCAGAACTACACGGGAGGATCTTGTCAATGATCTCAAGGCAGCTGGGACCATAGTCACCAAGAAAACAATTGATAACACACAACGCCGTGAAGGACTGAAATCCTGGAGAGCCCGCAAGGTCCCCCTGCTCAAGAATACGTATACAGGCCCGTCTGAAGTCTGCCAATGAACATCTGAATGACTCAGAGAACAACTGGTGAAAGTGTTGTGGTCAGATGAGACCAAAATGGAGCTCTTTGACATCAACTCAACTCGCCATGTTTGGAGGAGGAGGAATGCTGCCTATGACCCCAAGAACACCATCTCTACCGTCAAACATGGAGGTGGAAACATTATGCTTTGGGGGTGTTTTTCTGCTAAGGGGACAGGACAACTTCACCGCATCAAAGGGACGATGGACGGGGCCATGTACCATCAAATCTTGGGTGAAAACCTCCTTCCCTCAGCCAGGGCATTGAAAATGGGTCGTGGATGGGTATTCCAGCATGACAATGACCCAAAACACATGGCCAAGGCAACAAAGGAGTGGCTCAAGAAGAAGCACATTAAGGTCCTGGAGTGGCCTAGCCAGTTTCCAGACCTTAATCTCATAGAAAATATGTGGAGGGAGCTGAAGGTTCGAGTTGCCAAACGTCAGCCTCGAAACCTTAATGACTTGGAGAAGATCTGCAAAGAGGAGTGGGACAAAATCCCTCCTGAGATGTGTGCAAACCTGGTGGCCAACTACAAGAAACGTCTGACCTCTGTGATTGCCAACAAGGGTTTTGCCACCAAGTACTAAGTCATGTTTTGCAGAGGGGTCAAATACTTATTTCCCTCATTAAAATGCAAATCATTTTATAACATTTTTGACATGCGTTTTTCTGGATTTTTTTGTTGTTAATCTGTCTCTCACTGTTCAAATAAACCTACTATTAAAATTATAGACTGATAATTTCTTTGTAAGTGGGCAAACGTACAAAATCAGCAGGGGATCAAATACTTTTTTCCCCCACTGTATGTGAGAATGCTGTTCATTGTCTACAGCTCAGTGTTCAACACCATAGAGTCCAGAAAGCGCATCGCTAAGCTAAAGACCCTGGGACTCAACACCTCCCTCTGCAACTGGAACCTGGACCTCCTGAATGACCGCCTCCAGGTGGGGAAGGTAGGCAGCAATATGTCTGCCACGCTGTTCCTCAATATGGGGTCCCCTCAGGGGTGCGTGCTTAGTCCCCTCTTGTACTCCCTGTTCACCCGCAACTGAGTGGCCAAGCACGACTCCAACACCATCATTAAGTTTGCTGACGACACAACGGTGGTAGTCCTGATCACCAACAACGATGAGACAGCCTATAGGAGGAGGTCAGAGACATGGCAGTGTGGTGCCAGGATAACAATCTCTCCCTCAACGTGAGCAAGACAAAGGAGCTTATCATGGAACACAGAAAAAGGAGGGCTGAACACGCCCCCATTCACATCAACTGGGCTTTAGTGGAGCGGGTCGAGAGCTTCATGTTCCTTGGTGTCCACATCACCAGCAAACTGTCATGGTTCATACACACCAAGACAGTCGGTGAAGAGGGCACGACAACACCTATTCCCCTTCAGGAGAATATTTTGCATGGGTTACCAGATCCTCAAAAAGTTCTATAACTGCTCCATCGAGAGCATCCTGACCAGTTGCATCACCGCCTGGTATGGCAACTGCTCGGCATCAGACCGTAAGGTGCTACAGAGGGTAGTGCGTACGGCCTACAACAATTAATAAAATGGCTACCCAGATTATTTGCGTTACCGCCACTTGCTGTTTATTATCTATTCATAGTAACTTTACCCCTACCTACGTGTACATACAGTATAGGTCTAAAAAGGGCCTAAAATGTCATGATTTTCAAAAAAGATCTTTCCTCCCAAGAAAGTTTCTATGTAAGAATTGCAAGACCATTCTGAGATCCTAAAAATAGTTTTGGAATGTTCTGGAGTGGAATTGCCCTATGGGTTATACAATGGTCATGACATTATTAAACTATCAATTGTGCCTTAAAACACTGCCTCTCCACCATGGGGATAAGGCTGGAACAGATGGGGCTTATGCAGATCGGCTTTAATATCTATTTAAAGAGGTTTATAGACAATGATCTAATGAGACATTTACATTTTGTTCCTATGGGTTTGAGGCAGCTTTGACTAAAGCAACACTGACGGGTCTGGCTGATGTAATGCTGTTGACTACATGCACAATTGGATCGCTGAACATCCTCTCAGTACAGCCTCAAATTAAAGATACAATCTTTTTTTCACTGGGTAGAGGTAGCCATCGCTATTGTCATTTTCATATTATTTTGTACACAGGCAAGCATTTTGTTGTTATTATTATTAGTATATATAATTATTTTTTCAGTTCTGCAACCATCTAAATGGAATGGATATGATTGGTGCCAGTCATTTATAGTTAAAGTGAATGTTATAAGCTAGGTATCTAAGTTGGGCAGGCAGACATATATTTGGTGTTCAGTGTTCAGTTGGGCTCCTGGGATGACAGTGTAGTGTTGAGTGCATGTGTTATGGACATTTGAGTGGCTGTTCCAGGGTTGGAAGGCCTGCATTTGCCTCATATTCTATAAAGCGTCTGTCAGGGGAGTTGAGAGAAGAGGAGGGGGATGGGGAGGTAAAAGCTAGGACACTCTGTGCTGGGATCAACACGTGTCGACAAAAGCCTGGAGGTTCCACAACAATCTGTTCCACTTGGCTCACTCCTGCTCTGTGACCTCGATTTTTGACTGTTGTTGGAGGTTCCTTGCACTCTGCGTTGACACAAGCACAGCACAGCCTCCCGCCCAGCCAGCCAGTTGTGCAGGGTTGGGTCTGGTTGTGTGGAGGAAGGACAGAGTGGAGGAGCAGCTCAGCTCTGAGACAATGGAGAAGAGGAGGGGTGTAGGAGCAATGTCTGCATTAGTGCCACCCCCCCACCCCCCCCAATCCTGGGTTGCATGTGCATCAGTAGAACTTGGCAGTCCTGAGAAACGACACTTTCAATTGGGGTCAATTGGACCCCAGCCTCTGGATTTCAGATAGCAGCTCTGCCTAGGGGTAATCACGGGCTGAAGAAATAATTGGTAGTGGAATAACAGGCTTCCCAGCCCAGAAAGGCAGAGCAACAGAACATTTCAGCAGCAACACTAGGGGTCAGTGGCAGTCCATCCATGTTCTCATGCTGTGGGGGTGGGACACTCTCAAACATGTAGAACACTGTTACTGTATGTGGTACAGTAAGAGGACAGTTGTTACAATACTATGAGATACTGCACATTACTGAATTATATTCAGCATAATTATAAGTGTATTTATTTATGTATTTATTTATTGATAATGATGACGATGTGATGATAATAATTTATATGTTGTTTTTTAAATAATAATAATAATTATCAGAAATAGCTGAAGCATATCTATTCGTACATAGGGCGCTCCCATACAATTAGTCATATCCTTCACATCTGCACTTCCTTTATCCATTCACATTTGGTACCAAAATAATTATAGTAAATCAAATCAAGGTTTATTGGTCGCGTACACAAATCTGCAGATGTTATCGCAGGTGCAGCGAAATGCTTGTAGTATTCTCAGAGCAGTTTTGATGCCTTCTCCTTTTCTCTCTAAAGCGGTACAGAAAAACAGTGGTGACATGGTGGTCTAGTAATTATCTAATTGTTTGAGCCATGTCTTTCTTTGATTTATGGTGTTGTATCAGTGGCTGACCTGATTTATAATGAGGTACCCCCAGTTGTGAAAAAATGAAACTGAATTATGTGGCACCAGCCCAATTATTTCTTTGTGAGGCTCAGGCTCTTGTCAACATTGATGGTGTGCATCGCAAATAGCTGCCATCCAAGCTTTCGCCTAATAACAATAATATGATCCATCATTTAGATTGGCCCAATCGCACCTCCCACACCACACAATTTTTTATTTACTGTAAAGATCCATGCACTGTGCAACATCTATCAATATATAGATGCACCCTCATCTGTAAAGATTCTAATCAGACATTATCAGTAATGGAGCATATTTTTAGGTAGATGTTCGCCCTGTCACTGGCAAACCACAGAAGCAGCTGGGGAACAAAGTGACACCCCCTTCCATAAATCCCACATGCCTCCCATTATCAAGTTCAGGCCACAAAGTCAAAAAACTGGGTACTAAGTAGAGCAAGTTGCTTGGCACAAGGACAAAGCTGACAGAAAACATAAGGCCCCCACACATTGTCTGGACAGCAGGAGGCCATGAGCGGCGTGTTTGAAGAATAGACTGGGCTGCAAACACATCCACTATACAGATGAGCTTCCCCCCTCAAATTAGCACTGAGCAGGGTGACTGCTGCTGGTGGCTGATGAAGAGAGGCACGGCTGCCACTATTTATGCCACTAAGGCATTCATCAAATTAATTACTGGTGCGTCCAACCACCTATCTGATACCTCTTTATTTTGAGGCCTGTAAATGGGGACTCAGACTAGGCCTGACAGAGAGGCCTAATACACCCAGAGTCCCTCCATGCACATAATTAATTGAAAACTTTGTCGGCTTGACAAATTGGAATGATGAATCTATCTTCTATGAATAGCTTAGGAAAAAAATGCATAATCAGTCAAAAACATAGACGCAACATCTCTCTCTGGCTTTGCAGTGTATTGAGATCCATTAAGGTGAGAAGACATGGCTTTGTGAAGAGACTTCCCTTCTCTTTTACAGCTCGATTGATAACTTTGACTTCTGGATTTAATAGAGCGGTCAAGGTGGAGCTGTTCCTTTGTATAGTTCAGGAGGAATAAAACAGAGAGCATCATAAATCAAACTCTGTTGTTCTTTGCCATGGAATATAGATGGACTGCAGTCTCTATAATCTCTCCAATATCATAACAATGCTCATAGTCAATGCTCATACAGTCTCAAGGAGCTGATCGTGGATTATAGGAAAAAGAGGGGAGAGCATGCCCCCATCCACATCGACAAGGCTGTAGTGGAGCGGGTCGAGAGCTTCAAGATCCTTGGCGTCCACATCACTAAGGACTTAACATGGTCCACACACACATGCACAGTCGTGAAGAACGCACGGCAGGGCCTCTTCCCCCTCAGGAGGCTGAAAATATTTGGCATGGGCCATCAGATCCTCAAAAGGTTCTACAGCTGCACCATCGAGAGCATCTTGACTTGCTGCATCATCGCTTGGTATGGCAAATGCATCGTCCTCAAACGCAAAGCCATACAGAGGGTGATGCAGACATCCCAGTATATCACTGGGGCTGAGGTCCCTGCCATCCAGGAGCTTTATATCAGGTGGTTTCAGAGAAGGGGCTGAAAAATTGCCAAAGACTCCAGCCACCCAAGCCATAGAGTGTTCACTCTGCTACCGTCCAGAAAACGTTACAGGAGCATCTGGTCTCGAACAGGCTCTGAGACAGCTTCTACCCCCAAGCCATTTGACTGCTAAATAGCCATAAGACTGCTAAATAGTAAATTAACTACCTGTAAATTAACTATTGGACTACCTGTACTGACCCTATCTTAGACTGACCCTACACACACTCACTAGACTATACAGTAAATACACACTTCTGTATATACACACTCACTCACACACACTATATTGACACTCCCACACAAACCGACACACATTCACATACACTGCATACACACGCACACACACATACACGGGACCACCCATATGTAAAATGTATGCATACATGACTGTAAGTAGCTTTGGATTAAAGCTTCTACTAAATGGAATACATTGTATATTGTAACACAAACAAACATGCATACACTCACACACATACACAAACACACTTTTGCACTCATCATAGTTTGCTGCTGCTTCTACTCTTTCTTTATTTTACTCTATTTACTCCCTCGGCGTACACATCACTGACAAACTGAAATGGTCCACCCACACAGACAGTGTGGTGAAGAAGGCACAACAGCGCCTCTTCAAACTCAGGAGGCTGAAGAAATTTGGCTTGACACCTAAAACCCTCATACTTTTACAGATGCACAATTGTATCACCACCGCCCGCAACCGCAGGGCTCTCCAGAGGGTGGTGCGGTCTGCCCAACGCATCACCGGGGGCAAACTCCCTGCCCTCCAGGACACCTACATCACCCGATGTCACAGAAAGGCCAAACAAATCATCAAGGACAACAACCACCCAAGCCACTGCCTGTTCACCCCACTATCATCCAGAAGGCAAGGTCAGTACAGGTGCATCAAAGCTGAGACAAAGAGACTGAAAAACAGCTTCTATCGCATGGCCATCAAATCAAAGTTAATTTGTCACGTGTGCCGAATACAACAGGTATACAACCTTACAGTGTAATGCTAACTAACCAACAGTGCAAGTTAAAAAAAAAAGGTATTAGGTGAACAATAGATAAGTAAAGAAATATAAACAACAGTAAAAAATATTTTGAAAAATAACAGTAGCTTGGCTATATACAGACACCGGTTAGTCAGGCTGATTGGGGTAGTATGTACATGTAGGTACAGTTGAAGTGACTATGCATATATGATAACCAGAGAGTAGCAGTAGTGTAAAAGAGGGGTTGGCGTGGTTAGAGCGTTGGACTAGTAACCGAAAGGTTGCAAGATCGAATCCCTGAGCTGACAAGGTAAAAATCTGTCATTCTGCCCCTGAACAAAGCAGTTACCCACCCTAGGCCGTCATTGAAAATAAGAATTTGCTCTTAACTGACTTGCCTAGTTTTGGTAAAAGATAGGGCCTTCCTCTGACACCGCCTGGTGTAGAGGTCCTGGATGGCAGGTATTTTGCACTGTCCATTTTCCCTTCTATCCTGTAGGCATGGTGTTCTTTTGGCGAAAGATGTATGGGGTTTTCGTCAGACATACCGTTTTGCGTTCAGGCCAAAAAGTTCAATTCTGGTCTCATCTGACCACAGCACCTTTTGCCACTTGGCCTCGGAATCTACAATGTGATTTTTGGCAAAGCTCAAACGAGACTTGGTGTGGCTTTTTTTGAGCAGTGTTTTTTTTTTTCTTGCCACCCTTCCATAGAGGCTGGATTTGTGGAGCGCTTGTGATATTTTGGTCACATGCACACATTGATCAGTCTTTGCCATAAAGGCCTGAAGCTCCTTCAAAGTCGCCATTGACTTCTTGGTAGCCTCTCGGCCTGATATATGCAGGGCCTGGGTGGTGCCATACACCTTTCACTTCTTAACCTCTCTTGGGTAGGGGGCAGTATTTTCACGGACAGATGAAAAACGTACCCAAATTAAACTGCCTACTACTCGGGTCCAGAAACTAGAATATGCATATTATTAGTAGATTTGGATAGAAAACACTCTGAAGTTTCTAAAACTGTTTGAATGATGTCTGTGAGTATAACAGAACTCATTTGGCCGGCAAAAACCTGAGACAAATCCAACCAGGTAGTTGAAAATCTGAGGCTGTAGTTTTGTTTAATTAAATCCCTTTCCAAACTACAGTGACCTAGGGGGTCATTTTGCACTTCCTAAGGCTTCCACTAGATTTCAGCAGTCTTTAGAAAGTTGTTTGAGGCTTCTATGGTGAATTTTAAGGGAATAACAGCCGGTTCAAGCAGTGGACTGTCTGAGGTCATGTAGTTACTTCATGCACATTGACGAATGGCTAGCATTTTTTTTTCTTCTGTAATAGCGTATTCATTGTCCGGTTGGAATATTATCGATTTATTTATGTTAAAAACACCCTAAGGATTGATTGTAAACATCGTTTGACATGTTTCTACAAACAGTAATGGAACTTTTGAGCTTTCGTCTATTGATTTGCGCTCCCGCATCGTGCCTTTGGAATAGTGTTCTGAACGCGGCAACAAAACGGAGGTATTTGGACATAAATGATGGACTTTATCGAACAAATGAACATTTCTTGTGGAAGTGGGAGTCCTGCGAGTGCATTCCGCCGAGGATAAGCAAAGGTAAGGAAAGATTTATAACACTAATTTAGAGTTTTGTTGATGCATGACTTGGCGGGTAGCTGTATAGCTTGCATTGATGGCTGAGCTCTGTACTCAGAATATTGAACAATGTGCTTTCTCCGTAAAGTTATTTTGAAATCTGACACAGCGGTTGCATTAAGAAGTAGTGCATCTATAATTCTTTAAATAATTGTTATATATTTTGTCAACGTTTATGATGAGTATTTCTGTAAATTTAATGTGCACATTCACCGGATGTTTTGGGAGGCAAACATTTTCTGAACATCACGCGCCAATGTAAAATGCTGTTTTTGGATATAAATATGAACTTGATCGAACAAAACATACATGTATTGTGTAACATGATGTCCTATGAGTGTCATCTGATGAAGATCGTCAACGGTTAGTGCTTAATTTTAGCTGTATTTCTGGTTTTTGTGACGCCTCTCCTTGCTAGGAAAATGGCTGTGTGGCTTTTCTTGTTTAGGTGGTGTCCTAACATAATCTAATGTTTTGCTTTCGCTGTAAAGCCTTTTTGAAATCAGACAATGTGGTTGCATTAAGGAGAAGTGTATCTTTAAAATGGTGTAAAATAGTCGCATGTTTGAGAAGTTTGAATTATGAGATTTTGGTTGTTTTGAATTTGCCGCCCTGCTATTTCACTGGCTGTTGGGAGTGTGTCCCGCAGGTGGGACGGTCACGTCCCACATACCCAAGAATTAATAATGTTCTTATCTGAGGGATAGACAAAGCCTTTAAAATATTTTTATATCCATCCCCATTACCTGTGGCTTTCCACAACTTAATCTCGTAGATCTTTTGAAAGTACCTTTCTGCCCATAGTGGATTTTTTTTGCTTTGAATTGCACTACTAAGCAGTGGAGTCCTCTATGAACAACTACTTTTATTCTGAACTAATCAAAGTCACTATAATTGATCACAGATGGAAGCCAATTAGCTTGATTTGTGATCTGGAAGTTGGTTGGATATACCTCAGCTTGTTTGCAATTGCAATTCTAAGGGGGGTGGTGTTCCCTTATCCAAATAGGGTATATATATTTGTTTAATTGTGGGTTACTGTGTGTAAAGCCAGACAAAGTCAAATTTTATGTGTTTTCAACACAAGGTGAACATTTTGAAAGGGGGTGGTGACTTTCTATACCCACTGTATATACTGTAGTCTATTCTACTGTATCTTAGTCTATGCCGCTCTGACATTGCTTGTCGAAATATGTATATATTCTTAATTCCATTCCTTTACTTTAGATTTCTATGTAGTGTTGTGAAATTGTTAGATATTACTTGTTAGACATTACTAAACTGTTGGAGCTAGAAACACAAGCACTTCGCTACAATAGCAATAACATCTGCTAAAGATGTGTATGTGACCAATAAAATGTTATTTGATTTTGATTTGATTTATATAGCTCCATTCTTGTGTATTTAATTTAATTTTATTCCTCGTGTTAATATATATATACTTTTGAACTCTGCATCATTGGGAAGGGCACGTAAAGCAAGAATTTCACGGTAAAGTCTACACCAGTTGTATTCGGTGCATGTCACTAATACATTTTGATTTCATTTGAGTATATCACATAAGGCAAAAACCACAATTGATTTTTTTGGCGGAAAGACAAATACCATTTATTTTTTCCCCTCCAAATGCCTATCAAATTTGACTTACCATCCCAGGAAGATTGCTGTACTTTTCATCAGATACAGTTGGCATGTACAGTATGTTGCACATACACCTACTGTATTTTTCACTAGAAACAGTTTGAGTACAGAATAAGAGGTCATCGGGGTGCATGACCAGAGCCTGGGGTTTTGGTAGGACAGTCAGCGGTTGTCTGTACGGTCTGACAGGTGACCAGGTGGTGCTGTGGTGAATTATTCAATTATGGATGGAGAAACTTACTGTAAAGCTGCTGTTTACTAGAGGTTTAAGGTGCTACCGGTACTGACATCTACTCTCATAGGTCTCAGAAATTTTAGGAAGACTCAAATCAAATTGTATTAGTCACATGCGCCGAATACAACAGGTGTAGACCTTACAGTAAAATGCTTACTTAAAAGCCCGTAACCAACAACGCTTTAAGAAGTTTTAAGAAAAATAAAGTGTTAAGTAAAAAATAGAAAAGAAAAGTAACAACAATAATTAAACAGCAGCAGTAAAATAACAATAGCGAGGCTATATACAGGGGCTACCGGTACAGAGTCAATTCTCACGTCACCCCGCTCCTCCGCTCTCTCCACTGGCTTCCAGTTGAAGCTCGCATCCGCTACAAGACCATGGTGCTTGCCTACGGAGCTGTGAGGGGAACGGCACCTCCGTACCTTCAGGCTCTGATCAGGCCCTACACCCAAACAAGGGCACTGCGTTCATCCACCTCTGGCCTGCTCGCCTCCCTACCTCTGAGGAAGCACAGTTCCCGCTCAGCCCAGTCAAAACTGTTCGCTGCTCTGGCACCCCAATGGTGGAACAAGCTCCCTCACGATGCCAGGACAGCGGAGTCAATCACCACCTTCCGGAGACACCTGAAACCCCACCTCTTTAAGGAATACCTGGGATAGGATAAAGTAATCCTTCTAACCCCCCCCCCCCCACCCCCCCCCTTTAATTGATTTAGATGCACTATTGTAAAGTGGTTGTTCTACTGGATATTATAGGTGAATGCACCAATTTGTAAGTCGCTCTGGATAAGAGCGTCTGCTAAATGACTTAAATGTAAATGTAATGTGCAGGGTCACCGGTTAGTCGAGGTAATAGGGAAAGGGGGCATACGTAGTCACTTATAACTGAATGACTTCAATTGAAATGTGTCTTCTGCATTTAACCCAACCCCTCTGAATCAGAAAGGTGCAGGGGGCTGCCTTAATCCTCATCCATGTCTTCGGTGCCCGGGGAACAGTGGGTTAACTGCCTTGCTCCTGGGCAGAACAACAGATTTCTACCTTGTCAGCTTAGGGATTTGATCCAGCAGCCTTTCAGTTACTAGCCCAATGCTCTAACCACCCAGGCTACCTGCACGTAGAGGATACCTGTAGTTTGAGTTAAAGTGTTAAAGTGTTATGCATAGATATGCAAAAATACAGAGAGTAGCAGCAGAGAAAAAGAGAGCTCTGGGTAGCCCTTTGATTATCTGTTCAGGAGTCTTATGGCTTGGGGGTAGAGGCTGTTAAGAAGCCTTTTGGACCTAGACTTGGCGCTCCGGTACCGCTTTCCGTGCGGTAGCAGAGAGAACAGTCTATGACTAGGGTGGCTGGATTCTTTGACAATTTTTAGGGCCTTCCTCTGACACCAACTGGTATAAAAGTCCTGGATGGCAGGAAGCTTGGCCCCAGTGATGTACTGGGCCGTTCGCACTACCCTCTGTAGTGCCTTGCGGTCGGAGGCCGAGCAGTTGCTGTACCAGGCTGTGATACAACTAGTCAGGATGCTCTCGATGGTGCAGCTGTAGAACCTTTTGAGGATCTGAGGACCCATGCCAAATCTTTTCAGTCTCCTGAGGGGGAAAATGCTTTGTTGTGCCCTCTTCATGACTGTCTTAGCATTTTTGGACCATGATAGTTTGTTGGTGATGTGGACACCAAGGAACTTGAAGCTCTCAACCTGCTCCACTGCAGACACGTCGATGAGAATGGTGGCATGCTCATTCCTCCTTTTACTGTAGTCCACAATCATCTCCTTTGTCTTGATCACGTTGAGGAAGAGATTGTTGTCTTGGCACAACACTGCCAGGTCTCTGACCTTCTGCCTATAGGCTGTCTCATCATTGTTGGTGATCAGACCTACCACTATTGTGTCATCAGCAAACTTGATGATGGTGTTGGAGTTGTGCCTGGCCATGCAGTCATGTGTGAACAGGGAATACAGGAGGGGACTAAGCACCCACCCCTGAGGGGCCCCCGGGTTGAGGATCAGCGTGGCGGATGTGTTGTTACTTACCCTTATCACCTGGGGGCAGCCCATCAGGCAGTCCAGGATACAGTTGCAGAGGGAGGTGTTTAGTCCCAGGATCCTTAGCATAGTGATGAGCTTTGAGGGTACTATGGTGTTGAACGATGAGCTCTAGTCAATGAATAGCATTCTTATATAGGTGTTCCTTTTGTCCAGGTGGGAAAAGGGCAGTGTTGAATGCAATAGAGAGATCCACAGATGATGCAATGTTTGGGCGGTATGCAAATTGGAGTGGGTCTAGGGTTTCTGGGATAATGGTGTTGATGTGAGCCATTACCAGCCTTTCAAAGCACTTCATGGCTACGGACGTGAGTGCTACGGGTCTGTAGTCATTTAGACAGGTTGCCTTTGTGTTCTTGGGCACAGGGACTATGGTGGTCTGCTTGAAACATGTTGGTATTGCAGACTCAATCAAGGACATGATGAAAATGGCAGTGAAGACAACTGCCAATTGATGAGCACATGCCCGGAGCACACGTCCTGGTAATCCGTCTGGCCCCGCAGCCTTGTGTATGTTGACCTGTTTAAAGGTCTTACTCACGTTGGTTACGGAGAGCGTGATCACACAGTCATCCGGACCAGCTGATGCTCTCATGCATGCCTTAGTGTTGCTTGCCTCGAAGCGAGCATAGAAGTGATTTAACTCGTCTGGTAGGCTCGTGTCACTGGGCAGCTCGCGGCTCTGCTTCCCTTTTGTAGTCTGTAATAGTTTGCAAGCCCTGTCACATAAGACCAGCGTCGGAGCCTGTGTAGTATGATTCAATCTTAGCCCTGTATTGATGCTTTGCCTGTTTGATGGTTCGTCGCAGGGCATAGCAGGATTTCTTGTAAGCTTCTGGGTTAGAGTCCCGCACCTTGAAAGTGGCAGCTCTGCCCTTTAGCTCAGTGCGAATGTTGCCTGTAATCCATGGCTTTTGGTTGGGGTATGTATGTACAGTCACTGTGGGGACGATGTCCTCGCTGCAATTATTGATAAAGCCAGTGACTGATGTGGTGTACTCCTCAATGCCATCGGAAGAATCCCGGAACATGTTCCAGTCTGTGATATCAAAACAGTCCTGTAGTTTAGTATCTGCTTCATCTGATCACTTTTTTATAGACCGAGTCACTGGTGCTTCCTGCTTTAATCTTTGCTTGTAAGCAGGAATCAGGAGGATTGAGTTGTGGTCGGATTTACCAAATGGAGGGTGAGGGAGAGCTTTGTACATGTCTCTGTGTGTGGAGTAAAGGTGATCTAGAATTGTTTTCCCTCTGGTTGCACATTTAACTTGTTGCACATTTAAATATGTTGATAGAAATTAGGTAGAACTGATTTAAGTTTCCCTGCATTAAAGTCTCCGGCCACTGGGAGCGCCGCCTCTGGGTGAGTGGTTTCCTGTTTGCTTATCATCTGTGCATTGCGTTGCATCATCTGTGGGTCTGTTGGGGTGGTATGCACATAGGATTGGGTCTAGGATTTCTGGGATAATGGTGTTGATGTGAGCCATGACTATCCTTTCAAAGCACTTCATGGCTACAGACTTGAGTGCTATGGGTCGGTAGTAATTTAGGCAGGTTACCTTATTGTTCATGGGGACAGGGACTACTGCCGCACAAGCTAGGTTTCCATCTAATTGGCGACAGATTTTCAGGCATATATTCTAAATTCTGCATATAGAAAATATGCACATTTTCCCACCGGTGATGTGTTTCCACCAAACGGACTTGCTGCGGATAAAAAGCAGTGTGTGATGACGTAGTGCACATAAAAGGTACTTTTTGACAAAAGTTTAAAATAATCAAAAGTTCAATGTGTTTCCATTGCATTCTGTATTCTATTGAAGGTTTTGTCACACTCTGGTCTTGGTACCAGAACTCTAGCCAAAAGCTCATAGATACGGTGCGGGTAGGCTAGCCTATATGATTAGATTATTATGGATAAAAGCAAGACTATTTTTATTTGTCAAGTGGCAGCCAAGCATTGATTATCATGTCACCAGAATAATACCCTCGATATTTATTGGAAAGGAGCATCAAGATCATCACCGTGCACAAGTTCATCATAACCCTTTTCCTCTGCATGGTTTCCTGAGTTGTAGTGGGAGGACCACACAAGGGGTGTGAATACTTGGGCTTGGAAACAGAAGACAAAGAGCTGTGAGACAAGGGCTTAATCCTGAACACGTGAAAAGTAGGGTGTGTACGGAGGGTACGGGGTAACAGCAGACGAACAACAGTGGGACAAAGGACTCTAAAGATGGGAAAATGGGGACAATGAAACGGGGGAAAGTTTGCGGGACTCCACCCGGAGGGGCAGGTCCCGTGTAGACAACCATACCCTCTGCCCGAGATGATAGCGGGGAGCCGGAGTCCGGTGGCGGTCCACTTGTCGACGGTACCTGGAGGTGGTCTTGAGAAGAGCCGAGAAAGCTCTTTTCCACGTATGCCGACAGTGACGGACGAACATCTGGGCTGAGGGTATGTTGACTTCTACTTGCTCCAGGAAGAGCGGGGGCTGATACCCCATGGAGCACTCAAAAGGGGAGAGCCCAGTGGCCGAGCAGGGAAGATTGTTCCTCGCATACTCCAACCAGACCAGTTGCTGGCTTCAGGTGGTGGCGTTTGTAGATACCAAAGTGTCGTTTCCATATCTTGAATGGCTCGCTCGGACTGGCCGTTGGACTGGGGATGAAACCTGGAACACAGGCTGGCCAACGACCCACTAAGGGTGCAGAACGCCTTCCAGAATCGTGACGAGAACTGAGGACCACTATTAGTGACAATGTCGACCGGGAATCCATGGATTTGGAAGACGTGCTGCACCATGAGCTGGGCCGTCTCCTTGGCTGATGGTAACTTGGGGAGAGGGATGAAATGGGCAGCTTTAGAGAACCTGTCCACCACCGTAAGGACGGTGGTGTTTCCATCTGATGGAGGGAGCCCAGTAACAAAATCCAGGGAAATATGGGACCAGGGACAATGAGGAACAGGGAGTGGCTGAAGGAGGCCAGATGGAGCTTGCTGCGGAATCTTATTTTGAGCACACACCATGCATGCGGTGATGAAGGCCGAGACATCAGGAACCTTAGTGGGCCACCAGAAGCGTTGTCGGAGGAAGGCCAGGGTTCGACAGGCGCCAGAATGACAGGTAAACCAGGACCTGAGACCGGGCCGAATCAGGGCCGAACATCCGGTTAGCCGGGCCTCCCCCAGGGTCCGGCTGGGAATGTTGTGCCTTGCGGACCAGGACCTCAATACCCCAGACAACCGAAGCCGCAAGACATGCGGTAGGGAGGATGGTCTCAGATTCAGAGGGTGTGGCAGCGGAACTGTACTGGTGAGAAAGGGCGTCGGCTTCACATTTTTGGACCCTGAGCGGTAGGAGATGGTGAACCTGGTGAATAACAGGGCCCAATGGGCCTGCCTAGAGTTAAGGAGCTTGGCTGTGCGATTGTATTCTAAATTCTAATGGTCAGTCCACACCAAAAATGTATGTTCTGCCCCTTCCAGCCAGTGCCTCCACTCCTCTGGCTCCATCTTAACTGCCAGAAGATCCCGGTTCCCAATATCATAGTTCCTTTCTGCGGAGTTGAGACGATGGGACAGGAAGGCACAGAGATGAACCTTTTGGTCCTGGACAGACCGCTGGGACACTCCCACGTCAGAAGCTTCGACTTCAACCACAAACTGACTGGCTGGGTCCGGATGGATGAGGATGGGGGCTGTAATGAACCGCTGCTTAAGGTCCACAAATGCCCTGTCAAAAGCTGGGGACCATGTGAATGGTACCTTGGGAGAGGTGAGTGCAGAGAGATGAGCTTCCAGGGTGATGTAGCCCCAAATTAAACGGCGGTAGAAAGGAGCAAACCCTAGGAACCGTTGTAACTGCACCCTGGACGTGGGTTGGGGCCAATCCACCACTGCTTTCACATTTTCAGGATCCATCTGGACATTCCTTTCAGTAATGACATATCCCAGAAAGGAGATAGTAGAGCGGTGAAAATCGCACTTCTCTGCTTTCACAAACGATTGATTCTCCAGGAGGCGCTGAAGGACTTGTCGGACATGGAGAACGTGTGCTTGGGCAGAACGGGAGAAAACAAGGATGTCGTCAAGGTAGACAAACACGAAACGATTCAACATGTCCCAGAGCACATCATTTACCAAGGCCTGGACATGTTTTCACATTGTCATTATGGGGTATTGTGTGTAGATGGGTGAGGAAAAAAAATCTATTGAATCTATTATTAATTCAGGCTATTATACAACAAAATGTTGAATAAGTCAAGGGGTATGAATACTTTCTAATGGCACTGTATCATCGTGTGATTCCAAATTTACTTTGATATCAATATTTGCACATAAAGGCATTTCCACAACTATTTCTCCCATAATTAATTTTTCCAACACAAAATAATCCCACCATGTCGAACGAACAAATTGTCTGCCAACATTTCTGAAATTGTACAAACATTTCCTGTTTCCATCAGCCCGATCGTGATTTTCTTTGTGTCAGGTAATTCATCTGCATGAAACAGTTGGATGGAAACCTGGTTTCTGTCACAAAAATGCTCTCAATTTTATTTTGATCTTGTGAGTGTATATATTGGAGCTGGGAGTTTTGAGGTCTGAGAAAACAGTATCTGTCATAAATAGTGTTACTACATTATACTGTTAACACACAGAAATTTGAGAACGTGCGTGTGGATGTGTGCACATGAGCTCTTGCGTGTGCATGCAGAAAATGTGTGAAGGTTGCTGATTTGAAGGACACACCTTTCCTATGGTAAGTAGTCATTCTTAATAGGTTTTGGTTTGGTTGTGAAATATGGGTGTGCCAAACGGGTATGTGACATTATTGTCATCCCTTGGGAGAACTGCAGACTGATCTCAGTTCAGAGACAACCAAGACAGGACAAGGGGGCTAAATAAAGTCTTAGATGGATGAAAGTCCACCCAAACCATAAAACCTGCAAGACATTGAGTTTCTCTGTAGCCTCTAAGCACTGCTCACAGTGGATTTAATGATGTTAGGGGGATTTCTGATGTACTGAAATCAAAGTTATATATTTTTTTCTTTAACCAAATGACATATCATAACATCTATCATAAGTTATATGTGAGTATAACTGGATTATAATCATTATATCAAAGGTGATGATTCCAATGGCCACTTTTGTTTTTCATCTCATACTATGTGTTTTGACTTATCTTAAAAAATCATAAATTACCACACGTCTCTTATGTATGCAGTTTAATCATTAATATTCACATCATAAAACATTTACATTACTTATCTCTTGGCTTAGAATAAAAGGAGTATTAAAATGTATCTACTAAGCTCGTTCGTGTACTTAATTTTTCAATCCATTGCTCGTAACACTTTCATACCACTGAATAATGTAGTTAACAGAAGTTGTCCATAAACCATGAAGCCACTTAATTCTAAGGCTTCAACTAACCATGACCCCTTGAATGATAATTAATATGCACAAACTGTTTTTCTTCTACCTTGTGTAAGCTTAGCTGTCATGCCCAAATTCACACATTTTGTAAATGAACACATGTAAATTACATGTTCATATAAGTGCACCACACAACAAACTAACACTAGTAATCTTGAAGAAAATAATATGTGATCATTGGGATTTCTTTTTAAAAAATCTGAGAATGCAGAAAAATAGAAATAGTTTCAGAACACTGATTTGTTATATCTACACTGTAGATAGTAGCAATAGGATTAATCCAATGGCCCATTGGAATCGGCAGAGAATCTAGAGAAATCACGTGCTAAATTTCATGCTCTCTAATGCTCAAAGTTAATTTACATTTTTATTTGGGCAATATTCTGATTTCATTTAAAAAAGAGGACAAAATATCTGTTAGTTACATGTCATATTACTACCTCCAAGAGCCAGAAAAATCCTTATTCATGAGTTTTTGCCCTGAGCTAGATCTGCCTATCGCTTGCATTAACTCCAAAATATGTATTCTTCATATTATCTATCCCAGGAGCGATCCAGGAGATAGAAAAGTAATAAATTAGAGGGAAATCTTGTTAGCAGGGATGAAGTTGGGTTTTAAGGGAGTGGAAAGTCATGCATGGTGTTTATGTTGTTCTGGGAAAAATTATTCTGTGGTTTCCCTGAGATATTTTTAGAAAACAATTTGACATAGCTGGCACATATGAAGAAATATCAGATGCCCTCTGTTCACATGAGGCACTTGTTTCTAATTTATATAATAAAGGATGTTCATATGTATTTTACTTAAGGACATCAGACATGCTGAATTCAATAAATAGAACCTTTCTAATAGGTCTACTGTATGATTGATAATTAAGTCCTGGAAAACAGACCAAATGTCTACAATCAAACAGCAGTTCTATGGTACTGTACGTTCTACTATTCACCACAGGGAAACGTGTAGATTTAGTGTTGTTTTAACAGCCTTGGCTGTTGGAATGGAGTGGTTCTTTGATTGAAATCCTTGCCATGGAGCTTGACATGAGTGTTTCCTCTCCAGTCTCCTATTATCAGCTGAGCCTGTGGTGCGCAACCTAATCCCTCTTCATCAAAGCAGTGTGGGCAGCAGTCACCGAGATGTGACCGTCAATTAATCACCCCCTACCCTCCTGACCAATCCCGGCCCTGCAAAGATGTGAGGCCTCATTGCTTTTAAACACTCAAACTGGGAGATCTGGTACAGATGTGAGACTGGTGCAGACTGGCTGGGGCAAAGGGCATCCTGTGGTCAGTGAGGTTGTCCCCAGTATGAATGGCAGCCAGCCCTGAGGAGAGGTCTCAGTGAGAGTGAGCACTAGCAGATTAACCGCTGAGCTGAGCTTTAACTGCTTCCTGCTCTCCGGTCCTGCCTCAAAGCATCCTGGAGGTGTAAGTATACAGTATATCTGACGCAATACGAGTTCACTCCTCTAGTCCAGCACCACTGGCTGTGGTAAAGTAGATTATCACTAGTAGTAGTCTGTTACTAGTTTGTACTATAGTCAGCAGTGCCACTGCCACAAGTCTTATTGGTGGTAGTAATTTTGTGCACTGACCATTACTTTCAAAACTATATTTGAGAGTATATGTTTTCATGATAGCTCATGCAGGCTACATTGCATGCCTGAAGAGTCAGAGCAGCTGGCAAGCTAATTTGCTCAGTTTCACTGTCTGGGTTTGTCTGCTCTCCAGCTAAGCTACTTTCTTAGAAATCCATTGTCTCATTAGACATCTTCTGAATATTAGATGAAGCAATTCCCCTGAAGCCTTCCAACACAAGACAGATAAAACATGAGTTCACACACCTTATGTTCTATTTAAAAGTAGATAACCGTCATTTTAAAGTGCATTTTTCAGTCGACCAATGTGCTTTCAACTCTCTGTGTGCACTATACTTTTTACCATCTAGCTATATAATATTCCATGTAAATGTAAGCATCTGAAGTCCGGTAGCTTAGAGCACTGCAGAACAGAGGGCTGCGGAGTTCATAAATGAATAAGAATCTCCAAATGAGTTTGGTGACCCCCTAAACTCCATGAAATTAATATAAGTAGACATCCTGCATGCTGCGGGCTACTGCAAAGCTGGAGAGGATTACTTAAGCTCTCAGAGTTTCCTACAACTTTTATATAATAACTTTCAAGACACATTGTAGCTGCTTATTTTTTTATTTTTATTTCACCTTCATTTAACCAGGTAGGCAAGTTGAGAACAAGTTCTCATTTACAATTGCGACCTGGCCAAGATAAAGCAAAGCAGTTCGACACATACAACAACAAAGAGTTACACATGGAGTAAAACAAACATACAGTCAATAATACAGTAGAAAAATAAGTCTATATACAAAGTGAGCAAATGAGGTGAGATAAGGGAGGTAAAGGCAAAAAAAGGCCATGGTGGCGAAGTAAATACAATATAGCAAGTAAAACACTGGAATGGTAGATTTGCAGTGGAAGAAAGTGCATGTAGAAATATAAATAATATCTAAATATTGATGGCGACAGGGAGTAATATGGAAGTAAATAAACCTTTACTGCCTTCACTTAACACCTCGTACAAGAACAAGGGAAATACTGGCAATGTGGAGTGTAACATCACCCCTGGAAACAGAACCCCAAGGACCCCTGCCCTTGATTTAACCTAGTCATCTGTGACTGCCCTGTGAAGGGAGGTTATTGAATTATGGTGTGTTTGCATTCTCTCTATTTTCAATGAACTAGTGTTTGGCAGTGACTGTATTTCATTTAATCTTAAGTCTATTGTTTGTGATTTGTGTTAAATGATAATAGGCTTTTTGAGACACACTTGAGTGCAGGCTTTATTAATTACAGAGATGTGAATAACAAGTCCTACAGTATATGACTTAATATTAATTATATGGTTGCATTTTTTTGCATAGCTATGCAGCATTTCTCTGGCATCCTATTTAGTCTGGAAGCAGTGTTTTCTCTGATGGGACGTTACTGTAAATCCTATGGGACCTCTTCCCTCACCTGCAGGGCACAATTACCGTAGACGGCGTATGGTACTTAGCCAAGTTGAATCCCTTGTAGAGTTGCTTCTCTCCTCAGCCCTGCTGTAGACAGTGAATCTGTGCAGGATGTCTGGATATGCCTTTAAAGTTTCTGAAATGTAGTTTACCTTGTATTAACAAAATAAGGTTTATTCACATGGCCTGTATGACAGTTCTTCTATTTGGTTGAGATTATAACACTTTTGTTACCTTTTTACCTGAAAACGCATAAAGAGTTCTCTGAGTTCTCATAATTACTTCCACTAACCTAGGAGGATGGATATGAAGAGTGATGATATGCCAAAACAAGTGCACTTCTCCACTTTTATACCCTCATGAATCTTAATGCCTGTTATAAAAGGTGATATATAATATGATATATGTGGATATTTAGGTAGTTGGTACCATATTAACATGAACAGGCCTCAAGAAATAAAGAGAAGAAAATGACTGTTTGAATATGATCAAGCATAGAGAAATGCCAAGGGTGTATTCTTGGGGTTAGCCATTACAGTGAAGCAGCTGGCTCAGGTTAAGCAGACAGTTTTTTTTAGCAAATGGGGCAGTCTGATAAAGGAAGACACACAAAGGTATTTAATGAGGATGAAAATGGCTTCTCCCACAAGGATGAACTTCCACTAATGAGTTTCCCCCTCCATCCTGAGAGAAGATTTAAATGAATAATCCTGACAAGTTTTGACTTGATGGGGGGGAAAGGATTAAGTCACATATTTGAGTTTTAACTTGCAGTGAAAAAGTGGCTGGGTGGAAATAGCCCAGAGGCTCCAAGTGTTGTCTGGTAGGGGCTCAGACAGTTAATGCAGCCATAGATGTTTGAGGGTTAGTAATATTCACTAAGAAAGAGCTCTTTCCACAAAATTAACTAAACAGATTCATTAAATCTGAACACCAGACACAATAGTTTTTAATTTTAAATTGAGAACTAAGTTCCTTCATACAGTATAATGTAGGAACAATCAATAAAATGTATTGTAACATCAAATCATACATTATTGACAAATATCTTAAGTAGTAGTAAGTTGTAGGTGCTCTATACACAAAAATGACCTAGTTTGAACGAATATGGTCCTCAAGTATTTATACTAAATCTGCAGGGTCACACTTTAGAAACAGTGAAAACATGTCCCTGGTCTACAGACCAGTAGATGGCAGACATGTCTTGTTGAAGCCACATGCAAAACAACAGTAAAGTATCTATTCGCTACTCCTATGACTGTGCTTCTCTAAACCAAGTTCTTCCAAATTGCTCATCTGAAGGCAAATATGTTTTTGTTCTGGGTTTGTTGGTTAATTGCACTAATATCATGCCACTGTCTCCCTTAGGTACTCTATTCTGTTAACTCTGGCATTTTACTATTGCATGTTCTTTCAATTGTAAAATGGAGCCACATAAAGCTAATTGAATATATTTTGATGCACCATTACATTTATGTACTGTGCATAACCCTGTAGTCCTTAGACTCTTAAACTGTAATGTGTTACCATGAAGAGCCAAGATGATCAACAACATCTATAGAAGAAGCATAAATGAGGCACATATAGTACATAGTTATACATGCAGTACTTTCTGTGGAGGACGTTGACTAATGGTGGAGGATAGGATTTGGTACATTGAGCACATAATGACTAAAACAGTTTATGTTGTCTTCATTCGGAATTCTGAGCAAGGATGTGGTTTAACTGATGGGTCTTGTCCCCTCTGTCTTGACAATTTCTACTGTCAGGGAAGGTGACAGGGGATAAGAATCTGACGGTCGGGTTTGTGGAGGTAACCACGGCTATATTAGATCCCCATTGGACCATAAACGAAGCTGTCACACCCTGATGCGCTCTCCATGAATACAAAGTGCCAGGGGTGCCATACTTACAATGTTTAGCCTCCAGCACAGATATGAGGGAAATATTAGAGACAGTTTATTAGAGTGATGTTCAAACCTGACGTACTGTAACACTCCAAAACACTCATACAGGGTCCACAGCATGAGATACAAGAGTTAGATTAAACTAAATAAAGCAGTCTCATGAATGTTTTCAAGCATCACTAAGCAATGTGCAATATACTGTATGAGAAAAAAGAAAGTTAATGTTATGGACTTAATAAATTCATAATATTTAGATATTCTGTGTTGCTTGTTTGACATTTTAGCAGATGCTCTTATCCAGAGCAACTAGGGTTAAGTGCCTTGCTTATGGGCGCATTGGCAGATTTTTCACTTAGTCAGGGATTTGAACAGCAACCTTTCAGTTACTGGCCCAACGCTCTTAACCACTAGGCTACCTGCAACCCTTGTTGTGTTCCTATACCTTATTTATTTTCCTATGACACATTAGAGAAGCTGGCCAGGCAATGGCCACATCCTAAAAATTACAAAGCTCTAATAAATATTGCACATAAAATATTACTCCAAAAAGTAATATTCTAACACAAGATACCACATTTGACTATAAAAACAAGCCATTCTAAATTTAGACTTTTGACCTCCACACGTAAGGAAAAATAAGTATCCATTTAATTTTATGAAATTTTGCCCACCTCAAGTAACATCTTTAGATCACAGACGTCGAAGAGAAGCAAACATGAAAGTGGCAGAAGGACTCCTTCTACACTGAACAAATTATAAACGGAACATGTAAAGTGTTGGTCCCATGTTCCATGAGGTGAAATAAAAGATCACAGAAGTTTTCCACACGCACAAAAAGCGTACTTCTCTCAAATTTTGTTCACAAATTTGTTTATATCCCTTTTAGTGAGCATTTCTCCTTTGCCAAGATAATCCATCCACTTGACGGGTGTGGCATATCAAAAAGCTGATTAAACAGCATGATCATTACATAGGTGCACCTTGTGCTGTTGACAATAAAAGGCCACTCTAATATGTGCAGTGTTGTCACACAATGCCACAAATGTTTTGAGGGAGAGTGCAATTGGCATGCTGACTGCAGGAATGTCCACCAGAGCTGTTGCCAGAGAATTGAATGTTAATTTCTCTACCATAAGCCACCTCCAACATTAGTTTTTGAGAATTTGTCAGTACGTTCAACCGGTCTCACAACCGCAGAAGACGTGTAACTATGCCAGCCCTGGACCTCCACATCTTGCTTCTTCACCTGCGGGATCATCTGAGACGAGCCACCCGGACAGCTGATGAAACTGTGGGTTTGCACATTCAAAGAATTTCTCCACAAAATTTCAGAAACCGTCTCAGGGAAGTTCATCTCTGTGCTCGTCCTCACCAGGGTCTTGACCTGACTGCAATTCGGTGTCGTAACCGACTTCAGTGGACAAATGCTCACCTTCGATGGCCACTGACACACTGGAGAAGTGTGCTCTTCACGGATTAATCCCGGGTTCAACTGTACCGGGCAGATGGCAGACATAGAGAACAGAATGCCCCATGGTGGCGGTGAGGTTATGGTATGGGCAGGTATAAGCTACGGACAATGAACACAAGTGCATTTTATCGATGGAAATGTGTATGCACAGAGATACCGTGACGAGATCCTGAGGCCCATTGGTTGTGCCATTCATTATCATGTTTCAGCATGATTATGCACAGCCCCATGTTGCAAAGATCTGTACACAATTACTGGAAGCTGAAAATGTCGCAGTTCTTCAATAGCCTGCATACTCACCAGACATGTCACTCATTGAGCATGTTTGGGATGCTCTGGATTGACGTGTACAACAGCGTGTTCCAGTTCCCGACAATATCTAGCAACTTTGCACAGCCATTGAAGAGGAGTGGGACAACATTCCACAATCAACAATGAACAGCATGGTCAACTCTATGCGAAGGAGATGTGTCGCGCTGCATGAGGCAAATGTTGGTCACACCAGATACTGACTTGTTTTCTGATCCATGCCCCTACCTTTTTCTTTAAGGTACAGTACCAGTCAAAAACCTGGACACACCTACTCATTCAAGGTTTTTCTTTATTTTTACAATTTTCTACATTGTAGATGAAGACATCAAAAGTATGGAATAACACATATGGAATCATGTAGTAACCAAAGATGTGTTAAAAAAAATCCAAATCTATTTTATATTTGAGATTCTTCAAAGTAGTCACTCTTTGCCTTGATGACAGCTTGCACACGCTTGGCATTCTCTCAACCAGCTTCACCTGGAATGCTTTTCCAACAGTCTTGAAGGAGTTCCCACATATGCTGAGCACTTGTTGGCTGCTTTTCCTTCACTCTGTTGTCCAACTCAACCCAAACCATCTCAACTGGTTTAAGGTTGGGTGATTGTGGAGGCCAGGTCATCTGATGCAGCACTCCATCACTCTCCTTGGTCAAATAGCTCTTACACAGCCTTGAGGTGTGTTGGGTCATTGTCTTGTTGAAAAACAAATGATAGTCCCACTAAGCGCAAACCAGATGGGATGTTGTATCTTTGCAGAATGCTGTGGTAGCCATGCTGGTTGAGTGTGCCTTGAATTCTAAATGAATCAGACAGTGTCACCAGCAAAACACCCCCACACCATCACACCTCCTCCTCCATGCTTCAAGGTGGGATCCACACATGCGGAGATTACCCATTCACTCACAAAGACATGGCGGTTGGAATCAAAAATCTAAAATTTGGACTCATCAGACCAAAGGACAGATTTCCACCGGTCTAATGTCCATTGCTCGTGTTTCTTGGCCCAAGCAAGTCTCATCTTCTTATTGGTGTCCTTTAGTAGTGGTTTCTTTGGAGCAATTTGACCATGAAGGCCTGATTCACGCAGTCTCCTCTGCTCAGTTGATGTTGAGATGTGACTGTTACTTGAGCTCTCTTAACCATTTATTTGAGCTGCAATCTGATGTGCAGTTAATCTAACTACACTGGCCAATTTACAGTAGCTATTACAGTGAAAGAATACCATGTTATTGTTTGTGGAGAGTGCACAGTCAAGAACTTGAAAAGTTCTTAATAAACTAATCAGGCACATTTGGGCAGTACCGATACATAATTTTGAACAGAAATGCAATGGTTCATTGGATCAGTCTAAAACTTTGCACATACACTGCTGTCATCTTGTGGCCAAAATATAAATTATGTCTGGGCTGGAATAATACATTATGGCCTTTCTCTTGCATTTCAAACATGATGGTTAAAAAAAAATGTTCTTTGTATTATCTTTTACCAGATCTAATGTGTTGTATTCTCATACGTTAATTTCACATTTCCACAAACTTCAACGTTTTTCCTTTCAAATGGTATTAAGAATATGCATTTCCTTGCTTCATGTCCTGAGCCACAGGCAGTTAGATTTGGGTATGTCAATTTAGGGGAAAATTGAAAAAAGGGCCAGATCCTTAAGAGATTTTAAGGAGGAAAGAAATTCCACAATTCACTTTTTAGAGTCACACCTGTTAATTGAAATGCATTCCAGAAGACTAACTCATGAAGCTAGTTGAGAGAATGCCAAGAGTGTGCAAAGCTGTCTAGGCAAAGGGTGACTACTTTGAAGAATCACAAATATAAAATATACACTGCTGTTCAAAAGTTTGGGGTCACTAAGACATGTCCTTGTTTTTGAAAGAAAAGCAATTTTTTTCTCCATTAAAATAACATAAAATTGATCAGAAACACAGTGTAGATATTGTTAATGTTGTAAATGACTATTGTAGCTGGAAACAGCAGATTTTTAATGGAATATCTACTTAGGCGTACAGAGACCCATTATCAGCAACCATCACTCCTGTGTTCCAATGGCACATTGTGTTAGCTAATCCAAGTTTATCATTTTAAAAGGCTAATTGATCATTACAAAACCCTTTTGCAATTATGTTAGCACAGCTGAAAACTGTTGTTCTGGTTAAAGAAGCAATAAAACTGGCCATCTTTAGACTAGTTGAGTATCTGGAGCATCAGCATTTGTGGGTTTGATTACAGGCTCAAAATGGCCAGAAACAAGGAACTTTCTTCTGAAACTCGTCAGTCTATTCTTGTTCTGAGAAATGAAGGCTAATCCATGCAAGAAATTGCCAAGAAACTGAAGATCTCTTACAACGCTGTGTACGTCTCCCTTCACAGAACAGCACAAACTGGCTCTAACCAGAATAGAAAGAGGAGTGGGAGGCCCCAGTGCACAACTGAGCAAGAGGACAAGTACATTAGAGTTTCTAGTTTGAGAAACAGAAGCCTCACAAGTCCTCAACTGGCAGCTTCATTAAATAGTACCAGCAAAACACCAGTCTCAACGTCAAATGTGAAGAGGTGATTCCGGGATGCTGGCTTTCTAGGCAGAGTTGCAAATAAAAAGCAATATCTCAGACTGGCCAATAAAAATAAAATATTAAGATGGGCAAAAGAACACAGACACTGGACAGAGGAAGATTGGAAAAAAGTGTTATGGACAGACAAATCTAAGTTTGAGGTGTTCTGATCACAAAGAAGAACATTTGTGAGACGTAGAAAAAATGAAAATATGCTGGAGGAGTGCTTGACTCCATCTGTCAAGCATGGTGGAGGCAATGTGATGGTCTGGGGGTGCTTTGGTGGTGGTAAAGTGGGAGATTTGTACAGGGTAAAGGGGATCTTGAAGAAGGAAGACTAGCACTCCATTTTGCAACCCCATGCCATACTCTGTGGACGGTGCTTAATTGGAGCCAATTTCCTCCTACAACAGGACAATGACCCAAAGCACAGCTCCAAACTATGCAATAGCTATTTAGGGAAGAAGCAGTCAGCTAGTATTCTGTCTATAATGAAGTAGCCAGCACAGTCACCGGATCTCAACCCTATTGAGCTGTTGTGGGAGCATCTTGACCGTATGGTACGTAAGAAGTGCCCATCAAGCCAATCCAACTTGTGGGAGGTGCTTCAGGAAGGATGGGTGAAATCTTTTGAAATTACCTCAACAAATCGACAACTAGAATGCCAAAGGTCTGCAAGGCTGTAATTGGTGCAAGTGGAGGATTATTTGACGAAAGCAACGTTTGAAGGACACAATTATTATTTCAATTATAAATCATTATTTCTAACCTTGTCAATGAATTTCCTATTCATTTTGCAACTCATTTCATGTATGTTTCAATGGAAAACAAAGACATTTCTAAGTGACATCAAACTTTTTAACGGTAGCATACTTTGATTTGTTTAACACTTTTTTGGTTTTGTCATGTCCTGACCAGCAGAGGGAGTAATTGTATTAGTTTTGGTCAGGACGTGGCAGAGAGTTTGTGTTGTGTATGTATTTCTATGTTCTGTCTAGTTTAGTTTTTCTATGTTTAGGATTGGGTGTTGGACTCTCAATTGGAGGCAGGTGTTTCTAGTTGCCTCTGATTGAGAGTCCTATATAGAGGTGTTTGTTTGGTTTGGTTATTTTGTGGGTAGTTGATTTTGCACTGCTGTATGTAAGTACTTAGCCTGTAAAACTGTCGGTCTGTCGTTCTCTTTTGTTTATTGTTTTTCCGTGTTCACATTTATTTAATAAATTATCATGATGAACACGCAACCCGCTGCGTATTGGTCCACCTTTTCTGACAGTGATTTTAACATATCGTCAGATGAAGGAGAAGACTGTTACAGAACTACCCACCACAACAGAACCAAGCAGCGGAGGAAATCTGGCGAGGACCGGGGAACACGGCTGGTAAGGGAGGCCGAGAGGCAGCCCCAATCATTTTTTTGGGGGGGGGGCACAAGGGCAGTTTGGCGGGGCGAGAATGGAGCCCCAGGCCAGCTCCCCGTACCCTTTTTGGGCAGAGATGAACTGGACAGGTGCCGTGCTTTGGGGTGATGGGTACGGTGGCGAGGCCGAGCATTTTCAGGCCAGTACGCGCAGTACCAGCGCCCCGCATTTGCCAGGGGAAAGTGGGCATCCAGCCAGTAGGGGTGATGCCAGTCCTGCGCTCAAGACTGCCAGTGCGCCTCTACTGTCCAGTGTTTCCCGCTACACGCACGAGCCTTGAGGTGCGTGTCTCCAGGCTGGCACGTCCAGTACCAGCCCCACGCATCAGGCTTCTAGTGCGTCAGCCCAGCCTCGCCAGTCTGGAGCCGCCAGAGCCGCCAGCCAGTCTGGAGCCGCCAGAGCCGCCAGCCAGGCCGGAGCAGCCAGGGTCGCCCGCCAGCCGGGCGCAGCCAGGGTCGCCCGCCAGTCGGGCGCAGTCAGGGGCGCCCACCAGTCCTCCGACGCGGCCAGGGGTGCCACCTAAGTGGGCGACGCCGAGGGTGGAGCGGGGTCCACGTCCCGCACCTGAGCCGCTTCCAATATAGGTGGGTTGGGGAGCGGGGGTGTAGCACAGTGCCGTCGTTGATGGCAGCCACCCTCCCTTCCCTCCCTGTAGTTTAGGGGGATTTTTCTGTTTGTTTTGGGGTTTTCTGTGTTTTTCTTTTGAGGTGCATTCAGGGTCTGCACCTTTAGGGGGGGTACTGTCACGTCCTGACCAGCAGAGGGAGTAATTGTATTAGTTTTGGTCAGGATGTGGCAGAGGGTTTGTGTTGTGTAGGTATTTCTATGTTCTGTCTAGTTTAGTTTTTCTATGTTTAGGATTGGGTGTTGGACTCTCAATTGGAGCCAGTTGTTTCTAGTTGCCTCTGATTGAGAGTCCTATATAGAGGTCTGTGTTTGGTTAGGTTATTTTGTGGGTAGTTGATTTTGCACTGCTGTATGTAAGTACTTAGCCTGTAAAACTGTCGGTCTGTCGTTCTCTTTTGTTTATTGTTTTTCCGTGTTCACGTTAATTTATTAAATAATCATGATGAACACGCAACCCGCTGCGTATTGGTCCACCTTTTCTGACAGTGATTTTAACATATCGTCAGATGAAGGAGAAGAATGTTACAGGTTTCTACATGATTCCATAGTTGTGATGTCTTCACTATTATTCTACAATGTTGTAAATAGCAAAATCAAGAAAAACCCTGGAATGACTAGGTGTGTCTAAACTTTTGACTGGTGCTGTGTCTGTGACCAACATATGCATATCTGTATTCCCAGTTGTGAAATGCATAGATTAGGGCCTAATGAATGTTTCTCGATTGATTTCCTTATTTGAACTGTAACTCAGTAAAAATAAATAGATTGTTGCATTTATATTTTTGTTCAGTGTAATGTACATTAGTGAATGTTTAATGGGGATCCACCCTGACAGACAGGCTATATTCATCCAGGGATATAAATAGGAGGGAAGTCTCATTTGAATTGTTATGTGAGTTGGTAGAGGATCTAACATTGTTAGTCATTGTTACTAAACTTAACCTTAACAACCCCACCAAATACTCTCTGAGTAGTTGATTACAACTATGCGTAGCGTATTATAGCTTCCCTCTGACAGTTGGGACAGTGAGATGGAGATCTGGGGTGTTTGTTTTCCCACGTAGTTCAGGGAGATTGTTCTGTTTACTCTGTGCGGCTGGGAGGCAGCTGACCCCCGATGTCACAAATAAATCTGGAAATCTACTAGTTAGGGCTAGAACTGTGCTTGAAGTACTGAACGTGTTTATTTCCAACTTTGTCTGGAAAGTCAGTGTTGTAATTCACAATACACTCGAGCATTCACTGGTTTGCTTGTTGATGATAATGTTGAACAGATATGTGACCCAAGCTCAAACATTGGGTTTTGATATAGGAACTAAAAGTGAATATAAGCATTGTCAAATTGTTTTATTCAAACTCGTCTTTAGAAAATCGAAAAATACAAGTGAAACAGAAACCCATTGGGTTTAGATTGCTATTCCATAATTAGTCAATGTGCTATTCTCAGACTAACATACAGGTAACTGCCAAAAATATTGAGAGCAAGTGCTTCCACACAGGTGTGGGCAGTGAGTTAATTAAGCAATTAACATCCTATCATGCTAAGGGTCATGTATAAAAATGCTAAGCTGGCCATTATTTTGGCTAACATAGCTATGCCCCATAGGATGACAATGCACCCATCCACAGGGCATAAGTGGTCACTGAATCATTTGAGCATGAAAACATATGCCTTGGCCATCTCAGTCCAATTGAAAACTTATGGGAGATTCTGGAGCGGCACCTGAGACAGCGTTTTCCACCAAAGTATAGAATGTCCTGTGGAAGAATGGTGTCGCATCCCTCCAACAGAGTTCAGACACTTGTCGAAATTAAGCTCCTTTATTTTGGCAGTTACCTCCCACTGGGCACAGATGTTAATTCCATGTTGGTTCAATGTAATTTCATTCAAATGACATGGAAACAATGTTGATTCAACCAGTGTGTGTGTAGTGGGCTGTACATTGAAGAGTCGTCGTCCGTTGTAGAGTCGTCGTCCGTCCGTACTTTAGTCAAGTATTATCTGTCGTGCGGTCATTTTGCAGTACTACAAATTATTTATAGCTATGTTTCGACCCCCCGACCATCCACTCAAGAAAAATCGTCCTGCGGTTGAATCTTGTTGATGAGCCCTGTTGTACAGTACCAGGTCTGTGTTCTCACCCTGCAAATGTATACATTTCAACAGATAAAAGGGTAAATGGCAACATAACTCACATACAAAGGCTGTATCTGATAACCATTCACAGCACTGCATGATCCAAGATTCTCCTTAGGCACTATTCAAAACCAACACTGTAAACTCAACATCGTAAAAGTGTGAGTTAAGGCAATATGTTCTGAGAAAGAACAACTCCAAGGTCAAAATATCCACCTAGAATTAAAATAAAAGTTATAAAGAGTATAAAATACATATAATACAGTATCATGTGCTTTTTTTAACATTAGGCAAATACTTATGTACTTCTGAACTATCAACACATTACAGTTTCTGCTCAGACATGTTCAACTTTAGTTAAAATGTATTGAATTTCAAAAGGAATGCTTACTAGGCCCATATTATACACCATGTGTCACACCCTGACCTAGGAGAGCTGTGCTTTCTCTGTTTAGCTAGGCCAGGGTGTGATAGGTGGGTGGGCATTCTATGTTTTGTTTTCTAGGATTTGGCCGGGTATGGTTTCCAATCAGAGGCAGGTGTCTATCGATGTCTCTGATTGGAAGCCATACTTAGGCAGCCTGTTTTTCCTTTGTTTCTTGTGGGTAGTTGTTTTCCGTTTTAGTCGTAAGTACCTGACGGAACTGTCTGCTGTCATTTTTTGTTTATTTGTAAAGTGTTCATTCCTTTTTCATTAATATTCAAGATGAACATATTCCATGCTGCACCTTGGTCTACTCATTCTAACGCCTTTGACAGAACTACCCACCACCAACGGACCAAGCAGCGTGCATTCTCCAGGAGGAAGAGCTGGACCAAGCTGTATGGTTCAGAGGAGTGGACCTGGGAGGAGATCCTGGATGGCAAAGGATCCTGGACGTGGGAGGAGATCCAGGCCGGAAGGGATCGCCTCCCATGGGAACAGGTGGAAGCAGCAAGGGAGGTACAGTGTCGAGATCAACGGCTAGGCAAGCAACAGGAGGCCGAGAGGCAGAGGCAAAAACAATTTTTTGGGGGGCATACGGGTAGATTGGCGAAGGCGAGGTTAAGACCTGAGCCAACTCCCTGTGCTTACCGTGAGGAGCGAGTGACTGTAGAAGCACCGTGTTATGCGATGGTGCGCACGGTGTCGCCCATGCACACTCACAGCCCGGTGCGCTCGGTGCAAGCTCCTCACCGTTGCCATGCTAGAGTTGGCCGGCAGCCAGGGAGAAGTGCACCGGTTCAACGAATCTGGTCTCCAGTGCGTCTCTTCGGCCCAGGTTATCCTGCACCTGCTCTACGCACGGTACCGCTCATTCACCAGCACGGCCCAGTTCATCCTGTACCAGCGCTCCGCCCTTGCCGGGCTATAATCAACATCGAGCCAGGATGGGTTGTGCCAGCCCTAAGCGCCAGATCTCCAGTGCGCCTCCAAGGCCCAGTGTACCCTGTGCCTGCTCCGCGCACTCTCCCTCCAGTGCGCCACCATAGCCCAGTACGTCCTGTGCCTGCTCCGCGCACTCTCCCTCCAGTGCGCCACCATAGCCCAGTATGTCCTGTGCCTGCTTCTCGCACTCTTCCTCCAGTACGCCTCCATAGCCCAGTACGGCCGGTGCCTGCTTTGAGCACGCGGTCCTCAGTGCGTCTCCCCAGTCTGGTGAGACCGGTTCCAGCTCCCCGTAGGAAGCCTCCAGTGATGATCAATGGTCCGAAGCCTCCAGCGATAATCCATGGCATGAAGCCTCCAGTGATGATCCATGGCCCGGAGCCTGTAGTGTTAATCCATGGCACGAAGCCTCCAGTGATGATCCATGGCCCGGAGCCTGTAGGGATGATCCATGGCACGAAGCCTCCAGTGATGATCCATGGTCCGGAGCCTGTAGGGATGATCCATGGCACAAAGCCTCCAGTGATAATCCATGGCCCGGAGCCTCCAGTGATGATCCATGGCACAAAGCCTCCAGTGATGATCCATGGTGAGGAACCAGTAATGATGATCCATGGCACGGAGCCTGCAGCGAAGGTTCCCAGTCCGGAACCTCCAGCGACGCTCTCCAGTCCGGAGCCTCCAGAGACGCTCTCCAGTCCGGAGCCTCCAGAGACGCTCTCCAGTCCGGAGCCTCCAGAGACGCTCTCCAGTCCGGAGCCTCCGGTGACGCTCCTCAGCCCGGAGCCTCCGGCGACGCTCCCCAGCCCGGAGCCTCCGGCGACGCTCCCCAGCCCGGAGCCTCCAGCGACGGCCTGCAGCCCGGAGTCTTCAGCGGTGGTCGGCAGTTCAGAGCCTCCGGGCGGGCGGTGTGGGGGCTACGCCCCAAACCAGAGCCGCCGCCAATTATGGATGCCCACCCGGACCCTATAGGTTCAGATTTGCGGCCGGGAGTCCGCACATTTGGGGGGGAGGTTACTGTCACGCTCTGACTTAGGAGAGCTGTGTTTTCTCTGTTTAGCTAGGCCAGGATGTGATAGGTGGGTGGGCATTCTATGTTTTGTTTTGTTTTGTAGGATTTGGCCGGGTATGGTTTCCAATCAGAGGCAGGTGTCTATCGTTGTCTCTGATTGGAAGCCATACTTAGGCATCCTGTTTTTCCTTTGTTTCTTGTGGGTAGTTGTTTTCCATTTTAGTCGTAAGTACCTGACGGAACTGTTTGCTGTCATTTTTTGTTTATTTGTAAAGTGTTCATTCCTTTTTCATTAATATTCAAGCTGCACCTTGGTCTACTCATTCTAACGCCTGTGACACCACGGAATGTTTCCGAATGCATCGGCAAATGAGTCCCAACATACGGAAGTAATTCATTGTACACTTCAACATCACAACCTGATTCAATAGCTCTCAAAGTGCTTTACATTATATACAGTAGGTAACACCTCAGCTTGTATTATACTACACCCACCTGTTATAATAATGTGTGTGCAGTCATTCCCATTCTAATGACAGTCATGTAAAGAGTAGGCTACATTTCTCAACACAGCCTACTACATACTCTTTAAAAAAAAAACTGTCCATCTGCTTTGAAATCAAAAGTTGAATTAGTTCAAGACTTATTCACTCTATATTCACAGTGAGCCTGTGTTAGACCCTTTACACCACAAGAAAAAATAATGTGCAACATTGCAATTTGAAGGATTCACTTTTGTTCTTTAAAAGACGATGCAGAGGCTCAACATTTAGCCTAGCTATGGACTAGGTGGGAATCGACCGGTTATGAATGGAGTTGTTAGAAAGCAGAAAAAGTTACATTTAGAGCGCTACTTGGAATGAGTAAAACATTTTGTTACCAATGTGAGACAAAATTTGAGAACTCACCTCAGAGTACGGCAAGCAAAGGCTGGTCCACCAAGCAGTCTCTCCAACTCCTCGGACTGAGTGTAAGATGGGCTGTGCAGTTCAAACTGTTCCTCAGACACCACATCCGCATAGCTAGCAGGGGCTGGGGATTAACGCTAAGGTGAACAACATGTCAGAATCAACTTTGTATCTACTCAAAACTGTTGTTGAAAGCTTCAACAGAGCTTTAACGATCCAGAAAGACATGAAGTTAGACCATGACAATGAATGGGAGTTCATACATGACCCCTTTTAAACCCTGTTCAGACAAAGCTTTTTCATAGTCTTAATAAGTGGAGCAAGTGATCAGAATCCAAGGATAATGTTGCAGTGAGTGAAATATGAGAGATCATTTTTATGAGGCCTTGCCTTACCTTCAGGCACTTCAGGATGTGCCACTGTGAGCCAGCTCATATCCATGCTGAAGTTGCTACTCACACTGGAGCTTCTGATGTCACACTGGAGCTCCACCTTCAGTTTCTTAGCACCAGGTATCCGTACCATTACCTCCACATAGGAAAATAAATAAGCAGGAATAAGTTATCCCATCTGAATGCTAATTATTTTGCTCTTACTTAGCATACAGACAACAATATTTACAAGGGAAAAACCATGCAGATGGTATAACATAATATGATCTACAATGGCATTTATACCACACTTAAACAATATAATAGATTAGAGTAACAAAGCATCCATAAAAAGGGAACCCAAGGAGTATTCCACTGATCACTGAGGAGTTGAAAATTGTGGCATAGACAGGTGGGATATTCAGTGTTTTTCCATTCCAGGTGTCTGTGCAGACTGATGGAATGTGGTTACCCCTCATGCTGTTTTGTGTCTGTATTTGGTAGATAGCTGCTTTGGACACGATGAGTCAAGAATAGCCATTCTCAATCACAGCATAGATGGGGATGGACTCTCCTAGAAGGAAGACGAGAGAAAAATAGTAATCCTGAGGACATTGCACTATAATAAAAAAGAAAGACTGAATAAATCTTGATCCATGATGAAATACTGCCTTTTGAGACATTCGGACTGTTACTGTAGCCCCTTCTGTCAATATTGACATTCAGAGAGATAGGGCCTAAGGTGAAAAACCAACAGCAATCTTCACATTTTTTTGCAGTCAGAGGACTGCAAAAATTCTAACAAATTATTCAGGGGAGATTTCCAAAAATGATACATTCACTGATTGCCAAATGTTTTGTGGTTACTCCCTTTGACACACCAACAAAACTCAAAGCAATTCCCACGGTCAAAGCCTTGAAAATAGATCAATGTATCAACATCTAAATGTGTCATCTAATAGATTTCAAGATTGCTTAAAGCCAATTTGTCCATGTATGTAAACCAAACTGACATCCTCTTAAAGGTACACTATGCAGATCTCGCGCCACCATTTCCTGGTTACTAAAATGCTAATAGTTTGCCTAGTTTCTGTTTATGTGACAAAAACGAGCAAGGATAGTTTAGAGAAACATTGTACCAGCTAAACTGCTGTGAAATATTTTTCCACTAACAAAAATATTGTATTTTCAGCTGTTTTACAAAACCGAAAGTAAAAGACGCAAAAACAAAACTTAACGGGAATCATAGAATTAGCACACATAGAACAGATCTACCATTTCTTAGACTTGCTTTCAATGAGAATGACAGATCTATAACACATTTCTATGCGGATTTGGTCAACTTACGTATCCACAAAGTTACATATTGCAGCTTTATTCTAACTCACAAAATGGTTAAAAACATAGGACAGGACACTGCACAAAAACTGACGTGGCAACGCAAACCATTTTGGAGCGTTATATCATTGACCAGTAACCATGGGAAATTGACATCAATATGGCTGCTAGAGAATTTTTGATTTTGATTCAAGAGCCAATGTAATACAGTCGTCAACTCAGAGCAAACACTACCATACTTTCCCTTGAAAAAGGTCACAAGGGGCCAACAGAATGTATACTGGTATTCATCGGCTCAAAGATTAAAATATATTCTACATAATGTACTTAATTATGGAATGTCACTCATTCATTCGGGGAAAAAGCAAAATCATCCAGTTGTGCTGAAAAAGAAAAGTCTACAATGGAAAGTCTCCATTAACTGATGAAGTTAGTACACTAGCCAGACAGTGTAATATTGGGGCAAATCAAGATTGGATTTCATCATTTCCTATTCAGTCTGAAAAGTTCACACACTTTTGAGTAGGGTTGCAAAATTCCGGGAACTTTCAATAGATTCCCTAGTTTTCCTGAAATCCCATTTGGAGGCTTTCCGGAAATCCAGAAATCTTCAAAGAGGATTTCTGGAAATCCAGGGAATTTATTGAAAGTTACCAGAATTTTGCAACCCTATGTTTGAGGGAGCTCCACTTGAAAGGGGAACTCATGACGCCCTCCGTCAAGACCGATTCATTTCTAACCATCTGAAACAAAAGAACACCATTTCATCAAAAAGTAAAGTAATCAACAGTATTATATTCACTGACTGTAATACATAGCATGATACATTGTATTGGTCCAATGGGAGACAAGCAAGTACCCGTAAACAGTTCATAGTCATTGGTTGGCCTAGAATCTTGTAGCCAATGAGGGGAGTCTATTAATGCCCTGCACATGCCTCAGGTGAACCGGGTTAGTGTTGATTGCATTTGTTTTGGAACAGGTGTGGGGATATTGATGGTTTGTTGGGACGGATAGTTTGTTGACAACTGTATTATTTTAGCTAATGGTGCTTTCAAGACAACTGGGAACCCGGAAAAAAATGAGGTCAAATAATGTTGTCAATAACCAGTTTTCCATCCAACCATTTCATGAGGATAAATTAGGCCTACCTGACTCATGAAAAAAGTCACAACCGGGCTAATGGAAACAGGACAGGCCAGTACAATTTTATAAACGCTGACAGACAATTTGTTTGTTCGACCTGGTGGGATCTTTTTATGTCTGTAAAATAAATTATGTAAGATATTGCGGTGGAAACACCTTTATGTACAGATTTTTATATAATAACCATCATATATATATATATATATATATATATATCAATGTGGAGTCAGACAATGATATGTTGTATGGTCCTCCCACTATGACTTGGGAAACCATGCAGTTTATTAGACTACAGATTAAATAAATGATGAACTGCACAGGGTGGTGAAAGTGCACGTGATGAGCTTGATGCTCCTTTCCAATAAATATTGAGGGTCTTATTCTGGTGACATGATGATCGATGCATGGCTGCTGTTTGACCAATAAAAATAATATCACTCTTATCCATAATAATCTAATAATGTAAGTAGCCTACCCGAACTGTATCTGCAAGCTGTTGAGATGTTGGCTAGAGCGCACATGCCAAGACCAGAGTGGGCACATTTACTATATAACGCAACAGTTTTTGTATTTTTCATTCGGTACGTGGGAAATGAACTGCAAACGTTATTTTTTATGTGCAATACATCATCATGCACAGATTGTTATCTGCAATAAATCAGTTTCATGGAAAAACATGCGTATATTATTTTATGCAGATTTTAGAATATTCACATGAAAATCTGTTGCAAATTCGATGGAAACCTAGCTATTGATCTTTAGGTTGGAAAGTCGGAGCTCTAGAAAGATGCCCGAGCTTCCGACAATTCTAAGTTGGATGACAGATCAAAATAATTTTTCCCATCCGGAGCTAGCTGTTCCCCCAGAGTTCCCAGTTGTCTAGAACGCACTGAAGTCGAAAGTTGGAGCTTTCTGAGTTCCGAAGTGTTTTGAACGCAGCATAAGTCTAACCTAGCTACGGACAGAAGTGACTTCACGTAGCAGGTTAGGATAATTAAAGCAGCAGGTTATGATAATGAATGTGTCAGGTTAGTTGAATGAGGTTAAGGTTAGGAAAAGGGTTGGGCTTAGCTAAAATGCAAGTTGTCAACAACTGTTATCCCCAACGCGACAACTAGATGGCGGTGTCCAGCCACAACCTTACAAACCATCAGTCCCAATCATAACACCGGCCTCCTCCGGGGGCATGAGCCAGGTGCCCCGTTTTGGCCTACGGTGAAGTCGGCTCAAAACAAAAGTTATGAAGGTTAATTAAGCACATGGAGTAATGAGTAGGATTCTGTTTTCCCATGCAAAAGTTATTGTTTTTGATAAAAAGTCCTTCCCAATGAAAACTAGCTTGAAAATTCTAACATATATTTTATGGAAAGAGATGTTTCAGAACGATGCATCTTTCTGCTTGGTTGACAACATGACCGAATGGCGCATATTACTGTTCCATTTGAGAAGGGTGTTAGCTTCCTCCCTCACTGCTTTAACCTGTTCACGCCATGGGCCATATCCCGGTGCACTTAATCGAAGTCCCTCTCTCCCAAGAATAAATGTTTCCATATAAAGATGATGGAGGGAGGGTGAAACAATTCCTTTATGTTGTACATAGACTGCATATATGTGAATTGAAGCCTGTGCCTATTTTATGTTACTATAAAAGTAAATATAGACCTAAATATTAACTCCATAGGTTTATTATGGATAAAATCTATAATCAATCTATAATTATTATTATTTAAAGTGCTATTACATTAATACAGTACTAGCATATTACATTAATATATTATGGAGTTTGTAGATGATAAAATAAAACAGGGGCCCAACTTTCCCTAGGGACGGGGGGGGACATGTTACCCCCTCATTCTGAAATTGCATTTTTGTCCTCCCCAGTTTTATCATTAGAATATGATACAAAACAAGGCAACGGTGTGCTTTAGGACCATGCGGACGCCTCTGAGCGGTCGGGTAGGCTGTCTGGAGTGTTTATCCTACTAGATAAAATAAAACATAATGTTCACCCCACTTCTAAAACCCAAGTTGCGTCCCTGGAATGAAACATTATCTTTGTTTTTGTTACAACTATAAAAGTATTGCCTAAAGTAAACTAGGAATCAGGCTATCATTCTAAGAAGCCTTGAAAGGAAAAAAAGTCACATTTACTTGTAAGCTTAGGACATGTATAGCTCATATCCTATTGGAGTATAATTACAAAATAGTAACCATATGTAATTCTATCACTACTATGCTATGTGCCATTCTGTCTGTAGGCTAGTGCAATCTCTATTCACTGTTCTTGTATGGCCAATGCATTGAATCTAATAATTCTTAAATGTATAGTTGAAAGGTAGGGATGCTTGGATAAAAACCCACTGCAAGACACAGAAGAAAGTGGATTTAAAATAGTATGATATAGTGCATGATGACATATTTTTGGCATGGGTGAAATAATCTCAGTTACATGCACCATCTGTATGGAAATGTACAAGTTAGCAGATTACCTGTGTGTGTGTGTGTGTGTGTGTGTGTGTGTGTGCTTGTTTAACTATACTATAAATGATCAAAAATGTGACGAACTGGGGACATTTTGTTAGTCCCTACAAGGTCAAATGCTATTTCTGGGGGCTTTAGGGTTAAGGTTAGAATTGGAGTTAGAATTAGGGTTAGGAGCTAGGGTTAGGGTTGTGGTTAGGGTAAGGTTAAAACCTCTCTGGGCTATGTGGGACGATTTCGTCCCACCTACGTAACAGCCACTTCAATCCAGTGGCGCGATTTTTGAATCGTTAGAAATGCTATAACTTCAATTTCTCAAACATATGACTATTTCACAGCTATTTAAAGACAAGAATCTCGTTAATCTAACCCCACTGTCCGATTTCAAAAAGGCTTTACAACAAAAGCAAAACATTAGATTATGTCAGCAGAGTACCCAGCCAGAAATAATCACACAGCCATTTTTCAAGCTAGCATATCATGTCACATAAACCCAAACCATATCTAAATGCAGCACTAACCTTTGATGATCTTCATCAGATGACACACCTAGGACATTGTGTTATACAATACATGCATGTCTGTTCAATCAAGTTCATATTTATATCAAAAAACAGCTTTTTGCATTAGCATGTGACGTTCAGAAAACGCATAACCCCCGCAAACTTCCGTTGAATTTACTAACAGTTTGCTAAATTACTCACGATAAACGTTCACAAAAAGCATAACAATTATTTTAAGAATTATAGATACATTACTCCTCTATGCACTCGATATGTCCGATTTTAAAATAGCTTTTCGGATGAAGCACATTTTGCAATAATCTAAGTACATAGCCCGGCATTACAGGGCTAGCTATTTAGATACCCACCCAGGTCAGCATCCACCAAAATCACATTTCCTATAAGAAAAATGTTCTTACCTTGCTTGTTCTTCATCAGAATACACTGCCAGGACTTCTACTTCAATAACAAATGTTGGTTTGGTCCCAAATAATCCATCGTTATGTTCCAACAGCGACGTTTTGTTCGTGAGTTCTAGAATGCTTCTTCGCGGTGTCGCGCATGGCGCATTGGCGTGTCAAAAATGTCTAAATATTCCATTACCGTACTTCGAAGCATGTCAACCGCTGTTTAAAACCAATTTTTATGCCATTTATGTCATAGAGAAGTGTTAATATTCCGACCGGGAGTATGCATTGAGCCTAAACAGCCGAATAAAATTTCTCCTCAGAAGCGACTCATGCACGCGCATCATTGAAAGGTCCTCCGAGCATCCACTTACAAAAGGCGATAATATATTTCAACCTGAGGTTCCCTCGTAAACCTTCAGTTATTTCGCGGGCTCTGAGAGCCTATTGGAGCCCTGGGAATTGTCACGTTACAGCTAAGATCCTTACTTTTCAATAAAAAGAGGTAAGACGCACGACTCCTTGTCAGACAGGGTACTTCCTGCTTGAAGCCTTGTCAGGTTTTTGCCTGCCATAGGAGTTCTGTTATACTCACAGACACCATTCAAACAGTTTTAGAAAATTCAGAGTGTTTTCTATCCAAACCTGAACAATAATATGCATATTCTAGCTTCTGAGTTGGTGTAGGAGGCAGTTAAAAATGGGAACATATTTTTTCCAAAAATTCTCAATACTGCCCCCTATACCAAAGAGGTGGGTTAGGGTTAGATTAGGGGTTAGGAAAATTTTGATTTTGAATGGGACTGAATTGTGTGTCCCCACAAGGTTAGTTATACGAGAGTTTGTGTGTTTGTGTGTATGTGTGGCACACAGACTGCTGGATGCTGCAAACTCCCATGTGTGCTAATAGATTCGAGATGACATGCTCTCCGCTTCTGTGCTGAATGTTCACTGAACTTTCTGGCACAAACGCTGCCTCTAAAGTGGGTTCAACCAGAGGTTCATATAAACAAACAGCAGAAAATGGAGAGCCAGGGATTAATGAGCCTAAATGTTGGAATGACTGACAAATCCCTCATTGCCATTAGCCTCTGGCCTCCACCTATGCCACTTCCAAAAAATGCAAGGACTATACAATGTTTTGTTCATGACATTCTTTATTTAAGCAATAAGGCACGAGGGGGTGTGGTATATGGCCAATATACCACGGCTAAGGGTTGTTTTTAAGCACGATGCGACGCTGAGTGCCTGTATTCAGCCCTTAGCCGTGGTATGTTGATCATATACCACAAACCCCAGAGATGCCTTATTGATGTTATAAACTGGTTACCAATGTAATTAGAACAGTAAAAATAAATGTTTTGTCTTACCCGTGATATACCGTCTGATATACCAAGGCTTTCTGCCGATCAGCATCAGGTGCCAAACTACCTGGTTTATTATAAGTGTTAGCTGTTGGGGGCCAAACATACCCCCTGCTTGACTGTACAGATGTAGCTGTATTGAGTGTGGAGAAACTCCACTCTGTCTTTTGTGTACGGTAGAATGTTTGTACACATTCAATGCAGACTAGAGTGTTGATGAGTGGTACAGTAAGCTGCCAATGAACACCCTACAAATTTGAGATGACCATAACAAAATGCCAATAGTCAAGGTGGCATATTATGTCTGAATTTATTTCTCTTTCTTAAAAAAAATCACAATATGGTCACAAATAAGAACTGCACATGTATAGCATTACAGAGAATATTTCTCTAAAGTGTTCTGACTAAAATACTGTAAATGTAATGTACTGCAGATGTACTGTAGTTGTACTGTACTTAAACAATGAATTACAAGCAACATCTCTTATACTGTGGTTTAATTAAATTATACACTGCCCTCTGGTGGTAGTTGTGTTGTATTGCCCAGTAGATCAGTCTAGAAAGGCTTTGGGGTTTGGTATTTATTTCACTGCTGCACATGCACCATGAAACTATGGTAGGATGGCAATCAAGGTGATATTAGCTGAAAATTATGTCATAGGGTTACATGTCATAGGGTTACATGTCTGAAGGTTGCATGTCTGAAGGTTGCATGTCTGAAGGTTACATGTCTGAAGGTTACATGTCTGAAGGTTACATGTCTGAAGGTTAGCATGTAGGGCTATGAGTAGAGTGCCTACTTACAATTATCTTGCAAATTAATTTAATATTAATGATTTGCTTTAATGTGCTTACCAGATTTTTTTAGCTGGTAGATATTGTACAATTTCTTATTATAAATAATAATAATAAATAATAATAAATAATATAGCCTAACAAGGAAAGAGTTAAATCAAGGATGAGAGTTGTCTCTGCTGGGATGCTGAAATTTATCACTGCCAGAACCAATGTGCAAATTTGGTGATGTTGGCGGTGCATTGTTAATAGTGATTGTCATCTAATTAAATCATGGCTCATCACAAGAGATGCATTTTATGCTGAGATAAGCATTGGGAGTCTACTGAAGCGTTCCTATGATCAATAAAGATGTTCCCATCTGGATTACGAATTGTCTGAGGGTTACATAGGGCAGTGGAATTAATTAGGAAGTCATTCTAATATCCCCCACTTAAACTTTCTTACTGGGGGGTGGAGGGAGGGGAGTGGGCACTGAGCCGGTTTGTTATCAGCTCCCAGTTTACTTTCATGGTAATACTGTTATGGAAGCCTTGTGTGCTACAGAAAATTGAAAAAACATCTCAAACATGTTAAAAGCTGTCAATATGTTTTTAGCTGGTGCAGGAATTCAAGCTTAGAAGTTCCATCTAGAGAATGATACTGTCATGGATTTCAAAAGAGGACATTTTTCATTCAAAAGAGAGATCAAATAACAGTGACCACAAAACCACAAGAGTTAAATTGTCATTACACACCTATCTTCCTGACATGTTTTTTCTCCTCTCTGCTTTGAAAGTAATTTATTTCAGGTTGTTTCTATGACCCCTCTTTTCACCAAAGCCTTTTCAAAACATGACCATTAACCTGCAGTGAATAAGACCTGTTATCTCCCTGTAGAGAGAGGCTCAAGCCACGGCAGATGGATGTTTCTTCCGGTTGTATTATTGTGAGGTATATTTCAATCAGCGGGCCATTTACATGTCAATATAATTATGCTTTTCTAAGTAAACAAACCAAAACAAACAAACATGGTTTACTCTACTGTATCAAAAGTTGAGCATGCCACTGCCAAGCAGTCTGCACAAGAACTCACCAGGCTAAAGGTACAGTAGAATACACACAGCTTTAAACATTCATTATGCAACATATCTAAACTGTGCAGTGTATAGCTACATCAGTGACATTTCAAGACAGAAATAAAATATGTATTGCTAAAACCCTTCCACGGAAAGTTTTAGAGAAGAAATAGTGCATTTGTTCTTGAAACAATATAATTGTTGATGTGCAAAAAACATTTTGCATCAAGGACAAACCATGAACAACACAATTTAGATTGACAACCGAATCTGAAAATGAGTGAGACAGTGCCCCCTTGACACCACCCTAGTATCCTGGGTTCCCGAGTAGCCCAAGCCCCCTGAGCCAAGCACTGAGGAGCCCATGCAGCTGGGACGCACACGTCTGAGCCCACTGGAACGCGACAGGCACATGTGTGAAGGCTGCTGCCTCTACATGTGGAGGTCTCGGCCATTTCTGTTCTACATGCCCAGAACTGACGGGAAACGCCGGGGCTCGCCAGGACAAGGGGAGACCGTGATGAGCTGTGCAGTGACCCCCAGGCTACCCAGTTACTGCCTGTGACTACCTGCGATCCTCCACTGGGACAACTGTCAGCACCAAATTTCAAACCTTTGTGGACTCCAGGACCGCGGATAATTTCATCGATCAGGACCTTGCCAGAGAATTACAAACGCCCCATCCCTCTGCAGATTCAAGACCTCGATGGAAGCCCCATCGGCTCCGGCCAGGTGGAATATCAGACCAAGCCCATTCAAGTGTGAACACCTTTATCCTAGGGTGCACCTGGCGAGCGCAACATAACCCCAACATTCTCCTAGTCCATGGGACACCTACTAGACTGGGGAAAGAACCTCCAGACTAAATGCCTAAGATCCCCACCAAGAGCCTCACCACATCCCCTGCACCCATTGAAGCTCAAGAATTCTCCGCTCTCCCTCCACAAATACTTCGATCTCTGGGGAGCCTTCGGTAAGAAGCAAGCCACCACCCGGCCACTTCATCGCCCATATGACTGCGCCATAGAGCCCCTACCCGACACGACCCTCCCCGGGGCCATCTTTACTCCCTCTCGGCCTCTGAAGCAGCAGCCATGGACGACTACATCTGGGAGTCGCTAGATGCAGGATTAATTTCTCCTTCAACCTCCCCAGCCGGCACAGGCTTCTTCTTCATGGGAAAGAAGGATGGGGGTCTGCGTCCTTCCATCAACTACAGAAGGCTGAATATGATTACGGTCAAGAACCGTTATCCCCTACCTCTGATGTCCTCTGCTTTGGAGCTGGCCCAAGAGGCCTGACTCGTCACCAAACTGCACCTCTGCAATGCTTACAATCTGGTGAGAATCAGGGAGGGAGATGAATGGAAAACTGGCTTTAACACCCCAAGTGGCCCCTATGAATATCTAGTCATGCCATTTGGATTATCGAACTCACCGGCAGTCTACCAAGCATTGGCCATTGACACTCTGTTGGGGCTAGGGGGCAGTATTGAGAATTTTGAAAAAATATGTGCCCATTTTTAACTGCCTCCTACACCAACTCAGAAGCTAGGATATGCATATTATTACCAGATTTGGATAGAAAACACTCTGAATTTTCTAAAACTGTTTGAATGGTGTCTGTAAGTATAACAAAACTCATATGGCAGGCAAAAACCTGAGAAAAACAAAATAATTTTGTGGCTGTACTATTTTTTTGAGTCATTGCTAATAGATCACACAGTGACAAAGGATTCATTTCGCACTTCCTACGGCTTCCACTAGATGTCAACGATCTTTATAAAGTTGTTTGAAGTGTCTATGATGAACAGAGACCGGATGACAAGGAAGAGAAGTTGACGTCCCTGGGATGTCGTCACTTCATTATTGCTCGCACCTGCGCATTCATGTGAGTTCATGTGAGGTGAGACATTTTTCAAAAACGTTTTTCAAGACACAGGAGAGGTCGGGTTGAAACATTACTGATGTTTCACGTTAAAAATGGCTCTAAAGATTGATGCTAAACAACGTTTGACATGTTTGAACGAACGTAAATAGATTTTTTTTAAACTTTTCATCGTGACTCCCCCCCCTACTTTTGAGTAGCCTACCGAAGCCTAACAACTTGGAGTTATTTTTTATTATTTATAAACCACATTTGTTGTGGACCTGGGATTCCTGGAAGTGCCAATGGATGAAGATAATCAAAGGTAAGGGATTATTGACAATAGTATTATTGATATTAGATGGTGCTAACCTGTATATCCTAGCCTATTGTTCTTAGCACAGCACCCCGTTTATTGCAAAGTGTGATTTCCCAGTAAAGTTATTTTGAAATCTGGCAATGCAGTAGCATTTACGAAATGTTAAACTATAATTATTTGAATGACAATATTATAATTTACCAATGTTTTCGAATAGTAATTTTGTAAATTGTAACGTTGAGTCACCGGAAACATTTGAGGGGAAAAAAATTCTGAATTTCACCGCTACTGTAAAATGCTGTTTTTGGATATAAATATGAAGTTGATGGAACAAAAAATGCATGTATTGTGTAACATAATGTCCTAGGAGTGTCATCTGAGGAAGATTGTCAAAGGTTAGTGCATAATTTTAGCTGGCTATCTGCTTTTGGTGACGCCTGTCTTTGAATTGACAAAACATTACACACAGCTATTTTCAATGTACTCTCCTAACATAACCTAACTTTATGCTTTCGCCGTAAAGCCTCTTAGAAATCGGACAATGTGGTTGGATTTAGGAGATGTTTATCTTTGAAATGGTGAAAAATAGTTGATTGTTTGAGAAATTGAAATGATTAGATTCTTGCAGTTTTGAATTTCCCGCCATGGTCTCTTGACAATAAATCCCAATACCGGGATCAGATCCCCAAGAGGTTGGGGACATGTTGAATAATTTCGTCTTTGTTTACCTCAACGACATCCTGACTTTCTCCAAGACCCTTCCAGAGCACATCCTGCACGTCCGCCAAGTCCTGAAATGCCTCCCACAGAGTCAGCTATACATCAAAATAGAGAAGTGTGAGTTTCACGTATCCCAAGTCTCCTTCCTGGGCCACATTATCTCCTTCCTGGGCCACAACACCGGCATCAAAATTGACCCCATAAAGGTTAAGGTGGTCACTGACTGGCCCCATCCCGCCTCACTCAAACAGGTCCAGCGGGTTAGACAATTTTTACAGACGTTTATACACAACTTGCAGTGCGGTGGTAGCGCCTCTCATGGCCATAACCCGTCCATCCCCGGCCCACTTTTGCTAAACCCCCGAGACTGACAGGGCGTTCGATGAGCTCAAGGGACATTTCACCTCAGGACCCATCCTCGTTCATCCTCACCCTTCTCGACCCTTCGTGGTAGAGGTGGACGCCTCGGATATGGGAGCAGGGGCGGTCCTTTAACAGCGGAACGAGGGGGACAAGATACTGCACCCATGTGCATTTCTCTCCAAACTGTTCTCACCAGCGAAACACAACTACAATATTGGTAACTGGGAGCGCTTGCCAATTAAGTAGGCCCTTGCGGAGAGGAGACAATGGGTGGAGGTGGCAACTCATTCCTTCGTGATCTGGACGGACCACATGAACCTGGTCTCCATCCAAGAAGCCAGGAGGTTGAACGCTCGCCAGGCTAGGTGGGCTCTGTTTTTTAACAGATTCAACTTCACACCTCTAACTTGGTGAAGGACCTGAGCCTATCATCCCCAGCTCCTGCACTGTGGCCCCCGTGGTATGGAGTATTAAGACCACATTCTGACAAGCCCAGACGCGAGAACCTGACCCCGACTGGGGGTCCCACTAACAGACTTTATGTTCCACGCTCAGCCCGTTCTCGAGTACTTCAATGGGGACATTCCGCTAAACTAACTGGGCATCCAGGGGTTAATCGTACACTGGAGTTCCTGAAGGGGAGATCCTGGTTGCCCAACATGATTGAGGATGTGAGATCCTTTGTTACGGCCTGCTCCACCTGTGCACAATGCAAGTCATTTACGACAGCAACTGGCTGGGCAGCTCCAACCTCTGCCCATCCGCAAATGGCCCTGGTCCCACCTGTCTCTAGACTTCATCACAGGGTTACCTCCATCCCAAGGGCTTACCACTATCCTGGTGGGCGTCGATTGCTTCTCCAAGGCAGCCCATTTCATTGCCCTACCCAAGTTTCCCTCGGCCAAGGAGACAGCCAACCTCATGATTAACCATGCATTTTGGCTACACATACACCCACAGGACATAATCTCTGACCATGGCCCCCAGGAGCGGGCGTAGGTGCCTGCCCGGGACATCCTGGATCCGGGACTTCAGCCAACTATTTGGTGGTCATCCTGGCTCCGCGGCTGGAGACTCTTCTAGAAGGGGGGGGGGTAGAGAGGTGTGTTTTCTGTTACCCTTTGCAGAAGCTTGATTTGTTTGCCGTGTGAGTGAGGTCAAGTCATAGTGTTTGTTGTTTTCCCAGTTTTATTTGTACCTTGTGTTTAACGTTTTCCAGTACAGTATTTACGTTTTTCCTAAACTCTTTCTGCTGGGATATACCTTGCCATGTTACAGGTTTGAATGAATAGTCATAGCAGATAGTGAAGAGTCATTCGAATAGTCATTTGTAGCCATCTATTTACTACCACAAAGCGAAGCTGGCACTAAGACCGCTCTCAACCAACTCTATAACGCCATAAGCAAAGAAGAAATGTATTTAAAGCCAAAGACTTTAATGCAGGCAAACTTAAATCAGTTTTACCAAATTTTTACCAGCATGTCACATGTGCAACCAGGGGGAAAAAAATTATAGACCACCTTTACTCCACACAGAGATGCATACATAGCCCTCCCTCGCCCTCCATTTGGCAAATCTGACCATAATTCTATCCTCCTGATTCCTGCTTACAAGCAAAAACTAAAGCAGGAAGTACCAGTGACTCACTCAATACGGAAGTGGTCAGATGACGCGGATGCTACACTACAGGACTGTTTTGATAGCACAGACTGGAATATGTTCCGGGATTCATCCAATGGCATTAACCTCTCTGGCGCATGTGGGACGAACTCGTCCCACCTACGTAACAGCCACTTCAATCCAGTGGCGCGATTTTTGAATCATTTGAAATACTATTACTTCAATTTCTCAAACATATGACTATTTGACAGCTATTTAAAGACAAGAATCTCGTTAATCTAACCACACTGTCCGATTTCAAAAAGGCTTTACAACGAAAGCAAAACATTAGATTATGTCAGCAGAGTGCCCAGCCAGAAATAATCAGACACCCATTTTTCAAGCTAGCATATCATGTCACATAAACCCAAACCACAGCTAAATGCAGCACTAACCTTTTATGATCTTCATCAGATGACACACCTAGGACATTGTGTTATACAATACATGCATGTCTGTTCAATCAAGTTCATATTTATATCAAAAAACAGCTTTTTACATTAGCATGTGACGTTCAGAAAAAGCATAACCCCCGCAAACTTCCGGGGAATTTACTAACAGTTTGCTAAATTACTCACGATAAACGTTCACAAAAAGCATAACAATTATTTTAAGAATTATAGATACATTACTCCTCTATGCACTCGATATGTCCGATTTTAAAATAGCTTTTCGGATGAAGCACATTTTGCAATACTCTAAGTACTTAGCCCGGCATCACGGGCTAGCTATTTAGACACCCGGCAAGATTAGCCTTCATCAAAATCATATTTCCTATAAGAAAAATGTTCTTACCTTTCTTGTTCTTCGTCAGAATGCACTCCCACGACTTCTACTTCAATAACAAATGTAGGTTTGGTCCCAAATAATCCATCGTTATATCCAAACAGCGACGTTTTGTTCGTGAGTTCTAGACACTATCAGAATACTAAATCACGGTCTCGCGCATGGCTGGACAAAAAATTTCTAAATATTCCATTACCGTACTTCGAAGCATGTCAACCGCTGTTTAAAACCAATTGTTATGCCATTTATCTCGTAGAAAAGCGATAATATTCCGACCGGGAATATGCAATGAGCCTAAACAGCCGAATTAAATTTCTCCACAGGGGCGAATCGTGCACGCGCCTCATTCAAAGGTCCTCTGATCGGCCACTTACCAAAGGCGATAATGTGTTTCAGCCTGAGGCCGCCTCGTCAACCTTCAGGTATTTCCCGGGTTCTGAGAGCCTATCGGAGCCCTGGGAATTGTCACGTTACAGCTAAGATCCTTACTTTTCAATAAACAGATGCAAGATGCACGACTCCTTGTCAGACAGGGTACTTCCTGCATGAAACCTTGTCAGGTTTTTGCCTGCCATAGGAGTTCTGTTATACTCACAGACACCATTCAAACAGTTTTAGAAACTTTAGGGTGTTTTCTATCCAAACCTGAACAATAATATGCATATTCTAGCTTCTGAGTTGGTGTAGGAGGCAGTTAAAAATGGGCACATATTTTTTCCAAAATTCTCAATACTGCCCCCTAGCCAGGAATACACCACCTCAGTCATCGGCTTCATCAATAAGTGCATTGATGATGTCGTCCCCACAGTGACTGTATGTACAGTTAAAGTGGGAAGTCTACATACACCTTAGCCAAATACATTTAAACTCAGTTTTTCACAATTCCTGAAATGTAATCCTAGTAAAAATGCCCTGTCTTAGGTCAGTTAGGATCACCACTTTATTTTAAGAATGTGAAATGTCAGAATAATAGTAGAGAGAATGATTTATTTCAGCTTTTATTTCTTTCATCACATTCCCAGTGCGTCAGAAGTTGACATACACTCAATTAGTATTTGGTAGCATTTGCCTTTAAATTGTTTAACTTGGGTCAAACGTTTCCTGTAGCCTTCCACAAGCTTCCCATGATAAGTTGGGTGAATTTTGGCCCATTCTTCCTGACAGAGCTGGTGTAACTGAGTCAGGTTTGTTGGCCTCTTTGCTCGCACACGCCTTTTCAGTTCTACCCACAACTTTTCTATAGGATTGAGGTTAGGGCTTTGTGATGGCCACTCCAATACCTTGACTTTGTTGTCCTTAAGCCATTTTGCCACAACTTTGGAAGTATGTTTGGGGTCATTGTCCATTTGGAAGACCCATTTGCGACCAAGCTTTAACTTCCTGACTGATGACTTGAGATGTTGCTTCAATATATCCACATCATTTTCCTACCTCATGATGCCATCTATTTTGTGAAGTGCACCAGTCCCTCTTGCAGCAAAGCACCCCCACAACATGATGCTGCCACCCTCGTGCTTCACGGTTGGGATGGTGTTCTTCGGCTTGCAAGCCTCCCCCTTTTTCCTCCAAACATAACGATGGTCATTATGGCCAAACAGTTCTATTTTTGTTTCATCAGACCAGAGGACATTTCTCCAAAAAGTACAATCTTTGTCCCCATGTGCAGCTGCAAACCGTAGTCTGGCTTTTTTTTTACCAGAAGCCATGGATTACAGGCAACATCCGCATTGAGCTAAAGGCTAGAGCTGCCGCTTTCAAGGAGTGGGAGACCAATCCGGACGCTTTAAGAAATCCCGCTATGCCCTCAGACGAACCATCAAACAAGCAAAGCATCAATACAGGATTAAGATTGAATCCTACTACACCGGTCTCTAACGCTCATTGGATGTGGCAGGGCTCGAAAACTATTATGGACTACAAAGGGAAACCCAGACGCGAGCTGCCTAGTGACACGAGCCTATCAGACGAGCTAAATGCCTTTTATGCTTGTTTCGAGGCAAGCAACACTGAAGCATGCACAAGAGCACCAGCTGCTCTGGATGACCGTGTGATAATGCTCTCGGTAGCCGATGTGAACAAAACCTTTAAACAGATCAACATTCACAAAGCCGCTGGGCCAGACGGATTACCAGGATGGGTACTCAAAGCATGCGCAGACCAACTGTTAAGTGTCTTCACTGACATTTTCCACCACTCCCTGACCGAGTCTGTAATTCCTACACGTTTCAAGCAGACCACCATAGTCCCTGTGCCCAAGGAAGCGAAAGTGACCGGCCTAAAGGATTATCACCCTGTGGCACTCACGTCAGTAGCCATGGCTCACATCAACAGCATCCTCCCGGACATACTCCAATTCGCATACCGCCCCCAACAGATCCACAGATGACGCAATCTCAATCGCACTCCACACTGCCCTTTCTCACCTGGACAACAGGAACACCTATGTGAGAAGGCTGTTCACTGACTACAGCTCAGCATTCAACACCATAGTGCCCACGAAGCTTATCACTAAGCTAAGGACTCTGGGACTAAACACCTCCCTCTGTATCTGGATCCTGGACTTCCTGACGGGCTGGCCCCCAGGTGGTAAGAGTAGGCAACAAAACGTTTGCCACACTGATCCTTAACACTGAGCCCCTCAGGTGTGTGTACTTAGTCCTCTCCTGTATTCTCTCTTCAAACACGACTCAAACACCATCACTAAGTTTGTTGACGACACAACAGTGGTAGGCCTGATCACTGGAAATAATGAGACGGCCTATAGGGAGGAGGTCAGAGAACTGGCAATATGGTGCCAGGACAACAACCTCTCCCTCAATGTGAGCAAGACAAAGGAGCTGATCGTGGACTACAGGAAAAGGTGGGCCAAAAAGGCCCCCATTAACATCGATGGGGCTGTAGTGGAGCGGGTCGAGAGTTTCCTTGTTGTCCACATCACCAACAAACTATCATGGTCCAAACATACCAAGACAGTTGTGAAGAGGGCACGACAAAACCTTTCCCCCTCATGAGACTGAAAATATTTGCCATGGGTCCCCAGATCCTCAAAAGGTTCTACAGCTGCACCATCAAGAGCATCCTGACCGGTTGCATCACCGCCTGGTATGGAAACTGCTCGGCATCTGACCGTAAGGCGCTACAAATCGAATCAAATTGTATTTGTCACATACACATGGTTAGCAGATGTTAATGCGAGTGTAGCGAAATGCTTGTGCTTCTAGTTCCGACAATGCAGTAATATCCAACGAGTAATCTAACCTAACAATTTCACAACAATTACCTTATGCACACAAGTGTAAAGGAATGAATAAGAATATGTACATAAAAAAATATATGAATGAGTGATGGTATAGAACGGCATAGGCAAGATGCAGTAGATGGTATAGAGTACAGTATATACATATGAGATGAGTAATGTAGGGTATGTAAACATATAAAAGTGGCATTATTTAAAGTGGCTAGTGATACATTACATCAAGATGGCAAGATGCAGTAGATGGTATAGAGTACAGTATATACATATGAGATGAGTAATGTATGGTATGTAAACATTATATGAAGTGGCATTGTTTAAAGTGGCTAGTGTTATATTTATTACATTATTTTTTCCATTATTAAAGTGGCTGGAGTTGAGTCAGTATGTTGGCAGCAGCCACTCAATGTTAGTGATGGCTGTTTATTAACAGTCTGATGGCCTTGAGATAGAAGCTGTTTTTCAGTCTCTCGGTCCCTGCTTTGATGCACCTGTACTGACCTCGCCTTCTGGATGATAGCGGGGTGAACAGGCAGTGGCTCGGGTGGTTGTTGTCCTTGATGATCTTTTTGGCCTTCCTGTGACATCGGGTGGTGTAGGTGTCTTGGAGGGCAGGTAGTTTGCCATCGGTGATGTGGTGACCAGACCTCACTACCGTCTGGAGATCCTAACGGTTATGGGCGGATCAGTTGCCATACCAGGCGGTGATACAGCCCGACAGGATGCGCTCGATTGTGCATCTGTAAAAGTTTGAGTGTTTTTGGTGACAAGCTGAATTTCTTCAGCCTCCTGAGGTTGAAGAGGCGCTGCTGCGCCTTCTTCACCACGCTGTCTGTGTGGTTGGACCATTTCAGTTTGTCCGTGATGTGTACGCCGAGGAACATAAAACTTTCTACCCTCTCCACTACTGCCCCGTGGATGGGGGGTGCCCCCTCTGCTGTTTCCTGAAGTCCACGATCATCTCCTTTGTTTTGTTGATGTTGAGTGTGAGATATTTTCCTGACACCACACTCGTCTGCAAACTTGATGATTGAGTTGGAGGCGTGCATGTCCACGCAGTCGTGGGTGAACAAGGAGTACAGGAGAGGGCTGAGAACACACCCTTGTGGGGCCACAGCGTTGAGGATCAGCGGGGTGGAGATGTTGTTACCTACCCTCACCACCTGGGGGCGGCCCATCAGGAAGTCCAGGACCCAGTTGCACAGGGCGGGGTTGAGACCCAGGGTCTCGAGCTTAATGACGAGTTTGGAGGGTACTATGGTGTTAAATGCTGAGCTATAGTCGATGAACAGCCTTCTCACATAGGTATTCCTCTTGTCCAGATGGGTTAGGGCAGTGTGCAATGTGATTGCATCGTCTGTGGACCTATTGGGGCGGTAAGCAAATTGGAGTGGGTCTACGGTGTCAGGTAGGGTGGAGGTGATATGGTCCTTGACTAGTCTCTCAAAACACTTCATGATGACGGAAGTGAGTGCTACGGGGCGGTAGTCATTTAGCTCAGTTACCTTAGCTTTCCTGGGTCAGGAACAATGGTGGCCCTCTTAAATCATGTGGGGACAGCAGACTGGGATAAGGATTGATTGAATATGTCCGTAAACACACCAGCCAGCTGGTCTGTGCGTGCTCTGAGGACGCGGCTGGGGATGCCGTCTGGGCCTGCAGCCCTGCGAGGGTTGACACGTTTAAATGTTTTGCTCACGTCGGCTGCAGTGAAGGAGAGCCCGCAGGTTTTGGTAGCGGGCCGTGTCAGTGGCACTGCATTGTCCTCAAAGCGAGCAAAGAAGTTGTTTAGTCTGTCTGGGAGCAAGACATCCTGGTCCGCGACGGGGCTGGTTTTCCTTTTATAGTCCGTGATTGACTGTAGATCCTGCCACATACCTCTCGTGTCTGAGCCGTTGAATTGCGACTCTACTTTGTCTCTATACTGACGCTTAGCTTGTTTGATTGCCTTGCAGAGGGAATAGCTACACTGTTTGTATTTGGTCATGTTTCCGGTCACCTTGCCCTGAATAAAAGCAGTGGTTCGCGCTTTGAGTTTTGCGCGAATGCTGCCATCAATCCACGGTTTCTGGTTTGGGAATGTTTTAATAGACGCTGTGGGTACGACATCGCCGATGCACTTGCTTATAAACCCGCTCACCGAATCAGCGTATTCATCAATGTTGTTGTTCGCCGCAATGCGGAACATATCCCAGTCCACGTGGTCGAAGCAATCTTGAAGCGTGGAATCCGATTGGTCGGACCAGCATTGAACAGACCTGAGCGTTGGAGCCTCCTGTTTTAGTTTCTGTCTATAGGCTGGAAGCAACAAAATGGAGTCGTGGTGAGCTTTTCAGAAAGGAGGGCGGGGGAGGGCCTTATATGCGTCGCGGAAGTTAGAATAACAATGATCTAGGGTTTTGCCAGCCCTGGTAGCGCAATCGATATGCTGATAGAATTTAAGGAGCCTTGTTTTCAGATTAGGGTAGTGCAAACGGCCCAGTACATGACTGGGGCCAAGCTTCCTGCCATCCAGGACCTATTTAATAGGCGGTGTCAGAGGAAAGCCCAGAAAATTGTCAGAAACTCCAGTCACCCAAGTTATAGACTGGTACCGCTTGCCGAGCGGTCGCAGAGAAAACAGAGGGCCAAGTCTAGGACCAAAAGTCTCAACAGTTTCTACCCCCAAGCCATTAGACTGCTGAACAATTCATAAAAATCGCCACGGACAATTTACATTGACCCTCCACTCCCCCCTTGTAAGTAAGCGTTTCACGGTAAAGTCTACACTAGTTGTATTCAGCGCATGTGGCAAATAAAGTTTGATTTGATTTGAATGTTTTTCCTGTAACAGCCAAGGTAAAGAGTACAGTACATGCAGTTAATATATCATGGCAGGCATCACTCTAGTAACCTGTCACATTAATGTGAGTCCATTTTTACAAGACTGAAGGGCATACCTCTGTCATGGAATAATACGTGTCCATTTGTGGAGGTAACATGATGTACTGCCTTGAAACCACACACTGATGTAAAAAAGTATGATGCTTACCACAGTATCACAATAAGTAATGATTTAGTCTAAATGTAAGTACAGTATGCCTACTGTACACACACACATACTGTACACACTCATGCACACTCACACATTGCATCGATGAAGGGTGCAGCACAATTTGAGCATAATGTAGCAGCTGAAAATGTCCTTCCCCCAGTCATGTGACTGGACCCTGAGGTCCCTCTCCAGAGCCCTTCCTGCTTCAGTGGGGTGAGTGTGCAGGGTGGGTGTTGAGGGTGAGCTGAGGGGCTAGGCTCAGGCCACCTAACTGGGAGTCAAATCCGAGGCGCTCAGTTGGCACATCATGCGTGACTGGCCCCTGACCCTGGGGGTGAGACCCGTATCTGGGTCACCTACAGTCCTGTAACCTTACAACATGTCCTGTAACACTTACAATATGATGGGAGCCTGACAGTATACTGTTCCTTTATTATCAAGCAATACATTCTCCTTCAAATAGGTTCACTGTAGAGCCACTGCAGAGAGCCAATGCTGAATTTGTCAAGGTGATTTTAATATGAGGAATGATTATTTATGTATCCTCTGTAATGTATATACAATATAGTTTTGGGGAAAACACTCTGGCTTTTAACCCAATTATTGCAGTAGCTGTTGCCTCATTTCCCATCACAAATTATTTTTCGTAACTAGTTTTAGAAATTAAGAATTTGGACTGGACAACTTGCCGTACATTGGAACATGTGTTCCCGACTCAAGTAATCTGACCTTAGAGATGCTATTTTTAGTCCTTGTTTTCTTGGTTGAATCAGGAGTTTTCATTCCATCCCTTCCAGTCAAGTGTGCTTGGAACATCATGTTGCTTTTTGAGGACCATAAAAACCTTTTTGTTTGAAGCTTTTTCAGTTAGTTTTTTTACAGTGTGCTCACGTCCTTGATGCAAAACTCCTTTTACTCTGGCTCAAAACATGAATTCCTCTTGTAATGATACAGTATTTGAGCCTCACACTCATCAGAGTTGACATCTGATGTCTGGGGGGTGCAGACATGATGTGGTGGTGGAGGGAGACTGAGAGCGCAACACCTGCTTCCCTCCTTCCCTCCACACTGCCTGGTCACTGCTCCCTGAGCTAATGTCCCCACTCCCCATCCCCCTCTCACTTCTCTGCTCTCATGCTGGCCTCCATCCTCCCTCTCTCCATCCAGACTGACCCAGAACTCACTACACCTCCTTCAGGCCCCACTGAACCTTGGTTGTTCTGTTCATTCCCACATCTCTTGAGGATATATTTATACCCGTATACAGTTTTTAGAGCATCTGCAAATTTCATCAGAAGTTTATCCAACAGTAATGTGACTATCCATACAAATGGATGTAGCATACACATAATAGTCCCGTTGGTAGTTTTAAATGTAATGAAATCACACCTTTTTAATTATGAAAGATACAAAAAAGTGTATTGCTATAGTTGTTAATGTGTGCCGTGGGTGAGTCCATCTGCAGAAACAACAACCTACAGATATGATGTATTTTTGAGCCAAGAAAGACTGTGGCGCTGTAGTTAACGTATATGAGAAAAGACAGTAGAACTGTGAATTTCCCCAGTGCGATGGGGTCTATTAGCTCATGGTCGTGCTACACAGTATGTAATTTAAGTCTGTTACACTGGCAAACTGCCTCGTGACCCCTGTGCCTTGATGTGCAGCCAGACCAATTACTTTTGATCTTAAGGGGACATGACATTTGTAGGTTTTGCACTCTGAAATGACTGCACATGTTAAAAGATGCATCATGCCTTTTCCCACGCAAATAATTTATTGTGCTGGCCCTCAAGGGTTTACCCTATGAACTTAAAGATACAAGGTTTAGATATAGTTGTACTTTTGTTAAATGTATTTCATGCAATACAATAAACAAAAAACGTAATCACATTTGTATAAAAAAAGTATATCGGAAACCAGTCATTTTACCAGAAGAAAATTAATACCATTGCTTCTTTCATGACATGATCATTTTGATAACCGAAACTGCTACAATAGACTGCCTGTTACCACAATTATTGCATGTGATTTTGTAATTATGCCATTGCAAAATACTTCCCATGCACTCTTAGGGCTGCTGCTGGTAGAATGAAATAGGAGATACTGTACCACAGGGCAATCCAAATGGCTATTTTGATCTGTCACCAGCCTGCATATTTTCCTCTTGTTTTACTCTTCTAACAGGTAATGGGTAATATGATGTATTACATGTCATGTTTGCATTATTAGATATTCTGAAAGCCTCAGGTTTAGAATCCTTTTATGCTTATTCAGCCATTTGAGTTGACGCCTTTCATATCCAAATTAACACTGATAGATTGATGAGGATGCAGGCTGTAACAGTAAAAGCTTCCGCATACTTCTGTTCAGCTGGTGCCTACCAAACGAGTGTGCTCCCATACCATCAACCTTTGCCTGAAAAGACATTCGCTTGAAAAACGAGACAAAATCGGCATCTTAAGATGCTGTAGCCAGTTTACACTTCCTCAGTCAGAATTAATCAAAGATAACTCAATAAATCTGTCATTAATTGTGGCTATTTTGTAGCGTTCTTAGTCGCACAATTTTACATCTAACTAGGACGTTTGGTGCAGTATGTCTCAAGTGAAAACATTTTCATGAATATGAGTTGTCTATGCGATTTTTCATGTCTCAATTGATCTCAAACACTTACGGGTAAAGTTAGTTCCTTATTGATTGATTTAATTCTTAATAATAACCTCCATAAATATTTGTCAGGTGGAGTATTGCATAGTCATCACTGTCCCATAGTATGTATTAGAGATACGAAACTGCAAAATACTAATCCTCTTTTAATTAAGAAGAGACATTTTATAACGTTTTCCTCTCAAAGGTTTTTACCTGACATGTTCTACTCTGATTTAGCCACTGTTTCCTGTATTCCTGACCCTGAGTTGGCTCTAGAAAATGTCTTCTTCATATTTATTCCTCTGGCAGATAAACACACCCCTTTCTTAAACAATTCAGAGTCAAAGATAGAGCTAACCCTTGGCTTTCTTCATAGCTATCTGAGCTCATTCAGATGAGAAATAAGGCCTGGGTCATAGCAAGGAAAACTGTCTCTGTAGTGGACTGGCAATCTTTCAGACAATTGAGAAGCAGATCTACATTAACTTGATTTAAGATGGCTAAATCAAGGGGCCTCCTAAGTTGCGCAGCGGCCTAACGCACTGCATCGCAGTGCTAGAGGCGTCACTACAGACCCGGGTTCGATCCTGGGCTGTATCACAAGAGGCCGTGATCGGGAGTCCCATAGGGCTGCGCACAATTGGCCCAGCGTTGTCCGGGTTAGGGGAGGGTTTGGCATGGGGGGCTTTACTTGGCTCATCCCGCTCTAGTGACTCCTTGTGGCGGACTCCTTGTCTCAGTCGACAGTTGAATGGTGTATCCTCCAACATATTGGTGAAGCTGGCTTCCGGGTTAAACGGGTGGGTGTTAACCTGTTAAGGACAGACGTCGTTCCTGCGGAACCCCAAGCCAACACTCAATGGCATCGTACGGCGCGAAATACAAAACCAACTAAAATACCACAATTTAATTTTCTCAAACAATCAACTATTTTACACCATTTTAAAGACAAGACTCTCGTTAATCTAACCACATTGTCCGATTTCAAAAAGTCTTTACAGCGAAACCAAAACATTAGATTATGTCAGGAGAGTAGCCTGCCAAAAATAATCACATAGCCATTTTCAAAGCATGCATATATGTCACAAAAACCAAAACCACAGCTAAATGCAGCACTAACCTTTGATGACCTTCATCAGATGACACTCCTAGGACATTATGTTATACAATACATGCATGTTTTGTTCAATCAAGTTCATATTTATATCAAAAAACTGCTTTTTACATTAGCATGTGATGTTCAGAACTAGCATACCCACCTCAAACTTCCGGTGAATTTACTAAATTACTGATGATTAACGTTCACAAAAAACACAACAATTATTTGAAGAATTATAGATACAGAACTCCTTTATGCAATCGCGGTGTCAGATTTTAAAATAGCTTTTCGGCGAAAGCACATTTTGCAATATTCTGAGTACATAGCCCGGCCATCATGGCTAGCTAATTTGACACTCACCAAGTTTGGCCCTCACCAAACTCAGATTTACTATAAGAAAAATTGGATTACCTTTGCTGTTCTTCGTCAGAATGCACTCCCAGGACTTCTACTTCAACAACAAATGTTGTTTTGTTTCCAAATAATCCATAGTTATATTGAAATAGCTCCGTTTTGTTCATGCGTTGAGGTCACTATCCGAAGGGTGACGCGCGAGCGCATTTCATGACAAATAATGTCAAAATATTCCATTACCGTACTTCGAAGCATGTCAAACGCTGTTTAAAATCAATTTGATGCTATTTTTCTCGTAAAATAGCAATAATATTCCAACGTTGTATTCATTCAAAGGCTGAAAGAAAAAAATGGAGTAGTCTCGTGGACGCGCATCTCCAGTGTCACTGTTCCCAGCCTGACCACTAACAAATACTCCTGCTGTTCTTAGCCCAGAGACTGCAGACACCTCATTTCACTTTCTGGCGCCTTCTGAGAGCCAATGGAAGCCTTAGAAAATGTCATGTTACAGCACAGATGCTGTATTTTTGATAGAGATGCTACAGAAGGACAATAAATTGTCAGACAGGGCACTTCCTGTATGGAATCTTCTCAGGTTTTGGCCTGCCATATGAGTTCTGTTATACTCACAGACACCATTCAAACAGTTTTAGAAACTATAGTGTTTTCTATCCAAATCTACTAATTATATGCATATTCTAGTTTCTGGGCAGGAGTAGTAACCAGATTAAATCGGGTACGTTTTTTTATCCGGCCGTGAAAATACTGCCCCCTATCCCAAACAGGTTAACTAACTCAGCAATATGCCTTTTAAAAAAACAACTTTTCATCTATACAGATATTTATAATCAGGGACATGATCAATATGGACACCATCCAAAGTACATATGCTTAAATCATCTGAGTTATTTTGAGGCACTCTAGAGAACAACATATACTTAGTTTATTAACCTGCATTCATTAGTAGTTTCAGGTCAATAAAGTTTTTCTGTAATACAATGAAGGCAGAGCCTGGTCAACCGTGGGTGTAATAACATACACAACAGTATCATCGGCATACAAGTGCAGGTTACATTTTCTTTTTTTTACAGAGGAGTCGATATTGGTAAACAGTAAAAAGTACAGGTCCCAGAATCAACCCCTGAGGGACACCTTTCATAATATCCAGGAAACCTGATTTAACACCATCAGTTGAGTTCTATCTGTCAAGTACATTTTTTTTACCAGTTACATGCAGCCTGGTCTAGGCCAATTATTGAGAAGAAAATCTGAATTAGCAGTGAGTGATCAACAGTATTAAAAGCCTTTGACAGGTCAATGAAGAGGGCAGCACAATGTTGCCTTTTATCCATACAGTTAACCACATCATTGATAAATAGGTATGCAGCAGATATAGTGCTATGACCTGGTCTAAAACCAGACTGGTGTACATTTAGAATAAATGTAAAAGATAAGGTCTTAGCTGAGAATGAATTAAGGATTCTAATATTTTAGATAGCCAAGAAAGTTTAGAAATAGGGTGATAATTATTTAGGTCACCACCTTTATGAAGGGGGAGCACATGGGCCGCCTTCCAAACCTTAGAGATAGTACCAAATACAGTATAATCATCAGGTTAAAAATATGGGTTAAGCAATCAGGGAGGTAGAAGAATGCAGCATAAAATGGATCAAGCATATCAGCCCCAGTGGATCTTAAGCAAGACATCTAGCACATCACAGATAGTAAATTGTTGACATGAAAACAAAGATTTCACTGGAAGTTAACGGGTTAAACGTCGAGTCAGCTAGAGGCTGGCAGAGGGAAGAACAGTCGATTGACTGACCAGGGTCAATTAAACCAACAAATAAAATCCCGCCGAGATAAAATGATGATTGAAAGCATCACTTATCCCATTCTTCAAAGTTATGATGCCAGAGTCAAAGAAAACATGCTTAGGCAGGGAAGAAGAGGAATTAGTATTGTTCAGTGCATTTACTGTTTTCAAAAATGTTGAAGGATCACCAGCAGAGTCAGAGATAGAGCTTAAAAAGTAGCTTGATTTAGTTATTTTCCCACTTTTTCCCCAGCAATTTTGATCTTGTTTCATCGCTGCAACTCCCTAACGAGCTCGAGAGAGGCGAAGGTTGAGTCATGCGTCCCCCGAAACTGCGCTTCTTAACAACACGATTTGCCAAGGCAGGATACTCTGAGCGCAACCCTATCCAGAAATCTGGCAGTGGCTTCTGATTAATAGGGATAGGCGTCCCGTCAACGGGACAGTTGTAAATCATGCAGTGCCTTGTCACGATTGCAGATTTTATAAAAACAACAAATGTCGGTACATATAAGTATCTTATATCGGCTGAAAGCTTAAATTCTTGTTAATATAACTGCAGTGTCCAATTTACAGTAGCTTTTATTGCAAAAAAATGCCATGCTATTGTTTGACGAGAGCTCCTAACAACAAAACACTTTTTTTCACCGCGATAGGTTTGATAAATTCACCTCTGAAATATTGCTCTGATTTATCATCCAAAGGGTCCCAGAGATAACATGAAGTTTTGTTTTGTTAGATAAAATCATTTTTCATATCCTAAAAAGGTCCATATAGCATGCACGATTGATTTTGTATTTCCACTCGTTCAATTTGCAAAGATAGGAATCTGTGAAAATCTAACCCTAAACATTGTTTCAACCAGTCAAATCACATTTTTATGTATTCCTCAGAGATCCTAGAACGTAACCAGACTTCACTATATCATTAGGGGTGTAGTATATCCAATAGGACACCAAATTTGGTCAGAGAGCGATGCCTTCATGGCACGCCGATGACGCGTGCGGTCTTCACTTGATCGACTCTAACTTTGTCAAATAAGCACCAATCGGGGTCAAACAAAACTAGCTAGATAGCCAATAAGCTGGGCTTATTATCTTATTATCTATCATAAACTTTTGTTGCTAACCTTGTGCAACAGTATGCCTTTTCCTTTTGGACAAAAATAAGAATATTCAGAGATATGAAGTTAAGAAAATTGTTTGTTTTGCAAATGTTGAACTTATAATTTGGCTACTAATACTGGAAAAGCTAAATCAATGTCCAAGTACACAGATTTGACGATATTCTTGCAGAAAAATGTAATATGAATGCAAATGTCTCCTTCACGATTTGCCCAGATGTACCTGGTGACTTCACACTAAATGTCATGTAGTTCACTCATACTTTGAGTTATCCGTCTGAAACTGTGCACATATACTGCTGCCATCTTGTGGACACCATCAGAATTACAACCAGAGAGATGGCTAGAACTGGGACCTTTCTGTTGCATTTCAAAGATGGTGGTGGAAAAAAAACATGTCATTTGCACACAAAAAAATCATACAATGATGGGAAGACCTGTGTCTTGTCCTTGTTAATACAGACAGAGAAGAGCTCAAACTTCTTAATCATAGGTGCGTGGTTGCATAATTGAGGCTGTGAGATTGGATTCTCGGCCCTCACTAGCATGACAACTAAATACAGGCACAGACTGTGTGTGGAAAATGATTTAAGACTGAGACTCTCTCCAATACAACCCATCATTGCAGAGTTATGAGCATCCTTTCAAGCACACCCTTCTCATTAACCTGTGGCGAGTTATTCACAATTTTTGATGAACAAATAAGGTTTTAGATGGTTAAATAACGAGCAAAATTATTTATTATTATTATTTCTGCCACAACCCGGCTCGGGGGAAGTGACAAACTCGCACTCTTATGTTTAATAAATGTATTTGTGTGTGTGTGTGTGTGTGTGTGTGTGTGTGTGTGTGTGTGTGTGTGTGTGTGTGTGTGTGTGTGTGTGTGTGTGTGTGTGTGTGTGGCAGACTTACAATGATGGCAAAAAACAACATTTGAGAGTGCTGACCCTGGTGCTAGAGGGGGTACGCAGCTGGAGGTTTAATGTTTGAAGGGGTACGGGACTGTAAAATGTTTGTGAACCACTAAATAGGTGGTGATATATTATCTAAAATGTTAACTTCTATATATTAAATCTGTTGTAGATTTTGCACATAGTAGAAAAAGCAGCAACAAATAAAACAATCTTTATTCCTAGATTTTAAAAAACGCATTAATGTAGATCCAATGCTTCTCCATTGTATGTTCTGCAATGAACCAACATGTTGACAAACCCATGGTCAACAAACACAGCAAACACGGTACGTAATAAATTAAGGCCTCTACATTATGTAATCAAGCACTCATAATTAGCTTTACATAGAGCTTGTTGACATGTGAATTGGTGTGCATGTTAAAAGGCCTCAATATACACTGAGGGTAAAAAAACATTATGAACACATGCTCTTTCCATGACAGACTGACCTGGTGAAAGCTATGATCCCTTATTAATGCTCGTTTGACTACGTTCCATTTATTTCATTACAGCCATTACAATTAGCTCGTCCTCCTATAGCTCCTCCCACCAGCCTCTCTGGTCCATAGTCATTTGTCAGAAACAAAACAATACTGACTGCTTAAGGAAACAAGTGCCCCCTGGTGGTCTAAGTGAACAGAAAAATACATGTTGATCCTCTAAATTGGATGTTTGACCAGAATCAGCCAAAGGCATTCTATGCCAATTTTAGCATTAATTGGTTTAGCAACTAAATAAAATGCTATGATTTCTTTAAAGTAAAAACATATGATTTGATATAATACAAACAATTATGGTGAATATGGTTTACAAATGAGAATACGGTTTGCAAACATTTCTTATTCATTGTACAAGGATATCTCAGTACAGATACCACACTGAGAAAAGGTATTCCAAAGTTCATGTTACATGTTGGAGTCCTAGGATGTAGAGACAGTGCTGTCAGGTTGATAATTCATGGACTTTGTATGATGATTCAGTATCCCATTTTTCAATGACACATTACTTTGGTGCGACTGTTATTTGGAATCCTAAAAACAACAAAAGATTTCTATAGGACAGAAATAGTCGTGCTTTGTCCACTTTGTAATCTGCTTTCTGGGGTCATACTTTTTATGAGGACACTTACCCTAAATTGAGGATGTCAAAGCGCACATGAGAAAGTTATTGCCCCTCACACACAAACAAGCAAATGAGAGGGACATAAACAAACCAACAAGGTCTGTGAGTGGGTGTCCAGCCAGATGTTTTAAACCCGTGTGTTTTGATGTGGAGGTCACCGAATGAAAGAGAGACAGAGCAAGCATTTAATCCCATCAGCAGAACTGCATTCCCATAATGAGAAATGAATAACATGAGCATGCCTTCAGATTAAACGGACCAGTTAGGACCATTAGATCACTTTCATTTCTGGCATTAGGGCAGCGGATCAGGATTTTTTCCCTCCTAATCCAGCAAAGTAGGTCAATGTCTATTGAGTATTAGTGCTGTGGCTGTGATCCTGTTGTTTTAGCGCCAGGACAGGGAATAAAGCTTGGGACAGATCAACAGGATAGGGCAGAGGTTGATGGAAGGGTAAGTTGGCGGTGGGACCTAGGGCACCCCTGGTTTGGGTTGTAAACTTAGGATGTAACTTTTCAAACCCTAACAAGTTCTGACACACAGCTCACATGAAGTCCCACTGCTCTAATGAGCATAGCCACTGTCCCCACCAGTGTCAACCAAATATGTACAGTACAATGACCTGTCACTATGCTCTCCCATTGACCCTATGCACATCTTAATCAGCAATACAGTAAGCACCACGCAGATGGAGGCGGTGGGAGCGTGTAGGTCTGAGCAGGTGTGATGTCGTTGATGTTTGTCTGCGTTGTCTTTTGTCTGTGTATGTTTGTAAAATAAAATAAGATGCTTTCTGGTATTACTGAATTTAGAATAGATTTTTGAACGAGGTCTAGTTCTCAGCTCAGTGATCCCATTCCCAGCTGCCCAGCAAAGAATAATCAGCCGCAGAACAGAAGGACCATTTAAGATCAATGTCCTTAATAACTACACCCCGGATCTCACGCCGAATGAGACGATGAGGGGAAGTCACAGATCACGATTAATGCAGCTTGTTTTGCTTGGGTGACTAAAGCCCCGATGTATCACGCCACCCCACACTGCCACCCCCTTCTCCTGTGAAACCTACTGTATTTTGGCACTCAGAGAAATAAGTGACAGAGGAAAGAATCCTGCTGCTATTCTTACCATAATATTTTCATTGCATATTCTGTGTCAATTTTGTGAATTATTTGAAAAAAATACAAATGAACACACAAACACTTTAGGTGTGAGAATGTGTTTTCAATGTAGGACTGGTGAGGTTTGATAATAAGAGTCCATGCCATGAGACAGTCCAGTGGGTTAAGAACCATTGACCATTAACATCTCACAGCTGACAATGGACGATAGCTTTTTGGAGGTGCATGGGAGGAAGCAGTGGGGCTTAGATGACTCTGCTTCAGCTCTTACTAGAAACCAAACTGGATCTAAAGCAATCTTTGATGCCATTCAAGGTGACAGTAGCTACTCTGTCTGGCCTTGCACACACTGTCTGTACATCCCCTTAAAGGTGCAAGTCACTGTTTCATCTCCATTCATTTATAGCCATACCTGGTCAAAGAGGAATTCCCACATATGACACAATTGGCCTTGTTCATTCAAATATGGTAAGTGGGTTTCCAAGAAAAACCCAAATCGTGATGGAAATAAAATGTAATCTCAATAAAGGGTCAAATGCCCTGAATTGCCACCTTCAATAACAGCAGTGAAAGTTGGCTGGGTTGAATCCCTGGTGAGTTAGGATGTGCAGAACAATGACTGCATTTACACAGGCAGCCCAATTCTGATATTGTTTTCACTAATTGGTCTTCTTACCAATTAGATGTGAAACGACCTGAAAAAGTAGAAAAAGATCAGAATTGGTCTGCCTGTGTAAACACAGCAATTGTGACCCTAAATAGATCAGTTTGACACATGTAGCTCAGCTGTCTGTTTAAACTCGACATAGAGAAACTAGAGAGAGAACGAGAGTGGGAGAGAGACTACAGGGAGAGAGAGCTAATCTCTTTTTTTCTCTCCTATCAAAAGACAATGCTACTTCAGCACATCCTTTATAACACACAATACAACCTCATGACAAACAAATCAGCTGCAATGAGTCTACTACAGATTGTGATGGAGATTCATTTAGAATCACTTCTCATTGTGTTGATTATTCAATCGACCCCAGTATTTGAATATCAAGCTTCTTACACACAGCGTTATGATCAAAGCAGGCATATTACAGTATGTCAATGGTTTTTCAGATCCAATGGTGTACAGCTGAGTGTACAAGCTAATGCTAAAGGCTGCCATAATTAATGAATTAAAGGGCCAGACTGGCATGTGTTCTCTGCATTGATCAATAACATGAAATAGGAAATAATCTGTAATGATTTGGTGCTTGTATTGATCCATACACTAATTACTTGTATCAGTCAGTACTTTTGAATTTAGAAGCATTGTAAAGGTTGCATATTAATAGATTCTACTGATTGGTTAGACCAGTAAACGGGTGGATGATGAACATTTGAGGTATTCAACCATATGGACCAGGGCAATGCAAGATCAAATATTTTTCTTTGATGCCATTTGTAGGCCTTTGATACTGTAAAATAGTTCCATCTTGGTCCTGCACAATACTGTGCTGGTATCAAACACATATTGGAAAAGTTTTGTCTGACAAAGTAATGTCTTAGTTCTCCGAAGTCTTCAGTAACCTCTGTTTTCTTCAGCATCAGACATGTTAATAATTCATTGAATCCTTGGCACTATCTTATTGTCCATAATCAGAAATGTAGCTTCTGAAACATGAATACAACACTGCCGCTTATCAGTGTTTTCCAAAGAAGTTAAACCAACTAGCAACTCAAAGTCTACAGTATATTCCAAAATATTCCACAACCACTAGAGAATAAACATCTGGATATGTGCTGATCCAAATACACTTACCCTGATAGGCCAAAGGGAGATTGGAGATTGTCAACAATGTATTATATTTTAAACTCAGGCAAGTTAATAAATGAACAGTGACCTAAAGTGCAATGTTTATTAACCATTTTATTATCTTGTATTTCTATGGAATTTCCCCCCATCTCAGTTTAAAGACAAGTCGCAAAACTATCCAGATTCTGCCGAACAGTAAGATAGACTAAGCCCCTTAGGACGAGAAGGTTTGAAGGAAGTTTTCTCAGAAACAATTGAGTAAGGCTGGCTCATGGGATTTGAGTGTAAGTTACTGTACTCCCAACCCAGCTCCCGCTCAGCCCAGTCAAGGCTCCTTATCCTGGCACCCCAATGCTGGAACCAGCTTCCCGCTGAAGCTAGGACAGAAGAGTCCCTCAACCCAAAAATTCCTTTTCTGAACTAACACTTGCACTTGACTTTTTTTCCCCACTTACTAGCTCAGACTTTGCTGATATCTACTTTATTGAGGAAAAGATACGTACTATGACTGAGATATGTGGTCTTAAGATGAATGCACTAATTGTAAGTCGCTCTGGATAAGAGAGTCTGCTACATTACTAAAATGCACATGTAAATGTTAAACTTTAGCCTACCCAGGTCAATGACCTCAGCCAAAGATGATCTGACCGGGCCCTTCATTAAATTAAATTAAATAAAATGTAATTTTATGGGTCACATGCTTGGTAAAAAAGCTGTTGTAGACTAACAGCGAAATGCTTATGTAACAGTGTAGGTTCCGTCCCTCTCTTCGCCCCAACCCGGGCTTGAACCAGGGACCCTTGCACACATCAACAACTGACACCCACCGAAGCATCGTTACCCATCGCGCCACAAGAGCCGCGGCCCTTGCGACGCAAGGGGAAACCCTACTTCAAGTCTCAGAGCGAGTGACGTCACCGATTGAAACACTATTAGCACGCACCACCGCTAACTAACTAGCCATTTCACATCGGTTACACTCACCCCCCCTTTGACCTCCTCCTTTTCCGCAGCAACCAATGATCCGGGTCACGGCACCAATGTAACAGTGTAGGTTCCGTCCCTCTCTTCGCCCCAACCCGGGCTCGAACCAGGGACCCTTGCACACATCAACAACTGACACCCCACGAAGCATCGTTACCCATCGCGCCACAAGAGCCACGGCCCCTGCAACGCAAGGGGAAACCCTACTTCAAGTCTCAGAGCGAGTGACGTCACCGATTGAAACGCTATTAGCGCGCACCACCACTAACTAACTAGCCATTTCACATCGGTTACACTTACTTACGGGCCCTTCTCAACAATGCAGACAGAAAGAAAATTGAGAAATAACAGAAATGTAAAACACTTAATAATAAAAGTAATAATAAATAGGCAATACACTACATGACCAAAAGTATGTGGACACCTGCTAGTCGAACATCTAATTCCAAAATCATGGGCATTAATATGGAGTTGGTCCCCCTTTGCTGCTATAACATTGCTGCAGGGACTTAATTCAGCCACGAGCATTAGTGAGGTCGGGCACTGATGTTAGGCGATTAGGTATGGAATTGGCATTCCAATTCATCCTTAAAGTTTTCAATGGGGTTGAGGTCAGGGCACTTTGTAGGTGTGGCAGAGTCTAGGGATATAGCTTTTGCCGTTCTGTTCAGGGACTTTGCAAGACCACTATGAGCCAGGGGATGTCATGGCCAGCTCTGAAAGATCCTGGAGAGAGGTGGCATGAGTGAGTGTGTTACTAAAGGAGGAGAGAGTTAGAGAACGATAACAAGTAGAGAAGAGTCGAATTCAGAAAGTAACTTACATCTGAGTATCGTGGAAGAAAGAGGACGTGCTAGTTCTGAAAGAGGATTGTTCCAAACCACCGAATGGCTGTAATTTTCGCTTATGGGTTTGCCATGAGTTCAATTGATGGAGCTAGCTACCAGCCGGAGTGATGCTAGCTAGATTCCCGCCGGAGTGATGGACATCAAATCATTCTTACCAACATCAGAAGAGAGCCGTGAGTTGAAGTGATTTAGTTATAAAAGATTCCCGTGGAAGTAGTTTCTGTTGATGTCCTGAAAGAAGAGAACATCTAAAGTTGTGGACTTTTCAATTGTTTCACATTACATAGTAGGGCAAGGATAAGAATAGACACTGTTAATAATGAACATGTAGGCCTAATTAGCCATTCAAAGGAGAATATTATTACAGTGACAATGTTTCAGACACCTTCTATTATTTGTGTCCCTGCCAGTCCTCATACAGACTCCATGAACACAGTAACGTGTGTCATTCTTTATATATGTTTGTTTGTTATTGTGATATCTGAAATGAATGCTGTAAGACTGCTAGCTTGTATTGCTATTTCATTGGTTGTCTTCAAGCTAGGCTACACGTGCACTTGAGGTAGGTTATAGTAGGCAATTTTTATATTTTATTTAACCTTTTGTCACGACTCCTGCCGAGGGTGACTCCTCTCCCTGTGGGTGGCGGTCGTCGTCACCGGCCTACTAGCTGCCACCGATCCCTTTTTCCCTTTTCTGTTGGTTATGCCTTTATTTGTTGCACCTGTTTTCAATTAAGTTATTAGATGAGCATTTAAGCCCGTCTCCCCACCTGTTCTGTGTGCGGGCTTGTTTCTTTCATTTACACTGTGTGTTGTGTAGTGGATCGTGTTTTTGGGACTTTGTATTTTGATACGCCCTGTTGGTTTGGGCGAATACTCTGTTGGTTGTGCGTAATAAAAGCACTGTACTAAACGCTTCTGCTTCCTGCGCCTGACTCCACACCCATGACGTCCAAGCGTTACACCTTTATTTAATTGGGCAGGTCAGTTAGAACAAATTCTTATTTACAATGACTGTCTACCGGGGAACAGTGGGTCAACTGCCTTGTTCAGGGGCAGAACGACAACCACTAGACTACCTGACGCACCTAACCACTAGACTACCTGCCGCTATTCTGTGAACTGTGAAATTGTGCCTGTTGTGTTGTTGCCTAAAACCGACAGTATATTTTCATTATTTTAAAGCAGAGCTGTCTTTTTATTACTACCGCCTAACCTGTCTTAGGTATTGGCATGTATTGCAGGTGGAAGCTCCATGATATTAACCACATAATCTGAAGGGCTGTATACAGTGACTTATTATTAACTTTTCACCCTATACTATTAGGAAAAGTGCCACTAGTACTAAGTACAGTGAGGTTAAATGTGTTGGGCAACAGAGACAGCTTTGTTTGTTGCTCAACCTCACAAGGCTGATCTGAGAAGAACTACAAAAACAGGTATTTCCTACCTGTTACATTTGGCGTCATGAACAGGATCAACCAAACAGTTTTTCAGTGTTGAAAAATGTAAAAGGGGTTCAAGGCTAGGTTAGAGATTGAACATTTAAAAAAAAAAGATGCTGAGTTGACAGAGATTGCAACAGCAATGTGGAGCACTGCAGCAGCCCTGTGAGGATCAGCGAGGAGCTGTGTCGCTAGCACATTCTGTCATCTAGCAGCAAAAGAAGGCTGCTGCACCAACTGTGTACATTCCTCGAGAACGAAAGCTACCTGACTTCAGTGGGGCCGCAGGAGAGCAGATTGTTGAGGAATGGATCGCTCTGGTAAATTCGACCATCCGGGTCTCCCATGTGCCTGTGAGTGATCGGGCTGAGCTAATCAAACAGCACCTGAAAGGAGAGGCCAGTGCAAAGGTGAAGTTGATGTTAGAAGACGATAAAGAAGACGATGTTGCCAGCATTTTTGGTCAGAGGAGGCTCTAACCCCAGCCAAGAACAGCTGCTAGTCAGGAAGAACTAGTTCAGGAAGTTTTCCATACCTAGAGAGGCTGAACCCCTCAAGATGATCTGGTTCCACGCAGGAGAAACACCAGACCTCCACTGAAAGACAACGATGGTAGATACAGTGCATTCGGAAAGTATTCAGAGATATTGACTTTTTATAGATTTTGATACGTTTCAGCCTTATTTTAAAATGGATTAAATATATTTTTTAAATCCTAATCAATCTACACGCAATATCCCATAATGACAATGCAAAAACGGATTTTCATTGATCATCCTTGAGATGTTTCTACAATTTGATTGGAGTCCACCTGTGGTAAATTAAAATGATTGAACAAGATTTGGAAAGACACTGTCACGTCCTGACCAGTATAGAGTATATTTGGTTATTGTAGTTTGGTCAGGACGTGGCAGAGGGTAGTTGATGTATGTATTATGGGGTTTGTCACTGGTCTATGTCTGTGTTTCTATGTCTAGTTGATTGGGGTTGGACTCTCAATTGAAGGCAGGTGTGTTGAGTTGTCTTTGATTGGGAGTCCTATATAGTAGGGTGTGTTTGTCTTTGTTTTTCGTGGGTAGTTGTTTGAGAGCACTGCTTTTTGTGGAGCCTGCTTTCACTGTTTCATGTCGTTAGTTTGTTCATTGTTTTCTTCCGTGGTGTTCGCATTATTTTATAAATAAATATGTTGAGCACGAAACCCGCTGCGCATTGGTCCCTTTCTCTCTACGACGACAAGCGTGACAGACACACACGTCTATATAAGGTCCCACAGTTGACAGTGCATGTCAGATTAAAAAAACAAGCCAAGAGGTCGAAGGAATTATCCGTATAGCTCCGAGACAGGACTGTGTTGAGGCAAAGATCTGGGGAAGTGTACCAAAACATTTCTGCAGCATTGAAGGTCCCCAAGATCACAGTGGGCTCCATCATTCTTAAATGGAAGAAGTTTGGATCCACCAAGACTCTTCCTAGAGCTGGCCGCCCGGCCAAACTGAGCAATTGGGAGAGAAGGCACTTGGTTAGGGAGGTGACCAAGAACCCGATGCTCACTCTGACAGAGCTCCAGAGTTCCTCTGTGGAGATGGGAGAACATTCCTGAAGGACAACCATCTCTGCAGCACTCCACCAATCAGGCTTTTATGATAGAGTGGCCAAAAGGAAGCCACTCCTCAGTAAAGGGCACACTCGCTTGGAGTTTGCCAAAAAGAACCTAAAGACTCTCAGGCCATGAGAAACAAGATTCTCTGTTCTGATGAAACCAAGAATGAACTCTTTGGCCTGAATGCCAAGTGTCACGCCTGGAGAAAACCTGCCCCCATCCCTACGTTGAAGCATGGTGGTGGCAGCATCATGCTGTGGGGTTATTCAGCAGCGGGGACTGGGAGACTAGTCAGGATTGAGGGAAAAATGAATGGCGCAAAGTAGAGAGAGATCCTTGATGAAAACCTGCTCCAAAGAGCTCAGGACCTCAGACTGGGGTGAAGGTTCACCTTCCAACAGGACAAAGACCCTAAGCACACAGCCAGTACAACGCAGGAGTGTCTTCGGGACAAGTCTCTGAATGTCCTTGAGTGGCCCAGCCAGAGCCCGGACTTTAACCCGATCGAACATCTCTGGAGAGACCTGAAAATAGCTGTGCAGTGATGTTCCCCATCCAACCTGACAGAGCTTGAGAGGATCTGCAGAGAAGAATGGGAGAATCTCCCCAAAAACAGGTGTGCCAAGCTTGTAGCGTCATACCCAGGAAGACTCATGGCTGTAATCTCTGCCAAAGGTGCTTCAACAAAAGAATGAGTAAAGGGTCTGAATACTTATGTAAATGTGATATTTGAGTTTCTAGAAACATTTTCACAAAAAAATCGATATTTTTCATTATAGGGTATTGTGTTCAGATTGATGAGGGAATTGTTTTTTGTTCAAATCCATTTAAAAATAAGGCTGTAACAAAATGTGGAAAATTAGTCACTGGGTATTAATTATTTTCGAATGCACAGTATATCTGCTACACTTGTGGACAGCTGGGACACACTAGCCAATATTGTACACAGAGGAGGGTGGTTCAGGCTGGGGGGACTGGGAGGACCATGCCGTGTTGGGCCCACTAACAGACGCTGGTGGCAGGGATGAGAGAAGCCCATCAACCAGCAGTAGTCAGTCTGCTAGTTACAACTCTAAAACCAGGCTCTAAAGTCAGACCTCTAAAGCTTTTTGTAACGGTCTGATAGTTGATGAGGGGGCAATCGCTGGAGACAAGACTATGTGTTTACTTGATATGGGGTCAGAGGTTACCACTATTACTGAAACACACTTTAGGAATCACTTTGGGGACTTTTGTGTGTGAAGTGGGTGAGTCTCACAGCTGCCAACGGGCTGGAGATTCCTGTTATCCTGTTTTGGAGACTGGTTTTTGTTCGGAATTTCGGATGACTCATGTGACCAAAGTAAACTGCCTGTTACTCAGGCCCAGAAGCTAGGATATGCATATACTTGGTAGCATTGGATAGAAAACACTCCGAAGTGTCTAAGACTGTTGAAATAATGTCTGTGAGTATAAGAGAACTGATATGGCAGGCGAAAACCTGAGGAAAATCCATTCGGAATAATTTTTTTCGAGGTCACAGGCCATTTCTGTGCTAGCCTATGGGGAAAAACAAATAGATAGGACCCAGATTGCAGTTTCTATGGCTTCCACTAGATGTTAACAGTCTTTAGAAAGGGTTTCAGGCGTTGTTTTTTTAAATAAGCAAGTAGTTGGAAGAACTACAAGGTGTCTCTCATTAGAAAAGTAGTCTTGTTGGCGAGTGAATGAGTTGCGCGCTCTTCGTTATTTATCTTCCCTGTTGAACATACTATTCTCTGTCTTAAATTTTATAGTTTATTTAGATTTTAGAGTACCCGAGGATTAATTAGAAACATTGTTTGCCTTTTTTGGGCGAACTTTACTGGTAACTTTTTGGATTCGTTTGTATGCATGTTGAACGAGTGGATTACTGAGATCATTGGTGCCAACTAGACTGACTTTTTTGGATATAAAGAAGGACTTTATTGAACAAAACAACCATTCAATGTGTATCTGGGACCCTTGGGATTGCAATCAGAGGAAGATCTTCAAATGTAAGTGATTTATTTAATCGCTATTTGTGATTTTGTGACGCCTGTGCAGTTTGAAAAAGTATTTTGGTTTGGGGCGCTGTCCTCAGATAATCGCATGGTGTGCTTTCACCGTAAAGCCTTTTTGAAATCTTACAACGCGGTTGGATTAACAAGAAGATAAGCTTTTAAATGATGTATGACACTTGTATTTTAATGAATGTTTAATATTACGATTTTTGTATTTTGAATTTTGCGTTCTGCAATTTCACCGGATGTTGTCGTAGGTGTCCCGCTAGCGGTTCATGCGCCAAAAGAGGTTATTGGCTCTCTGAAAACAGACATTGAGTACATGGGAAGAACCCTCCATGGGAAGTGTGTCTTTGTTCTGAAGGATCCTCCGACTGAGAGTGTTAAACACAAACAGTACCCGGTATCGTTGGAATGAATGTCTTCGGCGACATTCAAGGACTTCTTGTCACAAACCAGGAAGGGGTGACAAAATTGGATCCCATCAACTGGTGCGAACAAAGCAATGTTGAAGGCCATCGTGGCGACTATTGAAAGACAGATCAGTTATGTTGCTCCAACGGGTAGGATTGGCTTTGTAAATATGGTGCGAAGACAGAAAGTCACAGTCCCTCTGTAACAGCGAGAAGATCGTTGAGGGGCGATGCGGAGTTCCTGCGAAGCAAAAGTGCCATGTTTTGGTAGAGCAGACAGCTGGGGTGAACTTGACTAGTGGAGTGCTGGTGGCCAATGTTCTTACCCACACCCATGAGGGCAGGGTGCATGTGAGTGCTCAATGTTAGACAAGACTGTTAGACTACAGCCCTAGATTAAATTGGCTGAAGTTTGCAAACCCCTGGAGGTTCACCTGAATGAGCCAATTACCATTTGAGGAGGAAGATGATGCCCTGCATATCCAGGTGCTGAACAAGGTTGAAACTGGCATAACTGAGGTAAAGGCTGACGTTATAACTGTGTCAATTGGAGCGAACCTGGAGACTCTGACTCCACAGCAGATAACAAGGTTGAGGGCATTGTTGGAAGAGCACAAGGATGTATTCTCCAAGACTGAAAATGACTATGGCCACACAACGCATCATATACCAACGGGAGATGCAGAGCCAATTAAGCAATGACATAGATGGATCTCACCTCAAGTTTTCCAGGAAGTAAAACGACAAGTGTACAACTTGGTGTCACAAGGAACTCTGAAGGGAAGTTGCAGTCTGTGGGCTTTTCCAGCGGTCATCGTCATCAATGGTAGTGTACACTACCATGGTAGTGTATGCTTCTGTTGCGATTATAGCAGAATAAATCAGGTGACCTGCAAGGATGCTTACCCCCTTCCCCATGTGGAGAAGTACCAAGATGCTTTGGGCAACTCCTGCATCTCCTCAATGTTGGATCTGCCTTCTGGGTACTTCCAGGTTGCGGTGAGTGAGGATGATCAAATGAAGACTGCTGTGACCACTCCCTTTAGCCTGTTTGAGTGGACCAGTGGACCCATATGCCCTACGGGTTATGCACTGCGCCAGCCACATTTCAGCGCCTCACGGAGGTGGTGCTCGGAGACCAGGTCTTTGACACTCTGTTGGTGTATCTAGATTGCATTATTGTCTTATCAAAGGATTTTGATGAGCACTGTGAGAAGTTGGATGTCGTGTTCACCCGACTGAGGGAAAACAACTTGACATTAAAGCAGAGCCAATGCTTTCTGTTTAAGGCTAAAGTCAAATTCTTGGAGCATGTCATCTCCAAAGAAGAAGTCCAGGTGTGCAGGGAGAAAGTGCAAACTCTGAAGGAGTGGCCATTCCCAAAGAATGCAAAAGAGGTGGGGCAGGTTTTGGCCTTCTTGGGTTACTACAGGAGATTCATTCCCAAGTTCACCCACATTGCTAGACCACTCCACGGCTTGATGTGCAAGGCTGGTAGCTCTGGTAAAGGAAAGAGATCTCAGGTATTCAGCTGGAGCCAAGAAGCCTTTGATACACTACAGAAAGCTTTGACATCTCCCCCTGTTCTTTCTTATCCTGATTTCAGCTTGCCTTTCACTGTGGCAACTGATGGAAGTTTCCAAGATCTGGGTGTGGTACTTAGCCAGAAACAGAGTGGTGTTGAACGGGTGATAGCCTATGCAAGTTGGGGACTGAGGAAGTCTGAAAGGAATTATCAAAATTACAGTGCTTTTAAGCTCGAGCTGCTTGACCTTAAATGGGCTGTCACTGAAAAATGTGAGATTATTTGCTCCACAGAAAGTTCATTGATATTACAGACCACAATCCGCTGAGATACTTGGACTTTGAAATACTGTATAAGTCTGGCAAGCAAAACACCAATGCCGATGTGTTGTCTAGGATTCCGGAGGACACCGAACAAGCGGACACCAGCCCAGACTTCCTGGTGATAAACTAAGGGGAAGGACAGGCATGCCTCTGACCACAGGAAGAAGGTCTCCAGACACCAGTGACACAGTCAGCCATAAGGGGAAGAGTAATTGGGTACAATTGGGAGGAAATGCTACAAGGGGATCCCACCAAAGGAGGTTGGAGGTCCCTTAATTGGGGAGGACGGGCTTGTGGTAATGGCTGGAGCGGAATAAGTGGAATGGTGTCCTCCCCCAGCAGCCTCCACTGGATCCCACTGTAAGTCCGGTCTACACAGCAGTCAAGACTAAAGTGAGACCAACTTAGGGTCATGGAAACTCCTGAAAATTACATTTCTGGGCGAATGGGAAAGGCTTTGTTTGCACCAAGGTGTTCTCTTCAGAAGGCTCCTAGATCCTAGAGATGGAGAGGAAATGTGGCAGTTGGTAGTGCCAGAACCACAACAGTTCCAGGCGAATGAAGCGAAGCACGGCCATGGAGGTCACTTTGGAGAAGGATACACCATTGCGGCGATGCGTAAGAGCTACTACTGGCCTGGTTTGCTGAAGAATGTCCAGACATGGGTGAAACATTGTAAACAATGTGCCATGGCTCAGGACATGTTCCCTATGCAAAGGGGACCCATTTATTTAACCAGGCAAGTCAGTAAAGAACAAATTATTATTTACAATTATGGCCTACCCTGGCCAAACCCTACCCCGCAAGACGCTGGGCCAATTGTGCACCGCCCTATGGGACTCCCAATCACGGCCGGTCGAACCAGCCGTGATTGCACTGAGATGTAGTGCCTTAGACCGCTGCGCCACTCAGGAGCTCAAAACTTGCAGCAACATGACGGCACCAAGAGACGTTGTGGCCATGGACTTCACGCTGTTGGAGAGGACAACAGATAGATTTGAAAATGTCTTGGTCTTAACAGACATGTTTACCAGGTTCATCATAACGGTGCCGACGAAAAACTAGACAGCTCACACTACGGCTAATGCGGTGTTGCAGTATTGGATCAAATACTATGGTTGTCCAACAAGATTGCATTCTGACCAAGGTAGGTGTTTAGAGGCAATGTGAACAAGGAACTATGCAATCTCTATGGTATCGGTAAAAGTTGCACTAGGCCTACCACCCCCGGGGAAATGGTCAGTGACAAATGGTCAATCTTACGATGCACGACATGTTGAGAGCACTGCCCCAGAACAAGAAGCGGAAGTTGAATGATCACATGGCGGAGTTGGTGATGGTGTCCAATAATCAGACCCACTCATCTACTGGATACCCCCCATTCTACCTCATGTTCGGGACTGATGCTCAATGTGCTTGGAGGTGAAGAACCCAGGGAGGCCACAGTCGACAATCTGGATGGCTGGGTACGGGAGCATCATGACAGATTTAGTGCGGCCATAGACATTGCTCGTTCTACAGCTGAAGAGTCTTTGAGGAGGAGGAAAAGGACTTATGATAGAGGGACCTCGGCGGCCCTGATCCGGCCAAGGGACCATGTGCTGCTTCACAATCATAAACATAGAAGCAGAAACAAGATCCAGGATAAGTGGGAATCGATGTCCTACATTGTGGCGAAGAGGAACCACGCATAACTGCTGGTATTCACTGTTCAACCAAAGGGAGGAGGAAATCCCAATGTGGTCCACAGGTAGCAAATCAAACCCTGCACTTTCAATATCCAATCAAGGAGACAGATACAGAGGCAAAGACGCCAGATGGGCACAGAGTTCTCAGAGGAAAATGATTGACCCTATCGACTCCATTTGGATTTAGTAGCCTTCCAGTCATGTGGGTGTGCCAGCAGGGATGCTGAAAATGGAAGTAGGCATAGAAGAGCCTGTGTTGATGTCAGGGGAAGAAGAGGCACTCCTTGAGAAGGAAGAAAGTATGCACACAGAGACTGAGGTGCTCTAGGGGTACATTGCCTGTGAGGTTTAAAGAAGGCTATGTCTTATCCTGTGATACTGATGTGCACTGATGTGCACGAGGTCAGGCATGTGAATTGTTATTTTCTGTGTTCAGAGGTACTCGGGTTTGGCAGGGAATGTGGCGGAGTCTAGGAATATGACTTTTGCCATTCTGTTTTGGGACTTTCCAAGACTACTATGAGCCAGGTGACATCACGGTCGGCTCTGAAATGTCCTGGGGAGAGGTGACACGAGTGAGTGTGATGGCAAGTGTGTTGCAAAAGGAGGAGAGGGTTAGAGAACAATAATGAGTAGAGAGGAGTCAACAATGAACATTTAGGCCTAATTAGCCATTCCAAGGAGAATAATATTACCGTCACAACGTTGCAGAGTACTTCTATTATTTTAGTCCCTGCCAGTCCTCATACAGACTCCATGAACACAGGTGTCATTCTTTATTTATTTTTGTTTGTTTGGTTGTTATTGTGATATCTGAGGTAAATATTGTAAGGCTGCTAGCTTGTATTGCTATGTTTTCATTGGTTGTCTTGAAGCTAGGCTACACATGCACGTGAGGTAGGTTACAGTAGGTTATTCTGTCAACTGTGAAATTGTGCCTGTTGTTGCCTAAAACTAGTCGTTTTCACTTCACAATAACAGCACTTACAGTTGATCAGGGCAGCTCTAGCAGGGCAGAAATTTGACGAACTGACTTGTTGGAAACTCATGATGCCAAACTCCTCAATGCCATCGTATGAATCCAAGAACATATTCCAGTCTGTGCTAGCGAAACAGTCCTGTAGCTTAGCAAGAGCTTCATCGGACCACTTCCGTGTTGAGTGCGTCACTGGTACTTCCTGTTTGAGTTTTTGCTTGTGAGAAGGAATCAGAAGGATAGAGTTATTGTCATATTTGCTAAATGGAGGGCGAGGGAGAGCTTTGTATGCGTTTCTGTGTGTGGAGTAAAGGTGTTCTAGAGTTTTTTTTCTCCTCTAGTTGCACAGGTGGCATGCTGGTAGAAATGAGGTGAAACGGATTTCAGTTTCCCTGCATTAAAATCACAGGCCAGTAGCAGCGCCGCCTCTGGATGAGCGGTTTCTTGTTTGCTTACGGTCCTATACAGAACATTGAGTGCGGTCTTAGTGCCAGAATCAGTTTGTGATGGTAAATAGACAGCTACAAAAATATAGATGAGAAATCTCTTGGTAAATAGTATGGTCTACAGCTTATCATGAGATACAGTGGGGCAAAAAAGTATTTAGTCAGCCACCAATTGTGCAAGTTCTCCCACTTAAAAAGATGAGTGTGGCCTGTACTTTTCATCATAGGTACACGTCAACTATGACAGACAAAATGAGAAAGAAAATCCAGAAAATCACATTGTAGGATTTTTTATGAATTTATTTGCAAATTATGGTGGAAAATAAGTATTTGGTCACCTACAAACAAGCAAGATTTCTGGCTCTCACAGACCTGTAACTTCTTCTTTAAGAGGCTCCTCTGTCCTCCACGCGTTACCTGTATTAATGGCACCTGTTTGAACTTGTTATCAGTATAAAAGACACCTGTCCACAACCTCAAACAGTCACACTCCAAACTCCACTATGGCCAAGACCAAAGAGCTGTCAAAGGACACCAGAAACAAAATTGTAGACCTGCACCAGGCTGGGAAGACTGAATCTGCAATAGGTAAGCAGCTTGGTTTGAAGAAATCAACTGTGGGAGCAAGTATTAGGAAATGGAAGACATGCAAGACCACTGATAATCTCCCTCGATCTGGGGCTCCACGCAAGATCTCACCCCGTGGGGTCAAAATGATCACAAGAACGGTGAGCAAAAATCCCAGAAGCACACAGGGGGACCTAGTGAATGACCTGCAGAGAGCTGGGACCAAAGTAACAAAGCCTACCATCAGTAACACACTACGCCGCCAGGGACTCAAATCCTGCAGTGCCAGACGTGTCCCCCTGCTTAAGCCAGTACATGTCCAGGCCCGTCTGAAGTTTGCTAGAGAGCATTTGGATGATCCAGAAGAGGATTGGGAGAATGTCATATGGTCAGATGAAACCAAAGTAGAACTTTTTGGTAAAAACTCAACTCGTCGTGTTTGGAGGACAAAGAATGCTGAGTTGCATCCAAAGAACACCATACCTACTGTGAAGCATGGGGGTGGAAACATCATGCTTTGGGGCTGTTTTTCTGCAAAGGGACCAGGACGACTGATCCGTGTAAAGGAAAGAATGAATGGGGCCATGTATCGTGAGATTTTGAGTGAAAACCTACGTCCATCAGCAAGGGCATTGAAGATGAAACGTGGCTGGGTCTTTCAGCATGACAATGATCCCAAACACATCGCGCAGGCAACGAAGGAGTGGCTTCGTAAGAAGCATTTCAAGGTCCTGGAGTGGCCTAGCCAGTCTCCAGATCTCAACCCCATAGAAAATCTTTGGAGGGAGTTGAAAGTCTGTGTTGCCCAGCGACAGCCCCAAAACATCACTGCTCTAGAGGAGATCTGCATGGAGGAATGGGCCAAAATACCAGCAACAGTGTGTGAAAACCTTGTGAAGACTTACAGAAAACGTTTGACCTGTGTCATTGCCAACAAAGGGTATATAACAAAGTATTGAGATAAACTTTTGTTATTGACCAAATACTTATTTTCCACCATAATTTGCAAATAAATTCATAAAAAATCCTACAATGTGATTTTCTGGATTTTTTTAAATCATTTTGTCTGTCATAGTTGAAGTGTACATATGATGAAAATTACAGGCCTCTCTCATCTTTTTAAGTGGGAGAACTTGCACAATTGGTGGCTGACTAAATACTTTTTTGCCCCACTGTATTCTAACCTAGGCGAGCTTACCCGACGCTGCCGTTTGGTCCTGCCGATGAATAGAAAAACCAGCAAGATGTATATTATCCATGTCTTTGTTCCGCCACTACTCAGAGAATCATAGGATATTACAGTTCTTCTGGTCCCGTTGATAGGATAGTCTCGAACAGAGCTCATCCAGTTTGTTCTCCAGTGATTGAATGTTTGCCAATAGAACGTTGGGTATAGGCCGTTTATGCACTCGCCGACGTAGGTTTCGTCAAGGTGCGTGCACATCGGCCTTTCTCTTTTCCGAGTTACGAGGATTAGGGCCTGGTCCAGGGTGAGAAGCATGTCCTGCGCCTACGACTCGTTGATGTAAAAATCTTCATCCAAATCGAGGTTAGTGATCACTGTTCTGATGTCCAGAACTTCTTTTCCATCATAGGAAATGATGGTGGAAACATTGTAATGATCAGTGCAAAAAAAACACAAAATAGCAGCATTGTTCATGAGCCCGTAAAAGGGCTGCTATTCATTGCAGCACCATTAGATACAGACAATACCACAGCAGATACCATACACACTAAACAGGTAGGAACATAAATTATTTGCAAACCTGTTGGTGGTTATGAGAGTATGGTCGAAAATCCATTTATAAAAGTTACATTGTATTAGCGAAGGACATTTCTGTCACATTGACTGATAAAGCTCCACACTAACAGAGAGAAGTAGAGTAATCCAGAAATCACAGAGAATGTAATGCAGTGATGCACACTGTCATGGCATGCTGAATCACCTGTTAAATTGGGACAGGAGTAGTGTAGATGCTAATCCGAGGGGTAGGTGCCTTGGTGGGGCACTAGTCTATGACACTAGACATCTCCACTCCTCTACCTGTAGAGGGCAGCGATGACACACGGCACATTCTGAACCATGCAGTCATCTGCTTTGCTCCTGGCCGCATTCCCTGTGCTCTGCACCACATGCCTCGCTCTGTGGTAATGTTATAGCAATTCTGATCATTCTTACAGAAATTATCAACAGCAAAGATAGCAATATTATCAAAATATTCACCTTCAAAGCCAGGAATGTTGTCTGCAACAATTTTCCTCAATATGTCAGGTAATGAAAGAAATTGCTTTTTTCATGTAGGATATGCTGTAATAATAGTAATCCCTATTTAAAAATGGAATGAATTTGAATAATGTGAAATATTTTCTTAAAAAATGTACTTTCAATTTTAAACTCCATCCTCAGTTGATAGTGATTAAAGCTGAATTACATTAAGATGACACATGATTTAAAAAAAACTTTATGAAATGTCTGTTTTCACTCTAAAACCCACATCTTTCACTAAGACTAAAGTAAAATAAGATTAAGATAAATAAAGAGGGAGGAAAGAAATATTATGAATAGAGACTGCCAGGATTTGAATAACTGATGTCAAGAAGCTTAAAATATCTAAGCTCAAGCCCAACCAAATCTTTCAATCATGCCAATGCTGCTCTCTGTCCCCCCCCCCCCCCCCCCCCACACACACACACACCTTGTGAGTATGTTTAGGCTACAGTAAGGATATCAGATCACTGCACACGTACACAAACACGCTGTGACACTGCTCGCTGCTTGGTCACTTGTGTCAGATGATTGTTGCACGTCACTCAGGGACAGAAGGTCCAGGGTTCAAATCCTCCTTGGTGTTTCAGACTCTCTGAGCCCAGATTCCCATCCAACATAATGTACAGTATTAGAGGAGTAATGCCTGCAATAGCACATTAACAGGACATGGACCTAATTGTTTCCTGGCTGTTTGTACATGCGGTAGACCAAGTGAGCAAGTCTGCTGGGCTGGCTGGAAGCATAATGTAGTGCTAAAATCATTAGCACCGTACCATGTCTCTATCACAAACTAGTCATAGAGATATATGTTGAGCTAACGCTTACCTTCCGGTCATACATCTTTACAGCATGTTGATCGCTCATGTGCATGTCTCAAACCCTGAAATCAATCCTGCTGTGTTTTCTGATTGCAAGGGTATCTATTATATACAGGGAGAGCATGCACTACACTCCACTGTAAAACCATTGCATATACTGTAGGTTGTTCTGTTTAATGACTCCCAATTTGATCACAATTGTGAAGCTGTGGTCGAGCTCTTCTCCATTCATCTTACACAATAGGTGCTGCCTCACCAATTCCTAATATATTAACCTTGCAGGCTGCACTTTGGAGAGAGGGTTGTTGTGTCACATAATAAGCTGTTGAGAGTGAAATATAGGAGACAAGCCTGGGTCGTCATGGCAATCCTCCAAACACCTTTTAAACAGGGTTTGGTAATTGCGAAACAACAGTGCCTATAATTTATATTGTATGTTCATGGCAAAAAGGCATTCTGCATAATTACTCTACTGTTTTTTAGTATCTACAAAATATGCACATTCAGTACTATTGCAAAGCACACCCGTATATCATATTAAGTCATAAATAATGTGCCAGTGGAATTAATTAATTTTGTGCACCGCTCCTCCTTGCACAGTGTTTTACATTTAACTATGTCAGCTATTATTGATGCACTCCTTAAACAATGACATATCACATGCGTTTTAAGATGGACTCTTTTTTTTTTTAAGCAATTTTCTAGAAAATCCCTTGTAGATTTGGGGTAAGGAGACAGATATTTAGGCTTACAGTATATTCGGAAAGTATTAAGACCCCTTTACTCTTTCCACATTTTGATTCAGTATGTTACAGCCTTATTCAAAAATGTATAAAATCGTTTTTTTATTTAGCAATCTACACACAATACCCCATAATGACAAAGCACTTTTTTTTTTTTTGCAAATGTTAAGTTACTTTAAACATAAATATCACATTTACATACCGTTGAAGTCGGAAGTTTACATAAACCTTACACGGAACCCAAACCGGCTGCCGTGCGCCATCGTGCGCCATCGTGCATAAATGTATTTTGTCCCCCCCACACCAAACGCGATCACGACACGCAGGTTAAAATATCAAAGCAAACTCTGAACCAATTATATTAATTTGGGGACAGGTCGAAAGCATTAAACATTTATGGCAATTTAGCTAGCTAACTTGCACTTGTTAGTTAATTTGTCCTTTTTAGCTAGCTTGCTGTTGCTAGCTAATTTGTCCTGAGATATAAACATTGAGTTGTTATTTTACCTGAAATGCACAAGGTCCTCTACTCCGTCAATTAATCAACACATAAAACGATCAACCGAATCGTTTCTAGTCATCTCTCCTCCTTCCAGGCTTTTTCTTGTCTTGACATTATATTGCGATTGGCAACTTTCATAAATTAGGTGCATTACCGCCACGGACCTCATTCGTCTTTCAGTCACCCACGTGGGTATAACCAATGAGGAGATGGCACGTGGGTATCTGCTTCTACAAACCAATGAGGAGATGGGAGAGGCAGGACTTGCAGCGCAATCTGCATCAGAAATAGAACTGATTTCTATTTTAGCCCTTGCCAACGCAGACACTCGTTGGCACACGCGAGCAGTGTGGGTGCAATACTTGAATAACATAGATTTCAAAATATATTTTGAAATCTGTCAGCCTGTTAGCCAAATACATTTAAACACAGTTTTTCACAATTCCTGACATTTATTCCTAGTAAAAATTCCCTCTCTTTGGTCAGTTAGGATCACCACTTTATTTTAAGGACTTGAAATGTCAGAATAATAGTAGAAAGAATGATTTATTTCAGCTTTTATTTCTTTCATCACATTCCCAGTGGGTCAGAAGTTGACATACACTCAATTAGTATTTGGTAGCAATGCCTTTAAATTGAATAACTTTGGGTCAAACGTTTCGGGTAGCCTTCCACAAGCTTCCCACAATAAGTTGGGTGAATTGTGGCCCATTCCTCCTGACAGAGCTGGTGTAACTGAGTCAGGTTTGTAGGCCTCCTTGCTCGCACACACTTTTTCAGTTCTGCCCACAGATTTTCTATGGGATTGAGGTCAGGGCTTTGTGATGGCCACTCCAATACCTTGACTTTGTTGTCCTTAAGCCATTTTGCCACAACTTTGGAAGTATGCTTGGGGTCATTGTTCATTTGGAAGACCCATTTGCGACCAAGCTTTAACTTCCTGACAGATGTCTTGAGACGTTGCTTCAGTAAATCCACATAATTTTCCATCCTCATGATGCCATCTATTTTGTGAAGTACACCAGTTCCTCCTGCAGCAAAGCACCCCCACAACATGATGCTGCCACCGCCATGCTTCACGGTTGGGACGGTGTTCTTCGGCTTGCAAGCCCTTTTTCCTCCAAACATTTCTCCAAAAAATACAATCTTTGTCCCCATGTGCAGTTGCATACCGTAGTCTGGCTTTTTTATGGCGGTTTTGGAGCAGTGGCTTTATCCTTGCTGAGTGGCTTTTCAAGTTATGTTGATATAGGACTCATTTTACTGTGGATATAGATACTTTTGTACCTGTTTCCTTCAGCATCTTCACAAGGTCCTTTGTTGTTGTTCTGGGATTGATTTGCACTTTTCACACCAAAGTACGTTCATCTCTAGGAGACAGAACGCGTCTCCTTCCTGAGTGGTATGATGGCTGCGTGGTCCCATGGTGTTTATACTTGCCAACTATTGTGTGTACAGATGAAAGTGGTACCTTCAGGCATTTGGAAATTGCTCCCAAGGATGAACCGGACTTGTGGAGGTCAACAATTTTCTTTCTGAGGTCTTGGCTGATATCTTTTGATTTTCCCATGATGTCAAGCAAAGGGGCACTGAGTTTGAAAGTAGAATTTGAAATACATTTACATTTTACATTTACATTATCGTCATTTAGCAGACGCTCTTATCCAGAGCGACTTACAAATTGATGCATTCACCTTAAGATATCCAGTGGATACATCCACAGGTACACCTCCAATTGACTTAAATGATGTCAATTAGCCTATCAGAAGCTTTTAAAGCCATGACATCATTTTCGGGAATTTTCCAAGCTGTTTAAAGGCACAGTCAACTTCTGACCCACTGGAATTGTGATGCAGTGAATTAAAAGTGAAATAATCTGTCTGTAAACAACTATTGGAAAAATGACTTGTGTCATGCACAAAGTAGATGTCCTAACCGACTTGCCAAAACTGTAGTTTGTTAACAAGACATTTGTGGAGTGGTTGAAAACGAGTTTTAATGACTCCAACCTAAGTGTATGTCAACTTCTGACTTCAACTGTAAGTACTCAGACACTTTATTAAGGAATTTGTTTAAGCACCTTTGACAGCGATTACAGCCTTGAGTCTTCTTGGGTATGACTCTACAAGCTTAGCACACCTCTATTTGGGGAGTTTCTCCCATTCTTCTCTGCAGATCCTCTCAAGCTCTGTCAGGTTGAATGGGTAGCGTTGCTGCACAGCCATTTTCAGGTCTCTCCAGAGATGTTCAATCGGGTTCAAGTCTGGGCTCTGGCTGGGCCAGTCAAGGATATTCAGAGACTTGTCCTGAAGTAACTTCTGCGTTGTCTTGGCTGTGTGCTTAGGGTCCTTGTCCTGTTGGAAGGTGAACCTTCACCCCAGTCTTAGGTCCTGAGCGCTCTGGAGCAGGTTTTCATCAAGGATCGCTGTGTACTTTGCTCCATTCATCTTTGCCTCGATCCTGACTAGTCTCACAGTCCCTGATGCTGAAAAACATCCTCACAGCATGATGCTGCCACCACCATGCTTCACCGTAGGGATGATGCCTGATTTCCTCCAGACGTGACGCTTGGCAGGCATTCAAGCCTAAGAGTTCAATCTTGGTTTCATCAGACCAGAGAATGTTGTTTCTCATGGTCTGAGAGTCTTCAGTTGCCTTTTGGCAAGTGCAAGCAGGCTGTCCTGTGCCTTTTACTGAGGAGTCGCTTCCGTCTGGCCACTCTACCATAAAGCATAAAGGCCTGATTGGTGGAGTGCTGCAGAGATGGTTGTCCTTCTGGAAGTTTCTCCCATCTCCACAGAGGAACTCAAGAGCTCTGTCAGAGTGACCATCGGGCTCTTGGTCACTTCCCTGACCAAAGTCCTTCTACCCCAATTGCTCAGTTTTGCCGGGCGGCCAGCTCTAGGAAGAGTCTTGGTGGTTCCAAACTTCTTCCATTTAAGAATGATAGAGGCTGTGTTCTTGGGGACCCTCAATGCTGCAGAAATGTTTTTGTACCCTTCCCCAGATCTGTGCCTTGACACCATCCTGTCTACGGACAATTCCTTCGACCTCATTCCTTGATTTTTGCTCTGTCATGCTATGTCAACTGTGGGACCTTATATAGACAGGTGTGTGCCTTTCCAAATCATGTCCAATCAATTACATTTACCACAGGCAGACTCCAATCAAGTTGTAGAAACATCTCAAGGATGATCAATGGAAACAGGATGCACCTGAGCTCAATTTCGAGTATCATAGCAAAGGGTCTGAATACTTATGTAAATAAGGTATGTCGGTTTTTTATTTTAAATACATTTGCAAAATAATCTAAAAACCTGTTTTTGCTTTGTCTTTATGGAGTATTATGTGTAGATTGCTGAGGTTTTTATTTGATACATTTTAGAATAATGCTGTAACATAACAAAATTTGGAATAGTCAATGGGTCTGAATACTTTTCGAAGGCACTGTATCTTACATTATCATAAAAAAAAATTATCACAATTTGCCATCTTCTTATACATGACCGAGTCTTTATCTCATATCGAGACATGTCTTGTACTTTATGTTAAACAACTCTAAGAGATATTGATACTAACCCTAGTAATAATATATGTACTGTTTAATTACATCACGGCTACTGAGAACATGAGAGAGGCTATGTTAAATCAACAAAGATCACTTCATTAAGACATTTACTTGCCCTTTACATTGATATGGGTTATGTCATTCTAGTGACCATGCACAGAGCCCCCAAGTGTTCACTGTGTATTACAGAGCACATCTATATGTAATTATACAATTCAAAATTGTCATTATATCACAGTGCATCCATACCCATCACAATTTGCAATTCTTCATAAATGTTTACTGTTTCTTCTAAATGAGGTTGCTACCCACATCTAATGGACCTGGGTCAAATACATACAGTACATACCGGTTTATAATACTTTAAAATACTTGAGGTGCCCTTGATTTTATCTTGCCTGGCAATGGAACTAATTCAATACTCCCATAAGTGCAAACTTCACCCACCCAGCATGCAGCTAATCCCGTAGATATACTATACAAAATAGTCAGCAATTTACTTTGCATCTCTGTATCTAGACATGCTTAGTTTCCCCTGCCCTCCCTACACCAGCATCTCTTTTGACTGGATTTTGCACGTGTTAACAAGCTGGGGGTTTGGGGAGTTATGGAGGCATACACTGACATCATGTATCAGATTAATACATCTGAATCTAAATGCATTTTTAAAAACCATACAACATTTTTGTAAGTCTTACATTTTCTCTTTTGTCTGTTTTTTTCCACAGCTCTTTTTTAATAAATAAGAGATGTCTGTGATGGCTGCTCAACAAAGAAAGAGCTGTCTTCAGCTGTAACCTCTCCGCACCGGAGTCTGGAACATGACACATGTCAGCCTATGATAAATGGTGCAGAGTCTCAGTAATTTCACCAGGAATGCCCTTGAGATGCCCAAGACCCTGATCGCAAATGTTATTGTTGAATTAAACCATAAAAATAAATCCTGCGTTGACATGATAGGAAACATACCAAAAAATAAAAATATATTAAAGTTTTGTTTTTCTCTTCCTTTCCCAGCATTAATTTTAGTGCTGGAGTGTGTAACAGGAAGAGCAATTGTGTGTGTGTGTGTGTGTGTGTGTGTGTGTGTGTGTGTGTGTGTGTGTGTGTGTGTGTGTGTGTGTGTGTGTGTGTGTGTGTGTGTGTGTGTGTGTGTGTGTGTGTGTGTGTGTGTGTGTAACACAATTATGTTTTTATCAATTATGCATACCAAGCTGCGTCCTCAGTGCATGCGCAGACCAGCTGGCTAGAGTGTTTACAGATATATTCAGCCTCTCCTTATCCCAGTCTGTTGCACCCACTTGCTTCAAGATGTCCATCATAAATCCAATACCTAAGGAGCTAAGGTAACTGAACTAAATCACCCCGTAGCACTCACTTCTGTCATCAATATACATAATGGCAACGGAGGGGATGCTTCTGTTTTACATTTCCTAACCAACTGTTCGTTTTTTTCATGTTGTTTGTAACTTATTTTTGTAACTTATTTTGTACATCATGTTACTGCTACTGTCTCTTATGACTGATAATAACTTCTGGACAAGAGAACAGCGATTTCTCACCAGGAACTGGACGAAGATCTTTTCTTTATCGAGTCCGACGCGAAGGATATACTGCTTTCTTGGCAACAGGCCCAAATCCCCATCATTTGCGTGAAGAAAAGACGGAGAAAAAGTGGGCGGAGGTCAAGCTGCCTTCTGAGAATTCGTAGGCGAGTGAGTAAACTTCCACTGCCATCCGTTCTATTGGCCAACATGCAATCATTGGAAAACAAATGGATGATCTACGATCAAGATTATCCTACCAATGGGACATTAAAAACTGTAATATGTTATGTTTTACAGAGTCATGGCTGAGCGACGACACGGATAATATAGAGCTGGAGGGATATTCCATGCATCGGCAGGACAGAAAAGCTACGTCTGGTAAGACGAGGTGTGATGTGTGTCTATTTATCAAAAACAGCTGATACGCAATGTCTAATGTTAAAGAAGTCTCGAGGTGTTGCTCTCCTGAGGTAGAGTACCTTATGATAAGCTGTAGACCACACTGTCTACCAATTATATATTATTCGTAGCCGCCTATCTACCACCACAAACTGATGCTGGCACTAAGACTGCACTCAATGAGCTGAATAATGCCATAAGCAAACAAGAAAATGCTTATCCAGAAGTGGCGCTCCTAGTGGCCAGGGACTTTAATGCAGGCAAACTTAAATCCGTTTGACCAATTTCTACCAGCATGTCACATGTGCAACCAGAGGAAAAAAACTCTAGACCACCTTTACTCCACTCAGAGAGGTGCAAACAAAGCTATCCCTCACCCTGCATTTGGCAAATCTGACCATAATTCTGTCTTCCTGATTCCTGCTTACAAGCAAAAACTAAAGAAGGAAGTACCAGTGACTTGCTCAATACGGAAGTGGTCATATGACGCGGATACTAAGCTACAGGACTGTTTTGCTAGAACAGAATGGAAAATATTCCAGGATTCATCCAATGGCATTGAGGAGTATCCCACCTCAGTCATCGGCTTTATCAATAAGTGCATCAACGACGTCATCCCCACAGTGACCATATGTACATATCCCAACAGGAAGCCATGGATTACAGGCAACATCTGCATCGAGTTAAAGGCTAGAGCTGCCGCCTTCACGTAGCGGGACAGAAATCCAGCTACACCCTCAGACGAACCATCAAACAGGCAAAGCGTCAATACAGGATTAAGATTGAATCCTACTACACCAGCTCTGACGCTCATCGGATGTGACAGGGCTTGAAAACTATTATGGACTACAATGGGAAACCCAGCCGGTGATGTGAGCCTACCAGACGAGCTAAATGCCTTTTATGCTCGCTTCAAGGCAAGCAACAATGAAGCATTCATGAGAGCACCAGCTGTTCCGGACAACTGTGTGATAACGCTCTCGGTAGCCGATGTGAGCAAGACCTTTAGACAGGTCAACATTCACAAAGCCGCTGGGCCAGATGGATTACCAGGACAAGTACTCAAAGCATGTGCTGACCAACTGGCAAGTGTCTTCACTGACATTTTCAACCTCTCCCGGACCGAGTCTGTACTGTTTCAAGCAGACCACCATAGTCTCTGTGACCAAGGAAGCGAATGTAACCTGCCTAAATGATTACCACCCCGTTGCACTCACGTCGGTAGCCATGAAGTCCTTTGAAAGGCTGGTCATGGCTCACATCAACAGCATCATCCCGGATACCATAGACCCACTTCAATTCGCATACTGCCCCAACAGATCCACAGATGACGCAATCTCAATCACACTCCACACTGCCCTTTCCCACCTGGACAAAAGGAACACCTATGTGAGAATACTGTTCATTGACTACAGCTCAGCGTTCAACACCATAGAGCCCACAAAGCTCATCAGTAAGCTGAGGACCCTGGGACTAAACACATCCCTCTGCAACCGATTCCTGGTCTCCCTGATGGGCTGCCCCCAGGTGGTAAGGGTAGGCAACAACACGTCTGCTACACTGATCCTAAACACAGGGGCCCCTCGGGGGTGCATACTTAGTCCCCTCCTGTACTCCTTGTTCATCTATGATTGCGTGGCCAAGCATGACTCCAAAACCATCATTAAGTTCACTGATGACACAACAGTGGTAGGCCTGATCCCCGACAATGATGAGACAGCCTATAGGGAAGAGGTCAGAGACCTGGCAGTGTGGTGCCAGGACAACAACCTCTCCCTCAATGTGAGCAAGACAAAGGAGCTGATCGTGGACTACAGGAAAAAGGCGGGCCGAACAGTCGCCCATTAACATCGATGGGGCTGTAGTGGAGCGGGTCGAGAGTTCCAAGTGCCTTGGTGTCCACATCAAGGACTAACTATCATGGTCTAAACACACCAAGACAGTCGTGAAGAGGGCATGACAACACCTTTTCCCCTTCAGGAGACTGAAAAGATTTGTCATGGGTCCCCAGATCCTCAAAAAGTTCCTCAGCTGCACCATCACCGCCAGGTATGGCAACTGCTCGGCATCTGACCGTGAGGCGCTACAGAGGGTAGAACATCACTGGGGCCAAGCTTCCTGCCGTCCAGGACCTATATACTAGGCGTGTCAGATGAAAGCCCCAAAAATTGTCAAAGACTCCAGTCACCCTAGTCATGGACTGTTCTCTCTACTAACGCACGGCAAGCGTTTCCGGAGTGCCAAGTCTAGGACCAAAGGGCTCCTTAACAGCTTCTACCCCAAGCCATAAGACTGCTGAACAATTAATCAAATGGCCACCCTGACAATTTACATTAACCCCTGCTGCTACTCGTTGTTTATTATCTATGCACAGTCACTTCATCCCTACCTACATGTACAAATTACCTCGACTAACCTGTACCCCCACACATTGACTCGGTACCGGTACCCCCTGTATATAGCCTCGCTATATACAGGGGGTACCCATCATTTTATCGTGTTAATTTTTTATTATTTATTACTTTAGTTTATTTGATAAATGTTATTTAACTCTTTCTTGAACTGCACTGTTTGTTAAGGGCTTGTAAGTAAGCATTTCACGGTAAGGTCTACACCTGTTTTATTTGGCGTATGTGACAAATAAAGTTTGATTTGATTTGAAGTGCTTTGAGAGGCTAGTCAAGGACCATATCACCTCCACCTTTCCCGACACCCTAGGCGCTACAAAAATGTGCATACCACCCCAACAGATACATGGACGACACAATCACAGTCGCTCTGCACGCCGGGACAAGGGGAATACCTATTTGAGGAATGCAGTTCATCGTCTACATCCCTGCTTTCAAACCCATAGTGCCCTCCAAGCTCATCGCTAAGCTCAGGGTCCTGGTTCTGAACTCCTGCCTGTGAAACTAGGCTTCCTGATGGGCCGACCACTGATGGTGAGGGTCGGCAACAACAACATTTGTTTGCTAAAAACAGTAAGATAAATACACATGTAGGTAGAGTCTATTCTCTTTTTGTTTCTTAGATCTTCGTCACACTTCTTGTTCACACCGCTCGTTCCGTGGGTAAGTAAATGTTCCTACCACTGTCTCTCCCAAGCATCTTCGACCGGTGTTTTGGCTTACTGCCCCACATACTACTTGTATCCACAGCACTATCTTGAGAGTTGGTGATCTCCCGCTTGTTTAGTAAAGTGCAGCCAGGATCCATACAGCGAGTAATTCTTCATGTGTGGTCAAGTCTGTGCCTCTTCTGTGTGTTTGCCATTTCACTGGTGGAGCATGTTTTTGGGTGGCGGGTTGTGGGTTGTTTTTGCAAACTCATTTTAGCTCACAACAAGCTTGTTGCATGGCTAATACTAGACAGACAAATGCTGCAAAGATCAATGCGGAAGAGAAATACAGATCAGGCACTACACTCCATGAGCTACTCGAGCAACAAAAATTGTTTTTATACAGATCTAATAGATCTGCAGGAAAATAACTTTAAGTCCTTCCTGCAACTCTTTATGGATGCTACCAACAAAATAGTTGATGCTCTGTTTAAGGATGCAATGGAATTTAAACACAGTTTGGAATTTTTAAAAATCAGAGGGGGAGGAGCTTAAGGGCGTGAATGTAACCAGCCAGACGCATCCAAAACCATGTCTGAGGATTGCTCAATTTTCCAAACATCACTTGACAAGCCCTCTTCCAAAGGAGACTACCTCGAAAGCCAATCAAGACATTTTAATCAATGTAATTGAGGACGTAAAGACTGAAATTTGGCATGACACAGAAGTCAAGGCCAAGAAACTCCTGCAGAAACTCCTCAAACTGGACCCTAAACTCATCGAGATGGAGAGGGCACTTTCTTCCCCGATGGATGGCTCAGATCTATAGTGGTGAAACTGCTCAGGTTCAAAGACAAGGAGATTCTCAGGAGAGCAAAGTGCCTGAAGGCAACCAAAATCTTCATCAATGAAGACATCTCCGGAAAGGTACACCTCAAAAGAAAGGAACTGCTGCTACCACTAATTGAACAATGAAAGAAAGGCAACATCTCATACCTGAAGTATGATCAGCTGGTCGTTCACTCCCCCTCTCGTAGGCCTATGGCAAGTGACTCCGCCATAGTCAACTGATTTGACACACACGCACGCACACACAAACACACCCAGACATAGACACATACACACACATATTTACTCTACTTTGTTCATGTGTTTCACCTAACCTCATGGCCAAAAACACAAATTGCACTAAATGTCATAACCCTCTGAAGTCTTCAGCGGTGTTATGTTGACTGTGTCAATGTCAATTCCGTAGGAAGTGTGCCCTATTGATAAAACTAACACAAATGTATGGTTGTATTGGACCTGTGCATGCACTTCTATGTTTCCGTTCCACTCTTTGGATGATTCCGACTGTGTAGCCTTAGTTGGGTAGGATATCAACCATGAAAACATGGTCTTTATCCCATTAGATATTAATAAAGCGAACAATAAATATAATGATTGTGTTGATCCAGATTCACATTTCCTGAAATATACCAGAAATAAGTCTATCACATACTGTATGATTATTATAGTGTTAAACTGCTATACAGGCTGTTAAATTGCTTATCTATTTCCAAGACAAGCTTATTTTCTATCTTTCATTTGAAATTACGCAGTCTTCCTAAAAATCATGACCACCTTGTTCGTTATGCTTACCAGACTTTTCTCACATCTTTCAATTCTGTAATTCCCTGCTTTCCCTTAGTTAAACTACGCCAGAGAGCAGCAGATGGGTTCTGGAAACACTGGTTTACGACCGGTCTCCAAAAATCCTCAGTTAAAAAAAACATGTTGTGGGTCTCCCGAGTGGCGCAGTGGTCTAAGACGCTGCATCACGGTGCTAACTGTGCTACTAGAGATTCTGGGTTCAAGTCCAGGCTCTGTTGCAGCCGGCCATGACCGGAGACCCATGGGGCGGTGCATGATTGGCCCAGCATTGTTAGGGGAGGGTTTGGCCGGCAGGGATGTCCTTGTTCCGTCGCGCACTAGCAACTCTTTTGGTGGGCTGTGCGCAGTGCACACTGACACGGTCGCCAGCTGCACGGTGTTTCCTCCGACACATTGGTGCGGCTGGCTTCCGGGTTAGGTGGGAGTTGTGTCAAGAAGCAGTGCGGCTTGGTTGGGTTGTGTTTCGGAGGACGCACGGCTCTTGACCTTCGCCTCTCCTGAGTCTGTACGGGAGTTGCAGCTCAGTTGGTAGAGCATGGTGTTTGCAACGCCAGGGTTCGATTCCCACGGGGGGCCAGTACAAAAAATAAAAAATGAAAAATGTATGAAAAAATGTGCAACAGGGTTCGATAATCCTAATCTATATCAATGACCTTGCTGCAGTGTCTTCTACCGTACTTCCCATTCTCTATGCTGATGATACCAATTTGATTTTATCACACAAGAATATTGATTAACTAATTAATGAAGCCAATTCAGGCATGGACAAATTTTCTGAATGCTTCCAGATTAACAAATTATCTAAATGTTAAAAAAATTCGACTTTATTGTATTCACTAGTAAGAAAAAGACATATTGTAAAAAGAAGAGCCAGAATCTCAATTGGTGGGAATGAAATGGATCAAATCACATCCAATAGATTCCTCAGCGTTCTAATTTATTAAATGTTATCCTGGAAAGATTATATTCAATTTGTCTGCCACAAAGTGATGAAATCGGTTGGTATCATCAGAAAGATTAGTGGTTTTGCCTTGCTTCCTAACTCTATACTATAGCTTAATTTACCCATATCTCATTTACTGTAATATTGGGTGGGCCAGTACATATGCCTCCTACCTACACAAATTACTCCTCTAGTTACCTGGCTCCATTGGCACCTTTGTTTAAGAAACTCAATATCTTGTCTATTTATAACATTAATGTACGCCAATTATACACTTTCATCTACTAATACTCATACCTCCCAGACAGTTTACCTAAACCCTTCAATGGATTCTTCCAGGTTAATTCTGAAATTCATCTGTATAACACAAGACACTGTGATAACCTTTACCCTCCCCACTGCCGCACCTCACATAGTCAATTCTCTATCAGATAAAGTGGTGCCATACACTTGAATTCTTATCTTCACATTGCCAAAACATCATCATTCCGTAATAACTTCAAGTGAAGACTGGGGGTCAGCCTGATGAACCAAACTACTCAGTAATCTCCTCCATATAGCCTAACACTCACAAACTCACATGCACACTGTCACGTCTTGACCAGTAAAAGGGGCTATTTGTCATTATAGTTGGTCAGGGTGTGGCAGGGGGGTGTTTGTTTTGTGTGTTTGGTTATTGTGGGATTAGGTTCTAGTTTTCTTATTTATATGTTTAAATCTAGCTTTTCTATTTCTATGTGAGTTTTGGCAATGGCCTCCAATTAGAGTCAGCTGGTTGTTGTTGTCTCTAACTGGAGGCCATATTTAGTTGTGTTTGTTTTCACTTGTGTTTGTGGGTGGTTGTTTCTAGTATAGTCTGTGCACCTTACTGGACTGTTTTTGTAATTTGGTTATTTTGATTAAGTGTTTTCTTTAATACATCTGCGGAACCCCTAGCCAACAGCCAATGGGATCGCATGGCGCGAAATACAAAAACAACTAAAATACCACAATTCAATTTTCTCAAACATACGACTATTTTACACCATTTTAAAGATAAACCTCTCCTGAATCCAACCACGTTGTCCGATTTCAAAAAGGCTTTACAGCGAAAGCAAAACATTAGATTATGTTAGGATACCACCACAGCAAAAAAATAACAACACAGCCATTTTCCCAGCAAGGACAGCCATTTTCCAAGCAAGGGTAGCCATCCAAAAGCACAAAACCAGCTAAGATTATGCACTAACCTTTGACGATCTTCATCAGATGACACTCCTAGGACATTATGTTAGACAATACATGCATTTTCTGTTCCACCAAGTTCATATTTATATAAAAAAAAAAACATTTTACATTGGCGCGTGAAGTTCAGAAAATGTATTCCCACCAAAAACTTCCGGTGAATTTACAAAAATACCCATCATAAACGTTGACAAAATACATAACAATTATTTTAAGAATTATAGATACAGTACACTTTTATGCACCCGCTGTGTCAGATTTCAAAATAACTTTACGTAGAAAGCACATTGTTCAATATTCTGAGTACTGAGCCCCAAGTTATTTAGTTAGCCGTCCAGCCACGGCATCCACAAAACGCTGAAATATGTTACAAATATTATCTTACCTTTGCTGATCTTAGGCTGAATGCACTCGGAAGGTCTCCCACTTCCACAAGAAATGTTAATTTGTTTGATAAAGTCCATAATTTATGTCGAAATAAATCAGTTTTGATGGCGTATCCAGATCACTATTCCAAAATGCATCTATCCACCGTCGACGAAAAGTTATAAAGTTCCCTCAGCGTTTGTAGAAACATGTCAAACCATGTTCACAATCATTTCGATAATATTCCAACCGGACAATTCATTACAGAAGAAAAATAAAAATGGCTAGCCCTGCGTGAGCGCACACGAGGTAAGTCAATGACACCAGGTCGACCACATACTCTTCCGGGTATTATTCTCTGGGTATTATTCAATCAAATTGCATTGTAGAATCCTCAAACAAGGTTCTAATGACTGTTGATATCTAGTGGAAGCCTTAGGAAGTGCAATATGACATCATAGACACTGTAGTTTAGACAGAATATCATTTAAAATGACTACAACCATGTGAGGTCAAACTTCCTGGTTGTATTTTTCTCAGGTTTTTGCCTGCCATATCAGTTATGTTATACTCACAGACATCATTCAAACCGTTTTAGAAACTTCAGAGTGTTTTCTATCCAAATCTACTAACAATATGCATATCCTACCTTCTGAGTCTGAGTAGGAGGCAGTTTAATATGGGTACATTTTTCATCCGGCCCTGAAAATACTGCTCCCTATAGTGAAGAGGTTAATAAAATAAGAAGATGAGCACTTTACCCACTGCGTTTTGGTCCCCCTTCAATGATGCCTGTGACAGAACCACCCACCAAAGAAGGACCAAGCAGCGGAGGAAGGAGCAGCAGGAGAGCTATTTGCAGTCATGGACATTGGTGGAGATCCTCTATGGTAAGGGTTCATGGAGCAAGGCTGGGGAGTACCAGCACCCGAAGGAGGAGCTGGAGGAAGCAAAGAGGGAACGACGGAGGTATGAGGCATTATATCCTCCATTTCAAGAGGTGAGGAGGCAGCCCCCCCAAAAAAAATTTGGGGAGCATACGGGGAGTTGGGCTAAGTCAGGGGGAGCCCTGACCTAACTTCCCGGGCGTATAGGAGAGAGCCGTGGAGCAAAAAGGAGCCAGTCAAGGAATCAAGCGAGGAGCTTGACGCGAGATTCCGGAGAGAGGTACTGGGTGAAAGGGCACGAATGAGCACCTGTGCTTACTATGGGGAGCGACGGATCAAGTAAGCATCATGTTATGCGGCGATACGCACGGTATCGCCAGTGCGCAGCTACAGCCCGGTGCGCTTGGTGAAAGCTCCTCACATGTGTCATGCTAGAGCCAGCATCGAGCCAGGACCGGTGATGCAAGTTGTAAGCATCAGACCGCCGGTGAGGGTTCATGGCCCAGTGTATCCTGTTCCTGCTCCTCGTACTCTTCCTCCAGTGCGTCTGCCCTGCCCAGTACGTCCTGTTCCTGCTCTCTGCACTAGCCCTGTGGTGCGTGTTACTGTTCTGGCGCATCCAAAGCCAGCCCCAAGAATCAGGCCTCCAGTGCATCTGCCCAGTCCGGTACGTCCTGTTCCTGCTCCTCGCACTAGCCCTGTGGTGCGTGTTACTGTTCTGGTGCCTCCAAAGCCAGCCCCACGCATCAGGCCTCCAGTTCGTCTGCCCAGTCTGGTACGTCCTGTTCCTGCTCCTCGCACTAGCCCTGTGGTGCGTGTTACTAGTCTGGCGCCTCCTAAGCCAGCCCCACGCATCAGGCCTCCAGTGCGCAGTCCCAGTCCAGAGCTTCCGGCGACAGTTCCCCGTCCAGAGCTTCCGGCGACAGTTCCCTGTCCAGAGCTTCCGGCGACAGTTCTCCGTTCAGTGATTTCGGCGACGGCCTACAGTCCGGAAACGACAGAGACGGCCTACAGTCCGTAACCGACAGAGACGGCCTACAGTCCGGAACCGACAGAGACGGCCCTCAGCCCTGAGCCTCCAGCGACGCTCCCCAGCCAGGAGTCTCCAGCGACGCTCCCCAGCCAGGAGTCTCCAGCGACGCTCCCCAGCCAGGAGTCTCCAGCGACGCTCCCCAGCCAGGAGTCTCCAGCGACGCTCCCCAGCCAGGAGTCTCCAGCGATGCTCCCCAGCCAGGAGTCTCCAGCGACACTCCCCAGCCAGGAGTCTCCAGCAATGCTCATCAGCCAGGAGGCTCCAGCGACGCTCCCCAGCCTAGAGTCTTAAAACCTGTTGGGGATAGGGGGCAGTATTGAGAATTTTGAAAAAAATATGTGCCCATTTTTAACTGCCTCCTACACCAACTCAGAAGCTAGAATATGCATATTATTGTTCAGGTTTGGATAGAAAACACTCTGAATTTTCTAAAACTGTTTGAATGGTGTCTGTAAGTATAACAGAACTCATATGGCAGTGAAAACCCTGAGACAAATTCTGACAGGAAGTGGATACCTGATGTGTTGAATTACCTTTAAGCCTATGCCATTGAAACACACAGGGGCTTATTAATCGTTGAGCACTTCCTATGGCTTCCACTAGATGTCACCAGTCTTTACAAAGTTGATTGAGTCTTCTACTGTGAGAACTGAACGAACAAGAGCCTTGGAACGGTGGTGGCCGACAAGACTCTGGCGCGCGAGTTCATGTTGGGTACTCTCGTTCCAATACGTTTTAAAAGAGAATGCAATCGTCCGCCTTGAATATTATTCATGTTCTGGTTGAAAAAGGCCCTAATGATTTATGCTATACAACGTTTGACATGTTTGAACGAACGTAAATATTTTTTCTCCCCTCTTTCATGAAGAGAAGTCCGGCGGGCTTAAATCATGTGCTAACAACACAGAGCTTTTTGGACATAAATTATGAGCTTTTTCGAACAAAACCACATTTGTTATGGACCTGGGATTCCTGGAAGTGACATCTGATGAAGAGAATCAAAGGTAATGGATTATTTACATAGTATTTTCGATTTTAGATCTCTCCAACATGGCGGTAAGTCTGTATCGCAAAGCGTATTTTTCTGGGCGCAGTGCTCAGATTATTGCAAAGTGTGATTTCCCAGTAAGGTTATTTTTAAATCTGGCAATCCGGTTGCGTTCAAGAGATGTAAATCTATAATTCTTTGAATGACAATATTATATTTTACCAATGTTTTCGAATAGTAATTATTTAATTTGTTGTGCTGATTTGACTGGCGGTATTGGAGGGAAAAGATTTCCTCAACATCAACGCCATAGTAAAACGCTATTTTTGGATATAAATATGAACTTGATAGAAATAAAAATGCATGTATTGTCTAACATAATGTCCTAGGAGTGTCATCTGATGGAGATTGTCAAAGGTTAGTGCATAATTTTAGCTGGTTTTCTGCTTTTGGTGACGCGTGTCTTTGCATTGACAAAACATTACACACAGCTATTTTCAATGTACTGTCCTAACATAATCTAACTTTATGCTTTCGCCGTAAAGCCTTTTTGATATCGGACAACGTGGTTAGATTAAGGAGATGTTTATCTTTCAAAGGGTGTAAGATAGTTGTATGTTTGAGAAATTTGAATTATGACATTTAATTGTTTTCAAATTTGGCGCTCTTGATATTTCACCTGTTGTTGATAGGGTGTACCAGGGGTGGGACGCTTGCGTCCCACATAGCCCATAGAGGTTAATTAAGAACAGGAGCTACGCCCAGAGCCAGAGTCACCTCCGTATTGGGAGTATTGGGAGGGGGGGTGTAGCACAAGGACCGTTGTTGACGGTGGCCACCCTCCCTTCCCTCCCTTTAAGTTTGGGGTTGTTTTGTGGGTTTTTTGTTTAAGGTGCATTCGGGGTCTGCACCTTTGGGGGGGGGGGGTGGTACTATCACGTCCTAACCAGTAAAAGGGGTTATTTGTCATTATAGTTGGTCAGGGCGTGGCAGGGGGGTGTTTGTTTTGTGTGTTTGGGTATTGTGGGTTTAGGTTCTAGTTTTCTTATTTCTATGTTTAAATCTAGCTTTTCTATTTCTATGTGAGTTTTGGCAATGACCTCCAATTAGAGGCAGCTGGTTGTTGTTGTCTCTAATTGGAGGTCATATTTAGTTGTGTTTGTTTTCACTTGTGTTTGTGGGTGGTTGTTTCTAGTATAGTCTGTGCACGTTACTGGACTGTTTTTGTCATTTGGTTATTTTGATTAAGTGTTTTCTTTAATAAAATAAGAAGATGAGCACTTTACCCGCTGCGTTTTGGTCCCCCTTCAACGACACCTGTGACACACACACACATTTAAACATAACAAAGACTTTTTTTTATTTTTGTGATTACTGATCAATACATTTATAATTGGTAGGTTTTGCTATCTGTTTTAACAAACCTTTTTTATTTTTGTGCTTATGTATTGTGTATTGTTTTTTTGTGGTGTGGTTTTCATATAAGCCCTTGTGCTTCCAAACACACCTGCACACCATTTTTTTTATAATATTTTTTTTTAATCTGAATTGTTATTTCACTTGTTTTCTTTGGTGAAAATAAATTAAACTTAAACTAAACACCACCACGCTGATCCTCAACAGGGCTGTGTGCTCAGCCCCCTCCTCTATTCCCTGTTCACCCATGAATGCGTACACGCACAACTCCAACTCAATCATCAAGTTACTGATGACACGTTAGTGGTAGGCCTGATTTCCAACAATGACGAGACAGATACCGGGAGGAGGTTATTGCCCTGGTGGATTGGTGTCACGAAAATAACTCCCTCAATGTTAAAAAAAAACAAAGGAGTTGATCGTGGACTACAGGAGACAGAAGAGGGAGCACGCCTCCATCCACAACAACGGGGCCCCAGTGGAGCGGGTCAAAAGCTTCAAGTTCCTTGGCGCGCACATCACTGAGGACCTGAAATGGTCTCACTACACCAACACCATGGTGAAGAAGGTAAAACAGCACCTCTACAACTTCAGGCCCTGAAGAAATTTGACGTGGCCCCTAACTGCTATAGATGCAACATTAAGAGCACTCTGTCGGCCTTCATAGCCGCCTGGTAAGGCCACTACATTGCCTTCGACCGCATGGCTCTCCAGAGGGTCAGCCAAAAGCATAACCGGGGGCATGCTGCCTGCCTTCCAGGACATGTTTTTTTGTAAGTTTTTTAGTTATTAAATTAGTTTTTGGGGGGGTTGGGGCAGGTAGCCTAGTGGTTAGAGCATTGGGCCAGTAACTGAAAGGTTGCTGGATCGAATCCCTGAGCTGACAAGGTAAAAATCTGTTGTTCTGCCCCTGAACAAGGCAGTTAACCCTCTGTTCCCCAGTAGGCTGTCATTTTAAATAATAATTTGTTCTTAAACTGACTTGCCTATTTAAATAAAAAATAAAAAATATCCAGGCCATCAGACTGTTGACCAGCCATCACTAGCCAGCTACCTGCCCGGAACCCTGCCCTGCACCTTGAGACTAATGCTGCATGTACACTACTACTGTATATGACCAAATGTGCTGTATTCTCGACATAGCCCATCCCAATATACCAATTACTGTGCATACCGTTTTCTTTCCAAAGTATACAGTATACTGTCTATACACACCACATATTTATTTTCTGGATTTTGACATACGCTCACTCTAATGTAACTACTCTAGATTGTTTATTGGATCCGTTCTGTCATTTATTGATTTCTTGTTTAGATTTTTTTTTATTATTTGTGAATTTGTTTTGCATTTGCCAGAGACATTCTACTGCACTGTTGGAGCTAGTTACATAAGTATTTTGCTGCACCTGCAATAACACCTGCAAATATGTGTACGCAACCAATAAACTGTGATTTGATTTGATTAGTATTATTGGTATAACGGTATAAAAGCAGATTTCATTTTGAACACTGGTAAATCGGAAAATTTTAAAGCTATTATTTGTTTTCACTCCCTCATGGTACTTCAGTCTAGTTCAGTTTTGCACGAAGAATATCATAGTATACATATATTGGTATAACATTGTTAACCAAAACAATTGCATTTGATATGCCCCCTCAGATGTTTCTCATATACTTTCTCATATTTCATGTTTTACTGCATACTGCATATTTTTAGGATAATCTATTGAACTTTAAATGTTGATTCAAGTGCCTTTGTGTTCAAGGGGAATTTCCATTGGAAATGTAGTTGGCGATAAACCATGGCATATCCCTCATGTAGACAGCCCAGTCATAATGATAGCAGATAAAAACAACAAAACTGATCACCAGTGGTTTAATTCATGAAACGTACAGTACCTCACGTTCCCATTTGTGGTGATTTGCATCACAAATAATCCCAAAACTACAGCTAAACTACCCTCTGTGCTGTCCCTTCCGTCCTTTGACAAATAGGACCGTGGAATCTTTTAATTGGGAGGGAAGATGTTGCAGATGTATTAGGGCTCAGATGGGAAAACGGATGAGGCCGTCACACAACATGGCAGGGAGCGGCGAAGCTCGGTCCCCCATCGCCCAGCCCTATCCTTAACGTCATGAGTGTGCCACATTTCTACGCTGTCATCCGCACAGTGCCACAGGGGCTCCTAGAGGACAGGGGAGGACCTCCCTGTCCAAGATTGGGGTTCAACCTATCATTGGCACAGCTTGGCTTTTCACCATTTAGAGAACCTTCACAGCCACAAGGACTCATCATACTGAGTTTACAAAAAAACATCCCCCACTCATACTGCTGACTTCCACTACGAGCAAGAGACCAATCTAGAGACCAATGATACACCAACCTAAGACCACACATCCACTGGACAGAGAACAACATGCTAATTTACTATTCAGTACTAGTACACAGAGAATGTTTGTACCAACCTCTGCATTGGTCATTTCTCATAAACAGGAGACAGTGCTCCTTGTCTCAACGGATCTGAAGTTGGTCAAAGAGGTCCTCTTTTGAAATATAGCCCTGGTTTGGTTATGACTGTTCAGCTGGCTGCCTTCAATTTTATACCTGCAAAGTTTCAATCTAGGCCTTCTCTACCTCCTTTAACATTCAATGCCCCCATCCACCCTCCCCCACTTTCTTCTCCTTTTTTTCAGGATTACTTGTAGAGACTGCTCTTGTGCTGTTATTTTCAACCCTGGTGGACTAGGGGTTTGGTATGTATTCTGGAAATACTTCAAAGAAAAGCAAAAAGGCAGCAATTTTCTGCTTGAATATCCCTCCGACTAAATCCATTGATCATCCTTGGGGTTCCTGAGAGAGAGGGAGTGAGCTGGAGAGGCGTGTTTTATCCTCTAATAACTCCTACCTTCACCCCTTCCTGCCTCTCCGTTGTTGTGTTGTTGTTGGTCACACCTCTGCTCTATTCCTTGGAGAGCCAGTGAGATTGAAGTTATTTTACGCTTCAGCTCCCCGGGCCCCAATTTGAAAACTCTGCGTGTCAGTTTTCACACGATGCTGTCATATGGCAAGGAGCATATCAGGCTTATGCAAGGAGCATTGCTGGTTTTTTTTCTTCAAGTTTTTATTTCTTAAGGCATCTGGTGAAGGATTCTTAGCGTGTGACATCTAGGCCAAGTAAAAAAAGCGAACTTCAATTTCAGATGTGGGATTGCATACAGCCATTATTTGTATGGTGTTCAAATTACTTCCATTTACCATTCAGTTATGCTTAATTTGCTATTACGTATTTTTGGGCATCCACTCATCAGCTATCATCACACCTTTTTAAGCAGTAGTTAGTTTATTGAGATGATTCCGGCCACATTCTAAATGACTACCTTATTTTTTTCTGATTTTGACTCGCAATGAAACTTCTTGCACTCTGCAACATGAAAAATAATGACAGATTTATAGGGCCTCTGTAAGATGGTCTGTAGCTGCTGTTGCAAATGATGGCGATTACACAATTAGTTACATGTTCTTTACCACTATTGTGTTTTCAGAGTGGGCATGATGGTGGTGTGGTGGTAGCATTCGGATGTCAGGATCATAAGTCAGTCCTGTCCAGGGCTGCACGGCTGGCACAGGCACCTCTGACACCTCCTCACCTGCCAGCATGATCTGTCTACTGCAGACTGAATAAACTGCAGCTAATTGGGAGGTGATGACAGACAAGCCAGGCTCCATTTGCAGTGGTTTGGAGACAACCCATTCACTTTCCCATCCATGGCTCAGGTGAGCCCTCATGGTGGGGCACAGCTTATTCACTCACCTCTGTGCACACAGTTGGCTCCCGATATCACCACAATCTGATAGAACATTGAAACAAGCCATAGAGAAAACAAACCCCCTGCATTCTTTGAAAGGACAAGCTGGTGGTGCACATCTATTTTTTCCTACGCTGATAGTAGATTAGATCAAAGTCATTTCTCCTCTGTTGCTTCAGGTAATGCTGGTACAGTACAGTAACATTCCAGGAACACAACTAAGCGATTCTCTTGACATGGAATTTAGATGTTTGGCATCTGACCCTTGATTTGACAAAATACTGTTATTAATGGATAGTTTCTGGGTTTAAGGATCATTGTCAACGTGCTGCACAATGTCAGTTGTAGGAGACAAAACAGTAAACTTCTCTAATAGAATTTCAATTAATGGAAAATAACTATTTGGTTATTTCAATTTCAGTTAGGATGCATATTCATTTTGAGTGTTTTTTTCCCCACCATGGACCCAATCTCTAGTTCTAGATATGTTTTACTTAAAATGTAGACACATTTACTCTCTTTTTTTTTAAAGCATCTATGCCATGGTAATAACTTTATTTTCCTCTGCTTGATTGCTGGAGCCTAAGCCTTGACACTTGTGATGCACTCTGCCAAGAACATTAAGTATCCGAAAGTGATAAAGCTTCAATTTGCTAGACCATTACACTAATTACTGCAATAATTAAGTAACTACTTGATTAGAACTAATGGGTACCTAATTATCCAGGAAAAAAGGATCAGGTGGTAATTAATAGAGTCAAGCTGATGTCTTATGACTTACCGTCCCCGATTACCAGACATTAGGGATTGAAACGGGTAAAAACAAACAATGCCATTTGAGTGTTTATCTAGACCCCTGTAGCTGAGGCAAACACTGCTAGTATGAAATAGTATCAACAGGGTGTGTTGATAATGACACATGCAAAGACAATCAATATTTCAATTCTTCATCCTCGTCAGCAGTAGGATAGTATTATTTATATTGTGATTGTCAGTGGTCACTTGCTCCGGTGTTTGAAAAGCTAACAACAGTGAATAGACATACTGTATATGGTATTACTTTCACAGTGCGTTGGTGATATTGCTTAACAGTATGACATTTTGCCCTTGATGAATCATCAACGTGATTATTCCAAAAACTATAAACAGATCCATAATAAATCCTGGATGAATCAATACAACTATATTCACACAACTATATTCCCTTTGAGTTGATGGCAATATTTGTGTTACAACACAAAGTACTTTTAAGAAAAGAGGTTAGGTCACCAAGATAGTATATTGCCACAAAGTAAAGGTTTTACCTTAAAATAATTTTGGCTTAATGTGCAGTAAAATACTCAGTCTTACAGTTTACATGATTCTTGACGATTGTTGTGGTAAAATGAAAAACTTCAATAAAGAAATATTACCTACAAGAATATAAAAAGTTTGAATCACGTTTCACAATGGAAATTTTCAGCACTTCAGACCTAAAGATGAATCTAAATGTATACGTAGAACTATACAACTTGCATAAAATGTATTATCTTAACATAAAAGTATTTTAGTAAGGGTGTTGCAAAGGTATATCGAGTAGAAAACCAAAGTATTATCCATCAATCTGCCTGCATTTAATGTGTAATTGTTTTATGATGGGCAGCAGTCAAAATGGCTCTACATGTATAATATGCATGACTATGAGTTCTACCAAAAGTGAAATGTGAAGGTTTTTGATGTATAGGTTTTATTTTTTTATTAATGTTTGAATAATATGTGCCTGGAGGGTGAGCTATAAATTAGAACGGAGAATTGGGATATACATTTTTCTGAGTAGTCCTCGTATATTCCCATTTATTTATTTAAATGAAAGTATTACTGTGATACACATTAAGCCTGCAGTTGTTGAGAATTCTGCATTTGTAAAGACATATGGATAGTAGATTGGAGGGGAAAGGAGTCAATTCGTAAAGCCCTGCCAACTGGAAACAAACTGGTTAAGTCAACGTTGTTTCCACGTAATTTCAATGACAAAAAATATATTTGATGACTTTGAATCAATGTGGAAAACTGACTGGATTTGCAGAAAGTCAGGGAATTTCATTTTGTTTTTACCCATTTTTTTCTTCTCCTAAATCCAATGACATGGTGACATTTGTTGTTGATTTCACATTGAATTCACATTAGTTGTAAATCAAAACTTGATGTTGACTGGACGTCTGTGCCCAGTGGGTGACTTCTGGCCATTTCGTTGAGGGAACAAAATGTGTGATGTGAATATGAATACAGTAAACAAACAGGCATGACACAGATTATGATTTACAGACCCCAAATGTCTTTAGAGTATCAGCTATAATGGGAAAACACTATAATGCATGGTGGGAGTATAATGCATCAGAGTAGGTCATTATTTTGAAACTGTAGAGCATACACTACTGTATGTTTTTAGTCTGGTTCTACAGTAATTTAATGACATCAGCTTTCAGTCATTACAATTACACTATTAACCCTGAATCAAGCCACACTGTCCTTTTTACACACCTTGTGGTTAAGTAGGGGCTGTAATACTCTAGAATCTCTGAAAATATTAGGGAGGAGAGGAGTAACCACTAACTATACAACTACTGTACACTATAAAACTACTGTAAAAACATTAACTATACAACTATTGTTGGGCACAAACGATACACACATTGTTCTCATATGCTGTAGTCAGTGGTACACACTGTAAGCATATTGTCACATTGCAAGAGGGTCACTGCAGCTGTAGAGTTGAACCATCCAGGAACAAATAAGAGGCCGGTATGGAGGAGAGGGTATGTGGACTCCAGCTGATTTTTCCTACCAGAGCCCAATTGAGGGGTTTCTAACAAGATTAATATTAAGGGCACAGTTACAATACAGTATGTATGTTGTCTCCTGCACAATGGTCACTGAGAGCAGATGCCATTGATGTTGAGACAGCGTAAAAATAGTGCTTTCTCTAAAGTTTTCTACCTACTTTCGGCAACTGAAAACTAGGGCTCGTGATGCAACGGTAGTGTCTATTAGTCATATGTTTACTGGTCTCTCTCCAGGAAAGATTAGAGTCTACTACTCTCGGTAGAGATGTTTGGAGAGTGGTTATTTGTGGCACTGTGGTCTACTGTAGTAGACTTGTCCTGTCTGTTATTTTTACCGAGGGACTTCAGAGCATGAAGGTAAGCACCCGAGGTGCTGTATGTTGTTTGTTTTTCTTAGAGCAAACACTCTGGTTACAACCTTGCTCCTTGCGACAAAAGGAAGTACCACAATACTCTCGACTAGACTTTTGGTAGACGTGGTTCTAATAAGGAAACAGGTGCTTGTATGTAGGGATATAAGAAATGAAATGTACCTTAATTAGGTACATTTAATTTCTCAGCGCTTACCTTTTGTAATAAAATAAGACCTTGTGGCTATCTCTCGCAATCTTTCCTTGCTGCTCACAAAGCTTTAAGGCTACGGTGAATTGATGTATGGTGCAATGATCTGCTAGGAGCTGATGTGATGTAAATGAAACTAATTAGGCAAATGTCAAACATAATTAATAAAACAGGTTTAAGTTGTGAAAACACTGTCAGCGGAATGAATGAAGATGCTGCCGCTCTTCTCCCTGCTGCTGCTCTGCCTTCGCTTTCAATTCGCCACCGTTCAATTAGGTCATGGATCGTTCGTGAGATGCAGCTCTCCTCTCCTCTCTCTTTCCCTTTTACCTTCCTTCTCTTTCTCTCTCTCGCTCTCGCTCTCGCTCTCTCTCTCACACACTTATTTTTCCAACTCTCTCTGTAGAAAACTGAGGAAAAGGAGGGGTAGCCACCATCCTGTGGAAGGGAAATAAATTTGCCTGTCCATCCACCGCCTGGAAGAAATTAATTGCAGACTCCTCATCCTGTCTGGGTACAACAGGGGCATTAACATAAGCAATTTGCGTCTGACTTCTTCTGCCGGCTGCTTAATAGAGCATCGGACCTGGCCGATAAGGCTCGAGGTCCCTGACGCATTAGCATTTTTATAATATCAAAATATTATAGCGCCCGGATTTGCCGAAGCCCATTCATTATTGATAAGAACAAAAGGTTTTATAAATTACAAAAGGGGATCATGACCTATAATTACGGCAAGCAAATTAGGGTGTGCAGTAAAGTCAGTTACATTTTGAAGGAAAATAATGATGCTGGAGACCTTTTTCCTTCCCTCAGGATTGGGAAAATAATAGATTCCTTCATATCTACACACAGGGTTGAGGAGTGGGCTCAGAGGATCATGAAGGACAGTGCCTACACATGAAAGGGGCCTATAGAGCACCAATGCTAAATAGCTGTATTTTGGTCCGGTGTAATCCACCCAAATGTCTCCAAGTCACCCTGCACACTCCACCCCACCCTCCAGCCCCTCAGATATATACCTCACACACACAGACCATTGGTCGAGGATCCATCACCAAAGTATGTAGTCTACGTGGTTTGTATTCCGACAGCATAGCCTTCCAGACGTATCATATTCTCAGGTGGAAATCCACACCAGGTGCCACAGATGCCAAGCGAGGCTCGGGGGAGATGGAAATTGAGATAATTAGGTTAGGTCCCTGGAGACGCCCCCCATCATCAACCACTGATTGTTGCTGCTCCATGTTTGTTCCAGACGCCTTAAAGGTTTCCCTAAGGTGTCCTCTGTGAAAGTGTTTCACACAATCTGTTGCCTGATGGAGATAACCTTTTACTGTGACTGACTCTGTTTGAAGGTATTTTTCCCTCTTAAGAGTAAAGGTGAGAAAAACATAAACCCTTTTCAATGGTTCAAACCTTCATCTTTAGATATATATTTTAACTGTACAGAACCTCTGTATCTTTATTTTGACTGACAAGCTAGATGGACAGAGGATTTTACAGGATGATGATTACATTTGTTTATTGAATGACAATGTATGCTGAAAAGTACAGGTTACCACCTGTCCTGTTCAAATGAAATCAATTTACTTTTATAGTTTTATGCTACACAACATTGCATCCACCAATAGAGAGATATAACAAGGGGGTTAAAATGTACGGGGAAGCATTTTCGTTATTCATTTTGTGAGGAAACAATATTCAATATCAAAATGAGAAACCATGTGCTGTAAGTACCATAGTCAAACGAACACACAGTAAAACAGTTACGCTATAGCAGTGTGTCTGTAAGAGCAGCACTATACATTATGTGCATCTAGAATACTGAAAACTAGGCCACTGAATTCCCCAGAGTTTTGTTGTTGATTAGATAGGATGTAAATTCTTCCTGTAATGATTCTGTCCCAAAACAAATGTCTGCTAGTGAGGCCAGAGTTTCCTCCCTTACGGTAAGCCTAGTAATACAACCCTTGAACACCCCCCTCTTGCTTCCAAAGTATATGAATCTGTGAAGGATATCTCTGAATCACTACAACCTGAACAGTAATAAGGAATGAATACGGAATAAGTCATGGGAAGGATGTTCTATTGACACAGCACTTGCCCTTGCACTGTAGGCTTACAGTCTGGTTGTTTCAAAGTTGGGCCCTGGTAATCGTTGTTACAGTGTCCCATAGTGCACCACCCTCCTTATCATTCATTAACCTCCAACTGTGGTGTCTTTCTGCCCTCCCAACATTAATTTCATCGCCAGTTGATGACATACAATACATTCTCATGCAGGAAGGATGCGCATGTATACTAATATATGCGCATGTATACGCATGTATACTAAGTCCATTGCCCAGCTAAACGTGACATTTTTTATTTATTTGGTGGCTCTTCATCTAATTTCCCAATGCCGATAAAAATTAATTATCCTGCTTATTTAATTTTTTGAGAACCTCCCCATCTGGAGGGAAGACAGTACTCTGTCTGTCTGATTAATGGCGGGGAGAGGCAGTTGCCAGTGCTGCTACGCCATTGAAGCCTTTCTGTCTGGTCCAGGTCAGAACCATGCACCCGGCAGCATGGCGCTAGCCCAGTACAAAACACTCTCCACACAGCATTGTGAGAATGACTCCCATATACTCTCACTCTATAACAATAACAACAAACATATACTGAAACTACTTCAAATATACTGAAGTAGTTTTAGCAATTATACTCCTTAATTAGTTAAAAATATCTCTATCAATCAATTTATGGGAAGGGGGGTTATTCCACCTTAACCTGTCATTGAGGTAAACAGACTAATAAGTACACAGAATCACTGCATTATTTTTTGACATGACGCATCCTGTACTTGGACAGGCAGCAGTGCATGAAATAGGCTGGTAATTTGAAATATGCCACACATGTCAAATTGCCTTTTCCTCCTTATCATGTTACATCTGGCAATCCACTCATCTCTTGAAAGGAAGCCACCATTACAAAAACAACAAATGCAATGCAGTTTAAATCCCAAAATCAATTAGCAAAGCAGTTTGATTGAATATTAGGATTGAATATCTTTATTTTCAAGAGCAGTTCCTTAAAGGTACTTTAATAACTGGTCAATCAAGTGCAAAGTGTAGATACACTGCTGGAATGATGCCCTTGAGATATAAAGTCATTTCCTTATCCTTAAAGGGCTAATCCTTTATTGAAACAATAACAAAGCGGTCACCCCACCTGTGTTTGGGTAAAAAGCTATGGGATGGGGCTGGAGAAATGTAACCACTCTCAAATTCATAGACAGAGCTATGGGTGCAAGAACTGACCAAGATATCCAAGGTATCAAAATGATAGTTTAACCATGTTTTGTGGCTATACAGAGTTTGTTTATGTTTACAATATTTACAACCATTGGAGTAAAACAACCACGAATTTTGGGTTCTAATGGTGTATGACCTTTGAACTAAGCATTAGGCATTCTTAAGTTATATTCTCCAAGAATCAATGGATATATATCATTAATTTATAAGTCCAAAAATGTATTTACCAACTGAAGATTCTAGCTTTAACCTATAGAACAAACACAGTGATGTTAGCCCTCCAGCTGCCCACACAGAGGAAGAGGAGGCCAAGGATCTCTCATGTCACTGGAGCCTTGACTCATTTGTTACCGCTGTGTCAAAAGGAAGATGACATTTACAGCCCCTCGATGTGACTGCCTCCAGATCACCGGGCACTCCTGAAGTAATAAATATTTGCCTTTAAAGAAAGAGGTCTGTGAGCTCAGTTTTTACAGTTGAAGTCGGAAGTTTAAATACACTTAGGTTGGAGTCATTAAAACTCATTTTTCAACCACTCCACAAATTTCTTGTTTATTAAGAATCCGCCACTTTTTTTCAATTTTTGCCTAAAATGACATACCCAAATCTAACTGCCTGTAGCTCAGGCCCTGTAGCTCAGGCCCTTTGCACACTCTTGGCATTCTCTCAACCAGCTTCACCTGGAATGCTTTTGCTCAGTCTTGAAAGAGTTCCCACATATGCTGAACACTTGTTGGCTGCTTTTCATTCACTCTGCAGTCCAACTCATCCCGAACCATCTCAATTGGGTTGAGGTTGGGGGATTGTGGAGGCCAGGTCATCTGATGTAGCACTCCATCACTCTCATTTTTGGTCAAATAGCCCTTACACAGCCTGGAGGTGTGTTGGGTCATTGTCCTGTTGAAAAACAAATTATAGTCCCACTAAGCCCAAACCAGATGGGATGGTGTATCACTGCAGAAGGCTCTGGTACCCATTCTGGTTAAGTGTTCCTTGAATTGTAAATAAATCACTGACAGTGTCACCAGCAAAGCACCCCCACATCATCACACCTACTCCTCCATGCTTCACGGTGGGAACCACACATGCAGAGATCATCCGTTCACCTACTCTGCGTCTCACAAAGACACGGCGGTTGGAACCAAAAATCTCAAATTTGGACTCATCAGACCAAGGACAGATTTCCATCGGTCCAATGTCCATTGCACACTGGGTGTATGTTTCCTCCACCTTTCACTCACAGAGCCAGATTAATGTCACAATGTCCTACAAATCTTCATAGTAAAAATACACACTAAGGTGAAAAATGTCCTCCATCCATTCTCCAGCTGTGATATCTGTTCATGTCACAGACCTATTTCCATCCTGCCCTGCCTATCTAAAGTCTTCGAAAGCCAAGTTAATAAACAGATCACTGACATTTCGAATCCCACCGTACCTTCTCCGCTGTGCAATCCGGTTTCCGAGCCGGTCACGGGTGCACCTCAGCCATGCTCAAGGTACTAAATGATATCATAACCGCCATCGATAAAAAACAGTACTGTGCAGCCATCTTCATCGACCTGGCCAAGGCTTTCAACTCTGTCAATCACCGTATTCTTATCGGCAGACTCAATAGCCTTGGTTTTTCTAATGACTGCCTCGCCTGGTTCACCAACTATTTTGCAGACAGAGTTCAGTGTGTCAAATCGGAGGGCATGTTGTCCGGACCTCTGGCAGTCTCTATGGGGGTACCACAGGGTTCAATTCTCGGGTAGACTTTTTTCTCTGTATATATCAATGATGTCGCTCTTGCTGCGGGCGATTCCCTGATCCACTTCTACGCAGACGACACTATTCTGTATACTTCTGGCCCTTCCTTGGACACTGTGCTAACAAACCTCCAAACGAGCTTCAATGCCATACAACACTCCTTCCATGGCCTCCAACTGCTCTTAAACGCTAGTAAAACCAAATGCATGCTTTTCAACCGTTCGCTGCCCGCACCTGCCTGCCCGACTAGCATCACCACACTGGACGGTTCCGACCTAGAGTATGTGGACAACTATAGTGTCTGGTTAGGTGTCTGGTTAGACTGTAAACTCTCCTTCCAGACTCATATTAAACATCTCCAATCCAAAATCAATTCTAGAATCGGCTTTCTATTTCGCAACAAAGCCTCCTTCACTCACGCCGCCAAACATACCCTAGTAAAACTGACTATCCTACCGATCCTCGACTTCGGCGATGTCATCTACAAAATAGCTTCCATTACTCTACTCAGCAAACTGGATGCAGTCTATCACAGTGCCATCTGTTTTGTTACCAAATCACCTTATACCACCCACCACTGCGACCTGTATGCTCTAGTCGGCTGGCCCTCGCTACATATTCGTCGCCAGACCCACTGGCTCCAGGTCATCTATAAGTCTATGCTAGGTAAAGCTCAGCCTTATCTCAGTTCACTGGTCACGATAACAACACCCACCCGTAGCACACGTTCCAGCAGGTATATCTCACTGATCATCCCCAAAGCCAACACCTCATTTGGCCGCCTTTCCTTCCAGTTCTCTGCTGCCAGTGACTGGAACGAATTGCAAAAATCGCTGAACTTGGAGACTTTTATTTCCCTCTCCAACTTTAAACATCAGCTACCTGAGCTGCTAACCGATCACTGCAGCTGTACATAGTCCATCTGTAAATTGCCCACCCAATCTATCTACCTCATCCCCATACTGTTTTTATTTTATTTACTTTTCTGCTCTTTTGCACACCAGTATTTCTACTTGCACATCATCATATGCTCATTTATCACTAAAGTGTTAATCTGCTAAATTGTAATTATTCACTCCTATGGCCTATTTATTGCCTACCTCCTCATGCCTTTTGCACACACTGTATATAGACTTCCTTTTTTTCTACTGTGTCATTGACTTGTTTATTGTGTTATTGGCTTGTTTATTATTTATTCCATGTGTAACTCTGTGTTGTTGTCTGTGTCACACTGCTTTGCTTTATCTCGGCCAGGTCGCAGTTGTAAATGAGAACTTGTTCTCAACTAGCCTACCTGGGTAATAAATGCATTCCTGCCTGACATTTTCGAAGGTGTACAGAGAAGGGGAAGAGGCATAATGACACTAGGAAGAAGATGTTTCTGGGTGAATGTTCTTTAGAAAGAGAAGAATATATGGTTCTTTCTCTCTCTAAAAAAGGCATAAAAATGCTGGCACAAAAACAGGTTGACATGCAGTGTGAGACTGTGACTGGTATAGTATCTCTTTCTGAAAATGAAAGAATGCAGACAATTTACATTTATAAAAGCCTCAGCATTAGAAACATAGTCTCAATGAATGCTGCTTATTGCAAGTGTATGTCCTTGTTGCTTGAATGTGTACCAATGAAGAGACTAGTAGAATTATTCCTTCACTGAAATACAAGAGCTTTTTATAATGATAAATGCACACATTTAATCACTTAAACAGGAGACAATGGAGAGGGACAATTTGTGAGGCTGTCCTATATTCAATTTGATGCCTGTACCATTCTGAGTAGTGAAGTCCTTGAAGAATCCCCCCTGACAAATCCATAAATGCCTGAATAACCTTAATATTTAAACAGCTAAAAAGAGGCACCCGCAGAGATTCTTTCAAAAAGACTTTGAATATTAGACTATGAGTCCTGGGAGGCCACTTTTCACAGATAGATTTGAATAGAGCTGTACCGTGTGCAGGATGGACCACAAAGGAGTAAAGGGATTCAGGTGGGAGGGATATCAGTCTGTTCTAATTACTGGCTCGCCACTCCCCGCCAGACATGGTAGCAGAGAAGGGGAGGGGGGCCAGGAGGTGCATTCTAGGAGCTATTCTGAGTGAAACCTAAAGGCTACACAATTTGAGATGGGGACTCCACAAGTGACGTAACGTTGGAGTACTTTGAGCGCTGTGAGCTTTACTGATCTCTTTTTCAATGGTCGCCTTCTTGCAATCAGAGCACTTTTATGATCTGCTATTGGATTAAGTAGATAACTGTGAAGACATTACTTTCTGAATCTTTGTGTAATTCTCTCCCAATAATAATAAATTAATATAACATCACAATAGACCTCTGAAATACATGTGGTTCAGCGCTTTAAGAGCTAGTGGTACATGTTAGAAAGATATAGCACCAGTGTATGTGTTTGTGTGTCATAGAGAGAGAGAGAGAGAGAGAGAGAGAGAGACCGTCCTGTACCGACTGCGTGTCAGATGTGGGCGCTGGGCTGTTATCTGCTGATCCCAGAACTTCCCCTGGAGCGCAAGAGTGGATCTGGCTCACGCTGTGCACCCTGCACTGGGACCATGCTGCCGGATGACAGGAAGGCTCGATTAGTGCGCCACAAAGAGGCAGATACAGAGGAGCACTTCCATGGCCAAAGGGGGTTAGTCTGGAGAAAACACTCCAACCCTCCTTCCTAACAGGGGACAGTGACAAACACACACACTTGGCAGCCCACCTTAGGGACTGTATTATGGATATAGCCTCTCTCTCTCTCTCTCTCTCTCTCTCTCTCTCTCTCTCTCTCTCTCTCTCTCTCTCTCTCTCTCTCTCTCTCTCTCTCTCTCTCTCTCTCACACACCACAGACAGATGTATTTGAGACAGCTTCACACATTGTAAGTTAATTTGTCTTCAGTTATTCTTATTAACCGAGTGAACAAAAAAGTTAACTAAGTTATGTAGTCTATAAGTACAACACAATTGTTTAATTGATTTGGAAGGTCACCTTTTTGGGAAGATGTTGGCAGTCCTCCAGAGAATGAGATGAGTATGTTTGGGCTGGCCCTGGTCCTGCGCGTGCTGCCACAACCCAGACAATGGGATGTGGATGTGGAAGTGGGCCTGGGCCAGATGAGGAAAACGAGATAGCATGGGCGGGGTGAGGGGTGAAGGTGCGCAGAGCGGGGAGCGGTGCACCATTATGGGACCTTGTGCCGGAAGTGCATTGTTCATGAGAGGAAAAACACCAACAACAACAACAATTAAAAAACACAACACTTCCTGAATCTTTTTATATGATCATGTGGAGAACAATTGAGCGGGTGGATTCCACTACTTTGTTGGGGGAAGCCTCCCCTTTGAGACATGCAATGATTTCACACCTTTCTCTGAAACAGGCAGGAAAAATAGAACAATGCAGTTTGCTGACCAGGAGGCCTGCTGATCAAGTACATGTCCACTGAGAGAGATTACAATGCCCTTTGACCTGTGATACATTAAATAATGAACTAAAGGTTAATGAGGGAAAATCCAAGAAGAATTGATATTTCTTCCAAATATAGCATATTAAATAGATCATAAACATGGTACCAAGGTCAAGTGATCTGTAATAAGTGAAATACAATTTCAGATTTCACTTATCTCAAGAAGTTAGCTCGTAACCAGTAATTGCTTAGAATGGAATGCATGGAACAAAGAATGTACAAGCAGAGGATAAAGAGGCATCTGTAAGGCATCACACTGGAGATGAACCTTGGTTTAAGATGTTGGCCTACACCTGAGCAGACACTAGATCATCATCAGTTTTTGTCAACTCAAGAACCAAGAAAGGACTATACAGGTTGAATTAAAATGCTTGAGTTTTCAGATAAGCCTTGAAATAAGATCGCCGTCTTTAGACGACTGAGAAGAGAAAGATAGAAAGTGTGTGTGTATATGCATGTATGAGTGTGTGTATGTGTGTGTTCCTAAGTCTGTTTCTTTGTCTGACTTTTTTTGGCTGAGTGTGCTTGGTAGTAGATTTCACTAACCCAAAGGTCATGCACCTGGTATACCTCTGAATCATGCTGTTAGCTGAAGTTTAAAATCCTCTCTGGGGAAAGATGTCTCAGGAGATAAGAGTACTGGTGTGATGTACTAGACCCTCCAGGCCTGGACTAGACATCGGCATTCTCACCATCTAGTTCTGATATCATTGTAGCTAGCTTTCCAGTGACATACTGTAATACTCACATGGGCTGTGGCTGTTTCAGAGCAAGGTGGAATATTTTCATTAAATGAGTAGTTCAATATTTTACAACTTGACGTTAGATGGCTCCTCAACCTGAAAGTAGTCTGTGGGCCAGGAGAAACTGTAATCTATGGTTCAGTTTTCATTAAACAGCCATTACAGCTAACTTTAGACACCACAAGCTAATAATCAATGGAAGTGCATTGAGCATGTTATTTTCTTATGGCCAAATCATCTTTAAGTAACATCAAACCAAATATGGAGTTGAGTTAAGTAAGATGGCACCGGAGCAGAAGCCAGACGTTTTACGTGCCCCCAACCGATTGTGTTTTTTTGTTTGTTTATCTGCGTTGTTTGTAACTTATTTTTTTACTTATTTTGTCTCTTATGACCAAAAATAACTTCTAGACATCAGGACTGCGATTACTCACTGTGGACTAGCAGAATCCTTTTTCTTCTTTCACGGCTCTGACAAGCCCGAGGCAGAGGATATACGGCTCCCTCGGGAACAGGCCCCGACCCCATGATCTACGTGAAGAGGAGGTGGTGAAAGAGGGGCCGGAGAGTGGGCTGCCTTCTGAGATTTCGAAGGCGATCGAATAAACCCCCACTTCCCTCAATTCTCCTAGAAAACGCGCAATCTTTGGACAATAAAATTGGCAAGTTACGTGGAAGATTAAACTACCAACAGGACATTAAAGTATGTACATCTTATGCTTCACGGAGTTGTGACTGAACGAAGACAACATCAACTTACAGCTGGCTGCTTATACGATGTACCAGCAGGATAGAACAGCAGCGTCTGGTAAGACAAGGGGCGGTGGACTATGTATTTTTGTAAATAACAGCTGGTGCACTATATCTAAGGAAGTCTTGAGCTATTGCTCGCCTGAGGTAGAGTATATCATGATAAGCTGTAGACCACACTACCTACCGAGAGAGTTCTCATCTGTATTATTCGTAGCTGTTTACATACCACCTCAGTCAGAGGTTGGCACTAAGATAGCATTGAATGAGCTGTATTCCGCCATAAGCAAACAAGAAAACGCTCACCCGGAGTCTGCGCTCCTAGTAGCCGGGGACTTTAATGCAGGGAAACTTAAATCAGTTGTACAAATTTCTATCAGCATGTGAAATGTGCAACCAGAGGGAAAATAACTCTGGACCAACTATACTACACATACAGACGCATACAAAGCTCCCCCTCCATTTTGGCAAATCTGACCATAATTCCATCCTCTTGCTTCCTGCTTACAAGCAAAAAATAAAGCAAGAAGCACCAGTGACTAGATCAATGAAAACGTGGTCAGATGAATCAAATACTAAGCTACAGGACTGTTTTGCTATCACAGACAGGAATATGATAAGGGATTCCTCCAATGGCATTGACGAGTACACCACATCTGTCATCGGCTTCATCAATAAGTTCATGGATGACCTCGTCCCCACAGTGACCGTACGTACATATCTCAACCAGAAGCCATGGATTACAGCTAAAGGCTAGAGCTGCCGCTTTCAAGGAGCAGGACTAACCCGGAAGCTGATAAGAAATCCCGCTATGCCCTCCAACGAACCATTAAACAGGCAAAGTGTCAATACAGGACTAAGATCGAGTCGTACTACACCGGCTCTGACGCTCATCGGATTTGGCAGGGCTTGCAAACTATTACAGACTACAAAGGGAAACACATCCAAGAGCTGCCCAGTGACACGAGCGTACCAGACAAGCTAAACTACTTCTATGCTCGCTTCGAGGCAAATAAAACTGAAACATGCATGAGAACACCAGCTGTACCGGAAGACTGTGTGATCACACTCACCGCAGTTGATGTGAGTAAGACCTTTAGACAGGTCAACATTCACAAGGCCGCAGGGCGAGATGGATTACCAGGACGTGTACTGCGAGCATGCACTGACCAACTGGCAAGTGTCTTCACTGACATACTCAACTTCTCCCTGTCCGAGTCTGTAATACCAACATGTTTTAACCAGACCACCATAGTGCCTGTGCCCAAGAACACTAAGGTAACCTGTCTAAATGACTACTGACCCGTATCACTCACGTCTGTTGCCATGAAGTACTTTGAAAGGCTGGTCATGGCTCAGATTAACACCATCATCCCAGAAACCCTAGACCAACTCCAATTTGCATACGGCCCTAACAGATCCACAGATGATGCAATCTCTATTGCACTCCACACTGTCCTTTCCCACCTGGACAAAAGGAACACCTATGTGAGAATGCTATTCATTGACTACAGCTCAGCTTTCAACACCATATTGCCCTCAAAGCTAATCAATAAGCTAAGGACCCTGGGACTAAACATCTTTCTCTGCAACTGGATCCTGGACTTCTTGATGGGCCGCCCCCTGGTGGTAAGGGTAGGTAATCCTCAATACAGGGGCCCCTCAGAGGTGCATGCTCAGCCCCCTCTTGTACTCCATGTACTCCACTCATGACTGCATGGCCAGGCACGACTCCAACACCATCATTAAATTTGCCGATGACACAACAGTGGTAGGCCTGACCACCAACAACAACGAGGCAGCCTATAGAGAGGAGGTCAGAGACCTGGTCGTGTGGTGCCAGGACAACAACCTCTCCCTCAACGTGATCAAGACAAAGGAGATGATTGTGGACTACAGGAAAAGGAGGACCGAGCAAGCCCCCATTCAAGTTCATAGGTGTCCACATCACCAACAAACTAACATGGTCCAAGCACACCAAGACAGTCGTGAAGTGGGCACGACAAAACCTATTCCCCCTCAGGAGATCGAAAAGATTTGGCATGGGTCCTCAGATCCTCAAAAGGTTCATCAGCTGCACCATCAAGAGAATACTGACTGGTTGCATCACTGCCTGGTATGGCCATTGCTCGGCCTCCGACCACAAGGCACTACAAAGGGTATTGCGTACGGCCCAGTACATCACTGGGGCCAAGCTTCCTGCCATCCAGGACCTCTATACCAGGTGGTGTCAGAGGAAGGCCCTAAAAGTTGTCATAGACTCCAGCCACCCTAGTCATAGACTGTTCTCTCTGCTACGGCACAGCACGCGGTACTGGAGAGCCAAGTCTAGGTCCAAGAGGCTTATAAACAGCTTCTACCTCCAAGCCATAAGACTCCTGAACATCTAGTCAAATGGCTACCCAGACTATTTGCATTGCCCCCCCCCCCCCTCCCCACACCACTGCCAATCTTTTTTGTCCTCTATGCATAGTCACTTTAATAACTCTACCTGCATGTACATATTACCTCAACTAACCAGTTCCCCCACACATTGACTCTGTACCTTCACCCCCCTGTATATATTGTTATTTTTGGCTGCTGCTCTTTAATTACTTGTTACTTTTTTTAAACTGCACTGTTTGTTAGGGGCTCGTAAGTAAGCATTTCACTGTAAGGTGAAACTGTTGTATTCGGCACATGTGACTAATACAATTTGATTTGATTTTAAATGATTTCAGGTGATTTGGACAATTTATTATTAAGCATCCTCACATGCCCCCATCACTTCCACTTGAATGTTAGCTTGTGGTGGCTGAGGTTAGCTGAAGTTTGTAGGTGCTGTTTAAAGAAAGCTGACCCATAGATTACAGTTTCTCTTGGCTTATAGACTCCTTTCAGGGTGACATCTAACATCAAGTTGTAAAATAATGAACAAATCCTTTAAGCAAAAAAATGTGTAGACATTGTGTAGGTGTGGGTATTAGTGTCTGCATAATTTAGTTTGCTAAAAGCATGAATGAATAGTTCATACATTAATTAGTTTAGTTATTGGCAGTCAATGTCATACAGCTGTAGGATCTTAATTTGACCATTCTGTTGCAGGAGAACATTCCTACAATTAAGTACATTTCAAACTTGTAGTGTATTTAAGGCTTAAAAAAGCTTCTGAAGTTTATTTTAACTCTGAAATTTCAGACATGATTTTCCCTTGCAAAAAAATGTATCAACCCCTACAAATATTTCAATTAATTATAATCCACATAAAAATCCAAATTTCCTGTTGCTGCAGGATAATTTTCCTTCTGTTGCAAACTGGCTCAAATGAAGATCCTACACATGTATAATTTCATTCTGGACATTGTAAAAACTGATTCTTTGGGATCGGTGTCCCATCCTAGGGACTGTTAAGATAACGTAGGCTAATGCAATTAGCATGAGGTTGTAAGTAACAAGAACATTTCCCAGGACATAGACATATCTGATATTGGCAAAAAGCTTAAATGCTTGTTAATCTAACTGCACTGTCCAATTTACAGTAGTCATTACAGTGAAAGAATACCATGCTATTGTTTGAGGAGAGTGCACAATTCTGATCATGAAAAGTTATTAATAAACAAATTAGGCACATTTGGGCAGTCTTGATACAACATTTTGAACAGAAATACAATGGTTCATTGGATCAGTCTAAAACTTTCCACATACACTGCTGCATCTAGTGGCCAAAATCTAAATTGCACCTTGGCTGGAATAATACATTATGGCCTTTCTCTTGCATTTAAAATATGATGGTACAAAAAAATACAAAAGTAGGTTGTTTTTTTCTTTCTATTATCTTTTACCAGATCTATTGTGTTATATTCTCCTATACTCCTTTCACTTATCCACAAACTTCAAAGTGTTTCCTTTGTCACGGCTCCTCTGCAGTGCAGGGGCGGTTCCTCCTGCAGGAGGGTCATTAGTGATTAGAGCTGGCGTGATTGGAGCCACCTGGGCTCAGGGTATAATACTGCTCCACTAACCTCTCTCTCTCTCTCCCTGCTCCTCCAGGTATGATCCTGTTTTCTTTGTTCCTTTGTAGTTTTACGTAGTTTCCACTCAGTCATGTTCACACACACATATTCACGCATCCATGCACTTTACATACACCCTACGTTATGACATTTCCACACCTCATTCCTTTTTCTTTGTTTACAGTTAATAGTTTTGTTTAAAATAAAGAACCTCCTTTTGAATTGGCCTATACCTGTTGTTGATGTCCCCTCATTTTTGCCACAGGCTATGAGCCGGCCTGTGACACCTTCTAAATGGTACCAAGAATATGCATAACCTTGCTTCAAGGCCTGAGCTACAGGCAGTTAAAAATTGAAAAAAAGGGGCGGATCCTTAAGAGGGTCAAGATAGAACACTTTACTTCTAACAACATGTTACAGAGGCAACAAGAAATGCCTTGTTCCTTGGTCGGAGCTAAATGCATTCAGGTTCCAGGCTACTCCAGAAAACTTCTTTCACCCATCCTGGCAGGTTACAATAATCTCTCTCCTCAACGGTCCTGGATGTGACGTAATGGTTTGGCACCACAAGTTAATCCCTCTGCTTTGAATCAGTACAACTTCTTTCTGTCTGAAACTCAGCTACGGGAGAAGCAAAGAACAAACTAAGCAGGTGTGATGAAAAAATTGTTAACACTGGAAGATTTCAAGTAATATGTTTTAAGACACTAACATAAACCCTCTGGTGCGATTGTGTAGGAATGGGTGACATGTTTTTACATGGTGTGGTGAATGAGAGTTTTTTTTGTCAGAGTGAACTTTGGGATTAGTCTTTGGTGGAGTTTGCTTGGGTGTTAGGTCAGGATGCTTTCAGTTCAATGTTTCTTAAAGGCAGGTTAATATAATGCCAACTCATGGCTGGGCTGCGGAAATCGTATATCAATGAAGTCGATTGTGGAATCCCTTTGGCCTCGCAAAGCTGTTGGCCTTCTGAAATCTCAATGAGCCCACTGACACTCAAAACAAGAACTGAGTTTTGTGTGAGAGGAGTGGGGGAGGGAAAAGCTCTGGAAATTCTGAATATTTTTGTGTTTTACACAGAAAAAATGAGGGAAGTGGATAACTGGGGATTCTTTCTCATGAGATGAAGTTACTGAACTGGAGCTAACCCCAAAAGCCGGCAGTCTGAAGGACATTCTCTGTTTCCTTTGATTAGAGAGGTCTCAATCCATGCTGTTATGAGCCGTCTGGAACTAACAGCTGTAACAGCCTTTCCTTTGCCCCTGCCACATACTATTTGAAATTGGAAGAAAAACCTGAACTTACAGCCTACTTCGACAAATCTCAATCAGGATTTCTTTTCTTAGCTCTGCTTCACAGTTAGTACATTTTCAGCCGTACAGAAATGTGTAAGTGGAAAGGGACTTCTACGTAGCTTGGTAGTTTGGCATACTTCAAAGGTAACCATAATACTACTCTCAGCTGCGTTTGTGATGTCCAGTATTATCCAGAATGCCTCCCTTTGTTTGCCTGGCCATTGGAATATTGTTCTATCATGAGTCTGGCAGTCATTACCAACTGTCAATTCCCTTCTTTGCTTTTTTTGTCAGCAACATATTACTTTTGATACATGCACACACACGCACACACACACGCATGCACCCCCCCCCCCCCCCCAGTGGTAACAGCTGTCTTGTATTCTGTGCTGGACAGGATCTAACGCCACAGCAAAGAATCTGGGTCAGAATGTTTGGAAAGCATGAATATCAAATGGAGTTCTCATACTGGTGAATTAATATGACTTTCGTTGGTGACACTTTCTAGCAACATATGGCAGTGAGCTCATGGGAGAGAAATGCTTTTGATGAATATTTGTCTGAGGGTCCAAAGGACGGTATTGGGCGTATGTCGCCTTCTGTTTTTCCCTTGTGAAATGATAATGCGGCTACACTTCAACTAGATACTGAAGCCACAGAACTGCCATTTCAGATAACATTAATCCCTGCAGTATTAAACCATGAAAAGGGATGGCACCAATGCCCTCAGGGTATGTGTCTGTCTCGGGGCTTGGGTTACAAGCAAAAAAATATACATTTATATTCTCTGAAATAGAAACTGGACAGTAAATACTTATATTGTGATTTTTTGACCAGTGGCTTCCTGGCTGAATATTCCACATTGACTTTACCTGGCATGAGGCATTGCAAAGGGTTAATACTGTAACACTGTACAAATCAGTCAATGATAAAATCCCAATTACCCCTTGAGTTTAGCGTTGATTAGTAAATTGAGTCCACTCTCTGATGCAGTCACTGTGGCGGCTTACAGTGGAGTTGGAACCTCATTTCCAGACTGCTGGCAATCTTTGCAGATGAGAATGGACCATACATTGTGGTCCTAATCACTGTTGTATCCGCCACCCCCTTTACACTGACTCACAAATATTTGTGTTCAGGAGTTTCTCCAAACAAATTAAAATTGAAAAGGGTCAAGTCAGAAATTAATTATCCATCTAAAGCCAATGTACGGTAAAATATAATTTCTGGAACAATTATGAAAATGCTGCGCTTAAGTGGAAACCCCACAATCCTTTAATTAATATTTTATTTGAATACTCATAAAAAATGTACCAACAGCGGATGTGATGGAATACTGGCCGCTGAATGATGTGGTATTTTCGGAGATAATATGTGTACACTGCACTTGTACTATACTGTATTGTACTGTATTTATACAATTTGGAGGCGCCTGAGGATTCATTCTCCTGTGTGAGCATGCGTTTCCCTCTCCTTGCAACTCACATGTTAGTTCAGTGGCTTTGCAGCACACAGTGGCTCTTTATGCTAGGCAAGGCCTTGCCCTTCTCCCTGTCAGCAGTCCACTAGGAACAGTTCTCTCTAAGCATTCTCATTGGCATGCTAAAGAGCCTGATATTTTTGTCTGACATATTAAAGAGGGAATTAAGCAGAGCTATTGAGGGCTTACGTCCTGAAATCCAGCCGAATAGATTCTAAAGATGGGGAGGATAGAGAATGGAAAGAGAGGTTATTGACAGCGCTGCGGTCAGTACTTTGAGAAGCAAAGCGGAAACAATGTGCTGACTATTTTCCAAGATCCAGCTTTACTGTATTGCATTGGGAAATAAGTGTCCTGTCTGTGCTATTTTCACCAGCTTTTTTTCTCTTCCAAGAAAGCTGTTACAATGAAACCAAGTCTAAAGCAGTAATTTGTAAGTCAAGAGTCTGGCAAAGTGGATTTCTGTGGGGAGGGTGTAGTTAAAAGGGGTTTGGTGCATGAAGCTAGGGCCTATGGTCTATTCTAGCAAAACTCTGAGCAGCTTCGCCTGCCACCTCATTGGCATCCTCTCCTGTGGTGAGCTCATGTGGCCAAGCACCACCAGCCAATGATAGAGTGATAGTGGACGCTAATGCTGACGTTAATTCAGAAGTCAGACGGTACCATTGGATGTAAAAAAGAATAATTAAAAAAAACATATCTATACTATTAGGACCCTATCAGTCAAGGACATTTTGGAGAGGCTTCTTTGTAAAACATTCTTATTGTGCAGTACATTCAATATCTATGAAGCAGAACATGGGTACAATGGGTATGTTACTCATATTGTAATATATGTTCTCCTTTGAGCAGTGGTAATATCAGTTAGTCTGACAACTATAGTACAGTGATACATCCAGGAGGCTGCTCTGTTCTGCAGCCTGGGAACATTAGACAGAGGCAGGCCCAACTCTTTGGGAAGGCGTTTATGACGGAGCCCCTAAAGTTACAAAAGGATTATGAGAGCCTTGGGCTGCCACTGGAAACAAACCCACTGACACGTTGACAAAATCCCTGCCCCGTGTTTATATGACATTTTGCAAAGAAATCAGAAAAGGTAATCATGTATGGAAGCTGAGGTTAAGAAGCAGTGTAACAGTCTATTAACTTTAATATAGATATGTTGAATAAGCATATGCAGGGGTCCATTAGCATAAATCTTGGTTACACACGAGTGGTGTTGCACACTCTGTTCTCTCTCCACAGTGGATTCTAATGACAAACACTGTGAATGAACTGAGCCTGAGCCAGCCTGCTGACTCCTCGCTTGAGCTCTCAAATAGCCCCCTCACCATTTACCCTTCTCTACACTACCAGTCCTCCTGCCTCCTGGCTGTATCAAACCACTGCTGGGGTGGGACTGTTCAAAATGCCAGCTAATGAAATAAGCAATTAGGCTATAGGAAGTGTAAACAATAATAAACAATACTTGAAAAATAATGAAAATATATACAATTCATGAAAATAATCCAAATCAATCAATCAAACAAAAGTACACAATATGGTAATAAATGCATACACACCTGTATACTTAAAGATTACATAGCTGTGTCAGTTTGGGTCAAAGATGCATTGTACATTGTAGGGGGAATTTGAAGAGGATTATGACCACATGTCAGTTGATATAAAACTAAAGAAACAAAAAACACTACACTTTTGTGAAAGAGTACTTGTGCAAAAGCTTTGTCATGGAAAAAGAGTCTGTGTGGGGAAGAAGAACAACTCCATTATGTTTGATTCATCATCAAAGGGGCCTGAAATGATACTGGAACAAGAGAGATATTCCTGACTCAACATTTTGTAGTTCTCCTCAACAGAACTATTCATACTTCATAGTGTTTGATGTTTGTCTGAGAGAGGCTTTCAAAAGAACAGATGTACTTAGAACCCGAAAAGATTATACGGGAGTAATGGATAAAAGGGAAGGCATAGAAATGGTTATTATCATTATTATCACTATTAGTAGTAGTAGAAGTATAGTAGCAGATGTAGTATTTGTATTAGTAGTTAGTAGCAGTGAAGTATTATCCATCAATGATAATGACCTGTTAATCTAATGATGATAACTTTGTTACACTTAGCCCACTTTTATTATGACGAACGACACTGTGGATTGCTATTCACTCATGTTACCTATGTGGTTCAGAGATGTTTTTTACTATGTCATCTATGACTACATTATGTTGTGAAGTGATGCTTGGCCTCCCTTTCCTCTGTTACTCTGAGGGTAAAGATTAGTCATCACCCCACTTAACATTCTCCCCACCTTCTCACATGGCTGTCCTCTTTTAGCCCTATATGCTGGAGATGACACAGCACACAGGGTCTTCTTCACAGCTCCTTGATGTTACATGGTAGTCAGTGTATTTTTCAAGAAAATTTACAAACAATTCAACAATCTAATGATTTGCTGTAGGCTCGCAGTTGTAAGTAGCAGTCTTACCTTGGTACCATACTACGCTACTCGTGAGAACTAAGCATCAATTCATCTGGGACATTAACATCCCTACACTAGTGCATACTCTGTCTGTTTGTGAAATTTCCCAACATTGTTTCTGTCTTATTGAACCGTCAGAACCACCATGCATATCACATTGTTGCACTGTAAAAGTCATACACCACATGATGGAAAAACCCAAACTCAATTGAGTTGGAACCCACTGTTACATCTTCACAGGCTAATTGGATTGGTGTTTAGCAAGACCCCGAGAGGAGGCATGGACTGCATTCATGCATAAAATTGTATTTTTTTTTCTCGCTGTCGACTGTTCTCTCTTTTTTCTCCCCTTCTCTCTTGGTTGCATTTCCTACTGCCTCCCCCACATGCTCAGGCCATGGAAGGAGTTATATTAGTATACCTTTGTGCCAGTATGGGAGGAAAAAGAAATGATCTGGTATTATATTTCAATAACACATTTTCCGGGTTCCTCCAGAGTACAAGCAATCAAGGGTTAAATTGGATCTGTAACGTATGCTCTGTGACCCACAAATCGCTTACCCACCAAACAGACTCATTACGAGCCGGCAAGCAGATGAGTGTTTGTGAGCCTTGCCTCTGAGCGGCTGGGATTGTGTGTATTGCCACTAACACGGACGAGGTATTAAAATTTTTATTTTTGCGTAATGAGTTTTGACATGTTTCATTTCCTCTGGGGGAAGTGCTCGAGACCTCCGAAAGTAAATGTTGCTAAAAAGTCATCAAGGCAGAATATTAAAATGCCATCAAATAGGAATTTCACTAATGCGATGGGGCTGAGGCTTCAGGTACGCGGAGCTGGGGTCAGAGGGGCCTGGTTCTGGAAGAAACACTATTTGTTCCCCTTGAATGCCTTTTCCCCTCTGAAATAAATTATTAAAGGACTTCTACCCCTCCCCCCTCCATCTCTCCACCTCTTGGGCCGCTCATAGTTCAGCCACACCATTTGAAATGAAAGGTGAGCTGATACACACAGACCTTGAAAATAGCACCCTTTTGGCTAAATTGTGCATCAAAGTATTGCATTCTGAAATGAATGACTTCAGTATATGAGGTGAAAGTTGGCTAAGTGTACAATCATCACAGTTTGAATGACACTGTTGGTACCGTTCAGAGGCTGTTTTTTTGAATATGACATCGCTTTATATGTACTCTTGAGTTGATAACTAGCTAACATTTACATGAACATTCCCACAGTAGAACATTTTGACAGAAAGCCCTATTGGACACATTCTCCACCCCACTGTATAAATGAACACCATTCTTGTCATAGACTGTGGACAAATACTTTGTCTTCTAACGGCTCAGGTTTAAACTGGCCATTGTAAGGGAAAGGGGATACTTAGTCAGTTGCACAACTGAATGCATTCAACTGAAATGTGTCTTCCGCATTTAACCCAAACCCTCTGAATCAGAGAGGTGCGGGGGCTGCCTTTATCGACATCCACGTCATCGGCACCTGGGGAGCAGTTGTTGTTGAGGGTGAACTGCCTTGCTCAAGGGCAGAACGGCAGATTTTTCCCCCTTGCAGCTCGGGTATTCGAACCACTGACCTTTCAGTTACTGGCTCAACACTCTTAATTGTGTCCCTCACGTAGTTTTTTGTATTCCATGGGTATTCCTTTAGAGGCCATTACCAGCCTGACAACCCACCAGCTGTCACTAATTGCCCACTAATGGGTTTGGGTGGTGTGATGGTTTGTCTGTGAGGGGCATTCCAAGTCTATACTGGAGGTCCTTATGGCTTGTCAAATCAAAGGCGACATATTTAAAAAGCATGCCATGTTATTCTGTTAAATCATTTTAAACTGCACAGCACCTCTGCAATAACAAGCAATTTACAGAAGTGTACAGAAACAGATGCCAATATGAAACCCCATAAATGTTTTACGTTGATATAGAATACAGCTACAGTACAGTTATATCTTGAAATCTATGGTACCAAAATCAAAATGACTTAGCTATTTGATATTGACCTTACTCTATTACCTTGCATAGGTATAAAATATAATTATTTCAAATATCATAGTTTTTGCGGGCAGTATTTATTATCATGCATGACATTTGTATTCTTTGTGGTTAAAATCTTTGCAGGAGACAAGCAGGGCAGATGTCTGCCCTCTGCGTCAGCCAGCCCGCTAATAGATGTTAGGAAGGTCATCTGGCATTAGCAGCAGAAGTACGTTAGCATTTGCGCTGAGCGTCTCTTGCCAGACTATGTGCATGTCTGAAGGCGCTTGGACAAGCAGGCTCTTTCACGGTGATGAATGGCTTTTTTCAAGTGTTCTGCTCCCTGGTTATGAGAAGGGTGACCTGGTCATTGGACGACTTTATGAAGCTATAAAAAATGTATGTCAGGCTGCAGTCTCTAATGCCACCCCAAACAGAAGAGGAAGGGCGAGGAGAGCGAGAATGGTAAAAAGGCCATTTACCGTCTCTCTAAATAGCTCTCTGACTGCCCTTCTCCACTTATCTGACAATGTCCTTGTCGTCATGACAATTTTTTATTATCTTTTTTTTCTCTACCTTTTTTATAGGACACATTTGAATCAACGGCAGACAGGCCAGTATTTCTCATGTTTTTTACTGTTCAATACAGTCTGCTCACTCGTAATTAGTGTTTTAATATCGCCATTCTCAATTCCGTCCAATATACAGAGAATACAGAGAATTTACGTTGTACGGTTAGATAGAAAGGTATGCTCATTCACAGTTAATTGTCAATGACATTGCATCATTATGTCCCACATACTATATTAAAACTACATAAAAACACATACAGTACCAGTCAAAAGTTTGGACACACCTACTCATTCAGGGTTTTTCTTTATTTTTACTATTTTCTACATTGTAGAATAATAGTGAAGAAATCAAAGCTATGAAATAACACATAGAATTATGTAGTAACCAAAAAAGTGTTAATATGTTTTATATTTGAGATTCTTCAAAGTAGCCACCCTTTGGCTTGATGACAGCTTTGCACAATCTTGGCATTCTCTCAACCAGCTTCATGAGGTAGTCACCTGGAATGCATTTTAATTTGTGCCTTGTTAAAAGTTAATTAGTGGAATTTCTTTCCTTCTTAATGTGTTTGAGCCAATCAGTTGTAGGGGTGGTATACAGAAGATAGCCCTATTTGGTAAAAGACCAAGTCCATATTATGGCAAGAATAGCTGAAATAAGAAAAGAGAAACAGCAGTCCATCGTTAATTTAAGGCTTGAAGGTCAGTCGATCCAGAACATTTCAAGAACTTTCTTCAAGTGCAGTCGTAAAAGCCATCAAGCCCTATGATGAAACTGGCTCTCATGAGGACCACCACAGGAAAGACCCAGAGTTTCCTCTGCTGCAGAGGATAAGTTCATTAGACTTACCAGCCTCAGAAATTTCAGCCCAAATAAACACTTCACAGAGTTCAAGTCACAGACACATCATAACATAAACTGGAGACTGTGTGAATCAGGCCTTCATTTTTTCAACTAGGCAAGTCAGTTAAGAACACATTCATATTTACAATGACAGCCTAGGAACAGTGGGTTAACTGCCTTGTTCAGGGGCAGAACAACAGATTATTACCTCGTCAGCTTGGGGATCCAATCTAGCAACCTTTCGGTTATTAGCCCAACGCTCTAACCACTAGGCTACCTGCCGCCCCTAGTTGAATTGCTGCAAAGAAACCACTACTAAAGGACAACAATAAGAAGAAGAGCGCAATAGACATTAGACCAGTAGAAATCTGTCCTTTGGGCTGAAGAGCCCAAATGTGAGATTTTTGGTTCCAACCACTGTGTCTTTGTGAGATGCAGAGTAGATTAAAGGATGATCTCTGCATGTGTGGTTCCCACCGTGAAGCATGGAGGAGGAGATGTGATGGTGTGGGGGTGCTTTGCTGGTGACACTATCTGTGATTTATTTAGAATTCAAGGCACACTTAACCAACATGGCTACCACAGTATCCTGCAGCGATACACCATCCCATCTGTTTTGCGCTTAGTGGGACTATCATTTGTTTTTCAGCAGGACAAAAACCCAAAACACACCTCCAGGCTGTTTAAGGGCTATTTGACCACGGAGAGTGATACAGTGCTCATCAGATGACCTGGCCTCCAAAATCACCCGACCTCAACCCAATTCAGATGGTTTGGGATGATTTGGACCGCAGAGTGAAGGAAAAGCAGGCAACAACTGCTCAGCATATGTGGGAACTCTTTCAAGACTGTTGGAAAAACATTCCTCATGAAGCTGATTGAGAGAATGCCAAGAGTGTGCGAAGCTGTCATCAAGGCAAAGGGTGGTTACTTTGAATAATCTAAAATCTAAAATATATTTTGATTTGTTCAACACCTTTTTGGTTACTACATGATTCCTTATGTGTTATTTCATAGCTTTGACGTCATCACTATTATTCTACAAATTATTATATATAGATTTTTTTAAATAAAGAAAAACCCTTGAATGAGTAGGTGTGTCCAAACTTTTGACTGGTACTGTATATTCATATCAATATTAAACTACTATTTTATTGTATAGCTGCATAACATTAGTATGTCAATGAGCAATGCCTGTTAAGAACACTGTAAACACACCCAATCGATTTTGAGGAGTACAAACAAAAAACACAAGATCAGTGATTCACTCATCTAGCAGTCCTTCCCTCATTTCCATGTGATATGGCTGAATCCCATTAATCACAAATGTCTTCCTTTTAATAAATATGCAAATGTCTATTAGCCGATTGGTGTTACAGCTAATGTTCCATTAATAAATCATGGGCCTCTTCGATGCATGACTGCCAAGGGTTTAAGCAACAAACACTTAAAATCGAAAACTAGATAATTCAGTCTATAAACAGTAGCTAGTGTGACTAGCTTTACACAACTAGAGCCCAGTTAATGTAATTGAGAAACCTTTTTTGTTGCAGTCAAAGAAGTCTTGTGAATATATGTTTAAGTAACTCATCCACTTTTTAATGAGATCCACTTCAATACAACCCCAGCTCACGGGCACAGCGTGACTTAATATTGAAAAGTATCATAATTTATTTATGAGTGTAATTAGGTCATGATGTCTGACAAGTACAATCCAGCCTTTTTTGAGACCTCTCGGGCCAGGAAGTAGATTGTGGTTATGTTTTATTCAGACATTGAGCACCACATTATTGTTGTGAGCTTCTTATAGCCTTTTAACTCACCCTGTAACCTGCACAGCCCTGTCACAGCACTAAAGGACTTTGCTTCAGTTGACCTTGTATGTTAGCTTCCTGTTACTCGTGGATTATTTAAAGTTTACTTAGAAATGGTAGAGAAATTACATAATACCCTTCCTTGGGTTGCTAGCACCCATCCATATCAGTCATTCACACATACTTTTGAGTAAAATGAAAGGTTAACCTTTTTCATGAGTGGGTAAAGTTAGTTTTACCTTGAGTTGTCTGTCTATGGCAGTAGTGAAAGCATCCACAATAATTCTTTCTTTACTTCCCTTCAAGGTCAACATGCCCAAACATGTATAGCCCACCCAAAAATACTGGATTTCAATTTACTCAATATAGCATTGTCTGCATTGCATGTCCACAAGTGTCGCTAAGTAACATCAATCTGCTAGAATATAGTTTCTGGAGCCAATACTGTAGTCACGTCACATAATTTTGAGTCCGAGTCCCAAATCCCTAGCATTCTAGTCTGAGTTCGAGTCCTTCATACTCAAGCCTAAGTTGAGTCACGAGTTTCCTGCTAGCACTAAAGTTCGCGGTCCAATAATCTTTGAGGCATCGCTTTGTAATGTAGAAAGCTAGCTAGCTAACAATGCTACACATTAGTAGGGCTAGCTAACTAATACAGAAGCTACCCTTTGTTGTATCTAGGGAGACAGACTTTTACCTGACTTTACCTGAAGTCACTACTGGTTGAGTTCATTTCTAGCATTTCAAGATTTAAGGTAACCTTAAGGTATAATTCATTCCACCTAATCATGAAAACAAGTTAAACCATCACTTTAAATGAAAACATGTTTTCTTTGGAATGACTGATAATCTGTAAACCACATCATACTCCTGAACAGCTAATCAAAGGGCTACCCATACCCCTCTTTTACGCTGTTGCTACTCTCTGTTTATCATCTATGCATAGTCACTTTAACTCTACCTACATGTACATATTACCTCAATTACCTCGACTAACCGGTGCCCCCGCACATTGACTCTGTACCAGTACCCCCTGTATATAGCCTCGCTTGTTATTTTACTGCTGCTGTTATTTGTTATTTCTTACTTTTATTTTCTATTTTCTATTTATCTATTTTTCACTTAACACTTGTTTTTTTATTAACTTCTTAAAGCATTGTTGGTCTTGTAAGTAAGAATTTCACTGTAAGGTCTACAGCCATTGTATTCAGCGCATGTGACAAATACAATTTGATTTGATCATACACTTTTGAAAAAAAGGCACCATCTAGAACCTAAAAGGGTTCTTTGCCTGTTCCATAGGAGAACCCTTTGAAGAATCCTTGTTGGTTCCAAGTAAAATAAAATTTTTAGGTTCCATGTAGAACCTTTCCCACAGAGGGTTCTACATGGAACCTAAAATGGTTCTACCTGGAACCAAAAAGGGTTTTTCTATTGGGACAGCCAAAGAATCTTTTTGGAACCCTTGTTTCTGAGTGTAGTGTTGCTGGTCTCCGCAAGAGTGCACTTGTTGAACTTGTCTTCAGACCATTTAGGACTTTTTCAGTATCTTAAATATCACACATTTCCCAAAAGGAAAGAACAAATGAAAAAAATATATTTTCATTATCAGACCATCGAGGTACAAGTGAGATGTGAGGGCTAAACTGCCCGCCTCTGTCTCGTCGCGTGTAATCAATCATGGGCCTTTCCTCAGTCGCTTTGATCTGAAAACAGCTCTAATCTGTGGTCATTGTTGCCATAGTAGATTGTTTGCCAAACTATTACCATAACTGTCAGCCCAAATCAGAAAAATAATCTCATCACTCTGGACAGATGCGGTTCCCCTGCATTATTGATATGGTCATCTCAGAGAGATAGTAAATTATAAAACATAGTTCTATTTACAAAGAGAGATTGGCTGGGTCCTTGAAATTGATTGGGTGGGACAGGCACTTCCAGGAAGTGAGATATAGCCAGTTCAGAAAAAATAACACATTTCCTGTCTTTTTGGGGTCACCTCACCCCATGGGCCTACTTCCTCTCTGAAAATGAATCTCCCAAATACACACAGGACTGAATTCTCAAAGTGCCTCCACTGGCACCCAGGCCCTGACACTTAATATCAGATTTTTACCTTCCTGTTTTTATTCCATATCGGTGTGGCCAGGGTTGACCTTCAGGCAAGGCAATTGGTGTATTAACTCTTGAATGTATTACCACATTCACACACCAACATTTAGCCCACTACTTTGTGTAAGTATACATATCCTTTCGTAGATGCTTTTATATTGGCCAAATTAAATTAAAATGAATCAGACTTGCCCATGTGAGAAAAAAAAACTAGCTACCCTGAGTAGGAAAAGGATTTTAACATTTACATTACTACACATGTTGTACCTTACAGAAAGGTCATGACCCAGATAATGCAATGTATGTTTATTTAACTGCCCTTCCAACTGCATCAGCCTGCCTTTGTATTTTAGTGTGACCAATGGAAAAACTGCAAACTTAGATTACAATGTTTTATAACCAGAAAAGTGTGGAGGCTGATGGTTGGTGTAAACTTTCAGGTTCAACATGTCCCAGATCCTTGAAGAAATTACATGTCTGAAATATTTCCACTTAACTTTTGTGTCACTTAGAGTGTTCCTAGGTACTCAAATGACAAAAAAATTGTCTGACCGGTAGCCAGACTTTCCTTTTTGGAAACATGTGTCCATCGCTGGCACAGGACAAAATTTGGCAAGATACATAACAACCGATTACAAGATCTGGCATATGGAATCACAAACAGCTCCCTACTCAGTGCATCATGTCTGTGCCATCTTCTTCATGGACAAAAAAAAGAAACATGATTGATGTACAGGAGTAATTGCTGGGAATGATCCAGATAAAAAATAAATGGGCAGCAGTACACCTTTGGCTGTGGATGACCCTGCACTGTAAGGGCGTCTTTTGGACATTGCATAGACACAGATATGTAGCACTATCATGGTACTGTGGTAACCTTTAATTTTGCTTTTGCTCAATAGCTATTTTCCCTTCCCTTCCGCTCCTCTTGAACTGTGCACAGGACATGTCAATTTCATTCAGACTAAATAAATATTTCCCTAAAGCCACTGCCTATCTACATCGCTTGAAGCCAAAATTTCCCTTCAGGTGACAACAGCGATAGAGACATAGATCAGTCACAGGACCTACTCTGTCGTCTCAGTCTTCATTCTGTCCTGGGTCCTCAGATTATCAGATTTAGAAGCCATGCACATCTCTGATCTAAGATATAAATGCACAATGAGTGAAGTAAATGTGCTATGTCACAATTGATCATCTTTTGAGTGGAAAATAAATGTCTGAATCAATTAAGTCTTGGCCTGAGCAGCATTTACTCAGGACAGTGGGCAAGCTTGGAATGAAACTCAGGCCTGAGTTTGATACATTTGTCCTTATTATCCCTATTGATGTGTACATTTCTTCAGGCCTGTAACTACATGGACACCAGGCAGTGACAGAGGTACTATGACCTCCTTCAATCCATAATTTACACCTGTTAGTTGACTCCCCCATTGTTTGTGAGTATACTCAGGCTTAAAGGTTAACAAAAGAGAAGCAGGCCAAGCTCTACTGCTGTGACAACGGATCAATGTCAAGTAAATAACCTTTTCTACCTTATTTCCCAAGCAGTATCGATCTGTTTCTTCCCCTCCTTCTCCCCCTCTCCATTCCATCTCTCCTCATGTCTCTTTTCTTTCCAACCAACAAGGGATCCTCAACCATGTTTCATATTAGATGTGTAAAGTGGCATTTTGTGTCAGACCATTTTTTGGTAATTTTCTTTACAATACGGGAGGAGAATAAATTAATTCAGACATGCACGTCTGATTTATTTCCTGAATGAATTTGTTTTCTTTAGCTTGTGTCAGACTGCTCCCGGGTTGCGCAGTGGTCTAAGACACTGCAAGAGGTGTAACTATACTACCTGGTTTGAATCTAGGCTGTATCACATCCGGCCGTGATTTGGAGTCCAATAGGGTGGCGCACAATTGGCCCAGCGTCGTCCGGTTTTGGCCGGTGTAGGCCGTAAAAAAAGTACTTCATTTTGAGTTGTAAAGAAAATCTAAATTGAACCATTTCTACATGTCATGGGTTGGGGATCCTTTCAGGCTTTTCTACCTCATTTAGTCTCTTGGTTAGATTATGATCCATCATCTGGTTCATACAGAATACCAGATAGAGAGATGGTGAGTTTGCTACTTCATTTGAAGCAATAACGTAACAACCTTGTAACATGTCCCTGCGATCAGATCATCCTGTCATGTTATGTTTATGGAAATACATGAGAAGAGTGGGATTTGAATTTGAAATGTTACTAAGCCGTTTTAGGCTTGTGTTAAATGTTGAACCAACATTGTTTTAGAAATCATCATGTCAAACCCACATTAACCTGTGTAGTGAGATCTACTTACATGGCCAAATAAAAAGCCAAGATGGGATCGGATCCTAAATGCCTAAAAACTCTGCACCCTTGTTTTCTTTGTGAGGATTGGTGTCCAGTGAACTGGCATTGCTTTCCCTAGGCCTGTGCAGATCCCACTCCAACTTGAGTGACCATCAATCCTTTTCCTTGTGATGACACTGCACTAAGGCCAGCCTGATAAATGTGCCCTGTGCTGTGACTCTTTCACCGGCTAATACAAGCAAGTGTTAGGTTGTAAGCTTTTAGGCTCACACTTTCTTTAACGGCATGTTGCTCATCAGATAAATGATGGCTTGCTATTAGTGACTAATGAATAACACAATTAGGCACTGATTACCCTAGTAATAACCTTTCTTCCATCAACTAGAGAACTATATCCCCTAATGCTCATTCCCTTGATTTGGTAATTCGCCTTTAAATAAATGAGACCTGAAATACCTCAATATATCTATCTATAATGTACCATATTATACCATAATGGACAAATACAGCTGAGTAACTCCAGACACAACAGAGTCCTCTTAGAGGCCTGTCTGGCTGGGTTAATACTCTGTGGAAATGTGTCCTCAGTTGAACTTGTAAACACAGTTGTGTACATCTGTGCCCCAGACACAGTTAGATCCTGAACCTCTATTGATTTTCTCAGGCAACAACAGGGGAGCCAGATAGTAGTGAAACAGAGGTTGAATAGGAGTGTGTTCTCGCCCTTATGTTACAAGAGCACCTAGATCTGTGACATGGTCAGAACAAACAGAATTAGTAGTGAGAGAAAATCTCAAACAACAAAATTGAATGAACATACATACATAGTGAGATGGTTGTTGGGTAAGAATATACTGAGCATTTACTTAAAGGTACCGCTTACAGGTCTGGACTTTTGGCACAATGTCAAAGCCGGTGGAAGTGAGAGTAATTGCATTCCTGCACTTGAAAGCGCTTTATCTTGTGCACAATACTCTACGAGCGTGCTCGACTGACAGCTGTCAGGAGTGCCTGCTCAGAATTGCATGGACTCACCTTTGACGTCACAGACGAAAACGTTTGGACTCCCGTGGAGAAGAATTGATAGCCGCGACAATTCTGTAGAATTTAATCTCAACATGCTGTATCTTTGTTAACATTTGTCCAACAACTTAAATATTATTCTGCTGTGGAGTTGTATAATCATGTAAACATTAGTGCTAGCAGCAAACTCCTCACATCCAATTCAGTACACAGCTAACATGACATTAGAAAATGCTGAGTTCAATAATGGAAATTGACATCTCACGCTCATTAGCTAGTAAACCAAAGATAGCTTATAGCTTTGGTCAAAATTGCTTTCAGTTGCAGCAACTGTTTTGTCATGACACAGATGTTGGCTAAACTAAAGTACAAACGTCAACCAGCATTTGAAAATGACATACAGTACCAGTCAAAAGTTTAGACACACCTACTCGCTTTTCTTTGTTTTTACTTTTTTCTACATTGTAAAATGATAGTGAAGACATCAAAACAATTAAATAACACATATGGAATCATGTAGTAACCAAAAAAGACTTCAACAAATCAATATATGTTTTATATTTGAGATTCTTCAAAGTAGCCACCCTTTGCCTTCATGACAGCTTTGCACACTCTTGGCATTCTCTCAACCAGATTCATGAGGTAGTCACCTGGAATGCATTTCAATTAACAGGTGTGCCTTGTTAAAAGTTAATGTGTGGAATTTCTTTCCTTCTTATTGCGTTTGAGCCAATCAGTTGTGTTGTGACAAGGTAGGTGTGGTATACAGAAGATAGCCCTATTTGGTAAAAGACCAAGTCCATATTATGGCAAGAACAGCTCAAATAAGCGAAGAGAAACGACAGTCCATCATTACTTTAAGACATGAAAGTCAGTCAATGAGGAAAATTTGAAAGTTTCTTCAAGTGCAGTCGCAAAAAACATTAAGCTCTATGATGAAACTTGCTCACATGAGGAGCGCCACAGGAATGGATGACCCAGAGTTATCTCTGCTGCAAAGGGTAAGTTCATTAGAGTTACCAGCCTCAGAAATTGCAGCCCAAATAAATGCTCACAGAGTTTAAGTAACAGACACATCTCAACCTCAACTGTTCAGAGGAGACTGCGTGAATCAGGCCTTCATGGACGAATTGCTGCAAAGAAACCACTACTAAAGGAACTAATAAGAAGAAGACTTGCTTGGGCCAAGAAACATGAGAAATGGACATTAGACTGGTGGAAATATGTCCTTTGGTCTGATGAGTCCAAATGTGAGATTTTTTTGTTCCAACCACCGTGTCTTTGTGAGATGCAGAGTAGGTGAACAGATGATCTCCGCATGTGTGGTTCCCACTGTGAAGCATGGAGGAGGAAGTGTGATGTTGTGGGGGTGCTTTGTTGGTGACACTGTCTGTGATTTATTTAGAATTCAAGGCACACTTAACCAGCATGGCTACCACAGCATTCTGCAGTGATACGCCATCCCATCTGGTTTGCACTTAGTGGGACAATAATTTGTTTTTCAACAGTACAATGACCCAACACACCTCCAGGCTGTGTAAGGGCTATTTGACCAAGAAGGAGAGTGATGGAGTGCTGCATCAGATGACCTGGCCTCCACAATCTCCTGACCTCAACCAAATTGAGATGGTTTGGGATGACTTGAACCGCAGAGTGAAGGAAAAATAGCCAACAAGTGCTCAGCATGTGTGGGAACTCCTTCAAGAGAGAATGCCAAGAGTGTGCAAAGCTGTCATCAAGGCAAAGGGTGGCCACCTTGAAGAATCTAAAATCTAAAATATATTTGGACTTTTGACTGATACTGTAAATATATCAATATATTATATTATATTACATTTGAACCCAAGCTAGTGCCAGAAATGTTCATACTTTAGCAATAAAAACGATTTTGCAAATGACAGCTGTTTACTTCATTACTAGCGATATGGGCCTGTATTTCATAAACACCATTGTATTAATAAGATGATCAAATCAGTGGTTTAGTTTTTCTTCAGATGTATACAAACACCCCCCAACAATGAATCATCAAACTCCACCACCCACAAATCAACATCCTGGTATATCCAACCTTTTAGACAGTTTCTGTAGTAGCAGTAACATTACTGTCGTCCTATCTCTATCATCTGAGTGACATTTTGTTGTACAATGTGGCAGTAGCTAGTTCTTCTGTCTTTGGCATAGAATGTTTTTTTAAATAAGAATAGAATATGTTTCTAAACACTTCTACGTTAATGTGGATGCTACCATGACTACATATACTGTAATCCTGAGTGAATCGTGAATAATGATGAGTGAGAAAGTTACAGACACAAATATCATACCCCCACAAAAATGATTGTGATGGTGACAGGATAGCATGTCTTGGGGGTATGACATTTGTGCATCTGTACAGTTCTTACTCTTCATTATTCACGATTAATTCAGGAGCATGACTTGCTCATTAACTTGCTCGAGTGACTTGCTCATTAACGAATGCCTACATAGCCAGCTAACTACCTAGCTAGTTAACTAGCTACATGCTGAAGCTTGCTAGCTAACTAGCTGCATTGCAGAGACCGACATGGATCTATGAAGATGTGATTTGTAAACATACTGACAGATTCTGAATAGGGAATTCATGCTTAGCAACTTGCTAACAACCTTGCCAACTACCTCGGCTAGCTAGTTAGCTTCCTCGGCCAGCTTTCTACGAGTCATCAAAATATATAACGCTTTCCTCGAACATAGTATGATTTAACATTAGATGACAAGCGAGATAGATAGAGACAGTGCATTCTGGAAGTATTCAGACACCTTGACTTTTTCCACGTTTTGTTACGTTACAGCCTTATTCAAAAATGTATTAAATTGTTTTTTTACCTATCAATCTACACACAATACACCATAATGACCAAGCAAAAACAGGTTTTTAGGCATTTTTGCAAATGTATTAAAAAAAAAACTAAAATATCACATTTACTTAAGTACTCAGACCCTTTACTCAGTACTTTGTTGAAGCAGCTTTGGCAGCGATTACAGCCTCGAATATTCTTGGGTATGACGCTACAAGCTTGGCACCTGTAATTGGGGAGTTTGTCCCATTCTTCTCCGCAGCTCCTCTCAAGCTCTGTCAGGTTGGACAGGGAGCGTCGATGCACAACTATTTTTAGGTCTCTCCAGAGATGTTCAATAGGGTTCAAGTCTGGGCTCTGGCCGGGCCACTCAAGGACATACAGAGACTTGTCGCGAAGCCACTCCTGCGTTGTCTTGGCTGTGTGCTTAGGGTCCTTGTCATATTGGAAGGTGAACCTTCGCCCCAGTCTGAGGTCCTGAGCACTCTGGAGCAGGTTTTCATCATGACAAAGTGTTCAATCTTGGTTTCATCAGATCAGAGAATCTTGTTTCTCATGGTCTGGGAGTCCTTTAGGTGCCTTTGTGCAAACTCCAAGCGGGCTGTCATGTGTCTTTTACTGAGGAGTGGCTTCCTTCTGGCTACTCTACCATAACATCCTGATTGGTGGAGTGCTGCAGAGATGGTTGTCCTTCTGAAAGGTTCTCCCATCTCCACAGAGGAACTCTGGAGCTCTGTCTGAGTGACCATGGGGTTCTTGGTCACCTCCCTAACCAAGGCCCTTCTCCCCCGATTGCTCAGTTTGTCCATGCGGCCAACTCTAGGAAGAGTCTTGGTGGTTCCAAACTTCTTCCATTTAAGAATGATGGATGCCACTGTGTTCTTGGGGACCTTCAATACTGCAGAAATGTTTTGGTACCCTTCCCCAGATCTATGCCTCAACACAATCCTGTCTCGGAGCTCTACGGTCAATTGCTTGGTTTTTGCTCTGACATGCACTGTCAACTGTGGGACCTTATATAGACAGATGTGTGCCTTTCCAAAACATGTCCAATCAATTGACTTTACCACAGGTGTGAACCCTTTCCGAATGCACTGTAGACAGACAGACAGACAGACAGACAGACAGACAGACAGACAGACAGACAGACAGACAGACAGACAGACAGACAGACAGACAGACAGACAGACAGACAGACAGACAGACAGACAGACAGACAGACAGACAGATCACCAACTGAGTGTATTCCCATTACGGTCTATCAGTTGCCGAATAAGCTGCTATCCACTCCATCCTTATCATCCTGGTCTTTCCACAACCCTTATTCTTTTTGCTGGTAGTTTTCTGTCTGTATGCTGTCGACATGATGGTCTTTGCTGAAACTTTTTCCCCTCCTCTCTGTAATGTCGTCCTGTTCTGGGGTGACTGTCTGGGTCTGGGGTCCTAGGAGAGGCAAGTAGCCACACATCTTACGTAAGAGCGCACAGGCCAAATTTCCCTCCCAAATCGTACTCGCCCACTGTCATTCCACCAGCTGCCAGAGAGGCAAAACTGGGGTCTGAATTTATCATATAGTGCAATCTTAAAAGCATTTTATTATCTGATCCTTGCCACTTTATTATGACTATTTAGAGCTATTTGAATGAAAAATTATACGTATTGTACCTTTAAGTTACATAGAAGAAATGACATCATTGCATGCTAGATCAGACATGACTGCCTTAGAGCCTTGGATATGGTGAAAGTCAGGGCTAAGGTTAGAATGATCTCCATCAGGTATGATAATTATTATATAGAATAATAGATGCTGTGGTTCTCTAGGTTTCAATATCTCTGAATAGTATATTTAATTTAGACATCTTGACATGGGAACATACAGTGAGTGACATTGGGCAGAGGTCAGAAAACAAAAGAAAGGAGGCACAGAGGGGGCCCTTGGGTATAGTTATTCTGGAGACCAAGTGTCTTTGCTAAAGGTCCAGTGACAAAGAGCACCTGCTGGTGTCACACAGCCTCTGAGGGTATGGTGTTATGGTGGTGGGGGTTGGGGTGAGAAGGGTACAGAGTTCAGAGGAGTTATGGATTCAGGGATTATTTCAGTGATATGATTGATCCTTGTTACTTGAGGCATCTTGAAGACCACCAATGTTGCAGTTTTTTGTGAGCTTAACTTGTCTGTCCCTTATTATTGAATGACAAATAATAAAAAATAAAAGACAAATTATATTGGTTTACAGTCCACTAGGTAATTAAAAAGGCTATTACATAGCACATGAAATGACAATTGGGATAGTCTTTAGTTCAAATGAGCCAGTAATCAGTGGCCTACAACTATTTTGCCAATACATGCATAGAATTGCAATCAAGGCAAGTATTTTTGCAATTTTTAGCAAATATTTCTACTCTCGTAGACGGAATTTGTATTTCCTTTTTGGAAGATTATATTTTGTTTACAAATGCATCGTTAAATCAGTCTGGTGAATAAAATATTACATATACAGTACATCTGAAATGACATCTTAATCTCAAAAGAGAGTCCTGGAGAGGAAATCTGTGTCACTGGATGTTCCTCAGTGAAATGGTGACCTTAGGTAAGATTTCTGGTGGATAACATTAGTGTCAAAATTGACATATAGCGGTCTCCCATTACTGAAGGTTACTGCTCTTCATTTTCTTATATCAATCCTAATAACCAGATTGTTCCAATGTAACAAAACACAGAAGATAGAGGATAAGTCATGTTTCCTACTATGTGGTTCATTCTATTCATGTGTGTTCACTGAGCATTTACATTCTATGGGAGCTTAAAACAAAGGAACATTAATATTATTGTTCACCAATTCTAAATGTTGTTGCAAATGTATTTTGTTGTTAAAGTTTCTTATGTATCATGCTATAGTTGGACTTGGGTATCATTGCTTATTTTCTTTTTTAAACCGCACTAGAACATTCTATTAAGTGAAGCCCCCAGGTTTTGATTAAAAAAAGTTATCTGGGGTCCAAGGTCATTGACCTGCTCAGTAGCTGTCTCAATTCCACCTCAGGGCACCTGCTAAAGTCAGACCTCTTTTAGAATGCCCATATCGTGGCTTGCCATTGGTTATTTTCAGCGGCGATAAGTGATCCCAGTGAACCCAGAGGTCTGATGCTGCTTTGTTTTTTTTGGCCAGAAGTCAAATGCCATAGCATTGCCCCAGGATAACAGCCTTCAAAGTCAAACTCTACTTAGGCATCCATTGAAATAAGACCCCCAGGCCCAGCCAAGGATGCAAAGCCAGCTCATGGCAAGCTGTAACTCACACACCAGCCAAGTGGCGGCTGCACACATACGCACACACGTGTTCTCTCACTTGTGAAATAACTCCCTTTTTTAGGTCGAAGTACAGTTAACTGTTGTGATTCAGAGAGCTCATTAGGTTCCACATTGCAGACAGTGTCAAGAGGAATGTTTATTCTACTCCAGATTTGTCTTATTTACTGACATCCATAGACTTCCATAGAAATACAGTATATAGATGCAGCATTTTATGGCTTTCTAACCCTCTATGTTATACTGTACTGACAATATTGGTTATAAATAAGTGACTTGTCTTGCAAACTATTACAGACTACAAAGGGAAGCACAGCCACAAGCTGCCCAGTGACATGAACCTACCAGACACACTAAATTAATTAGAGGCAGGTAACACTGAAACATGCATGAAGAGCACCAGCTGTTCTGGACGACTGTGTGATCACACTCTCCGTAAACAGGTCAACATTCACAAGGCTGCAGGACCAGACGGATTAACAGGATGTGTACTCCGAGCATACGCTGACACACTGGCAAGTGTCTTCACTGACATTTTCAACCTGTCCCTGAATGAGTCTGTAATACCAACATGTTTCAAGCAGACCACCATAGTCTCTGTGCCCAAGAACACTAGGGTAACCTGCCTAAATTACTACTGACCCGTAGCACTAACGTCTGTAGCCATGAAGTGCTTCGAAAGGCTGGTCATGACTCAGATCAACACCATCATCCCAGAAACCCTAGACCCACTATCATTTGCATACCGCCCCAAAAGATCCACAGATGATGCAATCTCTATTGCACTCAACACTGCCATCTCCCACCTGGACAAAAGGAACACCTATCTGAGAATGCTATTCATTAATTACAGCTCAGCGTTCAACACCATAGTGCCCACAAAGCTCATCACTAAGCAAAGGACCCTGGGACTAAACACCTCCCTCTGCAACTGGATCCTGGACTTCCTGATGGACAACCCCCAAGTGGTAAGGGTAGGGAACAACACATCCGCCACGCTGATCCTCGACAAGGGGGGCCCCTCAGGGGTGCTTGCTCAGTCCCCTCCTGTACTCCCTGTTCACTCATGACTGCATGGCCAGGCACGACTCCAACACCATCATCAAGTTTGCCGATGACACAACAGTAGTAGGTCTGATCACCGACAATGATGAGACAGCCTATAGGGAGGAGGTCAGAGACCTGGTCTTGTGGTGCCAGGACAACAACTTCTACCTCAACATGATCAAGACAAAGGAGAAGATTGTGGACTACAGGAAAAGAAGGACCGAGCACACCACCATTCTCATCGACAGGGCTGTAGCAGAGCAGGTCGAGAGCTTCAGGTTCCTTGGTGTCCACATCACCAACAAACTATCATGGTCCATCACACCAAGACAGTCATGAATAGGGCACGACAAAGTCTATTCCCCCTCAGGAGCCTGAAAAGATTTGGCATGGGTCCTCAGATCCTCAAAAGGTTCTACAGCTGCACCATCGAGAGCATTCTGACTGGTTGCATCACTGCCTGAATTGGCAGCTGCTCAGCCTCCGACCGCAAGGCACTACAGAGGGTAGTGCATACGGCCCAGTACACCACTGGGGCCAAGCTTCTTGCCATCCAGGACCTCTATATCAGGCGGTGTCAGAGGAAGGCCCTAAAAATTGTCAAAGACTTCAGCCATAGACTGTTCTCTCTGCTACGGCACGGCAAGCAGTACCGGAGAGCCAAGTTGAGGTCCAAAAGGCTTCTTAACAGCTTCTACCCCCAAGCCGTAAGACTCCTGAACAGCTAATCAAAGGGCTACCCAGACCCCTGTTTTACGCTGTTGCTACTCTCTGTTTATCATATATGCACAGTCCCTTTAGCTCTACCTACATTTACATATTACCTCAATTACCTCACTTGCAGGAGTGGCCTTGCTTGTTATTTTACTGCTGCTGTTTAATTATTTGTTACTTTCATTTTTTATTTTCTATTTTTTACTTAACACTTATTTTTTTAAATTGTATTCTTAACTTCTTAAAGCATTGTTGGTTGGTTAAGGGCGTGTAAGTAAGAATTTCACTGTAAGGCCTACACCTGTTGTATTTGGCGCATTTGACAAATACAATTTGATTTGATTTGACAGGGGGATACATGTTGTACTCATTCTCTCCCACCTTCTGGCTCAGTTCTGGTCTGGGTTGTTCACTTCCTTTTCCTGTTCTCCACAACCCTCCACACACACACCCAATATACAGGAAATGGAGTCTGGCCTCTTGACAGATTGTGACACACACGTGTGCTAGCGGAAGACAGGGCCATGGACCACAAAGAGCCACTCTGGGTCTAGGACTGTGATAACATCAGAAAGGGGAGCAGAGCAGGGGTGAGGTGTCTACAGGAAGGGAACAGGCTTGTGAAGGAAGGCCCATATAATGACACTTATCTCCCTGAGGAGCCAGGAGGCTGGGTGTCGCCTCCCCTTTGTCTCTGTGCCTTGCCAGAGAATGGGCAACATGGACCTACACTATGTTTGTCATTACAACTTACAACTTAATCTGTGTCCTGACTCTGTGTCACATTATATACTGTACCTCACAAAATGATTGTGACCTAAGATAGAAAGTAGATAGTAGTAATAGGGTGCAATAACCTGGAGGTACACAATCACCTGGCTGTATATAAATGAACACTGTATTGATATACAAATACAAATGAGTGTCTTTTGTCAGGGAGAAATAACTGTTTCGGTTAAAGGGGTTTTAGTAGTGAAATGGACTGTAAAACATGAACAATTTTTAAAAATAATTATTTCCTTGTTGTCTTTGTGACGATATTCAAGTTCTTATTACTGTAGTATAGCTCCCGGTTGAATAAAACATATTGGGTTTACCTTAAGGAATAGTGTTTCCTGTTGCATAGAGCCCCTCAAATGTTTTCCTTAGGTAAGGGCAAACTTAAGTGGTTTTACTGTAGTTTGAAGGCATGTATGGCAAAAAGAGTCTCTGGTTACCATGGAGATGGGCGGCCTGGTTCACGGACTGAAAGTCTCGCCAAAAACATCGATATATAGCTATATGATATCCATACTGAATAAAGCACTTTGGGGACCTCATAGGCACCCAGAACTTAATTTAAGGGGAAAATTACATTAAAATGTTTTGTGCAACTGACTTAAAGTGGAACTGATAGCGTTTTAACTCCTTTACAGATATGAAACAAACAGACAATCATGATATTAGTAAAAAATATCAAGTTTCCAGTGTCCAGTTTATGCTACAAAACCATAAAGATTTTAAAAATAGGTTCTATTTGACTCAACATTCTATGACGTACACAAAGGCATTGTTGGCAGAATAGATGGATGCAGTTTAATGCATAATATAATTCATCAATACAATTATTGGGAGTCCCAAAAAATATTGCTATCTGGTTGTAAATCACAGCTGGAGTGGTACATTGTTTGCTGCCTCCATTTGGGATGCACTGTTTCAGTTTCAATGACTCAATATTTTGGACAAAAACTGACAAATGTAACTAAGGCTGGGAATGTCAATACAATCAAACTAGCAAGGGCAATGATCACAAGTCAGTCATAATGTGGCTAATATGCTAGAATATCTATTTATGTAGCAAGCTAAAAACATGGAGCCTAACATTACCTAGATAGCTAGGTAGCTGCTAGGAGGAGTCATGTCATGCCATTGGAGAAGTGGGTGAGTGACTGACTTTTTCCCCACATATAATTTTTCAGTGGCTATATACAGCTAGAGAAGCAGATGTCATTTGGTTAGCTAGCAAGAACTTGAACGACTGTTATCCAATTAACATATCTCTTGTGTTCGCAAATTTACTCTGGCTATCTACTCCGATATTTCAGAGCACTCTCATCTGAGTGTGCCAGAGCGTAGAATAACTGATGAATTTACGAATGCACAACACCTGCTGAATATGACCGGTGTGAGTAAACAAAGGCAAAACAAGTAATAGTTTGTCACAAAAACTCTGCTATGGCAAGTAAAATGGTCAAAGTGAGGTGTTCTCTCATTTGTTTCTGGAAGTAGCTCGCTAGCAAGCTAGCCAACTTTAGCCAGATAGCTTGGGTGCTTGGTTGGAACAAGCATGTATTGGCAGGCAAGCTGCAGAAGGACAAGCAGGCTACAATTCTGTATCGTTTATCAGTTGAATATTGACAGCCAACTAGCTGAAAAAGTTAATCTAATGTTCCTTTGTTATATTTTCTTGCTCTGGCTAGCGTTAGTTGTTGATCTTGTTGTTGTTGATGTGCATAACTGAGCGAGAGAGAGTCTACCTTTGATCAATAGGATTGTAAAGTTCCCAAATGTAAGAGGACTCCTGTGGTGTTTGCATATTTGCAGAAATCCATTCAGGTGTATTTTGTGGCTTTTGGAGTATGCGTTCTAATGATCTAAAGTCGCGCTGTTGCAACTGCCTGTAAACACACAGTCCAGTTCAAAGTGAATAATGGTAGGCCTGTGTGGCAAATGACTTGTTTGTATGAAGGCCTACTGTAGCTCTGATTAGCTATAGCGTACCGGTCTGCTTTTGGGGGATTTTATTTACTGCAGTGTCTACTAATTGTCCAAACGCACAGCTGCTTTCCCACTCTATATTGCTATAGCATTTTCATAAATGCCTTAGTATATGTCATTCCCAAACATTCTAAGAATTTATGAAAATGTGAAAATGACCATATCTAAGTGCTCGCTTGTCAGAAAATGTTTTTAAAAAGTGTCATATTTTTCCTGGGGGTGTATATGGATAGGTTTTAATAAGATTTCATGTTGCTAAAGTGCTGTCAGTTCCACTTACAAATGTAACTTTAAGTGAAAAGACAAGGGGGAAATGAATTCAAGATGCTTTATGAATCTTCGCCAAGTACTGTCCTTTTGTACTTTGGACAAAAAAAGTCTAAACTTTTGAAATTCCAAAGTCCTAAATTCATGGGCAATAATTCTGTTCCATGTAGTGCCTAAATTGGAACGCAGTGGCTGTAAAGTAAACTGCTATACATGACGTCAGAGCTCAGGCTCTGCGCTTCACAGTTCTGTATGGGTTTTGACTGACAGCCATTCTGAACTTGAGCACCACTCGCGACATGAAGTTTCCCCCATCCCTCCTGATTATTGGGCAACTTTTGCAAATGTTTTTTAGTCTGAGTGAGGGAAATGCTGTAAATTAACAGGACTCAATGTATTTTGAAAGTTGAGACGTTTCGGATCAAGCTGCAGTTGATGAATTTATGAAATTTCTTCTTCTAATTATTGATAAACATGCACCTGTTAAGAAACTGACTGTTAGAACTGTTAAGGCTACATGGATTGATGAGGAATTGAAAAACTGTATGCTGAAAGACATGGGGAAAAAGGAGTGGCTAATAAGTCTGGCTGTTCATCTGACTGGTTTACTTACTGAAAATTGAGAAATTATGTGACTAAACTCAACAAAAATAAGTTATTTTGTTCAGTTTAGTCACATAATTTCTCAATTTGCAGTAAGTAAGCCACTTTATTATGAAGCCAAGATCAATGATATAAAGAATGATGGAACAAAAACTTTGGAGTACTTTAAATAAAATTATGGTCAGAAAGACAAATTCAACTCCATCTTTCATTGAATCAGATGGCTTATTCATCACAAAACCATTTGATGTTGCCAATTATTTTAACGTTTATTTCATTGGCAAAGTGGGCAAACGTAGGCAGGAAATGCCCACGACAAAAAGTGAGCAATTATATTCATGCATAAAAAACAAATAATGAAAGAAAAGCAGTGCAAGTTTGAATTTTGTAACGTTAGTGTGGAAGAGGTGGAAAATTATTGTTAACGATCAATAATGACAAACCTCCTGGCATTGACAACTTAGATGGAAAGCTACTGAGGGTGGTGGCTGACTCTTTATCCATTCCTATCTGAGCCTGGAGGAAAGTCTTTGTCCTCAGGGCTGGAGGGAAGCCAAAGTAATTCCGCTACCCAAGAGTGGTAAATCGGCCTTTACTGGTTCTAACAGCAGACCTATAAGTTTGCTGCCAGCTCTTAGCAAACTGTTGGGAAAATTGTGTTTGACCAAATACAATGCTATTTCTCTGTAAACAAATTAACAACAGACTTTCAGCATGCTTATAGAGAAGGGCACTCAACATGTACTGCACTGACACAAATGACTGATGATTGGTTGAAAGAAATTGATAATAAGAAGGTTGTGGGAACTGTACTGTTAGATTTCAGTGCAGCCTTTGATATTATTGACCATAACCTGTTGTTGAAAAAACTTAAGTGCTATGGCTTTTCAACCTCTGCCAGAGATATCTATCTAATAGAACTCAAAGGGTTTTCTTTAATGGCAGCGTCTCTAATGTCAAACATGTAAAGTGTGGTGTACCGCAGGGCAGCTCTCTAGGCCCTCTACTCTTTTATAATTTTACCAATGACCTGCCACTGGCATTAAACAAAGCTTGTGTGTCCATGTATGCTGATGATTCAACCGTATATGCATCAGCAACCACAGCTAATGAAGTCACTGAAACCCTTAACAAAGAGTTGCTGTCTGTTTTGGAATGGGTGGCCAGGTCCTGAACATCTCTAAAACTAAGAGCATTGTATTTGGTACAAATCATTCCTTAAGTGCTAGACCTCAGCTGAATCTGGTAATGAATGGTGTGGCGGTTGAACAAGTTGAGGAGACTAAATTACTTGGCGTAACCTTAGATTGTAAACTTTCATGGTCAAAACATATAGATTCAATGGTTGTAAAGATGGGGAGAGGTCTGGCCGTAATAAAGAGATGCTCTGCTTTTTTGACACCACACTCCAAAAAGCAAGTTCTGTCTAATCTTGATTATTGTCCAATCGTGTGGTCCAGTGCTGCAAGGAAAGACCTAGTTAAGCTGCAGCTGGCCCAGAACAGAGCGACACGTTTTGCTCTTAATTGTAATCAGAGGGCTGACATAAATACTATGCATGCCAGTCTCTCTTGGCTAAGAGTTAAGGAGAGACTGACTGCGTCACTTCTTCTTTTTATAAGAAACATTAATGTGTTGAAAATCCAAAATTGTTTGCATACTCAACTTACACACAGCTCTGACACACACACTTATCCCACCAGACATGCCACCAGGGGTCTTTTCATAGTCCCTAAATCCAGAACAAATTAAAGAAAGCGTACAGTATTATATAGAGCCCTTATTGCATTGAACTTCCATCTCATATTGCTCAAATAAACAGCAAACCTGGTTTCAAAAAACAGATAAAGCAACACCTCGTGGCACAACGCCTCTCCCCTATTTGACCTAGATAGTTTGTGTGTATGCATTGATATGTAGGCTATGCGTGACTTTTTAAAAATGTATGTAGTTCTGTCCTTGAGCAGTTCTTGTCAAATGATGTTCTGTATTATGTCATTCTGTATTATGTGTCATATTTTGTGTGGACCCCAGGAAGAATAGCTGCTGATTTTGCAACAGCTAATGGGGGTCCTAATAAAATACCAAATAATAAATACTGCTTTGATGTCATACAAGCAACCCAAAAATCCCAAGTCCAAATGTGGACTTAACAATTCCATATCATAGAACTCATGCCATAAACAGTGTCCACGTTTATGATCACTATGTTTGATGTACAGTTACAAGATGACATGGTGTCATACCCTGGGTAGTTCTGAACAGAATGAGCCTATGTTTGTCTATTGTGAAGAAGATTCGCTGTGGCACACTCACCTGAATGTACTCATGACTCCTTTCTATGCACACCAAAATTACGAACTGGTTCTCTGAATTGATATATGAAAGCCTAACACTGTAAGATTGTAAAAACAAGCTTTCAAATGTTGCCCACCTAACCCAAATTGCGATTTATAATGGACAGTTTTTGGATTGCGTAAACAACAACAGTTATTGTGTGATGGCGGTGATGCGGGGTTGTGTTCCAAACAAAACAACTACAAGTGTGCTTGCTTTAGTGCCTCAATGGCACAGATAGAGAGCGCAAATAAGCACCTTTATGTTGAAGACTCTTGAAATTACTTAGGAACTGTGCACACTTTGGAGAGGTGTGTGGCTACTTGGACACATCAGTTAGTCCTCTCACTCAAACCCTTGTAATTGTTTTGTCATATGTTGCACCTACCCCACATTTTCCAGGAATATTTGTATCGAGTTACTGAATGTATCCAGAATATTTTTAGATTTAGTTATCAACAAATGAAGCTTAAAGTACAGTAAATGTAAAATGCACATAAAATCAAGTGTAATGTTTTGATTCAGTCTTGTGTCAGGTGAACTGTTAATTTTCCCTTAATCTCCTAACTGTTCCCTTTCAATTGCTACCATGGTTATAAATATGCTTTCTACATTTATTCTGCAAGAAAAAAACATTTCAATTTAATCGATATAGGCCAATTCCCATGAGTGTAAAGGGTTAACCTGGAGAAACTTAACCTAGAGTGAATTCAACCTGCATTTCCGAAAGTGGTAAATCATGGCAGTGTGTTTACTCATTTAAGGGTTTTTCTTTATTTGTACTATTTCCTACATTGTAGAATAATAGTGAAGACATCAATACTATGAAATAACCAAAAAAGTGTTAAACAAATCAAAATGGATTTTATATTTGAGGTTATTCAAATAGCCACCCTATGCCTTGATGACAGCTTTGCACCCTCTTGGCATTCTCTCAACCAGCTTCACCTGGAATGCTTTTCCAACGGTCTTGAAGGAGTTCCCACATATGCTGAGCACTTGTTGGCTGCTATTCTTTCACTCTGAAGTCCAACTCAAACCATCTCAATTTGGCTGAGGTCAGGGGGATTGTGGAGGCCAGGTCAACGGATGCAGCAATCTATCACTCTCCTTCTTGGTAAAATAGTTCTTGCACAGCCTGAAGGGGTGTCCTGTTGAAAAACAAATGATATTCCCACTAATCCCAAACCAGATGGGATGGCGTATTGCTGCAGAATGCTGTGGTAGCCATGCTGGTTAAGTGTGCCTTGCATTCTAAATAAATCACAGACATTGTCACCAGCAACGCACCCCCACACCATAACACCTCCTCCATGCTTCACGGTGGGAAATACACATGCCAAGATCATCCGTTCACTCTCACAAAAACACAGCGGTTGGAACCAAAAATCGAAAATTTCCAACAGTCTAATGTCCATTGCTCGTGTTTCTTGGCCCAAACAAGTCTCTTCTTCTTATTGGCGTCCTTTAGTTGTGGCAATTCGACCATGAAGGTCTGATTCACACAGTCTCCTCTGAACAGTTGATGTTGAGATGTGTCTGTTACTCTGTGAAGCATTTATTTGGACTGCAATTACTGAGGCTGGTAACTCTAATGAACTTATCCTCTGCATCAGAGGTAACTCTGGGTCTCCCTTTCCTGAGAGCCAGTTCAATCAATTACGCTTGATGGTTTGTGCGACTGCACTTGAAAGTTTCAAAGTTCATAAAATATTCCGTATTGACTGACCTTCATGTCTTCAATTAATGATGGACTGTAATTTCTCTTTGCCTATTTGAGCTGTTCTTGCTGTAATGTGGATTTGGTCTTTTACCAAATAGGGCTATCTTCTGTATATCCCCCTACCTTCTCACAACACAACTGATTGGCTCAAACACATTAAGAAGGAAAGAAATTCCACAAATTAACTTTTAACAAGGCACACCTGTTAATTGAACTGTATTCCAGGAGACTACCTCATGAAGCTGGTTGAGAGAATACCAAGAGTGTGCAAAGCTGTCATGAAGGCAAAGGGTGGCTATTTGAATAATCTCAAATATAAAATATATTTTGATTTGTTTAACACTTTTTTGGTTACTACATGATTCCATATGTGTTATTTCATAGTTTCTATGTCTTCACTATTATTCTGCGGTTGAAAAATATATGGCAAATAGAAACCCAATATGAACGGTGCTAAGCGATACTGTATCTCTTTACACCATCCATATTGGATTTCTATTTGCCATACATTTTTCAACTGTGCTGTGATGTTTCACAAAAGTTCTGAACCTTTCATGGCAGTGTGTTAGATGCAGGCTGTAAAGTAAACTGCCTGACATCTCCCAGCTGAGACAATATACCTTCCTGTTCCCGTTTATTCTGCCACTTCCCCTCTTTTTGGGCCTGTAAATCTGTAATGGAAAGAAGAAACCAGAGGAACTGATTAATTGGCCTAACAAGGTTTTCCGCTTCAATGATGCTCTGTTATTATCTGGCTTTACTTAAAGGGGTAATCCGCAATAGAAACAATAACAAAGCGTTTTACCCACCCGTTTCGGTAAAAAGCTGAGGGATGGGGCTGGAGAAATGTAACCACTCTCAAATTCATAAACAGAGCTATGAATGTAAGGACTGACCATCCATGATAACAAGCCTATATTTTGGGGTCTGATTGGGTACAACAGTTGCAGTGGCGATTTTAGTGGGGCAAACTAAAAAACATTTGTTTTTATGCAGGCCAGCAAAACGTTCATTGCACTATAACGGGAACAAATGGTGTCCACAAACTGTTAGGGCCTACATAAAGCTGTCCCAACAGCAGAGCTTTCTTTTCAGCACAATGGAGTGAATCCTTACCACCGCTACACCTGGCTATCAACGGAGCCTTGTCTGGCAGCAAAACAGTTCCTTCAGCCTCATTTACTGCCCTTTTAAAAAACACAGCTGATATGGCTGACTTGCTTAAACAAATGTGGTTTCTACTGAAAATTGAGATGTACAAACCAAGGCATAAGGGAACGACGAGTGGATAAGAGGCAATCTGAGATTTCAATTAAGACATTAATGAGCGAGCTAGGATGGACGTAGTCAGTATAACTACTTGTTCAGCACTTTTGAAATGTACTGCGGCAGAATTCAGAACATGGGCCGTTCTTACAGTATTCTCCCTGTACAAGTCAGAACCAAAGGATAAATAAAGGGGACAGATAACTAGACAATGATAGCTCTTACTATATTTGATGATTACATTTCTCTAAAACAGGCTATAGGCTACATGTGCACCACCAAGTCAGAACAGTAAGTGGGGGAAAGGATTAAGAGGGGGAAAGGGACCAAATTATTAGGGTGAGACACATGGGCTACTAACAGCTTACTACACAATATATAGTTAGTATTACTTTCTTAGTTACAGTATACATATCTCCCTGGCATATTACATCATTATGCAGCAGCATCTGTGCTCACTTGAACAGGAAGGTGGCACGGCGGTCCATCTTGTGTGAAACTTTTGTCATCAAACTTTGTCATCAAAGTCTGGCATTCTCTGGATTTATGGTACTTTCAAGACAACTGGGAACTCTGAAAAAAACAAGGTCGAATCATCATGTCAGTGATCTTCAGGTCAGCGGTCTAGACAGAGGCCTGAGTTCCCAACTTGGATGACCGCTAAAAATAAATTATACCAGTCGAAGCTTGTTTTTTTCCGAGTTCCCAGTTCTCTTGAACTCTCTGAAGTCTGAGATTTCTGAATTCCGAGTTTCCAGTTGTTTTGAACACGGCAGAAGTCATGCTGGATAGACAGCATGGCCAATGTATTCAACCTTTTCTGGTCCATGGTGTTGTATGTGAACATTTATCATTTTATCCTGGAAAAGAGACCCTTAAACCCAGACTTGGACCACCCACACACCACTGAATAGCAGGCTAGTGATTGCTTTGCAACACTTGCAGTTAGCCACTGATTCCTTCCAAACCACTCATTGTTGAATTTGCGATTTCCAACTTGTTGTGTAAAGTTTATGTTCAATGGCCGATGAGCACTGCTAAGTTTTATCTATAATTTATCTTCCTATGACAAGGATTTGATAGTAGATTGTCGACTTGATTCATGATGATGACTGCTTGTCTAGCTTACTAGCTAAGATTTTGAAAGTATGATGTTGACATGATCAGTCCAATCAAAGCCACGGTAGATATAATGTCATTTGACAAAATTGTATCTGTGGCCAATGACCTTGAGCCTTCTTGGATGGGCACTTCTAATGTAAATCTATGGCAACACCCAAGTGGCTTGAATTTTCGAGCTCTACCTGTTGATTTTGCAGTGACACAATGTCCCCATGAGCGACGGAATACTGAACCAATCACGATGCAACTAGTGAATATTACCAACTCCTATGCTCCGTATTTTCCACTTGCTGTCCCACCATCACAGAAAGCACTGAGCTAGGCTAAAACACCTGTATTTTGGAGCTGCCTATCTCAAGAAAGCAAAAAAGAGACCATGTTTGTATGCGGCTTTATTCATTCAATTATCTTTTTTTTTACATTGTTTGCAAACCGATATGTGACACGTATGGTGCCGACACAGATGGCTCTGACAGACATGGCAGCTCTGCTTCTAGCTCCTAAGCAACTTTGTATTTTGTTTTCTGTAAGTTATTTCTTACATTATTAGCCCAGAACGTTTTTTGTGTTATTATTACATACAGCCAGAAATAACTTTTGGACATCAGAGTGGCGGTAACACACCAGCATTATGACCAAGAATACGACTTTCCCGAATTGGATCATTTGTTCGTACCCCTCAGGGCAATTGAACTTATCCTAGAGGCTGCTCCAAGACGCCGCCGGCAGAGAAGAGGTATTTGGAGTGGATTTCTCATCCAACTCAGGAGGCGTGCACACAATCCAACGCTTCCGTATATGGCTCCCTATATGACTCGGAAGCGTCTGGACAATAAAGTAGACAAGCTCAGGGTGAGGATCTCCTTCCAGAGAGGCATCAGGGACTGTGACATACTCTGTTTAACAGAATCATGGCTCTCTCCGGACATAATGTCCCCGTTCCTATAGCCAGCTGGGTTCTCAGTACATTGAGCAGACAGGAATAAAGAACTCTCTGTGAAGAAGAAAGGCGGGGGTGTATGTTTCATGATTAACTACTCATGGTGTGATTGTGATAACGTACAGAAACTCAAGTCCTTTTGTTCACCCGACCTAGAATACCTCACAATCAAATGCCGACCAAGAGAATTGACTTTGGTTATAGTCACAGCCGTGTATATTCCCCCTCAATCCGATACCACGACAGCCCTCAAGGAACTACACTGGACTTTGTGCAAACTGGAAACCAAATATCCCAAGGCCACATTTATTGTAGCTGAGGATTTTAACTAAGTAAATTTGAGGAAAAAGCTACCAAAGTTCTATCAACACATTGCCTGTAGTACTCGCACTGCAAAAACATTCAACCATTGTTACTCCCCCTTATGGGATGGCTACAAAGCCCTCCCCCGCCCGCCCTTTGGAAAATCAGATCAAGACTCCATTTTGCTCCTCTCTTCCTATCGGCAGAAACTCAAACAAGAAGTACCCGTTCTAAGGTCTATTCAACGCTGGTCTGACCATGCTTCAAGATTGTTTTGATCACCCGGACTGGGATATGTTCCGGGTAGCCTCTGAGAATAACATTGATGTATACACGGACACGGTGACTGAATTCATCAGGTGATATTTGATGTTGTTCCCACTGTGACCATTAAAACCTACCCAAACCAAAAACCATGGATAGATGGAAATATTTGCGCAAAACTGAAAGCGCGAACCACCACATTTAACCATGGCAAGATGACTGAGAATATGGTTGAGTACAAACAGTATAGTTATTCCCTCCGTAAGCCAATCAAACAGGCCAAATTTCAGTACAGAGACAAAATGGACTCGCAATTCAACGGCTCAGACACGAGACGTATGAGGCAGGGCCTACAGACAATCACAGATTACAAAGGGAAAACCAGCCACGTTGCGGACACCGACGTCGTGCTCACGGACAAGCTAAACATCTTCTTCATCCGCTTGGAGGATACCACATTGCTACTGACGCAGCCCGCTCCCAAGGACGGTGGGCTCTCGTTCTCCGTGGCTGACTGAGTAAGACATTTAAGCGTGTTACCCCTCGCAAGGCTGCCGGCCCAGACGGCATCCCTAGCCTCGTCCTCAGAGCATGCGCAGACTAGCTGGCTGTAGTGTTTATGGACATATTCAATCTCTCCCTCTCCCTTTCTGCTGTCCCTACTTGCTTCAAGATGTCCACCATCGTTCCTGTACCCAAGAAAGCAAATGTAACTGAAATAAATGACTATCGCCCCGTAGCACTCACTTCCGACATCATGAAGTTCTTTGAAAGGCTAGTTAAGGATGATATCACCTCTACCTTACTGACACCCTAGACCCACTTCAATTTGCATACCGCTGCAATAGATCCACAGACGATGCAATCGCCGTTGTACTGCACACTGCCCTATCCCATCTGGACAGAGGAATACCTATTTAAGAATGCTGTTCATTGACTATAGATCAGCCTTCAACACCTCCCAGCTCATCATTAAGCTAGGGGCTGTGGATCTGAACCCCACCCTCTGCAACTGGGTCCTGGACTTCCTGATGGCCCACCTCCAGGTGGTGAGGTAGAAAACAGCTCCACTTTGCTGATCCTCCCCACAAAGCTGCATTCTCAGCCCCCTCCTGTACTCCCTGTTTACCCATGACTGTGTGGCCATGCACGCCTCCAACTCAATCATCAAGTTTGCAGATGACACAACAGTAGCAGGCCTGATTGCCAACAATGAAGAGAGCCTACAGGAAGGAGGTGAGGGCCCTGGCAGAGTGGTGCCAAGAAAATAACCTCTCCCTCAACGTCAACAAAACGAAGGAGCTGATCGTGGACTTCAGGAAACAGCAGAGGGAGCAAGCCCCTATCCACATCGACCGGACCGCAGTGGAGAAGGTGAAAAGCTTCAAGTTCCTTGGCATACATAGCACTGACAATCTGAAATGTTCCACCCACACAGCCAGTGTGGTGAAGAAGGCACAACAGCGAAGAAATTCGGCTTGGGCCCTAAAACACTCACAAACTTTTAGATATGCACAATTGAGAGCATCCTGTCGGGCTGTATCACCGCCTGGTACGGCAACTGCACCACCTGCAACCGCAGGGCTCTCCAGAGGTTGGTGTGTTCTGCCCAATGCATCACCGGGGGCACACTGCCTGCCCTCCAGGACACCTACAGCACCCGATGTCACAAAAAGGCCAAAAAGATCATCAAGGACATCAACCACGCAAGTTATGGCTTGTTCACACCGTTATCATCCAGAAGGCGAGGTCAGTACAGGTGCATCAAAGCTGGAACCGAGAGACTGAAAAACAGCTTCTATCTCAAGGCAATCAGACTGTTAAATAGCCGTCACTCTCCGGCTTCCAACCAGTTACTCAACCCTACACCTTAGAGGCTACTGCCCTATGTACATAGACATGGAATCACTGGTCAGTTTAATAATGTTTACATATTGCTTTACTCATTTCATATGTATTCCATGTCTATGTATGCTATTCTACTGTATTTTAGTCAATGTCACTCCGACTTTGCTCGTCCTAATATTTATATATTTCTTAATTCTGATATTTTACTTTTAGATTTGTGTGTATTGTTGTGAATTGTTAGTTACTACTGCACTTTTGGAGCTGGGAACACAAGCATTTTGTTCCTCAATAACATTGGTTAAATATGTGTATGTGACCAATAACATTTGATTTGATTTGATTAATGCCAAAATAACATGCAAAACAGGTGGGGCTCAAAGCATGACTGCCCTGAATGACGGGTCGCCACTGGACTGTTGAACTAACCTCATGAGGCTTTTATAAGTTATATTCTTCAACAATAAATGGGTACATATAATTGGTTTAAGTCCAAAAATGTATGTAATAACTGCTGATTGCCCCTTTAAAGATGAGGTAACACTCATGGTGAAGAACACCAGGGTGGCTCCAAGTCTTGAATTCCAACGGTATTCAGAGACAATTGAAGTATTCTGTGCTTACCCACATTTCAGGAAATCAATACAAATTCTAAATTACATGTACACATATGAAAATGTTCTCCTATGACTATGTGTGCCAAGTTTAATCTATGTTGGTTTTAAAGAGGTTAACAGGCTATGATACAGTAACAAAGATATGGTGAATAGCCCTCAATATTATCTCAGTCATATAGATTATCTTGAAGATACTCGGTTGGAATATGAGACATGCTCTCTTTCGATCAAATCTGTTTCCATAAAGTATAGACTATAAACAGGGATAGCAAAGTAAAGAAACCAATGTACTGATTAAACATACAAAGGGGAAATATTGTCCTGTCCTCTTTGGACTAAAATGTTGATGTTAGAAAGTCCAGACGGTCTTTAAACTGTATTTGCCCTCCATAAGCACCCGTGATTTGTGGGATTCTCTAATGGTATCTTTGTTGTGATCTGCCTTACTTTCACCCTGCTCTCATCTGATACTTTAAACTCATCAGGTTCTCTCAGCCCTGACATTAATCCTCAGCTACAAAGGAAGGTATGGCTGAAGAGAATTATGGATTTTCCCTCCCCCTTTACCCTCTGTTCAACTCTTGCTGACTGATGAATGATAAACTGATGAGCAGGCCTAATCCAGGAGAATCCCATCCCGCTGGCTCGCTTTACATTCTCCAAACAGATATATTCCTTGGTGGAAATTTGCCATGAAATTGGGAGCTGATTTGTGAAGAATTCCTTACATGATGCTGCGATGACTGAATGTGTACAGTTGACCTTTGAGCTGCAGCCTGGGAGTGACATTCCCCATTTTTGTGCTGGTGTTAGTGGGTGGGCGAGAGGAACACAGAGCTCATAGATCAGCCCCTCTAAATCCATAAAAATTTAATCAAAATAGATCAGACTTTTTGACACTGCCAGTCCTTTTTGCAGACCACACACTCAAGACCACACCTTGGGACATGTTGGATTGGGCATGAGGTTACGGGAACACGGACTAGGATGGATACCCTAACAAAAAAATGTGAAATTTGCAGTTTTGCATGAAATAGTGTAGCTGTTTTTAGATGTTGAGCTTAAATTTAATGTGTGAAACCATATTTTCACATTTATAACATTCTGAATTCACATGTTAAAACCCCCTTTTCACGTAAGGAGAATACAATGTTTCACCTGATATGTGACCCGCCACCTGGATTCAGTCCTATGTAGCAAAATTTGAAATTGTGTTTTTTACATTGAATAAAAGTAAAGACTCAAAAAGAAATGGTATATAGAAAATGGTATATATAACAATAGGGAAAGTTGATAAAGTTATACCCCACTTTTGAGAAAATGTACCTTGAATGTTTTAGTACAGCTATTGGAGAGCTCTTTGTCTACACCCATTCAGGATCATTCACACCCTCTTAAGCTTTAGCCCCACCCACTTTTTTCAGGATTCACATCTGAGTCCATGTGCTAAACAGAGTGAGTGGTGTAGTAAACAACTGAAGATTTCAAGACTAAAAGTGGTAAAAGTAATAACAATAAGGAACAATAAGGAAAACTCCAGGTAAATAAACACTTTATCTAGTCCTTGGTTTATATCCTCTGACGTTGGTGCAGGTCGTGTTGTTCTTCATATTACCGTCTCTGGTAAACACACACTATATCAAACAAAATCCTACATTTATTTGTCACATGCACAGGATAGGTGTAAACGGTACAGTGAAATGGTTACTTACATATTTGCATAGTAGCTAGATGAAATATTTTAGAATTATTAGATTATGTTTACCCAGACATACTTATCTAAATTGATGGGTAATGTGAAAGAAATATTATAACCAGCCACATCTAGCTAAGTCACTATAGTCTAGACATGTACACATAATATTACTACACAGATCATACACGTAATGTTAGCTAGCGAGCCAGGAAGCTAACATTCGCTAGCTAGCTAACAGTACGTCTTAACTTCCAATGAAAATTACTTTCTGACAAAATTTGAAAATGTAGCGAGACTCTTACCCGTATACATGAATGAACGCTTCACGGAAGACTGGAACCATTTAACTCAGTTTTGTTTGTAGCTACATCTTGTTTGGCCAGCGTTGTGTCAAGTCACTCCGGTTCACACTAAGTGTGGAGTGTGCAGAAAGTAGCCCATCACAACTTTTTCCAACTGATCTGTCGATAGCGCCTGCTAAATTCATAGCGTCAATGTTGTTGAGAACAGTAACAAAACTTTTGTAGTTCTCGATGGCTAACGTTATCTTTCAAAAAAGCTGTGGTAGGAAGGATTATCAAAACTATACCTAACCCTACATGGCAGATCAATCCATGTCCAGCCCAGCCATTATCTCAGCCAATCATGGCTAGCGGGAAGGTTTCTCTCTTTTTCTGTGGCTAAACCAACTAGGCTCATAATTAAACATTTTATTTTGTATTTACAGTACACGTTTTTTATTAAGGCACACGAAAGTTAATATGTTCCAGAAGGCATTTCTGCAACAAAAAAGCATTTTGATTAAAAAAAAGACATTCAAATGCCTCTCCCGTGAAGTAGTGAAACGGGTCACATATGTGAATTCCAGTTTTAATGTGACATTTGCGGTTTCACAGGTTAAAAACGTTCTGGTGACAATCAGACTTTCATATGTGAAATTGCAAGTCCACATGTGAAAAAATATATAAAAAATGTATCACATGTAAAAATCCAATTTTCAGTTTCATATGTGAAAAACGTTTTAACTCTACATGTGAAAGTTTTTCCACATATGAAACTGCAAATTAGATTTTTTACATGTGATTTTCACAAACTTGCATTTCCACATGTGAAAGGGAGATCAAATTTGTTGTTTCACATGTCAGAACACTCCACATTTACTCCAATTGTTTGTAAATAAAGTAACTGTAAACAAACACTGTAAAGCCTAAAAACATGGTTAAAACTCTAATTTTGATATCATGGATGGCCAGTGCTTGCATCCATAACGTAGTCTATGGATTTGAGAGTGGTTGCATTCCTCCAACCCCATCCTTCAGCTTTTTACCAAAACTCTGACAGGGAGTCCACTATGATAAAACCTCTTAGATGTAATGGCAAAATGTTGATTTTCCGCCTAAATAGTCAAACCCAAAAGTAACTGCTATTCATGTGTACTTACATGATTCTGACCTGATTCTGACATGGTATATTTGGAAAGAAGACATCTAAGAGATTATGAGGAAATTATCAGAAGACAGATAGGCATTACATAGTTCAGAATAGACAAGATCAAGCACACACAAAATAACCATTTTTTATTCTTTTTATTTTTAAAGTAATCTTTAATTGACAATTTATAAGTGAATTATTGATGCCCAGAACTAGAAACACATCCGATGGCTTCCACAACATGTGAACAAAATCAGGGAAAAAAGTGGGATTGGTAGACCTAACAACTACAAATGGCAAGTGGTGTCAGGTGTGGTCACGGAACATTTCCAAGTGTCCCCAAACCTCTCCAAAGTGGCATATGTGTATACATTTGATCATTCCAGTGCTATTACATACTTGCAATCCCTAAATGCTATTTGTCCAGTATAAAAACACAATTTCTACCATATCAGCCTCTCTCCAAAATTATGGTGGTGTTATGGTGGTCCAGGGTACATTCAAGTGTCCTTTCAACCTCTACAAACTGTCCGAATGTGGGAATTGCACTGTTTTTGCACACCGGATGTGCCTAAAAGTTATTGTTCACTATAAAAACAATTTTTTTACAACACCAACCTCTCTCAAACATTGTGGGGGTGTCGGGGGGACATACAGGGGATATCAATTTTTGTCATCAAATTTTCCATGCTCTAAGATATAGTCACTTGGTGGACATTTGATGTTGCCATTAAGTCATACATCATCAGATAATATTGGCAATAGGCTAGATGTGTTCCTACCAACCTACGGATTAATTTCATACCCCCCATGTAGTTATAGCTCAAACACAGACCAAATCGAAGTTTACCTTGTAAGGTGTTGGCTGTTTGGTGAAAACGTTGTGTAAAATAAACATTTTCACTCTCGGGGCTGGTGATCAATAACGGTATGTCACAGGCAGACAAATAAGATCCTCATGATCTGTGGATTTCCAGATTTCAGTGTGAATCAATGTATTTAGTGTTTATTTTTATTATGCTTCACAACGCTAACCATAATATAGGTAGCAGCCAAATCCAATCAAATTGTATTTGTCACATGCGCCGAATATAACAGGGGTAGACTTTACAAGCCCTAACCAACAATGCAGTTTAAAAAAAAAATATAATAAGAATAATTAAAATAAGAATAAGAAATAAAAGTAACAAATAATTAAAGAGAAGCAGTAAAATAACAATAACGAGACTATATACAGGGGGCATCAGTACAGAGTCAATGTGCGGGGGCACTGGTTAGTCGAGGTAACTGAGGTAATATGTACATGTAGGTAGAGTTATTAAAGTGACTATGCATACATAATAACAGAGAGTAGCAGCAGTGTAAAATCGGGGGGGGGGGCAATGCAAATAGTCTGGGTAGCCATTTGATTAGAGGTTCAGGAGTCTTATGGCTTGTGGGTAGAAGCTGTTTAGAAGCCTCTTGGACCTAGACTTGGCGCTCCGGTACCGCTTGCCATACGGTAGCATTTTTTGAGTCTCCTGAGGGGGAATAAGTTTTGTCGTGCCCTCTTCACGACTGTCTTGGTGTGCTTGGACAATGTTAGTTTGTTGGTGATGTGGACACCAAGGAACTTGAAGCTCTCAACCTGCTCCACTACAGCCCCTTATATGAGAATAGGGGTGTGCTCGGTCCTCCTTTTCCTGTAGTCCACAATCATCTGCTTTGTCTTGATCACATTGAGGGAGAGGTTGTTGTCCTGGCACCACACGGCCATGTTTCTGACCTCCTCCCTATAGGCTTTCTCGTCGTTGTCGGTGATCAGGCCTACCACTGTTGTGTCATCGGCAAACTTGATGATGGTATTGGAGTCATGCCTGGCCGTGCAGTCATGAGTGAACAGGAAGTAAAGGAGGGGACTGAACACGCACCCCTGAGGGGCCCCCGTGTTGAGGATCAGCGTGGCGGATGTGTTGTTACCTACGCTTACCACCTGGGGGTGGCTCGTCAGGAAGTCGAGGATCCAGTTGCAGAGGGAGGTGTTTAGTCCCAGGGTCCTTTGCTTAGTGAGGAGCTTTGAGGGCACTATGGTGTTTAACACTGAGCTGTAGTCAATGAATAGCATTCTCACATTGGTGTTCCTTTTGTCCAGGTGGGAAAGGGCCGTGTTGAGTGCAATAGAGATTGCATCATCTGTGAATCTGTTAGGGCTGTATGCAAATTGGAGTGGGTCTAGGGTTTCTGGGATAATATGTTGATGTGAGCCATGACCAGCCTTTAAAAGCACTTCATGGCTACAGACGTGAGTGCTACGGGTCAGTAGACGCTTAGGCAGGTTATCTTAGTGTTCTTAGGCACAGGGACTATGGTGGTCTGCTTGACACATGTTGGTATTAGACACTCAGACAGTTAGAGGTTGAAAATGTCAGTGAAGACACTTGCCAGTTGGTCAGCGCATGCTCGGAGTACACGTCCTGGTAATTCATCTGGCCCTGCGGCCTTGTGAATGTTGACCTGTCTAAAGGACTTGTTCACATCAGCTGCGGAGAGCGTGATCACACAGTTGTCAGGAACAGCTAATGCTCTCATGCATGTTTCAGTGTTATTTGCCTCGAATCGAGCATAAAATTAATTTAGCTCGTCTGGTAGGCTCGTGTCACTGGGCAGCTCTTGGATATGCTTCCCTTTGTAGTCTGTAATAGTTTGCAAGCCCTGCCAGATCCGACGAGCGTCGGAGCCAGTGTAGGACGACTCGATCTTAGTTCTGTATTGATGCTTTGCCTGTTTGATGGTTCGTCGGAGGGCATAGCGGGATTTCTTATAAGCTTCCGGGTTAGAGTCCCTCTCCTTGAAAGCGACAGCTCTGTCCTTTAGCTCAGTGCGGATGTTGCCTGTTACCCATGGCTTCTGGTTGGGGTATGTATGTCCAGTCACTGTGGGGATGACGTCATCGATGCACTTCTTGATGAAGCCAGTGACTGATGTGATGTACTCCTCAATGCCATCGGAAGAATCCCGGATCATATTCCATTCTGTGCTAGCAAAACAGTCCTGTAGCTTAGCATCTGCTTCATCTGACCACTTTTGTATTGAGCAAGTCACTGGTGCTTCCTGCTTTCATTTTTGCTTATAAGCAGGAATCAGGAGGATGGAATTATGGTCAGATTTGCCAAATGGAGGGCGAAATTAATAAAAAAATAGGCTCCCCAAATATGGGGACTCTATATGTAAGATGATTTATTAATGTTTCAATTAAGGATTGCGACTTTAAACACATTTAATTGAGTAATAGTGTCATTATATAGTGCAATCCTCTTGTGAATGAGTTACTTTTGTGCCATTAATATCAAGCAAAACTTATGAAGTTGAGAAAAATATAAAGTATTGCAAAAAAATATATAATTATATTGAAATCAAAACACAAACCCAAAAGGATTTATTGCAAATCCAAATATTACAAGGAAATCATTTTTAAATGAGAGAGTTAATTAATAAATTAAATTAATTGTTAATTGTTTTCTCTTTTTTTAATGATAATGCAATTAAATAAAACGCCTCCCGCTTTCCTGCAATTTTCCCTATCTTTAGTTATGCTACCCTGGCCTTTGCTTTCACCATTTTCAAGATTTAGCACATTCATTTCAGCGATGTTATTTTTATAAGGGTACATTACAGTAATGGTGACTTCGGATTGACTGGTGCAACTAGGAATGGTTGGGGGATGATGGATGTTGGGGGAGGAAATGGGACTCAATTAAATTGTTCTGATAACAATTTCACAAACAGGTTTGAGGTCTACTAGTAGATAATAAAGTTGTCCTCCAATGGACAGAAAAGTGTATGTTGGCCTGATTCTCGAGGCCAACACAGGTAATGCTATGGTAGTGTTTATTAGTATTATGTAAGTAATTACACAACTCTCATAGATGCCTGAGAAATCATAGGCTGAGAAAGTCTACCTAGGGCATATTGAAGGCAATATGGCAGGTTTATAATTCTAATGGTATGTAATTTATCTTTGATACTTGGTGAATTAGATGATAATAACAGGCTGTGAAGTGACACAAGCAGCCAGGTTTTGCAGGAGAGCTTTAGTTAGACAAGATACTAAGTATCATTGACAGAGGCTGAGATGACAGGTCTGCATATTGAGCAGGTAAACTCTTGACAATTTGCTGTCATCTGTACAAATGTAGAAAGATACAGGGAAATACCCTACTGAAAAGATTGACAGAGGTGATTCACCTCCAGCGATCATCATTCCTCTGTCGAAGCTTATCTTCTTATGGGTATGTGGGACGCTACCGTCCCACCTGGCAAACATCCGGTGAAATTGCAGAGTGCCAAATTCAAAAACAAAAATACTCATAATAAAAATTCAGAAAACATACAACTGTTATACATCGGCTTAAAGATTAACTTCTTGTTAATCCAACCACGGTGTCAGATTTCAAAAAGGCTTTACGGCAAAAGCATACCATGTGATTATCTGAGGACAGCGCCCACCACACAAAACATTACAAACAGTTACCAGCCAAGTATTGGAGTTACAAAAGTCATAAATAGCGATAAAATTAATCACTTACCTTTGATGATCTTCATATGGTTGCACTCACAAGACTCCCAGTTTCACAATAAATGTTAGTTTTGTTCGATAAAGTCCCTCTTTATATCCAAAAACCTCCGTTTTGTTGGCACGTTTTGTTATCCAATGGCTCAAAGGCAGTCACAACAGGCAGACGAAAAATCCAAATAGTATCTGTAAAGTTCGTAGAAACATGTCAAACGATGTTTATAATCAATCCTCAGGTTGGTTTTAGTCATAATAATTGATCATATTTCAACCGGACAATAGCTTCGTCAATATAAAAGAAAAACAAGAAAAGCGCTCTCGGTCGCACGCAGGAAACAGGTCTGGGGACTTCCCGCTATCCACTTACTCAGAGTGGTCTTACTCCCTAATTTTTCAGAATACAAGCCTGAAACAATTTCTAAAGACTGTTGACATCTAGTGGAAGCCATAGGAAGTGAAATTTGAGTCCTAAGTCATGGGATACTGTATAGGCAGTCAATGGAAATCTACAAACATAAAAAAATCCCACTTCCTGGATGGATTTTTCTCAGGTTTTTGCCTGCCATATCAGTTCTGTTAATTTTTCAGTTCATATATTTTTCAATGGTGTTTCACCAAAGTTCTGAACCTTTCTATTCTCATAGTTTCTACAGTTGGAGATGGCTTATGGTAGAGAAATGAACATTAAATTCTCTGGCGAAAGCTTTGGTGGACTTTGCTGCAGTCAGCATGCCACTTGAACGCTCCCTCAAACTTGAGACATCTGTGGCATTGTGTTGTGAGCCAAAACTGCATATTTTAGAGTGGCCTTTTATTGTCCCCGGCACAGGTGCACCTGTGTAATGATCATGCTGTTTAATCAGCTTCTTGATATGCCACACATGTCAGGTGGATAAATTATCTTGGCAAAGGAGAAATGCCCACTAATAGGGAAGTAAACAGATTTGGGTACAACATTTGAGAGAAATAAGCTTTTTGAGCTTATGGAAAATGTCTGGGATCTTTTATTTCAGCTCATGAAACATGGGACCAACACTTTATATGTTGTGTTTATATTAATTGTGTAGAATATATATTTTTTTACATTTTGTGTATCAGTTCATCAACCATGTGCTATTAAATCGGTACATCGAAAATCTCTTCCCAACTATTTTGCAACCTGTATGGCGTAGCTGTCAATTTTTTGGTCCTTAAATTAAACTGGTATACCGTTTTATTTGTCACAATTTTTGTTAACCAATTTTGGTCTTCAATGCAGGGCCGTCAGACAAGTTCCTTAACTTCTCCCCTTTCCACTTGCCTCCTCCATTTTTGTAGTAATTCTGTTGGTAATCATTTGGTAATTGGTTGGTTGGTTGTAATTTTGGATATAGCAGACATTTCCAGTCCTATTTATGAATAATTTACAAAGATTACACCATTCTATTTGTTTGCCTCCAAAAATATATATATATTTTTTTATCAATTAGTATATTTGAGTTTAATCATAATATTTGTTCTGTCTTTACTGGTGGATTAAACTGAAATTGCAACCAACTTTCTATGGTTTGTTTTAAAAATAGCGATATTTTGGAGATTATTTCATTTTCGAATAACCGAACAGTGAGCTTATCTGAATAAAGGGAAAAAGGCCATTCTTGAACACGAGGTGTGTCACGTCCTGACCATAGAAAGCTGTTATTTTCTATGGTAGAGTAAGTCGGGGGGTTTTCTAGTTTCGTTTTTCTATGTTGTTATGTTCTAGTTTTGTATTTCTATGTTGGGTTTTTGTTTGGGATGATCTCCAATTAGAGGCAGCTGGTCATCGTTGTCTCTAATTGGAGATCATACTTAAGTAGGTGTTTTTCCCACCTGGGTTTGTGGGAGATTTATTTTGAGTTAGTGTATGTTTCACCTCTGCATCACGGTTTGTTGTTTTGTTCTTTAGTTATGTGTATGTATTGCTTAGTTTCACAGTGAAAATAAAAAGTGGAACGACACACACGCAGCACTTTGGTCCGCTCCTTCCTACGACAACCGTGACAGAATCTCCCACCACCAAAGGACCAAGCAGCGTGGTCAGCAGGACAAATGGACATGGGAGGAAGTCCTGGACGGGAGAGGACCCTGGAGGCATGCCGGGGAATATCGCCGGTCAAGGGAGCAGATGGAGGCTGCGCGAGATGAACGGCGAATATATGAGGCACTAGCACGGGATCAATGGAAGCCCGAGAGGCAGCCCCAAGAAAACATTTTTGGGGGGCACACGGGGAGATTGGCAGAGTCAGGGTGGAGACCTGAGCCAACTCCCTGTGCTTACCGTGGGGAGCGAGTGACAAAGCAAGCACCGTGTTATGCGGTGATGCACACTGTGTCGCAATTGCGCATTCACAGCCCGGTGCGATCTGTGCCCACGCCCCGTATTTGTCGAGCTAGGTTGAGCATTCAGCCAGGAAGGGTGGTGCCAGCTCAGCGCTCCTGGTCTCCAGTTCGCCTTCTCGGTCCAGGATATCCTGCGCCGGCTCTGCGCACTGTGTCGCCAGTGCGTATTCACAGAACAGTGCGTCCTGTGCCAGAGCCCCGCGTTTGCAGGGCGAAAGTAAGCATCCAGCCAGGACGGGTTGTGCCAACTCTATGCTCGAGACCTTCAGTGCGCCTCCACGGCCCAGTATATCCTGTACCTGCCCCACGTACCCGGCCTCCAGTGAGTCTATCCAGCCTGGTACGCCCTGTGCCTGCTCCTCTCACTTGCCCTGAGGTGCGTGTCACCAGTCTGGTGCCACCTGTGCCAGCCCCATGCATCAGGCCTCCAGTGCACCTGCCCAGTCAGGGGTGTCCTGTTCCTGCTCCCCGCACTCGCCTTGAGGTGCGTGTTACCACTCTGGCGCCACCTGTGCCAGCCCCACGCATCAGGCCTCCAGTGCACATTCCCAGTCCAGAGCTTCCGGCGACAGTTCCCAGTCCAGAGCTTCCGGCGACAGTTCCCAGTCCAGAGTTCCAGCAACGTTTTACAGTCCGTAACCTCCTGAGACGGCCCGCAGTCCGTAATCTCCTGAGACTGCCCGCAGTCCGTAACCTCCTGAGACGGCGCGCAGTCCGGAACCTCCTGAGACGGCCCGCAGTCCGGAACCTCCAGCGACGGCCCGCAGTCCGGAACCTCCAGCGACGTTCCGCAGTCCAGAGTCTTCAGCGACGGTCCGCAGTCCAGAGTCTTCAGCGACGGTCCGCAGTCCAGAGTCTTCGGCGGCGGTCTGCAGTCCAGAACCTCCGGCGATGATCCACGGTCCGGGTCCTTCGGCGACGATCCAGGGTCCGGTGACACAAAAGCGGAGGGATCAGCGGGCAGAGCGGGGGTTACGCACCTCCTCTGCTGGAGGATCCGTGGGATGAGAAGGTCTGTGTACTGCACCAGAGCCGCCATAGACATTAGTCACCCTCCCTAACCCTCCCTTTTTAATTTTTAATTTTTCATGTTTGTTTAGGTGCGTTCGGAGTCCGCACCTTGGCAGGGGGGGGGGGAGGGTACTGTCACGTCCTGACCATAGAAAGCTGTTATTTTCTATGGTAGAGTAGGTCATGGCGTGACAGGGGGGGTTTTCTAGTTTCGTTATGTTGATGTGGTGCGCCGTCCTCAAACATTCGCATGGCATACTTTCTCTGTAAAGCCTATTGTAAATCGGACAATGCAGTTAGATTAACAATTTAAGCTTTTAACGATATGACCCTTGTATGTACCTAAATGTTTAATATCCATAATTCTTATGATTATTTATTTGAATTGCGTGCCCTCCAATTTCACCGGAAGTTGTTGACAGTAGTCCCGCTGGCGGGACGCCTAGCCCTAATAACTTTACATTTCAATGGCCATAATAAATCGATATGCCGATAATGGACAACCTCTTTTTACTCCTCTTGACAGTTTAGTACTTTCTGAAAAGTAGCCATTATTTACACCTGGGGATATTATATATAACTCTAACCCAGTTTTTTTATGGGTTTGTCAATATTATCAATGTTGACCCTGTTACCTTTGGTAGACTGGAATCAGCTTTGAGTGTACACACTGTGGCTGTGACTTGGCCACACAGGGCTTATTGTTATCCCCTGTTGTTGCTGTTGAAACCATTTTTCATTCACTAAATCACAGCTTGGCTCAGATTACAGCGTACACGTCTGCTCAAACATGGAATCGGTTAGTGTCCTCTTTTCCTCTTCTTTCTGTGGTCTCAGAAGCAGCACGGATCCTTACCTCCTGGCTGTATGGATGACGGTTTGTTGTGATCTCTATGTCAAGGTCTGTTCCCTTGGGGGCTACAACCTCAAGTGCATGCAGACAGACACACACAGAAAAACACAGACACAGACATACTGTACAGTACACACACAGAGGCAGACAGGCACTCATACTTATTAATACACACACATGCAGAAACCACACTATTCCCCCACCCCCTCGCTTTTGCTTTTCCTGCATGTTTGCCTCGCTCCCTTGTTCTCCCTCCATCTCCCTCTCGAATATAACAATCCCCCCCTGATGTAACCTCTCTGTGGAGACACAAAGCAAGAGAAAGAAGGGCCCTTTAAGTTGCAGATTGAGATCTCAAGTGTTGGTACAAGAGGAGGACTGATGGGGCTTCAGTGTAATGGATTTGTATCATGTTCATGCTGCACATGTCTGCAAGAACACTGAAAAAATAACCAGTATTATTTGCACAAGGAGTAGCAGCTATAATGCCTCTTTTCCTGCACACGTTTGATTGTAGAGTATTTACTTTTTTAACATTGATCAATTAAAAATAATACATGTTTAAAAAAATGTATACATATACTTACAGTACACAGCAGCTATGCTAATACTGGAATTTCTGTACATGGCATAATGGTCCATGCAATACATATCCGTTTAAAAGAAGCACTCTATGTACAACATATCCAAGCAGTCAGGCTTAGTTATTTACCTGTTGACATTCTTTGTGGAAAGCACATGCTTTGCATGATTGAAGTCTACATCAGGTCTTAGGTATAATGTTATATTCTGCCCACGCTGTCACAAAGCATTACACGTAAATGGATTTACATCTTCTTGAGTAAACCATAAGAAAACCAGTTGGGACAGCAAGATAATGTGATGTCCTTTAACATTTAGTAATCCACTGTGCATCCAATGGTTGCTGGTAATTTCCTGTTAGTCGGATGAGGACTGACACCTACTGTATATTTTAGCATGGAACATTAGTTGACAGAATGTTTGACAAATAAGATTGCTGGCTACTTTGACATCAGGTCAGGGAAACAAAATCAAGTGGAGTTGCACAAAATACAATACGATCAGCCTTGGGTTGGCATGCACATTCAGAAAGACTGACTTAGAGCTCCAGACCAGCAGAAGTACACTATTGTTTACAGACTTTGGGGTGAGTTGCAGAGGAATCTGGCTGTGTAGGAAGTTCTTCCATGCCATTGATATTCATCACATTTAGGCAGGATAACACATATCCTTTGTCATATTTTGGACTCTTTGACCCTTAAAGATGGAATCTGCAGTAGGGGGAAACAGCGCCACTGACCGCCCCACCACCATTGTGAACACTGAATATCATTGATGGCCTTGCATGTATATAAAATGGCTTCTTTGCCTGACACATTGGGGAAGTTTTAAATATTGTTCAAAACGTTCCACATACCCAACACACTCCCACATACTCACACAAAGCATGTCTGACCCATGTTACTTTTACTCAAGTTCGTTGACACATTTTATTTATCCACTAAATATAAATACTACTTGGTTGTCTCAGTGTTTCTGAGTTCCTGAAATACATCAGTTCCGTTCCATCTGTACTTTAACACTATGGATCAGTGTAATAATACTGACTGATACTGAGCTTCTAACCCTATTACACATCTTCCAGATAGAGGACATCTGTGAACCTCAACTCTTTATTATTATAACTTAGATGTATCGCTGCTATTAAGCTCAGGATAGGATTATAGAACATCATATTAGAGATAAGAATCAACCCGTTTGGCGACTTTGGAGTTATTTGCTATGAAAGCACAAACAGCAGCTTCAAATTCTAACATAAACCCTTACATTAAATGTAATACAGCACGAAATTAAGCATAAAATTAAACAGTTTAGGAGTTTTTCCAACTCTGTCTTTTAACAGTGTATGAATAGAGGACATACATATTTTCAGCTGTCTGAGTAAAAATGTTGTTACCAAAAATGATTCAGTCCCTTCTTCCTTCACTCACTTTCTTCTGCACTGTCACCTTTTCCTCTCTGTCCCTCCTTAACATACTCAGGGGTTTTGTTCACCTTCATATTTTGCTGTCAATAACCACGTTTCCATCCACATTTTTTATGCGAGTAAAGTCATACCATATAAAAACAAATCACAACAGCTGTGATGGAAACAGGAAGTTTTGGTACAATTTTATAAATGCTGGCAGATCATTTGTTCGTTCAACATGGTAGGATATTTTTGTGTCGGTAAAATTAATTATGTGAGAAATGTGTGTGGTAACCTTGGAGTCATGTGATGTTATGGTGTGCGGTCCTCTCACTACCACTCAAGAAACCATGCAGTTTATTAGGCTACAGATTAAATTAATTATGATTAACTTCACAGGGTGGTTAAAGTGCATGGTGTTCTAGATGCTCCTTTCCAAAAAATATCGATGGTCTTATTCTGGTGACATGATTATTGATACTTGACAAGTAGGCTAAACATGTTCTCCCTCTTATCCATAACAATCTCATCATGTAGACTAGCCTATGCACACTGTATCTGTGAACGGTTTGCTAGAGCACACATGCCAAGACCAGAGTAGGCACATTTGCTATTTAACGCAACAGTTTTTGTGACAAAACTATCGGTAGAGTTGAAAATGTGATGGAAACACACTGAACTTTAGATTTTTATTCGGTACATGAAAACTTAAGCGAAAAAGTACATTTTGTGTGCACTACATCATCACGCACAAATTTTTGTCTGCGACATGTCCGTTTGGTGGAAACACACCACTGGTACAAAAAGGCACATATTTTATTTATGCAGATTTTAGAATATTTGCATGAAAATCTGTCACCAATTTCATGGAAATCTAGCTACCGTCTTGATGTTTTTGTCAGCTTGAGCCTGTAGGGCATCAGAGCAGCAGGTTCGTCCCAAGCCCTATACTACAGAGTTTCTAAACCCATCCCAATCCTTTTGTTTGAGTAAGACCACTGATTGAACAATTTTATTCATCAAACATTTTTCTGTGTCAAAAAAATTGTCGTATTAAAGTGGCTATCACATTACACGTTTAGTAATGACAGGATGCATTTGGAACTTCACACACAGTAACACTTTTGTATGACGTTATAAAATAATTTTTCGACCGGAATGGTAAAAAATCAGCTTGCTCATTGTTAAGCACACCATAAAAAAATGTATGCGGCACTATCTCGCCCATGGATTGATGTTTTAGCATTGTCTCAATGAAGAGTTCGGTGTCCTAGTAACCACGTGAGATATGCATGCGCAGTTACAAGCCTGCTAGAGTTAGCAGCAGGCGGATAAGCAGGCGGATAACCACCTTCATAATACGGATGAAGCCTGAGCTGATGATGAAGCTAACTGAAGCTGACTAGCTTTAGAAGACCCTGAGTACACCTAGCTAGTGTTGTAATATACCACTCTGGGCTTTTTCTCTCTGTTTATCATTGGTATCCACCTTTCTATTTCAGCCAGGGAGAACCTGGTGTGGAGACAGAAGAGGCTCCAAAAGTCAGGACTGGTAACCTTGTCCGCCCTTGGTCACGGGTCACTTGGCAAGTGCACATCGGAATTCATCTCACTAAGAACCTCTTCTCAGTGCCTAGGGTAGAGAGATAGAGAGCATTATAAGCCTATATCATTTGCATGACATAATTATTATGGCTTTGGCTTCAGCTGTGTTTCTTTTGTATTTTTTGCATGGACAGCATGACTCTCTGGAATTTGTATAAAAAACATATTTGGTTATGGCTGTAAACCATTATGCCTTTCCAAAATAGTTTATTATTAAGACTATGCTTGGCCACATCAAGTGAATTCCAACAAGTACTGTACTAGTGCAATTATTTCCTTGTCACCTTGACTGGCTCAATAATTCTTCATCTTTCCTTCAGCTGGGCATAAGTGAGACCTATAGGTCCAGACCTAGGTGTGTAATGCATATCAGGGACAAGATAGTTGCACATCTCAAGCAAGAGCTGTGGTCTGCATGGAGAGAGACAATGGCTTTTTGTATTTCCTTCCATTTCCTTCCATAATGAAGTCACAGATTAAAGTGAAGTGACACAAAGGGCTGTCTGTTTGCCACAAGAAGCACCTATCCAAACACATGGCATGAGGGCAAGGCTGAGAAATGGACCCTCCGAAGCCAGTGAGGGCTCACAGACAGACTTTTCCCTATGTTGTACAGCACCTTTGGGCAAAGCTTGCACTTACGAGTCATCAAGTGTTTGAGTGTCTGTTAAATATCGAAATAATAATGATGTAATGAGAGGCCTTTAGTTTTCAGTGCTTGACCTGGTGATTGACTAAACAGTCTTTCTCTTTCAGGCTCTGGAGCAAGATCAATAGGTTGAAAACACTCTCCCACACCTTCCCAGGGCTAGTTATGTGGAATTGGTGTGCAATGCAAAAAATATAATTAGATGTTGTGAGTTCCAGTATGTTTGGATAGCTACTGGACAGAGATTGGTGGTTGCCATCGTGTGCATCATACCAACACACAGTAAGGTACTTAAACTCTCTTTAGTGTCAACATCCAATGGTCTTATACATAGTGTTAACACTAATTCAGTGGGAGCAAGAGCATCCATACTCAGTTAAGCAGTTTCACATGGGATGATCCGAGATGTCCACTGACATGCTGTTGAGACTGCAATTCACTTGGCAGAATGCTTGATAACTGCTGCAGTTTCTTTAATGAGTTATGAAATTATGCTGCTCTCCTTCATCTGAATATGATGTGGTGGTACCGTAGGTGTTAGTAATTTCCCTATGTTTTGTACAGCTTCTGCCCATTAGCACCTAACACTTAGTAGATTGCTGGGTAAATTATCGACTCACATGACTGTTAAGGGTCTCTGGTTCAAATCAAATCAAATGTTATTGGTCACATACACATGGTTAGCAGATGTTAATGCGAGTGTAGTGAAATGCTTGTGCTTCCAGTTCCGACCATGCAGTAATATCTAACAAGTAATCTAACAATTTCACAACAACTACCTTATACACACAAGTGTAAAGGAATGAACAAGAATATGTACATATAAATATATGGATGAGCGATGGCCGAATGGCATAGGCAAGATGCAGTAGATGGTATAGAGTACAGTATAGACATATGAGATGAGTAATGTAGGGTATGTAAACATTTTATAAAGTGGCATTCTTTAAAGTGTCTAGCGATACATCTATTACATCCCATTTTTAATTATTAAAGTAGCTAGAGATTTGAGTCAGTAATTTGGCAACAGCCACTCAATGTTAGTGATGGCTGTTTAACAGTCTGATGGCCTTGAGATACAAGCTGTTTTTTAGTCTCTCGGTCCCAGCTTTGATGCACCTGTACTGACCTCGCCTTCTGGATGATAGCGGGGTGAACAGGCAGTGGCTCGGGTGGTTGTTGTCCTTGATGATCTTTTTGGTCTTCCTGTGACATTGGGTAGTGTAAGTGTCCTGGAGGGCAGGTAGTTTGCCCCCGGTGATGCGTTGTGCAGACCTCACTACCCTCTCGAGAGCCTCTGCCGTACCAGGCGGTGATACAGCCCAACAGGATGCTCTCGATTGTGCATCTGTAAAAGTTTGTGAGTGTTTTTGGTGACAAGCCAAATTTCTTCAGCCTCCTGAGGTTGAAGAGGCGCTGTAGCGCCTTATTCACCCTGTTGTCTGAGTGGGTGGACCATATCAGTTTGTCTGTGATGTGTACGCCAAGGAACTTAAAACTTTCCACCTTCTCCACTGCTGTCCCTTCGATGTGGACAGGGGGGTGCTCCCTTTGCTGTTTCCTGAAGTCCACGATCATCTCCTTTGTTTTGTTTACGTTGCGTGTGAGGTTATTTTCCTGACACAACACTCCGAGGGCCCTCACCTCCTCCCTGTAGGCCATCTCGTCATTGTTGGTAATCAAGCCTACCACTGTAGTGTCATCTTCAAACTTGATGATTGAGTTGGAGGTGTGCATGGCCACGCAATCATGGGTGAACAGGGAGTACAGGAGAGGGCTGAGAACGCACCCTTGTGAGGCCCCAGTGTTGAGGAACAGCGGGGTGGAGATGTTGTTTCCTACCCTAACCACCTGGGGGTGGCCCATCAGAAAGTCCAGGACCCAGTTGCACAGGGCGGGGTCGAGACCCAGGGTCTCGAGCTTAATGACGAGTTTGGAGGTGTTGAATTCTGAGCTGTAGTCGATAAACAGCATTCTTACATAGGTATTCCTCTTGTCCAGATGGATTAGGGCAGTGTGCGGTGTGATTGCGATTGCATTGTCTGTGGACCTATTGGGGCGGTAAGCAAATTGAAGTGGGTCAGGGTGTCAGGTAGGGTGGAGGTGATATGATCCTTGACTAGTCTCTCAAAGCACTTCAGGATGACGTAAGTGAGTGATACGGGGTGATAGTTGTTTAGCTCAGTTACCTTAGCTTTCTTGGGAACAGGAACAATGGTGGCCCTCTTGAAGCATGTGGGAAAAGCAGACTGGGATGGGGATTGATTAAATATGTCCGTAAACACACCAGCCAGCTGGTCTGCGAATGCTCTGAGGACGCGGCTAGGGATGCCGTCTGGGCCGGCAGTCTTGCGAGGGTTAACACGTTTAAATGTTTTACTTACATTGGCAGCGGTGAAGGAGAGTCCGCAGGTTTTGGTAGAGGCCGTGTCGGTGGCACTGTATTGTCCTCAAAGCGAGCAAAGAAGTTGTTTTGTCTGTCTGGGAGCAAGACATCGGGGTCCTCGACGGGGCTGGTTTTCTTTTTGTAGTCCGTGATTGACTGTAGACCCTGCCACATACCTCTCGTGTCTGAGCCATTGAATTGTGACTCTACTTTGTCTCTATACTGACGCTTAGCTTGTTTGATTGCGTTGTGGAGGGAATAGCTACACTGTTTGTATTCGGTCATGTTTCCGGTCACCTTGCCCTGAATAAAAGCAGTGGTTCGCGCTTTGCGCGAATGCTGCCATCAATCCACGGTTTTGGGTTGGGGAAGGTTTTAATAGTCAGAAGAAATGGCACAGTTTTTTTCGCATTATTTGTAACTTATTTTGTACATAATGTTTCTGCAACTGTATCTTAAAGCAAAAAAGAGCTTCTGGATATCAGGACAGCGATCACTCACCTCGGATTAGACAAAGATTTTTTCTTCAAAAAACAAGACGCACAAGACATTCTCCAAACACCCGGCAGGGCCGACATCCCCGTTATTTGCAAGAGGAAGCGACGCAGGTACAAAGGACAAAGAGCCGGATGCCTGGTCAGGACCCGGAGAAGGCGACTGGGAAAGCTGCCGTTACCGTCAATACTACTCACCAACGTGCAATCATTGGAGAATAAATTAGACGAGGTACGATCACAAATATCCTACCAATGGGACATCAAAAACTGTAATATCCTATGTTTCACAGAATCGTGGCTGAATGACGACATGGATATTCAGCTAGCGGGATACACGCTGCACCGGCAAGATAGGACAGCACACTCCGGTAAGACGAGGGGGGGGGGGGGGGGCGGTCTGTGCATATTTGTAAACAACAGCTGGTGCACTAAATCTAAGGAAAACTCTAGATTTTGCTCGCATGAAGTAGAGTATATTGTGAAAAATTGCAGGCCACACTACTAGCGTAGAGAGTTTTCAGCTATACTTTTTGTGGATGTTTATTTACCACCACAGATGGATGCTGGCACTAATACTGCACTCAGTCAGCTGTTTAAGGAAATAAGCAAACAGGAAACCACTCACCCAGAGGCGGCGCCCCTAGTGGCCGGAGACTTTAATGCAGGGAAACTTAAATTAGTTCTACCAAATTTCTATCAACATGTTAAATGTGCAACCAGAGGAAAAAAAATCTAGATCACCTGTACTCCACACAGAGACGCGTACAAAGATCTCCCTCAACCTCCGTTTGGTAAATCCGACCACAACTCTATCCTCCTGATTCCTGCTTACAAGCTAAAATTAAAGCAGGAAGCACCAGTGACTCGGTCTATAAAAAAGTGGTCAGATGAAGCAGATGCTAAACTACAGGACTGTTTTGCTATCACAGACTGGAACATGTTCCGGGATTCTTCCGATGGCATTGAGGAGTACACCACATCAGTCACTGGCTTTATCAATAAGTGCATCGAGGATGTCGTCCCCACAGTGACTGTACGTACATACCCCAACCAGAAGCCATGGATTACAGGCAACATTCGCACTGAGCTAAAGGGTAGAGCTACCGCTTTCAAGGTGTGGAACTCTAACCTGGAAGCTTACAAGAAATCCTGCTATGTCCTGCGACGAACCATCAAACAGGCAAAGTGTCAATACAGGGCTAAGATGAAATCATACTACACTGGCTCCGACGCTCGTCTTATGTGGCAGGGCTAGCAAACTATTACACACTACAAAGGGAAGCACAGCTGCGAGCTGCCCAGTGACATGAGCTTACCAGATGAGCTAAATCACTTCTATGCTCGTTTCGAGGCAAGCAACATTGAGGCACGCATGAGAACATCTGCTGTTCCAGACGACTGTGTGATCACGCTCTCCGTAGACGACGTGAGTAAGACCTTTAAACAGGTCAACATACACAAGGCTGCGGGGCCAGACGGATTACCAGGACGTGTGCTCCGGGCATGTGCTGACCAACTGGCAGGTGTCTTCACTGACATTTTCAACATGTCCCTGATTGAGTCTGTAATATCAACATGTTTCAAGCAGACAACCATAGTCCCTGTGCCCAAGAACACAAAGGCAACCTGTCTAAATGACTACAGACCCGTAGCACTCACGTCCGTAGCTATGAAGTGCTTTGAAAGTTTGGTAATGGCTCACATCAACACCATTATCCCAGAAACCCTAGACCCATTCCAATTTGCATACCGCACCAACAGGTCCACAGATGTTGCAATCTCTATTGCACTCAACACTGCCCTTTCCCACCTGGACAAAAGGAACACTTATGTGAGAATGCTATTCATTGACTACAGCTCAGCGTTCAACACCATAGTACCCGCAAAGCTCATCACTAAGCTAAGAATCCTGGGACTAAATTCCTCCCTCTGAAACTGGATCCTGGACTTCCTAACAGGCCGCCCACAGGTGGTGAGGGTAGGTAGCAACACATCTGCCACGCTGATCCTCAACAGTAGAGCTCCCCAGGGGTGCGGGCTCAGTCTCCTCCCTGTACTCCCTGTTCACCCACGACTGCATGGCCAGGCATGACTCTAACACCCTCATTAAGTTTGCAGACGACACAACAGTGGTAGGCCTGATCACTGACAACGACGAGACAGCTTATCGGGAGGAAGTCAGAGACCTGGCCGGGTGGTGCCAGAATAACAACCTATCCCTCAACGTAACCAAGACTAAGGAGATTATTGTGGACTACAGGAAAAGGAGGACCGAGTAGCCCCCATTCTCATATAAGGGGCTGTAGTGGAGCATGTTGAGAGCTTCAAGTACCTTGGTGTCCACATCAACAACAAACTAGAATGGTCAAAACACCCCAAGACAGTTGTGAAGACTGCACAACAAAGACTATTTCCCCTAAGGAAACTAAAAAGATTTGGCATAGGTCGTGAGATCCTCAAAAGGTTCTACAGCTGCAACATCGAGAGCATCCTGACTGGTTGTATCACTGCCTGGTACGGCAATTGCTCGGCCTCTGACCGTAAGGCACTACAGAGGGTAGTGCGTACGGCCCAGTACATCACTGGGGCTAAGCTGCCTGCCATCCAGGACCTCTACACCAGGCGGTGTCGCTGGAAGGCCCTAAAAACTGTCAAAGACCCCAGCCACCTCAGTCATAGACTGTTCTCTCTACTACCGCATGGCAAGCGGTACCGGAGTGCTAAGTCTAGGACAAAAAGGCTTCTCAACAGTTTTTACCCCCAAGCCATAAGACTCCTGAACAGGTAATCAAATGGCTACCCGGACTATTTGCATTATGTGCCCCCCCCAACCCCTCCTTTTACACTGCTGCTACTCTGTTTATCATATATGCATAGTCACTTTAACTATACATTCATGTACATACTACCTCAATTGGGCCGACCAACCAGTGCTCCCGCACATTGGCTAACCGGGCTATCTTCATTGTGCCCCACCCACCACCCGCCAACCCCACCTTTACGCTACTGCTACTCTCTGTTCATTATATATGCATAGTCACTTTAACTTTATCTACATGTACATACTACCTCAATCAGCCTGACTAACCGGTGTCTGTATGTAGCCTGGCTGCTTCTATAGCCTCGCTACTGTATATAACCTGTCTTTCTACTGTTGTTTTATTTCTTTACCTACCTATTGTTCACCTAATACCTTTTTTTTGCACTATTGGTCAGAGCCTGTAAGTAAGCATTTCACTGTAAGGTCTACACCTGTTGTATTCAGCGCACGTGACAAATAAACTTTGATTTGATTGTAATGAATTCTAGGTCAGGTGAACAAAAGGACTTGAGTTCCTGTATGTTGTTATGATCACACCACGACTCGTTAATCATAAGGCATACACCCCCACCCTTCTTCTTACCAGAGAGATGTTTGTTTTTGTCGGCGCGATGTGTGAAGAAACCAGATGGCTGTACCGACTCAGATAACGGATCCCGAGTTACAATCTCTGATGTCTCTCTGGAAGGCAACCCTTGCTCGGATTTTGTCTACCTTGTTGTCAAGAGACTGTACATTGGTTAGTAGTATACTCGGGAGCGGTGGGCGATGTGCCCGTCTACGGAGCCTGACCAGAAGACCGCTCTGTCTGCCCCTTCTGCGGCGCCATTTTTTTGGGTCGCCTGCTGGGATCCGATCTATTGTCCTGGGTGGTAGACCAAACAGAGGATCCGCTTTGGGAAAGTCGTATTCCTGGTGGTAATGTTGGTAAGTTGACATTGCTCTTATATCCAATAGTTCCTCCCAGCTGTATGTAATAAGACTTAAGATTTCCTGGGGCAACAGTGTAAGAAATAATACATAAAAAAATCAAAATACTTCATAGTTTCCTAAGTACGCTAAGCTAGTCGGCCATCTCTGTCAGCGCCGGAAGTATTGGTTGCAGATGACAGGGTGTTTTAAAGACGCAGTAAATTATTTTGAAAGTAAAAGCAAAGCCTGGAGGGTGAAAGGGTGTAAGCATGTTATTAACATTTAACGACAAATTTCATTTATTTGTCATTTGTCTGTTCAACTGCAATTCAAGACCAAATACATATGGTGTGTACACAGAACATATAGTACATATAGTACATGCATGGTTAATTGGAGCAGCATGGGTTTTTATTGAGGAGCTTTCTTTTGTTGCATGATGCTTTCTCATCCCTTTGACCTAAAGGCATACACCTGGTATTGGGTCAGGTTACTACCAAGGCTTGCAGGTCAAGACCTGGTTCTTCACAGGCCTCTAATCCTTTGCAAGGAAACATATTTTGCTGAAGGGACTGGTCCATGCACTCCCAGTCATCCCTGAAAAATGACAGCACTCTCTCCTTAGCTTGCATGTCTCGCTTTACTCTCCCTCCCTCCCATAAGTGATGATTTAAATCTTGAAGGATGTTGTGGGGATTTTGTGGGGCATTAGCATGCTGAGATTTATGGAATTAAATGATATATGATGAGTGCATCTGTACGCACAACCAGACCCAGCCGCTTTTACACATCGCTTTGAGAGAAAGAGAGAGAGTGTGAGAGAGAGAGAGAGAGAGAGAGAGAGAGAGAGAGGGGGGAGAGAGAGGGGGCATCTTAACCCTTTAGGGACATTGTGACTCTGACATATTTCACTATTCTCCTCCCATTGTCCCAGAAGGTCTTAGGCATTAGGCACACTAATGATTCTTAATTATCTTCTTTTGAGACACAGGTATCACACACAATATGTGAGGTGTGTATTAATAGTGTTCTTTACTCAAAGTTGGAAGTAAGGTGTTGGAGACAGGAAACAGTAGAGAAAATAAGAAATATAGTGGCACGCTATTTGGAAATTCCATTTGTAGAGGGTAAGGTTTAGAATAAGGGTTAGGGTAAGAGTTAAGGTTATAGTTAGGGATAGGGCTAGGGTTAGGGTAAGGGTTAATTTTAGGGTTAGGATATGGGTTAAGGTTAGGGCTAGGGTTAGTAACTAGTTATTTGAAATGTGAGATGGACTATCCAAATAAAGTGAGTAATTACTTGATTATTATTGAACAAATATATCACTAATCTTCTTTTACATCTTTCAGAAAAATTGTTGTTACATAGTTTATGAGGATTTAAGCATCCTCACAGATGGTAGTGAATGTTCAGTACCGGTCAAAAGTTTGGACACAACTAGTCATTGAAGGGTTTTTCTTCATTTTTACTGTTTTCTAAATTGTAGAATAATAGTGAAGACATCAAAACTATGAAATAACACATATGGAATCATGTAGTAACCAACAAATCTGGTTAAGTGTGTCTTGAATTCTAAATAAATCACAGACAGTGTCACCAGCAAAGCACCCCCTCACCATAACATCTCCTCCTCCATGCTCACAGTGGGAAATACACATGCGGAGATCATCCGTTCACCTACTCTGCGTCTCACAAAGACATGGTGGTTAGAACCAAAAGTCTCAAATTTGGACTCATCAGACCAAAGGACAGATTTTCAGTGGTCTAATGGCCATTGCTCATGGTTCTTGGCCCAATTAAGTCTCTACTTATTATTGGTGTCCTTTAATAGTGGTTTCTTTGCAGCAATTCGACCATGAAAGCCTGATTCACACAGTCTCCTCTGAACAGTTGATGTTGAGATGTATGTTACTTGAAGTCTGTGAAGCATTTATTTGGGCTGCAATTTCTGAGGCTGGTAACTCTAATGAACTTGTACTCTGCAGCAGAGGTAACTCTGGGTCTTCCTTTCCTGTGGCGGTCCTCATGAGAGCAAGTTTCATCATAGCGCTTGATGGTTTTTGCGACTGCACTTGAAGAAACTTTCAAAGTTCTTGAAATTTTCCGCATTGACTGAAAATTCTTAAAGTAATGACGGACTGTTGTTTCTCTTCGCTTATTTGAGCTGTTTTTGCCATAATATGGACTTGGTCTTTTACCAAATAGGGCTATCTTCTGTATACCACCCCTACCTTGTCACAACACAACTGATTGGCTCAAATGCGTTAAGAAGGAAAGAAATTCCACAAATTAACTTTTTATTTTTATTTATTTATTTTCCAAGGGCACTGCGTTCATCCACCTCTGGCCTGCTCGCCTCCCTACCTCTGAGGAAGCACAGTTCCCGCTCAGGCCAGTCAAAACTGTTCGCTGCTCTGGCACCCCAATGGTGGAACAAGCTCCCTCACGATGCCAGGACAGCGGAGTCAATCACCACCTTCCGGAGACACCTGAAACCCCACCTCTTTAAGGAATACCTGGGATAGGGGATAGGATAAAGTAATCCTTCTAACCCCCCCCCCCCCTTTAAAAGATTTAGATGCACTATTGTAAAGTGGTTGTTCTACTGGATATTATAGGTGAATGCACCAATTTGTAAGTCGCTCTGGATAAGAGCGTCTGCTAAATGACTTAAATGTTAAATGTAACAAGGCACACCTGTTAATTGAATTGCATTCCAGAAGACTATCTCATGAAGCTGGTTGAGAGAATGCAAAGAGTGTGCAAAGCTGTCATCAAGTCAAAGGGTGGCTACTTTCCATATGTGTTATTTCGTAGTTGTGATGTCTTCACTATTATTATATAATGTAAAAAATAGTAAAACTAAATAAAAACCTTGAATGAGTAGGTGTGTCCAGACTTTTGACTGCTACTGTACATGTAAACACTCCTTGATAGAGCAGGACTATGTACAGTAGGTGGTATACTGTTATCTATCATCATGCTACTGACACAAGCCCAAAGCCTGTACTGTAGGTGGAGCGGTAAAATCTTTCATTTTGCAGCCCGTTAATTACTATGTATTTACTAGGTAGATACATAGTAACAAAAACAAAATAGGTACGAACAATTTGATGTTAACCCTACAAACTACGAACCAAGCAATTAGGTACTACATACTTATTTAGTAATAATATAGGTAAGTACACGTGAATAAGAAGGTAAGTCCCGGTAAGTACCAGCTTATTGTAAATACGTAGTGAAAACAGTCTCTTTCAAAATAATACCTAAGAAACAACGATGAACGTACATTGTCATTTATCTTTTATTACCACGTAATTACCAAATAAATACATTCAAGTCATTCTCATGTGTTGATATTCTCTCCCATTTTTTTATGTCCTATACATTTAGTTACCATGTATGTTCGTAGGAACAGGGCTGTAAAATGAAGTGGTGTTTGTTTTCACGTCGATGCCATGTAGTTACTTGTGAGGTACCACTGCATTGGACCACTCCATCTCATAAAGACAACAGCAAATATGTCTGTGATCTTAACCTGTTATTTCATTGTGCCACCTTAACCCTTACAGGGTAGGTAGGAAGTAAGAGGGATGCAAAATGACGCCATTGCTAATACCATATAGATTCCAGATACTTGCAGGTCAATTACCCTCTTTATTGTGTAGCTTTGGGTGGCAGGTAGCTTAGTCATTAAGAGCGTTGGGCCAGTAATTAAGAGGTCGCTGGTTCTAATCCCTGAGCTGACTAAGTGAAAATTCTGTTGATTTGAGCATGGCACTTAACCCTAATTCCTCCTGTAAGTCACTCTGGAAAAGAGCATATGCTAAATGACAAAAACATAACAAGTACTTTTGCTGTATGTGGCAACATGGTTGTAAAATGAAGTGGTGTCTGGTTCCAGGTATGACCTTAACGTGTTGTTAAGTACTACCTTTACACTTAGAGGGTAGATACGACGTAAGAGGTCTGTAAAATGAAGCTGTTTCTAATACCATGTAAATACCTGATACTTTCAAGTTTACTCCAGTACAATATAACAAAGTGATCCAGTTTGTCAAAGTGGGAACAAAAAACACAATTAAGACAAGCACATAAAATTTAGAGTGAAGTTTATTTAAGGAAAATCAGCCAAATAAAGCTTAACAACAAATGTGAATTGCATAAATTTCCATGTGAAAATCATTTTTACAATAACTACATTCAACAAGTTATTTTATCCACGTGACATGAATATAAAGCATTAAAACATGACAAAATACTTAGAATGACACCAATCACAAGCTAACATAGAAGATGCTAGCCAAAGCTATTTGACTTGCAGAAATAGCTAGCTATCTGGACATTTCATTTAACAGAAAAAGTCCCACAAATGAACTGTAGCAGAGTATACACATACTAAGAATATATGTAAAATTTCCACAAGCATTTTATCTCTTATGAAAATTATATCTTAACTGTTCAAGGCCGTCTCTCCTTCTCTCCCTCCCACTTCTTCTCGCCAGCTAATCTGAACCTTGATTTCAATAATTTTTTTCCGGTAAAAGTACAATTTTCAACTAAATAACAACAAGTACATGCTTGAAAGCCAAGGATGGCTATGGATTGTGGTGACTGAACATCATGGGTAAGTGTCACGCCCTGACCGTAGAGAGCCATTTATTTCTCTATTTTGGTTAGGTCAGGGTGTGATTTGGGTGGGCATTCTAGATTTTGTAGTTCTATGTTCCATTTTATGTTTTCTATTTCTTTGTTGTTTGCCGAGTATGGTTCCTAATCAGAGGCAGCTGTCTATCGTTGTCTCTGATTGGGAATCATATTTAGGCAGCCCTTTTTACCCTCCTTCAGTTGTGGGATCTTGTTTTTGTACAGCCTCGTGGCGTTCATTTTCCGTTGTTTATTGTTTTGTTTTTAGTGTTCTGAGTTAAATAAAGTATATCATGAGCACTTACCACGCTGCACCTTGGTCTCCTCATTACGACGATCGTCACTGTAAGCTTGAAAGTATCTAGCGAAGCGAATTGTATTGATATCAACACTAATGAGTCACTTCTCAAATTTGGGAACATTTTAAAATAAAAATCCCCCATGTCATAGTAGAAAAGTGTCAAAAACATATTTAAAAACCTTTAGTTTTTCCCAATATAGCTAAAATGTTGCTTCCTAATGTAACATTGTGAACTATGTAAAACTGAAAAAAATATTGAATTCATATCATACATGTAGCGTTTTACCGCAGGCTTTAATTTTGATGGCGTAAACCAGAAGTCTTAATGTGGCCAGCTGTGGCCATGGCTTGTGGACGTGACACTTCACGGGAGAGCTCCACCATTCCTTCTAACTGGGCTTTGGAAAGACATGTCTATTTTGATTTTGAGAGTTAAGGACTTGCTTTTATTAGTACAAGCAGTGTTTTATATTGGAATAACATTTTTGTATGTTTATTTGAGCTTCTGAAGTCTGCTAGCGTGCTAAGCTAATTAACCTAACGAATTGCCATTGACATTACATTGTGTGTTAGCATGCCAGCTTCCGCTTTGGTTGCAATTTAGCTTTATGTTGTACTGAATATATCTAGCTAGCTCTTTTGAGTGTTAATATATATTTTTATTATGAGGTAATCAGAATGTATTCAGTCATTTTATTCAGCCTTATTTGAACGCTTTATATTCATGTCATGTGGCTACAATAACTTGTTGTATGTAGTTAATGTACAACAATTTTTCAGATATTCACATATTAATTTATGTAATTCACTTTTGTTATGCTAGCTCTTTATGATTGTGAGTACAAATGTGTTTCTACTTAGGTTTGTTTGGATGATTTTGCCTTTATTGTGAAAAATGTCCCCTCTGACAAACTGGATGACTTTATTCTCTTCATCCAATACAGTGGTACCTCACAAGTAGCTACATTGTATCTATGTGGAAACAGACACCAGTTCATTTTAAAGCCCTCTTGCCTCTTACCTACCCTGTAAGTGTGAAGGTGGTACCTATGTAAGAACAGGGTTAGATTATGGAAAGATTTGCTGTTGTCTTCATGGGACGGAGTCGTCCAATGCAGTGGTACCTTATAAGTAATTACATGTATCTATGCGGAAACAGACACCACTTCATTTTACAGCCCTGTTACTATGAACATACATGGCAAATAAAGGTAAAGTTCCTAGAAACAACGGGAGAGAATATCAACTTACTTTGGTTCCTAGTATGTTTCAGACTAAATTGTTACTACCTATTTCTTTTTTGCTACTATTACCTAGAAAACACATAGTAATTAACAAGCTGTAAAATAATGAAGGGTTACCGGTGGAGCAGTATAGGCTTGTAAAAGTTCAGTATAGATGTGTAGATAATGGCTCTCATTCTCTTATCCGATCATCAGTCTGCCCTCAGGGTCCATAAGCACCCCATAAAAATAGTGCTAAAAATAGACTTTCTCCCTGGCACCTCTGCAGTAAGTACAGCAGGGGGAGCAGTTATACTGCTAGTTTAGCAGCATTTCTTGGCGCAGAGCATTTCATTGTTTCCTGCCTTAAATGGCTTCACATGCAGAAAAATTGACATTTCTTACATGATTAAATAAATCAGCACTTTTAGTCTGGATTCTGGCTCCACAGTCAGCTAGACTGATGAAGTGGACACTACTCATGTATCAGAGCATTCAAGAGTACAATTCTGCATGAGTGCTCTGAATGCACTGCTTGGGTTTTGTGGTTTCCCTTGTTGTCCTGTATGTCAGTGTCCTGTTCTCTGTATCTCTGTTCAGTTTCAGAGACTCATTACAAAATGATAGTCCCCGCTTGATCTATAAGCCGATAAGCTGACAAGTAAAACTAACAGTTATTCTCTTTAAAATATATATTTATATCCCCCCCAAAAATACACCAGCTGTTAACTGTTAATTAAAAAACAGACTTGACTCCCCTATCCAATTAATCTTGGTTAATTTGCTCTTTTGGACTAAATTATAAAATTGACAACCACTGTGACTGTCATTTGACAATGGGATTTCTGTCCCAGAGCCAGCACTGACTGACAGCTGGGATTGAGATGACATAAGTGGTGTGTTTAGTATTTTACCTTTACCTGTGTGCGCTCTATTGTAGACTGCTGTACACCCCTTTTTTTTAATGCAGTCAGATTACTCAGCGCTTTCACCCTGTCACTCAAAGGATGAATGAACCTCTGTGAACTGTGCTTTCACCATTATTTCAGCAATGATTACCCGTTTCACCTACACAGGCCTTTCCAATCCAATCGTCCTGATCTCTCTGGCAAACATAACCAAAGGATTTGTGTATTAGTCAATTCATTGTAGGGGGAAATGGTCATACACAAATGTTAAGATGTTGAGTAATTTACAAGCCAGTATGTGAATGTGTCCAGCTAAATGGTATAATGACCTCCACAGGTCTTTTGCCTTTTGGTAGGCCATCATTGTAACTAAGAATTTGTTCTTAACTGACTTGCCTAGTTAAATAAAGGTTAAATAATCAAAATACAAAAAAAGTATAACTTCAGCACACAGTGATATTACATGAATATTGATCTGTTCCTGTGCAAACACACTGATCATACACAATGTAGCCTATTATTGGAGTTCATTTTAATCAGAAGCTGACTTAGCACTACCATGTTTCCTGGCACTCCTTCACTGGCTTCCTGTCTTGTCTCATTTCAAGTGTACACCAAAAACAAGGAAACATAGTAAACAAGGTGGCTCGCTTCACCTCTTGTGCCTTGGATGCTTTCGTTCCTAGTCATCTTAGAATTTCTTGGCCAGATATATAAATGACAGGAAAATAAAATGGGGATAACTACAAACTAAAACTGCAAAGGGCTATGTGAGGCTCTGTGATTTATTTTGGGGTCATTTGTCAGGATCAGATAAATGGTTCTATTACCACCACTTCTTTAAGTCCGTTATAGCTCCATATAACTGACATACGACATAGCTTCCATTTCTGTCCCAGACAGTTATGGGGCTTTGGTGATCATCCTCAGTGCCCTTGGTGTAATGGGCTATGTGTCGTACATCTCTGATAAATACACCCGTTGGAAAAAAAAGTATCCGAAAAAACAGAAGCTTTTCCTGTTTCATTCCCTCTCATTTCCTGGCAGAATTGCAGCTTAAATGTTCCAGTTAGTGTTCATGATAAGGCAAACAATACCGTCAATGCTGCCAGTAACAGGTTTTTGTTGTTGTTGCTCTGATTCATTTGGGTTACGACAAGATAAGATTCAACATGTCATTGTTGAAGAAGAAAGAAATGTTGTTATTGTCGGCTAGAGACTTTGTGACCCTTTTAATGGTGATCAGTGAACCTTAGCTTCGGGATCTCTCTCCTCACCCCTGACTTCCTGTCCCCACTCTGTTCTAAACTAAAGGGAAGGGATCCACTGTGCATCCCCTCTGTATTCCCCTTAGCTCTTCCTTTCTCTTCTTCTGCCAGGAATTGCTCAGAGTTGTGTTGCATTGCATCTAAATGATTGCATCTTAAGTCTCTATGCACTGCTGTCTTTCTGTACAGATGTAGGATCTTCATTTGAGCCAGTTTGCTACAGCAGGAAATAAATACTGCATCAACAAGTAATGTGGAGTATTGTGTGGATTATAATTCATGGACATTTTGTAGGGGTTGATAAATTTTTTCATAAGGGAAAATCAAGTCTGACATTTCGAAGGGAAATTACAAACTTCAGAAGCCTTTTTAAACCTCAAATACACTAGAAGTTAAAACATTTCTGCATTGCAGAAAAGTTATCCTGCAACAGGGTGGCCAAATTAAGATCCTACAACTAGACTTTGCACACTCAGGCTGTCCCATTCAGTATCCCCCCCTAAGAATTTCTGATAAATTAGATGAAATACAGTGTGGGTATTAAGAGGTTTTAGAGTGGAATGCTGTCTGGCATAGTTGTGCATATATTACTCTGTGTAATTATTAACACATATTTTAAGGACAACCTTTTAATTGACCTGACGGTTTCTGAAATGTAAATCAATTTTATGCCTTGAACTTTGCTTTTTCCTTATTTATCTATTCAATTGCTGTTTTTTATATAATGTGTATGGTTCGAGGGCTTCATAAACTATGGTTTATTAAAAGAACTGCAAATTATTAATTTTAAGGAGTTAAATAATTCAAAGTTAAAAACTTCTTAATTTACGAAATGTGTCTATGAACTTGAAATGAAAATATGACGTTTCAAAGACTCTTTCAAGTATGTATTCCAATGATCTGATGCAATATTTACAGTGTTAGTAGATGAGAATGTTTCCGAAAGACAAAAACCATGTGGTCCACTCAAAGTTCACCAAACATTACATCTCCAATTGCTGGACCCTTTGTGTATACAAAACATCTGAAAATGCATTACCTCAATCTGTGTTAAAAAAGTTAAACAAATACAAAAGAGAGGCCTTTATGAGGGGTTATTAACTTTGTTATTAAAATATTGTTGCATAGAGACCACTGTTAGAATCAGCAGATGTGGAATGTAGATCAAACTGATATGACATTGTGTTCCTTATCTAATTATACTGATTTTCATTATGATTGTTGTACTTCATCAGGCAGTCTCAGTAATGCATCTGTAAACAAACAGCATACATCCGTTTTTTTTAAATGTTTTTTATGACCCTACCTTGCTGTGTTAGTGGAATGTATTTCTATCTTGGCTGTTTCTACCTTAAAACACTGGCTGATACGATCAATCTTAAACATGTATTTTATACTTTACAATGAGACTGTTTGCAATCTGCTGAACCAGTTGGATGACTACTAGACCAATACAATGAAAGCCCATTGTTTAGCAGCCATGACCCCTACTCTTCCAGTTTCACTTTCTAATGTTTTCTTGTCCTTGCCTGCATTTTCCTCTGAGCTGCAGCGTGCCTCTTTCATTAACAGCACAAGCCCACATTTAACCACCTCTCTGGAGTGTAGCCTACCATCCATGCTTTAAACCCACCCCCTATGGAAAAGTAAATACAAATAGCAATGTAAATATTACATTGTAAATAAAAATGTATGTTCAAATGTGTCATTAGTAGTGGTAGTGGTGTGAATTCATGAATATAACACAATACAGAAGTATAATGTTTACAATAAATACTAGAATGACTTGAAGTAAATTATAAACAATATATTTTATGTATATGACATTGCTGATGTTAGTTTATAAAGTTGCATGCAATAGTTGGCTTCTCACTTAACTCTCGAAATGCATAATTTTAATAACGCAAAGTCCAGATGAAAAACAAAGTCTGTGATCAGTGAACTGTGACTGTCACAATAAGAGCCCAGTTTATCTTGGATTTTGACTATTCCTGGTCTTTGCCTCTGAGCATTTGTATAGGGGTGGAGGTGGGGGTGGAGCCATTTACACTTCTTATTTAGCCCCTTTTTCCAAATCTGAAATACTAATGGTTACCCCCCATTTTCAGATCTGTGGCTCAACCCCCACTGGAGACCTGTTCAGGATCTCCAGTGAGGCATTTGTGTGTGCCTAGCCTTCTCCTTTCTTCTGCTCTTAACCACACAGGCTCAACTTCACAGGACAGTTGACAGCCTGTGGACAGCAGATGAAAAAGTAAGGCGGCATATCCCGCGCCTGTTAAGTCCTCAACTAATTAGCAAAAATGGTCTCCTTTATTTTCTTTTTAAGCATTTAGTATGGGGGGTATAACATTGAGAGAGAAAATGGGGGAGAGAGAGGGGGAGAAAGGGGGGTGATGCTGAGAGCGGGCGTGGAGAGAGATTTAGGGAAGGAGGGACTGAGAGGGAGGAGAGGCATCTGAGCTCAGCTGGGCTGTTTTGAAAACACACTTTTGAAAGCCTCTCCTTTAATTCATTGCTATTGTTTTTGGCCCTTTTGTGTTTGCCAGTTTGACCATATAACATCATACATCTGGTCTATTGCTTGTTTGGGGTTTTCTCACTCAGGGACCCATCATCTCCTCCTGGGCTCAAATTCGGGTGTAACATAAAAGGGCTGAGAGAGACACACAGAGAGCCAGAGAAGGGGAGAGAGACCAGTAATGTGAGTGAAACATTAAGGAGAAAGCTGAAAAGCATTCCAAAACTTTCCTTTTCCCCTTACTTTCTCTCATCTCCATTATAACACATGGCAACATAGCACAATTGTGGATTATTACTTACAGAACTAATTGACAATAAATACAATATGTACCTAAATATAGACTGGTTCTGTGGTGGACTTTTAGAAAAAATGTCAGTCGCATCCATCTTTAAAAAATGAATAGGCAATACATCAAAAGACATTCAGATATCAGTCATTTGATGATTGGTAGTAGCATGTCCATATCAGTAGTTTTTATTTTTACAAGAGCTCATATTCCAATGTTATGGTACCTGATCCTGAGGGCCAATGTTTAGCGGCATTAGTTAAACAGGTGAATGGGTGTAAAGCAGAGAGGAGGCAGGCAGGCTACTACATCTTGTTCTGCTTTTGACTCTCTTCTGGGTCATCATCACATGTGGGCTCAGCTCTCTGTGACAGGGTCAGGCCTCAAATTTACAGTGGATTCAGAAAGTATTCACACCCCTTGACTTTTTCCACATTTTGTTGTGTTAGAGCCTGAATTTAAAATGGATTACATTTAGATTCGTTTTTTCACTGTCCTACACACAATACCCCATAATGTCAAAGTGGAATTAGACATGTTTAGAATTTTTTACAAAGTTGAAATGTCTTGAGTCAATAAGTGTTCAACCCCTTTGTTATGGCAAGCCTAAATTCTGGAGTAACCATTTGCATAACAAGTCACATAATAAGTTGCATGGACTCACTCTGTGTGCAATAATAGTGTTTAACATGATTTTTGAATGACTACTTCAACTCTGTAGCCCACACATACAATTTTCTGTAAGGTCCCTCAGTCGAGCAGTGAATTTACAACACAGATTCAACCACAAAGACCAGGGAGGTTCTCCAATGCCTCACAAAGAAGGGCACCTATTGGAAATGGGTGAAAAAAGGGGACATTGAATATCCCTTTGATCATGATGAAGTTATTAATTACACTTTGGATGGTGTATCAATACACCCAGTCACTACAAAGACACAGGCGTCCTTCCTAACTCAGTGGCCGGAGAGGAAGGAAACCGCTCAGGGATTTCAGCATGAGGCCAAAGGTGACTTTAAAACAGAGTTTAATAGCTGTGATAGGAGAAAACTGAGGATGGATCAACAACATTGTAGTTACTCCACAATACTAACCTAATTGACATAGTGAAAAGAAGGAAGCCTGTAAAGAATTCAAATATTCCAAAACATACATCCTGTTTGCAAAAAAGCACTAAAGTTGGCAAAGCAATTAGCAAATGGGGCAAATTCAAAACAACACATTACTGAGTACCACTCTCCATATTTTCAAGCAGAGTGGTGGCTGCATCATGTTATGTGTATCCATAGAGAACATCCTGACTGGTTGCATTACCGCCTGGTATGGCAACTGCTCAGCATCTGACCGGAAGGCGCTACAGAGGGTAGTGCATATGGCCCAGTACATCACTGGGGCCAAGCTTCCTGAGATCCAGCACCTATATACCAGGCGGTGTCAGAGGAAGGCACAAACAATTGTCAAAGACTCCAGTCACCCAAGTCATAGACTGTTCTCTCTGCTCCCACACGGCAAGCAGTCCCGGAGCACCAAATCTAGGACCAAAAGGCTCCTTAACAGCTTCTACCCCCAAGCCATAAGACTGCTGAACAACTAAACTAATCAAATGGCCACCCCCTTTTTGATTTTACACTGCTGCTACTCACTGTTTATTACCTATGCATAGTCACTTTACAAATTACCTCGATTAACTGGTACCCCAGAACATTGACTCGGTACCTGTACCCTGTAAATAGCCTTGTTAATGTTATGTACATTTCTTGTGTTACCTTGTGATTGATTAGATTTTTAGTAAATATTTTATTAACTCTATTTCTTGAACTGCATTGTTGGTTGAGGGCTTGTAAGTAAGCATTTCACGGTAAGGTCTACACCTGTTGTATTTGGTGCATGTGACAAATAACATTTGATTTGATTTGCTTGTAATCGTTAAGGACTGGGGAGTTTTTCAGGATAAAAAAGAAACGGAATGGAGTTAGCACAGGCAAAATCCTAGAGGAAAACCTGGTTCAGTCTGCTTTCCACCAGACACTGGGAGATCAATTCACCTTTCAGCAGGACAATAACCTAAATCACAAGGCCAAGTCTGCACTGGAGTTGCTTACCAAGAAGAGAGAGAATGTTCCTGAGTGGCCGAGTTACAGTTTTGACTTAAATCTGCTTGAAAATCGATGGCATGACCTGAAATTTGTTGTCTTGCAATGATACATTTGACAGAGCATGAAGAATTTTGAAAATAATAATGGGCAAATGTAGCACAATCCAGGTGTGGAAAGACTTTAGAGACTTTCCCAGAAAGACACCTGTAATCACTGCCAGAGGTGATTCAAATCAAATCAAATTGATTTATATAGCCCTATTAACATCAGCTGATCTCTCAAAGTGCTGTACAGAAACCCAGCCTAAAACCCCAAACAGCAAGTAATGCAGGTGTAGAAGCACGGTGGATAGGAAAAACTCCCTAGAAAGGCCAAAACCTAGGAAGAAACCTAGAGAGGAACCAGGCTATGAGGGGTGGCCAGTCCTCTTCTGGGTGTGCCGGGTGGAGATTATAACAGAACACGGCCAAGATGTTCAAATGTTCATAAATGACCAGCATGGTCAAATAATAATAATCACAGTAGTTGTCGAGGGTGCAACAGGTCAGCACCTCAGGAGTAAATGTCAGTTGGCTTTTCATAGCCGATCATTGAGAGTATCTCTACCCCGCTCCTGCTGTCTCTAGAGAGTTGAAAAGAGCAGGTCTGGGACAGGTAGCACGTCCGGTGAACAGGTCAGGGTTCCATAGCCGCAGGCAGAACAGTTGAAACTGGAGCAGCAGCACAACCAGGTGGACTGGAGACAGCAAGGAGTCATCATGCCAGGTAGTCCTGAGGCATGGTCCTAGGGCTCAGGTCCCCTGAGAGAGAGAAAGAAAGAATTAGAGAGAGCATACTTAAATTCACACAGGACACTGGAGAAATACTCCAGATATAACAGACTGACCCTAGCCCCCCGACACATAAACTACTGCAGCATAAATACTGGAGGCTGAGCCAGGAGGGGTCAGGAGACACTGTGGCCCCATCCGATGATACCCCCGGACAGGGCCAAACAGACAGGATATAACCCCACCCACTTTGCCAAAGCACAGCCCCCACACCACTAGAGGGATATCTTCAACCACCAACTTACCATCCTGAGACAATGCCGAGTATAGCCCACACAGATCTCCGCCACGGCACAACCCAAGGGGGTGGGGGCGCCAACCCAGACAGGAAGACCACATCAGTGACTCAACCCACTCAACTGACACACCCCTCCTGGAAGAGCACCAGTAAGCCAGTGACTCGGCCCCTGTAATAGGGTTAGAGGCAGAGAATCCCAGTGGAGAGAGGGAAATGTATTGACTCAGGGGGTTGAATACTTATCTAATGAAGATATGTTAGTTTTTTATTTTTCAAGATTTTCTTCTACAAATATCCACTTTGACATTACAGAGTATATTGTGTAGATCATTAACAAAAAAAATTACAATTAAATCAATTTTAATCTCACTTTGTAACGCAACTAAATGTGGGAAAAGTCAAGGGGTTTGAATACCTTCTGAAGGCACTGTACATCTGGAATGAAGTAGCCATCTTGACATACTTATTATAAAATGAGATCAGGAGGAATCTTTTTATATCTCTTTTTTTCAACAGTAATTATTTAGTTTATTTTATTATTATTATATTTTTTGTCCTCAGTTTCATTATTCAGAAACCTGGAACCTATAGCACCCTATGTCACAGGAAGGCCAAAAAGATCATCAAGGACAACAACCACCTGAGCCACTGCCTGTTCACCCCGCTACCATCCAGAAGGCGAGGTTAGCACAGGTGCATCAAAGCTTGTACTGAGAGACTGAAAAACAGCTTCTATCTCAAGGCCATCAGACTGTAAAACAGCCATCACTAACACAGAGAGGCTGCTGCCTACATACAGACTTGAAATCATTGGCCACTTGAATAAATGGATCACTAGTCACTTTAATAATGCCACTATAATAATGTTTACATATCTTGCGTTACTCATCTCATATGTATATACTGTATTTTATACCATATATTGCATCTTGTCATTGCTCATCCATATATTTATATGTATATATTCTTATTCCATTCCTTTACTTAGATTTGTGTGTATTAGGTAGTTGTTGTGGAATTGTTAGATTACATGTTAGATATTACTGCACTGTCGGAACTATAAGCATAAGCACTTCGCTACACTCGCAATGACATATCTATAACATCTGGTAACCAAGAGCCAAGTGGGTATACATAATTTATGATGGCCGTATACGGTAGATGTTTTATATAGACTTTTATTAGAATAATACAACTCAGTGATTAAAAAATGTATATAACGCAGTGAGGGATTATTAAAATTCACTGGTTAATAATTTTTGCATTTAATTAATTATCTTTTATCATCAGAAAGTAACCTTGCTATCTTGTTGACGGTTCAGCATCAAGCACTGGATAGAAGTATGAGGTTATCAAGTTCAGTGTGTCAGCCGTGGAGAAACAGAGAATGAAGGAGGAAAGAGGGCTATTGCATGATATGCCCAATCACAACTTAAACGCTTGGAAGCTCCACCACTTCACAGTTACTGCTGGTCTGTGTACAGGCAGAGGGCAACGTATTAGAACTGGGAAACTAATCACACAGGGTGGGAATGAACACATACTGAGAGGATTTCACCAATAGCCCAAATAATCACCCAGGGTGGGAATGAACACATCTTGAGGGGATTTCACCAATGGCCAAAATTGGCTGCTTCACTCCAATGAGCAAAAGAGAGAAAGAGAAAGAAAGAAATAGAAACGGGAGGTTTTTCTCACAGTTAGCCATCACCTATCTCACATAAAAGAACACAGGATGGGCTGAGTTAAGCACCCCAAAATTCACTCATTTGAAGGGCTTAGTCCACAATGGCACAGCCTAAAATACCCCATCACAGGCTCCTGGTATTGAGCATTTTTTTGTTTTGTTTTTTTACTTCCCTAGTGCTTGAATAGCTTGCCAGCAGGGCTGAACAACCCACCTTCTCTCATTAGACCCAATAGAGGGAATACCCTGTCGCCTCAATAAAGGATTCGCTGGTTAAAATATCATTAGCCTACATCAGCATTCAAAAACAAATTGCCTGTGGTCAATTAAAGACCTGGAAAGATATTGCACAAAGTATTCATCACTCATCATCTTTTAATGTTTGTAAAACTATGATGACAGTGTTTTATAGATATTTTATCGAATCCGTTTTTAACCTTTTCCATGGCTGCCTGCGTTTGGAAAGTTTATGAACTGAATAATATTGCGAAGGTGGTTCTGCAAAGAGCCAATATTATCCTAGAAAGAGACCAACATCTCTTGTAGTAAGGATTTAGTAGGTTTGCAGTACCAAAGGTTAATAAGTGCAATAGAAAAGAACACCTGCTCAGTCTGCAATGTGTACTTCTGGCTGCACAAGAAATTTTCCAACTGGGAAATCAAATATATTGATTGATTGATTGTTTGTTTGTTTAGTTGATTAGCTGTTGGATTGTTTGACCAAACTCATTCGGCATCATCAAACATCATGTAGATAAATATACAGTAGCTAGCTCCAAGAAGCCATTGTTGAGTTCCAAGCCATGTAGCACTATACCGCTACCATTGGACTCCTGGATGAGCTACTGATTTAAACATCTTACTGGCCCGATCGGTACCACATCTGGTATACTGCATTTATTAGGGATCTTAAATTGCCCTTCTATAGTGCCATTTACCATTGCGTCTACAGAGTTATATTAACCAAACACAGTGTCTGCCGGCAGAATAGTATTTGATCAGGCAATGCCGTTAGCCAGTCCAAATAAACTCTACCTTCTGAGGTTGTTGCGTTGTGCATTGTGGGATAAGTTACTGTAGTTAACAGCAGGGCTTTGATTCTCTGGGCCATGAACATACCCTATTGTCAAAAGCCTGGGTTACAGCTCAAGAGCAGCACTGAGCTCATAAAGGGGAGTATGGTCCTTCCACTTCCCAGAGCAGAGGAGATGGGAGTTGGGCTCGGGGCTGAGGCATACAAACCCTGGGGTGTCCAGGGAGTAGACCCAATAAATCAATATGGGAGAAAATCAAAAGGCCTTTTAAAAACAGACAGAGCCTCTGCACTTCACATGTTAGAAGGTACACAACCATGCAAGAGCATGCACGCACGCACACACACACACACACACACATATGCATGAAGATACACAAAAAGGCACCCCATACAACCACCCCAACAATGAGAGGGGAGAAAGAAAATAAAAACGTACCCGGCAGTGGGGTTATAAATTAGGCGCTGTCAGTATTACAATGTATATTAATAGTCACACCTCTTTTTAATGAGTTTGGCATTGGCAGCTGAGAAGAAATACAAGTCATCATAGCACTGCTCATGCCGGCCCGATGAAAGAACCTATAATAAATCTTGTGAGAGCAGGGCTCACCATAAATATGTATCGCATAAGGCATCTGTTTTACATTCTGCATATAAATCAGCTGGAGTGCTGAATAGCAATGAATCAGACGCTCGATGCTTGATTTGATAACAAATCGACTCTGAACTTGGGAGGGGAGAATTTAGAGCCCCCAACATCCAGGGGAAGTGGAGGGAGGACAGGTAAGACCCATGAGGTTTCTTACCTAGCACTTCTTTCGTCAGGTGCCGGATAAAGGGGAAGCCTCGGGGGGATTGTTTTCAAGGGTGCGTGGGGGGAATGGTAGCAGCCTAGCCTGACCTCTTCTCAGTTATCACCTCATAGTCTGTGTGTGCTCCTCTGCCCGCTACCAACTGTGTCCTTATCCCTCCTGTGTGGGTCAGAATTGCTTAGTGGCAGGACAGGCCTTAGGGGCAGACTGTCTGTTTTGAAAACACCTGGATAAAACTGCCATTGTATCTGGAAAATATGTAATTGTGAGAACAGGTCTGGTGGTAAACTGTTTAGCACGAGCAGTGAACTTGCTAAAGGTATTTTAGATGATATCCTGTTGCCCTCTGGTCCCACCTAATCTAAGAGTGTCTATCCACAACTTGCCAACCTTGTCCCAGTAGGGATTTAAAACTACAGCACAACACTATGATTGTGAAGGGCCAGTAAAGGATGTGTTCATCCTACCAATGTTTTGGATAAACGTATATTTTCACAGACATGTTCTTCCCCTTTACATGTAGGCTATTGTCAAGTCATTTAAAGTGCACTATTAAGTGGGCTAATGACTTCAACCACAGTCCTTCCACATAATGTGAAACACAAACAAAACATGGCAGCTGCAGGTGTCCCTTTTCTCATTCTTACTGCTTTGTGTACAATTAATTCATGCCTGCAGGTGATGGTGGTCAGAGAGAGGAAAATCATGAGGGAGCTCTCTATAGTAAATTATCTCATGATCAAAAAGTATTTTGCCAAAGAAATCAGTTTGAATTACAAAATGATAACTTTGTATACATGGATTAATTATATCCTAGACATGGAAAGCTTGAGAGATAGTTTAAAAAATTGTTTGTTAAAATGTTGTGTTTTATGATGGTACATAGTTGATTAATATTATCATACAGCGTGTGATTAGTGTCCCCTGTTTTTCTATGTGGGAATGTGGTGAAGTTTACTTGAAAGGAACTAATTTGGTGATTTGCCTGAATTATAGTAAAATTCCATAGCCATGTACAGATGTTAACTGTGCCTTGTGACATACTTATTCATCCTAATTGCCCATTAACTAGCTGGAACAAGAAACATCTCTAAATAATCAGCTCTCCGACTACCTTCAGGAGGGAAAGTGATGTCTGCCATGAATCATATACTTCACAATCTCTCTGAATTTATTTTGGCCTCTCAATCTGAGAGCAGCTGCTGCAGGTGCTGTCCAGGCGTTACCTTCTTTCTGAGGGAATTTTTGTGGTCAGGTTACAGTAATTGACTGACAAATGATGATGATGATGATGATGATGATTATGAGTGGCTGCTGGCCAAATAAGTCTTAGCTACTTCCCAGTGTCATCATCTTGCACCCAGTAAGTGAGAAAGAGTTAGTAGGACATTTAGTACGTTTACATTTTTGTCATTTAGCCAGACACTTTTATCCAAAGCGACTTACACTTAGTACATTCATCTTAAGGTAACTAGGTGAGATAGCCACATATCACAGTCATAGTAAGTAAAGCTTTTTCTCAATGAAGCAGCTATTGTTAGTAGGAACTACAAGAAGAGGGAGTGGAAGGAGGGTGTATGAGTATTACAAACTCAAATACTAATGCTGGCTGATACTCATGAAAAGGAGAAAATAACTATCAAAAGATAACCCAAATGGGATCCATCTCCTCAAACATACAAATGATTATGTGTTAACAGATGGGATATAACATCTGTCTGTGATGTCAAATGCCCAGGGAACAGATGCTCCTACTGCCAGTTATGTTTGTTATTGGAGTTTGAAGTGCCCTTGGGCTGAACATGTACTGTAAAGGTGTGCCTTTTGTTGAATGTTGCATGACATGGGATTTCACTGTAACTCTGTTGAGAGACATGCTTTATAGTAGGGGTAGAACATTTGTGTGTCTTTCAGATGCATGGAGGAAACAATACAAAACAGTACTATAAAAATAGGGTTACCTGTGTATTCTTTCTACTCATGTTAATAGGATGGAGACAGTATATGTAAAAAATACTGTAGAATATCAATTAATAATAGATGTAGCATAGTACAAGACGTAGAGAGGGTATAAAGTCGACAGGCCTAAATGATCAGATACTACAAAAAAATTATCATCATCCGAACCAAAACAAAATCATGAGGCTGAGAGAGTCCACTTTCTATGACCTATTATTGATTATGTTATAGTTGCTACACAAGTATGAAAGTAATTTGATTGCAAACCCCACATTATTAGAGCTTTATACTAAGATGGGGAGCAGGGGAGTAAGAAGAGTGCACGAAATAATCATCCTGCACTAAAGTCAAGCAATCTTAATACGAACTGCGCAGGGACATTACTAGATATATTAATGACCCTTATTTTTGGGATATGAACCCTCTAAAGAAAGGGAGCCAGAAGGAACATTAGCGGCAACAACATAAAAAATGATATACAAATTCTATCAGAGGAAACTGTTACAAAAGATGCCCTTATTCTTCTGTTGGAACAAGCAGATGTTTTTTCTAAGAAACACCTCAAGATTATATTGCTTGGGGGTCCAACAGTGGCTTTTGGGAGTCAAAGTCTCTCTTGACTTTTGCAGCACACACCTGTGTTCTATGTACTTGATAACAGGAGTGGTAATAAGATAGCTAAATGCTAATATTGTCAGACTAGCTAACGACTTAGCTACATTACCTAGCATAGCAAGGTCTTGCATGATAATCGCTGCTAGCTAACCAGCTTCGTTGCTTCGTTGCTTAGCATGCTAGCTACTTATGTAGGCTTTTGTGATTGTAGATGTAGGACTCAGTTGCAGATACACTTGGTTCATTCAATAGTTTTACACAACATTCCAACAGTCCATGGAGAATAAGAACACCTCCTCCCAACTGCCCACTGCACTGAGGATAGGAAACTCTGTCACCACCGATAAACTATTATTGAGAATTTCAATAAGCATTTTTCTACGGCTGGCCATGCTTTCCACCTGGCTACCCCTACTGCAGTCAACAGCACTGCACCCCCCCACAGCTACTCGCCCAAGCCTTCCCCATTTCTCATTCTCCCAAATCCATTCAGCTGATGTTCTGAAAGAGCTGCAAAATCTGGACCCCTACAAATCAGCCGGGCTAGACAATCTGGACCCTTTCTTTCTAAAATTATCTGCCGAAATTATTGCAACGCCTATTACTAGCCTGTTCAACCTCTCTTTCATGTCGTCTGAGATTCCCATAGATTGGAAAGCAGATGCTGTCATCCCCCTCTTCAAAGGAGGGGACACTTGACACAAATTGTTACAGAACTATATCCACCCTACCCTGCCTTTCTAAGGTCTTCGAAAGCCATGTCAACAAACAGATTACCGACCATTTCGAATCCCACTGCACCTTCTCTGCTATGCAATCTGATTTCAGAGCTGGTCATGGGTAACCCTCAGCCATGCTCAAGGTCCTAAACGATATCGTAACCGCCATCGATAAGAAACCATACTGTGCTGCCGTATTCATTGACCTGGCCAAAGCTTTCGACTCTGTCAATCACCACATCCTCATCGGCAGACTCAATAGCCTTGGTTTCTCAAATGATTGCATCGCCTGGTTCACCAACTACTTCTCTGATAGAGTTCAGTGTGTCAAATCGGAGGGCCTGTTGTCCGGACCTCTGGCAGTCTCTATGGGGGTGCCACAGGGTTCAATTCTTGGGCCAACTCTTTTCTCTGTATACATCAATGATGTCGCTCTTGCTGCTGGTGAGTCTCTGATCCACCTCTACGCAGACGACACCATTCTGTATACTTCTGGCCCTTCTTTGGACACTGTGTTAAAAACCCTCCAGATGAGCTTCAATGCCATACAACTCTCCTTCTGTGGCCTCCAACTGCTCCTAAATACAAGTAAAACTAAATGCATGCTCTTCAACCGATCGCTACCTGCACCTGCCCACCTGTCCAGCATCACTACTCTGGACGGTTCTGACTTAGAATATGTGGACAACTACAAATACCTAGGTGTCTGGTTAGACTGTAAACTCTCCTTCCAGACTCACATCAAACATCTCCAATCCAAAGTTAAATCTAGAATTGGCTTCCTATTTCACAACAAAGCATCCTTCACTCATGCTGCCAAACATACCCTCGTAAAACTGACAATCCTACCAATCCTCGACTTCGGCGATGTAATTTACAAAATAGCCTCCAATACCCTACTCAACAAACTGGATGCAGTCTATCACAGTGCCATCCGTTTTGTCACCAAAGCCCCATATATTACCCACCACTGCGACCTGTACGCACTTGTTGGCTGGCCTTCGCTTCATAATCGTCGCCAAACCCACTGGCTCCAGGTCATCTACAAGACCCTGCTAGGTAAAGTCCCCCCTTATCTCCGCTCACTGGTCACCATAGCAGCACCCACCTGTAGCACTCGCTCCAGCAGGTATATCTCTCTGGTCACCCCCAAAGCCAATTCCTCCTTTGGCAGTCTCCCCTTCCAGTTCTCTGCTGCCAATGACTGGAACAAACTACAAAAATCTCTGAAACTGGAAACACTTATCTCCCTCACTAGCTTTAAGCACCAGCTGTCAGAGCAGCTCACAGATCACTGCACCTGTACATAGCCCATCTATAATTTAGCCCAAACAACTACCTCTTCCCCTACTGTATTTATTTATTTTATTTATTTTGCTCCTTTGCAGCCCATTATTTATATCTACTTTGCACTTTCTTCTACTACAAATCTACCATTCCAGTGTTTTACTTGCTATATTGTATTTACTTTGCCACCATGGCCTTTTTTGCCTTATCCTCCCTTATCTCACCTCATTTGCTCACATTGTATATAGACTTATTTTTCTACTGTATTATTGACTGTATGTTTGTTTTACTCCATGTGTAACTCTGTGTTGTTGTATGTTGTCGAACTGCTTTGCTTTATCTTGGCCAGGTCGCAATTTTAAATGAGAACTTGTTCTCAACTTGCCTACCTGGTTAAATAAAGGTGAAATAAAACAAATAAATAAAATAAAACATGTGGGAGAAATGTAGAAGTACAACATGGCAGCTGGATAATTCAGCCGCTTAATCCCAGGTGCTACAGTTGAAGTCGGAAGTTTACATACTCCTTAGCCAAATACACTTAAACTCAGTTTTTCACAATTCCTGACATTTAATCCTAGTAAAAATTCCCTGTCTTAGGTCAGTTAGGATCATCACTTTATTTTAGGAATGTGAAATGTCAGAATAATAGTCGAGAGGATGCTTCATTTCAGCTTTAATTTCTTTCATCACATTCCCAGTGAGTCAGAAGTTTACATGCACTCAATTAGTATTTGGTAGCATTGCCTTTAAATTGTTTAACTTGGTTCAAACATTTCAGGTAGCCTTCCACAAGCTTCCCACAATAAGTTGGGTGAATTTTGGCCCATTCCTCCTGACAGAGCTGGTGTAACTGAGTCAGGTTTGTAGGCCTCCTTGCTCGCACACGCTTTTTCAGTTCTGCCCACAAATTTTCTATAGGATTGAGGTCAAGGCTTTGTAATGGCATCTCCAATTTAAGCCATTTTGACACAACTTAGGAAGTATGCTTGGGGTCATTGTCCATTTGGAAGACCCATTTGCGACCAAGCTTTAACTTCCTGACTAATGTCTTGAGATGTTGCTTCAATATATCCACATCATGTCACGCCCTGATCTGAGAGAGACGGTTTATTTCTCTATGTTGTTAGGTCAGGGTGTGGGGTGGGCATTCTATGGTTTATATTTCTATGTTTTGGCCAGGTATGGTTTCCAATCAGAGGCAGCTGCCTATTGTTGTTGCTGATTGGGAACCATACTTAGGCAGCCCTTTTCCCTCCTTGTGTTGTGGGATCTTATTTTTGTACTGCTTTAAGCCTGCAAGACGTGACGGTCGTTTTCCATTGTTTATTATTTTGTTTAAGTGTTCAGAGTTAAAATAAATTCAAGATGAACACATACCACGCTGCACCTTGGTCCCCTCTCTACGACAGCCGTTACAGAAGATCCCACCACCAAAGGACCAAGCAGTGTGGGCAGGATGACTGGACCTGGGAGGAAATCCTGGATGGAGCAGGACCCTGGACAAGGCCTGGGGAGTATCGCCGTCCGCAAGAGGAGATAGAGGCAGCTAAAAGCGGAACGGCGATACTGGGAGGAACAGGCAGGGCAACAATGGAAGCCCTAGAGGCAGCGGCAAAAAAAAAAAAATGGGGGGGGGCACACAGGGAGATTGGCAAAGTCGGGGTTGAGACCTGAGCCAACTCCCCGTGCATACCGTGGGGAGCGAGTGACCGAGCAAGCACCGTGTTATGCGGTGATGTGCACTGTGTCGCCAGTGCGCACTCACAGCCCGGTGCGCTCGGTGCAAGCTCCTCACCGTTGCCGTGCTAGAGTTGGCCGTCAGCCAGGAAGAAGTGTGCCGGCTCAGCGTTCCTGGTCTCCAGTGCGTCTCTTTGGCCCAGGTTATCCTGCGCCAGCTCTACTCACAGTACCCCCCCGTTCACCAGCACAAACCAGTTCGTCCTCTGCCAGCGCTCCGCCCTTGCTGGGCTAAAATAACCATCCAGCCAGGACGGGGTGTGCCAGCCCTAAGCTCCAGACCTCCAGTGCGCCTCCTTGGCCCAGTATACCCTGTGCCTGCTCTGCGCACCCAGTCTCCTGTGTGTCTCCCCAGTCCGGTGAGACCGGTTCCAGCTCCACGTAGGAAGCCTCCAGTGATGATCTATGGTCCGAAGCCTCCAGTGATGATCCATGGCACGAAGCCTCCAGTGATGATCCATGGCCCGGAGCCTGTAGTGATAATCCATGGCACGAAGCGTCCAGTGATGATCCATGGCCCGGAGCCTCCAGTGATGATCCATGGCACGAAGCCTCCAGTGATGATCCATGGCACGGAACCTGTAGTGATGATCCATGGCACGGAGCCTGCAGCGACGGTCCCCAGTCCGGAACCTACAGCAACGCTCCCCAGTTCGGAGCCTCCAGCGACGCTCCCCAGTTCGGAGCCTCCAGCGACGCTCCCCAGTCCGGAGCCTCCAGCGACGCTCCCCAGTCCGGAGCCTCCAGCGACGCTCCCCAGTCCGCAGCCTCCAGCGACGCTCCCCGGTTCGGAGCCTCCAGCGACGCTCCCCTGTCCGGAGCCTCCTGAGACGGCCTGCAGCCCCGAGTCTTCAGCGGCGGTCTGCAGCCCAGAGTCTTCAGCGGCGGTCTGCAGCCCAGAGTCTTCAGCGGCGGCCTGCAGCCCAGAGTTTTCAGCGGCGGTTGGCAGTTCAGAGCCTCCGGCGATGATCCACGGTCTGGTTCCTCCAGCGACACAGAAGTGGGGGGATCAGCGGGCGGTGTGGGGGCTATGCCCCGAACCAGAGCTGCCGCCAAGTATAGATGCCCACCCAGACCCTCCCCTATATGTTCAGGTTTGCGGCTGGGAGTCCGCACCTGTGGGGGGGGGTACTGTCACGCCCTGAACTGAGAGAGACAATTTATTTCTCTATGTTGTTAGGTCAGGGTGTGGGGTGGGCATTCTATGGTTTATATTTCTATGTTTTGGCCAGGTATGGTTTCCAATCAGAGGCAGCTGCCTATCATTGTCGCTGATTGGGAACCATACTTAGGCAGCCCTTTTCCCTCCTTGTGTTGTGGGATCCTATTTTTGTACTGCTTTGTTAAGCCTGCAAGACGTGACGGTCGTTTTCCATTGTTTATTATTTTGTTTAAGTGTTCAGAGTTAAAATAAATTCAAGATGAACACATACCACGCTGCACCTTGGTCCCCTCTCTACGACAGCCGTTACACATCATTTTCCTGCCTCATGATGCCATCTATGTTGTGAAGTGCACCAGTCCCTACTGCAGCAAAGCACCCCCACAACATGATGCTGCCACCCCCGTGCTTCACAGTTGGGATGGTGTTCTTCGGCTTGCAAGCATCCCCCTTTTTCCTCCAAACATAACGATGGTCATTATGGCCGAACAGTTCTATTTTTGTTTCATCTGACCAGAGGACATTTCTCCAAAAAGTATGATCTTTGTCCCCATGTGCAGTTGCAAACTGTAGTCTGGCTTTTTATGGTGATTTGGAGCAGTGGCTTCATCCTTGATGAGCGGCTTTTCAGGTTATGTCGATATAGGACTCGTTTTACTGTGGAAATAGATACTTTTGTACCTGTTTCCTTCAGCATCTTCACAAGGTCCTTTGCTGTTGTTCTGGGATTGATTTGCACTTTTCGAACAAAGCACGTTCATCTCTCAGAGACGAAACACGTCTCCTTCCTGAGTGGTATGATGGCTGTGTGGTCCCATGGTGTTTATACTTCCGTACTATTATTTGTACAGATGAATGTGGTACCTTCAGGTGTTTGGAAATTGCTCCCAAGGATGAACCAGACTTGTGGAGGTCTACAATTTATTTTCTGAGGTCTTGGCTGATTTCTTTTGGTTTTTACATGATGTCAAGCAAAGAGGCACTGAGTTTGAAGGTAGGCCTTGAAATACATCCACAGGTACACATCCAATTGACTGAAACAATGTCAATTAGCCTATCAGAAGCTTCTAAAGCCATGACATAATTTTCTGGAATTTTCCAAGCTGTTTAAAGGCACAGTCAACTTAGTGTATGTAAGCTTCTGACCCACTGGAATTGTGATACAGTGAATTATAAGTGAAATAATCTCTGTAACAATTGTTGGAAAATGACTTGTGTCATGCACAAAGTAGATGTCCTAACCTACTTACCAAAACTATAGTTTGTTAACAAGACATTTGTGGAGTGGTTTAAAAATGAGTTTTAATGACGCAAACCTAAGTGTATGTAAACTTCTGACTTCAACTGTATATATGGTTTTCACAGTAAAAATGGGAAGCTATAGAGTTAGACAGTGATAGAGGGAGTGACAGAGATGGAGAGAGATGGTGATTTTGAGGAGTTCTCTTGCAGCTTGATTCACACCTGCACGCTCTCTGTGGCAGCATGTTCAGCTGGGGTCGTCTGTTGCTCGGCGGGAGTATTTGGGAATGATTAATTGCTCTGTCTTGTGAATGGAGCTCTCGAAACAGCGGGAGCCTCTGCATATGTAAATACAAGTAGTCTCAGCGCAGCACCGTGGAGCAGGATTAACAAAACGACTTTGCTCTCAGATTCAGACTAATTCACCCATATTTTCTATTATCCCTGACAACCCACAGACGTGAGGGAAATCCAACATATCTTTTATCTCCCTCAATATCCGCTGTACATAAGATACTTAAGTACGTTATATGTTAACCTTATCTTCCATCACTTTTATATTTCAGTGTTCAGTGTAAAGAAATCGATACAAACGCATCAATGATTGGATACTTGAATAAGATACAAGGATTTCTCTAATTAGCGCTTATATCATGAGTATGCAAAATACCATAAGGTAACATTTGTAAAGGGGGTTATAAAGGGGTTATAATTATGTTATTAACCGTTATAACCTGTTGAGGATCTTATCCCGATCTTATCCCGGTATTGGGATTCATTGTCATGTGACCATGGCGGGGAATTCAAAACGGCAAGAGTCTAATCATTTCAAATACTCAAATAATCAACTATTTTCCTCCATTTGAAAGATACACATCTCCTAAATCTAACCACGTTGTCCGATTTTCAAAGAGGCTTTACGGAGAATGCATAAAGTTAGGTTATGTTAGGAGAGTACATTGACAATAGCTGTGTGTAATGTTTAGACAATATAAAGAAGGCCATCAACTGAGACAGAAAACCAGCTAGAATTATGCACTTACCTTTGACAATCTGCATCAGATGACACTCATAGGACATTATGTTATACAATACATGCATTTTTAGTTCCATCAAGTTCATATTTATATCCAAAAACAGCATTCACAGTCGCGGTGAAATTCAGAATTTTTTTCGGCTCGAATGCTCCCAGTGAATCCAGCGTTACAAATCACGGAATTACTATTCGAAAACATTGGTAAATTATAATATTGTCATTCAAAGAATAATATATTATCATCTCGTAATTGCTACCGAATGGCCAGATCTCAAAATAACTTTACTGGGAAATCACATTTTGCAATAAACGGGGTACTATGCTAACAACAAAATGCTAGGCTATACAGGTTAGAAGCATCTAATATCATAATAACATTGTAAATATCCCCTTACCTTTGATTATCTCCATCAGAAGGCACTGCCAGGCATCCCAGGTCCAGAACAAATGTGGTTTCTTTTGACAAAGTTCATAATTTATGTCCAAATAACACCTAGTAGTTTGCGTTCAGTAGGCTCCCACAACACGTGTGGGGGAGGGTGTAAAATCACGCCGAAAAGCTAAAAAAACCTAGTAAATAATCTATTTACGTTTGTTCAAACATGTCAAACGTTGTTTAGCATCAATCTTTTGGTCCATTTTTAACGTGAAACATCAGTAAACATCAGTAATATTTTCACACAACCTATCCTGTGTCTAGAAAAACGATTATGACAAATGCACTCTTCTCAGATTTATGCGCAGGCGTGAAAAAATGAAGTGACGACATGTCAACTTCCTTGCATTCTAATTTGCTCCCTGTTCATCACAGACGCTTCAAACAACTTTATAAAGATCGTTGACATCTAGTGGAAGCCGTAGGAGTTGCGAACTGAATCCTTTCTCACTATGGTATCTATAAAACAATGACACTAAATAGTACAGTCACAAAATTGACATTTTTTTAATCTATTTTTCACAGGTTTTTGCCTGCAATATGAGTTTTGTTATACTTACAGACACCATTCAAACTGTTTTAGAAAATTCAGAGTGTTTTCTATCCGAATGTGTTAATAATATGCATATCCTAGCTTCTGAGTTGGTGTAGGAGGCAGTTAAAAATGGGCACATATTTTTTTCAAAATTTCTCAATACTGCCCCCTAGCCCGTAGAGGTTCATTTCGAAATGCATTATAAACCATTCATAAATGGTTATATTGCATGGCTCAAAATAGTGCAATAACTAGTCAGTGTTTGCCAAAAGTGAGCAAATATGTACCTCCAGTTATTAAACATTTATAAAAGCACTTACACATGTTTATAAGATTAACCCTTATGCATCATCATGCAACTTCATTTTCAGTAGTTGCACAAAACAATAGTTATTTTCTTACTTTTGGGTGTGATGTGTATTGGTGCTCTGTCCAGGAACAGAAGAGGTTGGTTATCATGATGTGTGTTGACCCATCGTTGAAACCGTGATGCCCTGGGCAAATTTACATCCAGGACATTATTCAATCGTCATTCCACATTCCAACATATTACCCCTTACCAGATTATATCAACACACTTATCACTTCTCTGTTATAGTCCAAGTATGGTGAACCCTCTGGTGTGAAATGGTAACCGTAATACCTTTGATTGGTTTAATAGTGGCGGTATCCTCTCACAGCGTTGAATGTTTTGATCTTCACCCACCATTCATTGACTGAACATGTTTATAGTGATGAGAACCCAATACTGCCTATAAGTATGTCTCTGAATGAATTCTCAAACCATCTATAAATGATTAAGCCACATGTAAAGACTCCAGCTACCCTAGTCATAGACTGTTCTTTTTGCTACCGCATGGCAAGCGGTACCGGAGCGCCAAGTCGAGGTTCAAAAGGCTTCTTAACAGCTTCTACCCCCAAGCCATAAGACTCCTGAACAACTAATCAAAGGGCTACTCAGACCCCTCTTTTATGTTGCTGCTACTCTCTGTTTATAATCTATACATAGTCACTTTAACTCTATCTACATGTACATATTACCTCAATTACCTCGACTAACCGTTTCACCCGCACATTGACTCTGTACCGGTACCCCCTGTATATAGCCTCGCTTGTTATTTTACTGCTGCTGTTTAATTATTTGTTACTTTTATTTTCAATTTTTTACTTATCAATTTTTTTACTTAACACGTATTTTTATATATTTTTCTTTTTAAAGCATTGTTGGTTAAGGGCTTGTAAATAAGCATTTCACTGTAAGGTCTACTACATCTGTTGTATTCAGCGCATGTGACAAATAACATTTGATTTGATTTGATTTAAAAGTACACCTTATTTTAAAGTGACAGACCTATAAATATTTATAACTGAGTTATCAACATTTATAACTGCTAAAAGTATATATTATTTTAAAGAGGCAATCCACTGACCATTAACAAATGAGTTACCAACATTTATAAGGGCTGAAAAGATACCTTTAAAGAAAGTGTAAACCTACTGACCATTTATTATTTAACCTTTATTTAACTAGGCAAGTCAGTTAAGAACAAATTCTTATTTACAATGATGGCCTACCCTGGCCAAACCAGGACGACGCTGTCCCAATTGTGCGCCGCCCAATCACGGCCAGATGTGATGCAGCCTGGATTCGAACCAGGGACTGCAGTGATGCCTCTTGCACTGAGATGCAGTGCCTTAGACTGCTGCGCCACTCGGGAGCCAAATAGTAATATACACTGCTCAAAAAAATAAAGGGAACACTAAAATAACACATCCTAGATCTGAATGAATGAAATAATCTTCTTAAATACTTTTTTCTTTACATAGTTGAATGTGCTGACAACAAAATCACACAAAAATGATCAATGGAAATCCAATTTATCAACCCATGAAGGTCTGGATTTGGAGTCACTCAAAATTAAGTGGAAAAGCACACTACAGGCTGATCCAACTTTGATGTAATGTCCTTAAAACAAGTCAAAATGAGGCTCAGTAGTGTGTGTGGCCTCCACGTGCCTGTATGACCTCCCTACAACGCCTGGGCATGCTCCTGATGAGGTGGCGGATGGTCTCCTGAGGGATCTCCTCCCAGACCTAGACAAGCATCCGCCAACTCCTGGACAGTCTGTGGTGCAACGTGGCGTTGGTGGATGGAGCGAGACATGATGTCCCAGATGTGCGCAATTGGATTCAGGTCTGGGGAATGGGCGGGCCAGTCCATAGCATCAATGCCTTCCTCATGCAGGAACTGCTGACACACTCCAGCCACATGAGGTCTAGCATTGTCTTGCATTAGGAGGAACCCAGGGCCAACCGCACCAGCATATGGTCTCACAAGGGGTCTGAGGATCTCATCTCAGTACCTAATGGCAGTCAGGCTACCTCTGGCGAGCACATGGAGGGCTGTGCGGCCCCCCAAAGAAATGCCACCCCACACCATGACTGACCCACCGCCAAACCGGTCATGCTGGAGGATGTTGCAGGCAGCAGAACGTTCTCCACGGCGTCTCCAGACTCTGTCACGTCTGTGCTCAGTGTGAACCTGCTTTCATCTGTGAAGAGCACAGTGCGCCAGTGGCGAATTTGCCAATCTTGGTGTTCTCTGGCAAATGCCAAACGTCCTGCATGGTGTTGGGCTGTAAGCACAACCCCCACCTGTGGACGTCGGGCCCTCATACCACCCTCATGGAGTCTGTTTCTGACCGTTTGAGGAGACACATGCACATTTGTGGCCTGCTGGAGGTCATTTTGCAGGGCTCTGGCAGTGCTCCTCCTGCTCCTCCTTGCACAAAGGCCGAGGAAGCAGTCCTGCTGCTGGGTTGTTGCCCTCCTGCGGCCTCCTTCACGTCTCCTGATGTACTGGCCTGTCTCCTGGTAGCGCCTCCATGCTCTGGACACTACGCTGACAGACACAGCAAACCTTCTTGCCACAGCTCGCATTGATGTGCCATCCTGGATGAGCTGCACTACCTGAGCCACTTGTGTGGGTTGTAGACTCCGTCTCATGCTACCACTAGAGTGAAAGCACCGCCAGCATTCAAAACTGACCAAAACATCAGCCAGGAAGCATAGGAACTGAGAAGTGGTCTGTGGTTACCACCTGCAGAACCACTCCTTTATTGGAGGTGTCTTGCTAATTGCCTATAATTTCCACCTGTTGTCTATTCCATTTGCACAACAGCATGTGAAATTTACTGTCAATCAGTGTTGCTTCCTAAGTGGACAGTTTGATTTCACAGAAGTGTGATTGACTTGGAGTTACATTGTGTTGTTTAAGTGTTCCCTTTATTTTTTGAGCAGTATATATCAAAATATACATCAAAAGAAAGTGGAAAACTTCTGCTCATTTATTCTGCCCATGAGTTGCAAACATTTATAATGGTATTGAATCTCCTCAAACAAGCAACACATAGTAAGAAGAAATGTAATTGAATAGAAGGGTAATATTGGGAAAACAATGTTAATTGCAGTCTCTCAAATCTGTAGCCTATCATTTGAATAGTGAGTAGCCTAGCTATAGTAATTCAGAAAAACAGGGGGTGTCTTTTTCCACTTTTTAACATTACAGAATAGAGATTAAATATTTTTTTTAAAACATAGGGTCTCAAGGTCCCCTTCTTCATCTAAGCATTTCCCATCCTGGAGCCTGAGACATGTGAATCTGTGTAAGAGAAGTGGCATTTATGACAATTTAGCATAGATACTCTAGCTACACATAACTCTACCATCATCATGATCATGATTTCTACCATTTAGGCTTAGCTAGCTATGTTATCCACTACTAGCTAATAATATTAACAGCTAGCTAGTGTTTAGCATTACTTGCTAAAACTAATAGCTAGCTATCACAGATGAATGGAGTTAGCTAATAGAGTAGCTAGTTGGCTAGCTAGATAGTACGTTATTCTTAAAATTGGAACCACTAGTGTGTTGACCAAGGATTCTAGCAAGCTAACTTACCAACTGTACCTGAGTTCAAAGGTTAGATAACTAGCTAGCGTGCTAATCCAAAAAAGTGAAACAAATTGCATGGAAATTATGTTATGTCGATGTTAGCTAGCTAGCTGGCAGCTGCAATTTGCTAGCCAGCTAGCAAAACTAACTAGCCAGCAAATGTGATCTAATTAGCTAATAAACTATACCATGCTAAAGATTATCTCTCGCTAAATTTTCTAGCAGAATTTCTATATTCAAAAAGATGTTTAGGTTTTACCTAATGCTAGCTAGCTAGCTAGCATTTCCTAGCTAGTAAATAGGACAGAGGTATTATAAAACTTTAGCTAGCTAGCTACTTAGCTAGCCAAGCAGTGTGCTAAATCATCCAGAAGGACTTCTGTATCCAAAAGTGAAATAAATTGCGTAGAGAATGAACAACATTTATTTCCCGCAATCTCTTCTGTCTGGCATTTGCACACTTCTCATAGCCATGTCCATCCTGATTCTTCACTATGCACTGTCACATGATGTCAGCAGGGTTGCCAGGTTTAGCTGAAATTTCTAACCCAATGACCACTCAAAATCTGCCCACAAGGCCTGAAAACTAGGCCCCCCAAAAAATAATCGCAGCAAGAGAGGAGTTGCCACATTTATCCAATAAACCCTTTTTCCCATAACGTTATTGAGCAAATTAAGAAGGAATATTGACGTAACCTTCCCTTATTAAACTCACAAGATTATTTTCCATCAATAGATGTTGATTTAACATGTTTGACTGCTATTATTGTAAATTAAATCATGTTTGTGCGTTTGCATAACTATATATAAATCCGACACGATTTTGAGTGATCAAAGTTGGAAGCAGCCCAATAACTGCAACCCGCTACCAATACATTTTCACCTGCGACATTGCTTTCAAAGAAGCCCAATAGCTCGAAAACTGCGGACATGGCAACCCTGTATGTCAGTGTCAACACAAAATTCTGGGCATGTTCCAGGTCGTCCTTAAATCAAGAGTGTTTCACAGATGGGCAGATCTCACAAAGTTGTGGGATTTTCTCTGAAACCAGCGAACCACACCAGTAACATGGCTTGAGCTCTTCTGATGAGGCCTTCATTCCTGGAATAAATAAGTGTACCAATAAAATGACATACCCAAATCGAACTGCCTGTAGCTCAGGACCTGAAGCAAGGATATTTATATTTTGAAAGGAAACACTTTGAAGTTTGTGGAAATGTGAAGTTAATGTAGGAGAATATAACACATTAGATCAGGTAAAAGATAATACAAAGAAGAAAAACTTTTTTTATCATCTTTGAAATGCTAGAGAAAGGCCATAATGTATTATTCCAGTTTAGGTGCAATTTAGATTTTGGCCACTAGATGGCAGCAGTGTATGTGCAAAGTTTTAGACTGATCCAATGTACCATTGTTTTTATTTAAAAAATGTTGTATCAATACTGCCCAAATGTGCCTAATTGGTTTATTACTTTAACTTTTGAAGTTCATAACTGTGCACTCTCCTCAAACAATAGCATGGTATTATTTCACTGTAATCGCTACTGTAAATTGGACAGAGCAGTTAGATTAACAAGAATTTAAGCTTTCTGCCAATATCAGATATGTCTATGTCCTGGGAAATGTTCTTGTTACTTACAACCTCATGCTAACCACATTAGCGCACGTTAGCTCAACCATCCCGCGGAGGGGGGACTGATCCTGTAGAGAACTGTGCAACCATTGAAAATAAGGTTGCATGATGATACATAAGGGTTCAATATTATATGCATGTGTAAGTGCATTTTTAAATGGTTAATAGCTGGAGGTAAATAGTTGCTATCGCACTATTTTTATCCATTTGTTATAACCCATTTATTAATGGTTGATATTACATTTAAAATGATTAAATAATCGTTAATAACGTAATTACAAATCCTTTTTAAACCCTTTACAAATGGAACCTTATTGTAAAATGTTACCCCACTTTTGCTTATGCATAACCATTGATGCAATGAGCCAACAGGCTTTTATCACAGGCTTTTATCAGGCGTAAGAAAGACCGATCCATTGTTGGCAGTGTTGTAGTGCTCTAGTCCAGGACTCTGACTTTTTAGACTCAAGTCACAATTTCTCTGACTCATGACTCGACTAGGACTCGACCAATGATAACTCAGAGATTGGACTCAATCAACGATGACTTTGTTGTCAGAAAGTCTCTCTCCCTTGCTTAATTTAACATGCTAAGTACAATAGCTACTGAATAAACTGGCTTTCCTGACTAACATGCAAGACTATACAATAATTAGCTTTCTAGTGTAGGTTCAAAGAATGTTAGAATGCAGCTTTTAGCACAATCAAGGGACTCGTGACTTGACTAGGGACTTGAGTATAAAGGACTTGGACTCGGACATTAGGGACTCAAGGTTTAGTGACTTGACTAAATCTGTCACAACGTCCACAGAAGGTGGCGCCACTCCCCGGTCGGGCGGTGCTCGGCGGTCGTCGTCGCCGGCCTACTAGCAGCCACCGATCCATGTTTCATGTGTCTGTTGGTTATGTCTGTTTAGTACGCACCTGTTCCTTGTTTGTAATTAGTGGGAGGGTTTTTAGTTTGTCTGTTTCTTGTTTGGGATTTGTGCGGGATTGTTTTGTGTTACGTTGAGGTATAAGGGCTGGATGATTTTTCCTATGTGTTTAATTACATGACTATTTTGATAGGCCATAGGGTTGCCGGGCTGCGCCCCGTGTATTTTTGAGTTCGGAGCTGTTCTCCCTCTTGTTTGTGGTTTGCACCCTGCCTAGTCGCTGGATTCACTCTGGACCTTATTAAATATATATTCTACGGACCTTTCGTCTCCTGCGCCTGACTCACCCGTTTCCTGCTACTTGAAATACGTGACAAAATCCCTGATTGTGGTCTTTGTATATCAAATCTTTACATTTCCTGAAACAGTGTCAGTAGGCGGTAGGCCATAGCGTGCAGTGCTCATAATGTGCTTGTGGCAGCAGTTCGAATCCAGACCTTTTTTTGTTTTGTAAACTTACCTAACCCTTACCTTGACCACTTGCTAGCAGGCCTAAATATAACCGTACACTAAACCTAAACCTAACCTGACCCCTAACCATAAACTTAACCACTCCCTATCGGGCATAAACCTACCCTACCAATTACCCTAACACATAATGTATTTTCTTCCACCATTCAGTGCTGTTTTGTTCAAGGGAAGTGTCACTCTATATGTTTGCTACTGACAATTTGCAATTTTCATTATTACCATGCATATCTTTGGACTAATAGGGAAGAAAACTATGCCATTATACATTTTTATTCAGAATCTTTATTAGAGTCGTAAGTAATGACTACAGTATACTGAACAATTACAGTCTATGAATGAATCCTAACTGTTTTTAGTCTACTCTTACCATGATCTTTGTATACGGAGTCCACATCTTCCTTAAGTATGAATTAAGGGATTTCTTTACTCCCATAATAGCCCATTCATTTCTCCTCTATGTGTCCTTTGGGATCCACATCACTCCAACAATTATTCACTTTGACCAAATGTCACCAATTTCATTTTAAAGATTTACCTGAACCACTGGGAAATAGTTTTATTTATTCAGCACACTCTTTTGCCCTTACATTGTCAGTAAACATGAATTAGGATATCAAATATGTTTCTTCACAGTACAGGAAGTTTAGGATGATAAGATTTCCTTCAAGGTGTTCATTACAGAGCTACAGTACACTTTTGCCTTTCTCAGTGACCTTTTCAAAATCCCTCAGAAAGTACAGATACCTCCCAGTAGTAGGAGATACCAACTATCTTTTTTCCGTTTTGGTTTTTTATTCTTCCTTGTCTTTTCTTCTGATATCTATACATCTTCTTGGCATTTGGAAAGGTCATACATGTGTTGAACATCCTATCCACTAATATGAGACTTATTTGTTGATGTGGGAAAATGGCTGTGTTCTCTTTCCTAACAGACAGTCAATGCAATATGAACATTAAGAATTCATTGATAAAATATGGCGATGGCAAAGAGTCGTTTTGAAAAAGCATGAAAAGACATGGACTTTGACAAAACAAACTGGATTCATTAGCTACGGTATGGGTTGACAACATAATATGGTGGCAGAATGCTTTGCCTACAACTTTTCTAATTATACAGAGCTGTGAAAAAGTATTTGCCCCCTTTCTGAACCATGTCATCCAAAACGTTGACTGAAGTTTGCCAAAAAGCACCTGGAAGCATCAGGATGACCATCAAGACTCTTGGAAGAATGTTCTATGGACAGATGATTAAAAAGTATAACCTTTTGGACAACATGAGTCCCGTTATGCCTGGCGAAAACCAAACACTTAATTCCACAGGAAGAACCTCATACCAACGTTCAAGCATGGTGTTGGTAGTGTGATGGTTTGGGGATGCTTTGCTGCCTCAGGACCTGGACACTTGCCTTAATAGAAGGAATCATGAATTCTGCTCTGTATCAGAGAATTCCACAGGAGAAGGTCAGGCCATCCGTCTGTGAGCTGAAGCTGAAGAGCAGCTGGGTCACGCAGAAAGACAATGATTCAAAACACACAATCAAGTCTACATGAAAATGGCTAAAAAGGAACACATTTGACGTTGTGAAGATCTGATAACATTCCGTATAAAAAAATATGCAAAAATGTAGAAAATCTGAAAGGGGTTTTTTCCCGGCACTGTGCATGATTGATTGATTGATATGATTTATTTAAGTGCCATGTACCTACCGGGACCCAGCCCACATGGGCTTACAAGACACTACTAATCACAGTACCATTTTAATGTAGTCAAAACAAAATAACATTTGACAAATGATACGCATACAATAATCATTGCAAGTACAGCTACCATCTAGTCACACTACATAAACAATACATTTCATACATTTGGAGAATTATTTGTTAACCTCATGAAATAAGCAGTTACATGTACTGTATGTACATACACATACTGTACATGTGTTAAAAGTTATCTTTAAGCAGTCATTAGTAATGTTCCCCAATTTATTTTTACCCCTTATTATTGATTGCCAGACTCATGTTAACTTGCTCAGTCCATGTAAATCCTAGGTAGTTACCTTCTCTCTAGAGTGTCCCCACTTCAGCTATGTGCCACTTAATGCATTATGTTCCCACAGCTCCATCTCTCATACACTGGTTCACCCCAGGAGCCTGAACCAAATGCATCATTTAAAAAGTCCTTAATCTGCGATGGCATTCCCATTTGCTCGCCAGCAGACAGAATTTTATAGTGGCAGCTTTCCTCAACAAAGGTCAATAGCCTCTTTTTTACTATAAATGATACAGCAGCAACTTGTTTCTGTGAGGTCCAGGTAACGCTGCTCCATTGGGATTTAGTATTCTCTGTACAGCTCTATAAGCTACACTGAATGTACAAAACATTAAGAACACCTGCTCTTTCCATGACACAGACTGACCAGGTGAATCCAGGTGAAAGCTGGGATCACTTATTAATGTCACTTGTTAAATCCATTTCAATCACTGTAGATGAAGGGGAGGAGGCAGGTTAAACAATGATTTTTAAGCCTTGAGATAATTGAGACATGGATTGTGTGTGCCATTGAGGGTGAATGGGCAAGACATAATATTTAAGTGCCTTTGAACAGGGTATGGTAGTAGTTGCCAGAAGCATCAGTTTGTGTCAAGAACTGCAGGGCTACTGTGTTTTTCACACTCAACATTTTGCTATGTGTATTAAGAATGGTCCACCACCCAAAGGACATCCAGCCAACTTGAAACAACTGTGGGAAGCATTGGAGTTAACATGGGCCAGCTTCCCTGTGGAACGCTTTCGACACATTGTAGAGTCCATGCCTTGACAAACTAAGGTTGTTCTGAGGGAAAATGGGGGGGGGTGCAATTCAATATTAGTTTATATATTAATATATATTAATATTCATATTAGATATTCAAAATAGCATAAGTAGATATGTGACAACACTTATCTGTGTATCTATTTCCACAAAGTGTGTGTTTGCCTGCAACATCACGTGTGCCACTGCACTTGGTGAGAAGGGTGTGTCCTCGGAGTAGAATATGCAAATCAAATATAACTGTTGATTTTCTGAAGCACATAGCCACTCCTCAAACTATGAGTGGTATAGTCAAGTCAGGGTTAGTGACATCATTGTGCAAGATGCAGACAGTTACAGTTGGCTCCAGACATGCTTAAAGCTATTCCACCCAAACATAAGTTGTTGCCTATAAATCTGGAGGGACTCCTGGCCCTCTGGGAACATTGTGCTGGGCTGCACTGAAAGGACATCTGATGACACAAACTCCATCACTGAGAGAATAATAAAGACATCACCTCGCAACAAGCCAGTGATGAAGGGGTTCTGGACACAGGCGAAAATTAAGACTCTGTAAAAAGGTCCCAGGCTCCTAGCCGGACAACCATTTTCTTGGATATTTATCATCCCTCCATACCATTGGCTATTACGTGTGAACTCGCTGTCTCATGGCAGGCCAGGAATTTATTGGTGCTCCATTATTAGGGGATTGCAGCAAAAGAAGGGGAAGCACTATGGTTTTCTGAGGATGTTACGATCGCCTCCTAGATTATGCCACTTGACAGGTTTGTCATCCCTGTGCACTGTAGAGTGCTCTGATATCATTAGCTTCATTGCTCCTAATGTGTCTGCTCCCCTCAGCAGGAAGACAGGTCATATATTGTGCAAATAGGTGGACAAGAGCCAATAGCCAGAGATTACGGAATATGGGGCTCTCTCTTTGCATTGCTAAGTAAGCATAGAGAAAATGGTAGGTACAGTGTTTAGTGTATATTTTGCATGGGTTTTGTTCTAGATAACAATGGCAAATGACAATGTAATTACGGTAATAATACAGTAACAATTTGGAATATGTAGTAATAATAATAATAATAATAACAATACATTGTATTTATTTAGCCCTTTTCATTACAATATTGTCTCAAAGCTTTAAATAGGTGAAAATAAACATAATAATAATAATAATAATAATACAAATTAAATTTAAACAACACACATTTGGAATCAAGGCAGGTAATAGCAATGGTAGGCTAGATGCAAAAATACTTAGGACTATTAGAAAGATAGTCTGTAGAAATATGTTTAAAGGCCTTGCCATTTTAAAAGCTCCGATTGAAGGAGCGGCTCTCGTACGGTCCTGGAGAGCATTCCATAGGCGAGGGGCGAGGGAGCAGAAGGCTCAGTCCCCCATAGTACGGAGACGAGTACTGTATGTATGAGTACTTCATAACTCCTTATGTGAATAAGCTTCTCATGTTTTGTGTTTCCTTTTCTAAAAGGAATCATCTTATCATCTTACTAACTTGAATTAGTATTTCCTCTGATGGGAGACAACAGGTTAACTGGTTTGAAATGTTTCCACTTAGCTGACTGCACGTTGCTGCGAGGTCTTGTCAAAAACAAGTATCTGACCTTCTGTGACTTCATATTTTCACATTTAAATCAGTCTGTGTTTCTGCCATGAACCCTGCCAGAGTGCTAAGAGCTAATGGCAATTCATGCCAATTCTCAATTCATGCCAACTCCCATTGCCCTGCTCTGAAAGATACAAAGTACATCTAAGTTAGCTAACAGTCAGCAACCCCAAGACCACAGACTGTTTGCTTTGGGACATTATGAGGGAGGATGTAACACATCACCATTAAATTGTATGCATAATATGAGTTGTTGTAACAGTAGTAGAAACAGCAGTTGTTGTATTACAGTACACAAAGTTAGGCATGGTGATATCCTCACATAAACCTCTCAGCACCTACAGTATGTGAAATTTGGAAATTCCAACCATGTCATTGCTGGTCCCCATAGAATCTCAGCTGTATTGACAGGCTAAATGCATAAGCCTCTGACGCCATACTAGGGTGAGAACTGTCAGAGATGGCAAAGGCAGTCAGTGGAGTAAATGGATGTGAAAGCATTAAGTTCGGGGGATGATTTGTGAGTTCAGAACATAGGGACGTGATGGCTCTGAGAGCTCAGCTGCATAAAATGGGTCAAGTACTCATTATGTAATGAGCCATGCTAAATTAGTTCAGGTTTCCTGTGTCAGAACAGCAACTCAGTGAAGAATCCAGAGTGTATTATGGCTGACCTTCAGCACAATGTTTCAGGTGCCTTCAGATAATATCACAGGTGTGTTTTAAACTCTGAATAGTCACCTGCATAAGTTCACTAAAATATGTTAGACACCAACAGTCCAAGTATAACATGACCAGAATGGAACAGTAATTACTCATTACACTGTTCAGTTTGTAACTGAGGTTTGTATCTTCTACTTAAAGCTTTACTACATTCACGGGTCACTACCATACCCCCCACCCCCCTTCTCTAGTGAATCTGCTGGCATGATTCTGTGAAGCTGATGGAAAGTCCAAGATAAGGATCCGCTGAAGCGAGGAGAAACGGCTGTTGAGAATCTGTTGAGGGAAATCAAACCAATTGAGGAAGTTGCTGTTTTTCTGGGTCCAACGTGAGTTATAGGCAAAGACGGGGGTGTATATTTTTGTTAGGATGGAGAAGGGAGTTGAAACGAGCGAATATTGCAGAAAGAGCGGCGCTCACATTCAGCCAAAGACAAAAGCTGGAAATGAAATAACTTCCTTTCCTCAGGAAAACACAGCAGCTCCTGACAGAATAATAGCAGTTGAGGAGAGGGAGAGAGTCCGGCAGCATTAGCCCACAAACACAGGAAACTGTCCAGCCGCCTGCCTGACTTGTTAAAAGCTAACGGACACACGCACTCCCAAACAGGGGGAGAGACTCAAACACATTCACGCTGTCATGCATACTCCCAACAGTACATAGACATTGGCATAATGGTTGGTCAAGAGACCTACGGCCATCATGGATCTTTAAATATGAAAACAGCAATGAATCTTTGATTTTCTGCAACAAAATGGTTAGTGTAACCATTATCTGTGAACTGAAGTGGGAAGTAAACATCATTTCGAAGTGTCTTTCATTCATAGAGAAAATAGGTGTTTGCTTAGACAACCAATAACTGGCATTTTCTTACACTAGGCTATTTTTCGTTAACCTTTCCTCTCACTGGTAAGGTCAGGGCCTCCAGAGTAGGGTCCCTATTAGGCAAATAAGGACTGATAAATCTTTGGCACTTTATCTTTAATGAGGACTCAGCCGAGTGGTGTTAATTAAGAAAGGTTAACCAAGATGTGAGTTGTTATCGCCCCCATATATTAACAGGATAATTTCTCTTCATTGCTTTAGCCTTGGTGACGTAATGCTTTAGCCTTGGTGCTCCCGAGTGGTGCAGCGGTCTAAGGCACTGCATTTCAGTGCAAGAGGCATCACTACAGTCCCTGGTTCGAATCCAGGCTGAATCACATCTGGCCGTGATTGGGGAGTCCCATAGGGCGGCGCACAATTGGCCCAGCGTCGTCTTGGTTTGGCCAGGGGAAGGCTGTCATTGTACATAAGAATTTTTTCGGAACTGACTTGTCTAGTTAAATAAAAGTTCATAAAAAATACATAAAATAATGTGTATCTGAACAAGGATGCAGTGTGTTCGTCACTATTTCTAAGCCCAATAGGCTACCCTATACACTCCTGCCATTGCTGTGCTTAAAGACACTGAAAAGTATTCAAGAATTGAAGCATTTTGCACCTCAAGAGTTTGGTTACGCCAATGTTTATTTTTTAATTATCCATAAAAAAACGACAATATGTACACTATGCCACAGCGTATCAGCCAATGTAGCTAAACCCGACAAGCAAAGTGCTCTTTTACCACATCTTTCCAACTTGTCAATAATTTCTTCTGATTGTACTTGCAACTAAGATACATCACAGGTTATATCAATAGGTCAGTGAATTATCATCTTACACATCATGGTAACCGGTGTATGTTAATCACTGTGTTAACATTAGCATATTGATTGTATCATTCTACTGTACAATGGACACATTTAAAAACAAATATTCAGCAATTAGTTTATTGACTGCCTGTTCATTTTTATGAAGCTGTTAACAAGGTTAAGATGATCACTTAAAGCCTAATGTGATTTAATCAAGAGCTGGTATTCACAATCAATAGCTCTGTTACAGAGTGATACAGAGTGATGAGGTTTTTCAATAGGTGTCTGTTTGTGTGTTGAATGGAACGAGGTAGGGGGTGCTAGGTCTTCTTCAGATGCAGTCTTTAAAAGCTGTTTTCAATCAAGTAAATTATGTTTTCCTTGTAATATGTTAATGCAGCCCGATATATCAGTTTAGTAAAACGTAATTGCCATATGTTTGCTAGTCCTAAAGGATGATGTACTTGATGTTTATAAATGGGATTATTAAAATGTCCTGACTCTATTTCCAACGGCATATCCAACAATTAGCTTTTCTATTTTTTGCTAAACTTAATGCCCACACTGTAGACTTGACCAAGTATTGAAACAGATCTCAAGCTAAACATCTATCATGCTTCATAATGACTGCCACTGAAAAATGACACTTTCACTGTCTATTGCAATTAGAAGTATGACACAACATTAATGGTAGTACGTTGGTCAATATAATGTTAACTAGCTAACATATCGTAGTAGGCTGGTGTTTATTGAAAAACTATATCTTTAAGTTATTAAAGTTACTTCTAAAAGGTTAGCAACATTTATTTAAATCTAAATTATGTTGTCAACAGAACTTTTACGATTTTCAATATCTATTTACAGAGTTCTTAGCATACACTATAAAGCAACTCATAAGGTGCAGATGAGGGTTTACATGTACATTACTGATAAAGGATGTCACCCAACAACTCTTTTATAATATAGTTTAACAATGTCTCTATGGGATACATGGTTTGTTTTCCCTGAGTGTTGGCTGTGCCTTTGGCAATTTTGATGCTGACTGTATCTATAAGTCAAATATACACAACAAGGGTAACATAATGACAAAGAAGAAGTAAGAAGTTCAGATCTTGGGAAAAGTCAAAAGGTCCAGGTAATCTTTTGCAATGTTTGGGGCCCATGAGGATAATTTTAGTTACTCTATCTTTACATCTCTTCCCTGTTTATTCTTTTAAACTGTGCAAGGACGTATAATTGAAGTGTTAATGGTCTCTGATGCTAAAGCTTGACCTGTGTGGGTTATCGTCTCCTATACTTAGTTTCCCTCTTCCCGTGAATCAATTGTCTGGTAATCTTTTACTCCAGGTTACAATTCTGAGAAACAATATCCATTACAGAAAGGTCATTCAATTCTGACCCGGAGTGCTTTTTCACTTATGAAGAAAAAACGGGTTAGTACACACTATTCAAATAGGTACAATTTAAGAGTGTAATGTTTAGCTTATTTCACATAATTTTTATTAATGTGTTACTGTATTTTGGATTAGAAAAACCCAACTATGTACTATGTACTAACTAACTATGTTATCTATAACTAAACCAAGCAGACTAATAGGTAAGGGTAATCCATTTTAGCTTGTAGGCTTGATTAGAAATAAAAAATTAAATGTATAAATATGAGCAGCACACTTTTCTACATCCAGCTCACCCCACTTGACAAAATCCATCATGAATTTATTTATAGTAAGTGCGTTTTGCTTTGGGGCCTCAATCGCAAATGCTCGGCTGACAACACTGATTAATGCACAATTCTGAAGACATAAGATTTCATTATCTTAATAGTCAGCAGTGAACAATTAAAAATGTCCCGTTCACCATACCATTCCTCCTTTAAAACATTTAACATGTATTGTAAATATTCATTTTTGTATTTTAGGGTGTGTATTTTCTCAGAACATATACAGATAAGTGCCAAAATAAAGGAAAAGCCAACAAAAAGTGTCTTATTAGGGCGTTAGTCCACCACGAGCCGCCTGAACAGCTTCAATGCGCCTTGGCATAGATTCTACAAGTGTCTGGAAGCTTATTGGAGGGAAAGGACACCATTCCTCCACGGGGAATTCCATAATTTGGTGTTTTCTTGATGGTGGTGGAAAACATTGTCTCAGGCACTGCTCCAGAATCTCCCATAAGTGTTCAATTGGGTTGAGATCTGGTGAATGAAACACACATACACCCTATACTCCTTTGAGACCCCTTTTTCAAAGTCACTGAGATCTCTTCTTTTAGCCATGGTAGACAAAATAATGGGCAACTGGACATTTTTATACATGACCCTAAGCATGATGGGATGTAAAATGCTTAATTGACTCATTTACTCAAGTGTTTCCTTTATGAAGGCAGTTACCTGTAGTTTTGGGGCAATATTGGACAGACAGAAATGCTCTAGTCTAAACAGAGATTTCCTTTTGAATCTGAGTGACAATACCTATGACAATAGTTTGACCCCATACAATGAAATACTTATTACAAATGATCATGTCTTTGTCTTGTGTATCCTTCTACCCAGTAATTGTAACACCAGGGTAGTGGGTTTGATTCCGAGGACCACACATACGTAAAATGTGTGCATGTATCGCTGGCATCTAATCCTTTGTATGCACTTGTTTACGATTTAAAGTTTCTGCTAAATGGCATGTTGTTATTATTATTATTATTATATTTTTTACTTTCATCACTTTTATTCAACCTGTTAGTTGGAATACCAAGTCTCTTTACATCACATACACTGTACAATTATAAGCTGTTAACAAGGTTAAGATGATCACTTAAAGCCTAACGTGATCCATTAACTCAAGGATGCCAGGGTTCAAATTCGGGGCAAGACGTACACATATAATCTGCCCTTTTGGAAATCACGTTGAAAGACTTAATGTGTGCCAGCTACCTATATATACCCAATAGCTACTTGTAAAGCTTCTACTGATTGATTTGTAATATGTATTAAAGGTACACTATGCAGAAATCACTCCACCATTTCCTGGTTGCTAAATGTCTAATAGTTCGACTAATTCCGATTTATGTGATAAAAACATGCATGTATAGTGTAAATAATCATTGTACCATCTAAGCAGCTGTGAAATATCTGTATGTTTTCTGTAGAACAGCCGAGTGCAAGATATACATTTTTTATATCAGCAAAGCGTGCTGTTAGAACCCAATCAGATAACACAATATAATAAAAAAAGTTTTTTTCTTAAAGCCAAGGAAGGTGAAAAACAGTTGCATTCTCCTCACTTAACTGAGACACAAGTGACAATTTATTATCTTATAAACCAGTAATAAACATCTAAAATGTCATATTAAACTTTTTTTGGTAAAGATTCCTTAAACAGGGAAGCCTCTTGTGGTTCCTCAAGAAACCAGGAAGTGTTTTATTATTCTGTCATTCAATGAACTTGAATAAACAACAAGGCAAAGACACTGTTTAATCATGTAACAGAAATGTAAGTGCATTTTATGAGATGACTTAGAATCCACATGAAAAAATTATGAGCTTTTACTGATAAAGTACATGCACACTGTATTCAGTTTTACTACAAAGTTGTGCTTAACCAATCAGCATATGGCCACAAGGGATGGTGTGTGTATTTTTTCTTAACTTACTCAAGGTGGCTTATATCTGAATTCACATAATTGTATCTATCACATTCAGCGGAAAATGCACGGGAACATATATTATGTAGATGTTTTCTTTGTTGTAACTGGAAATTGTACTTGGAATGCTCTGATTATTCGAACTGTGGCAAAGTTTTGTGGCAAACTTTTATTTCCAATGGAAATAACACAGAAAAGGTAGACTAAACAGGTGAATGAAAGGCTTACCTAGTACACTAGACATTGATATTAAGTGTACATTGAGAAAGATAAGCCAAATGATCAAGTGAGCATTGGTTAATTGATCATTTATTTGGAACCAGGTCCCCTTTGTAAAGAAATATTAAAACAGCCAAATACCAATGCATGTAACAAGAGGTATGCATAATGAAGTCAACCATCTGAGTCAGTTCAACATTCTCTCTGAGTACATTGGCACAGGTGCACTGTACTGTATAGCTAAAAATCACCATAAAGCCAAAAGTTCAATTGCTATTTTGGTAATACCCTGGAGCCCATTAGATGCTCTGATGTTCACTTTCTCATTGTAGGTCAGGGCATCCAATTAGCCCTTATAAAGACATTTGGTTCAATCAGCCCCTGCTTATCCTCACAGACATTATGTTTACATATGACTGTTTTTACTTTTGAATAACCTGCTTTGATTGGTTGCTTTCTTGTTTCAACTTTTCTTTCCTTTCGAGTGTATCGTAGGGTTACCAAATACCTGGGGGTGATGCTGCTGCTAATTAAGAGTCAATGTGAATGGCAAATGAATATGTCCTACCTTGATATGAAAGAAGTGGACATGTTATTTAGAATTTTCATTGTCAATCCGTTCTTTCTTAACTAAGAATTAATTAAATGTTTTGATGGTTCACAAAAAAGACAGCCGGGGACATATAAGCATCAGATGACTTACATGGCCTTAGGGAAGATGTTTTATTCTGTGATTGTTGTTATTCTGCAAATATTTTATTTGTTTCCCATTAGTATATCTTGACTACAACATCATATAATTTCTGAGCTACCACATTCTGATTATCAAGAGTTGCTGCTTTGAATGCATCCAAGAAAGGATCAATAATAACCATACATGATCAGTTAAACTCCTGGTATCATACTACCCAGACATTACAAAGATCCATCCTTCCTAAATGAGCAGCTGGAGAGGAAGGAAACTGCTCAGGGATATCACTATGGTGATTTTAAAACATAAACCAAGTTCAGTAGAGATTATAGCGGAATTGTTAAAGCGCATGGAATTTGTGGTCAGGTGGACTGTGTTATAGTGTCAGTTGACTTAAGGTCACACGAGAACACATTTGTCTGTCAGCTATACCGACCATTATAACTAGCTGAATAATATTCTATGACAGACGTTATAATGTCTTACATAGCTGTTATGAAGGCTGTATGAATGCAGGAAAATGTTACATACAGTATGTTTTCATAGGTTAACAGCAGTTCCCAAACAGTAATACTTTGTTTAACCCTTTGTGGACTGCATCATAGCCAAGGTCCTCAAAGATGTCAACTTAATGAATATGGATTTTAAGCCTCTGCATGTTTCCCTCTCCTCTCATCCTCTTTTTTAGTCTTCTTAAGCCAGAGATACATCCCCATGCCCAGCCCGTTGCTTTTATTAAATGATCTTCAATAAAAAAAGCTCAGAAAGGATTTATTAGGTACTCAGCACAGACGTTTAGTATTTCCCCCAGTTATTAACTGAAAATCAATAGAAAGCAAAGAAAATGGAAGTCATACAAGTGTTGTCGCCCTGATATTATGTCGGCTGTCAGGTTAGATTCATGACAGGGCCCCAGCGCTTGCAAGGTGGACGTTCTGCTTACATTGCAGGACCTAAAGTGGAAGTTATACATTAGAGTAAGACAGCGTCAGATACATTTCCAGGCCCTTTCACTCATCTATCTTACAACAGCCCGAGTGGAGTGAGAAAGGATGCTGATATACCCTGATAGAAATGTCCGTTTCTACACACCCATAGTTGAATTTATTTTTATTTTGTTCTAAAGACTTTAATACTGCCAAGGAGCCTTTACCTTGAAATTTAAACTGGAATGGCCTCTACACTGAACCACACTTTCCGTTTCAATGAGAATCATTATTTCTATGAATTTTTATCATAATCAACTGATCTCCAATAAAAATGTGTTCATCAAATTCAACTGATTACGAGCATATGCTTGACTGTGGAAAAAACAGGTTTGACCTCAAGGTACATGTACTGTATATCAATGTCTCGTCAGCTCTAATTTGTAAGACTCAGTTGAAAGATGTGGCAGAATAAACACTTATTTTTGACAAACATCCACTGTTGTATAGTTTTTACCTTACAGGAGATTAATTTGTAATGCAAATAGCATACACTTTTAATGGCACCAATGGAGACAAACAGTATGCAGAGAGAGCAGTGCTTCAACCCTGTTCAGTGGTCCTCAGGCAGAACATACTTTCTCAGATACCTTAATTAGTTTCACAGTTGTGTTATAATTGAATGGTTGGCATATTACAGACTCCCAGGGTGGATTGGTGCATAGGTGGCATATACTTGTAGTCTGCTATGAAATACTGCCCTCCACTAAAAGGGTTTCCCCCCACTAACATAGCCTGTTGTGGCTTTACTGCGTCACTATTTTATCATAAGGGACAAAGCCTTTGTCTACGCATACTAGCCATTTCTGTCAACAAAAAAAATATCAAATCATTTTGGAATAAAGAACTTCCCAATTTCACTAATTGAATTACTCTCCGAACCTCCATGACAGTAATGTAAATATTCTAGTGAGAGGACCCAAGACACTTGGAGTAATTACTTAAGGCTTTCCTTCAGATATTTGACTTTTTATTATCCAAAAGCTTTTTAACATTAGCACTCTCTCCCTGACAAATTAAATGAAATGTCATTACTCCTGCCATCCTAATGGCATGAAACTGTCTGCTGTTGTGTGCCTTGTCTCTTCCCTGGCTGCCCCGGCAGATTAATCAAATAGTCAGCTTCAGAGTCAAACTGGAGGGAGCATCGATCCACTAGTCTGTGTGGTGTTTGAGGCTCCTATGTGTAGCTATGGGGGTCTGAACTTTTGAGTGAACACCTACTAATTATCGATCTCCATATGTTAAACATGTAGAGACCATTTTAAGACAATTATTCAAAGTCAAAATATATGACTATCCTCAGACCTTTTTGAATTTATTCTGTAGTTATTTTGAAACCTATAACCTACCACACAAAGTACTGTATTTAGGTAATTTCCCAAGATAGGCCATCATTTTTTGGCAATTTACATACAGTATACCCACGTTTCATAGTTCCAAATGATTGTAAACAGATAGGATTAGTATTATAGATACTGGTCTACAGTGTGTCATTCTAACATATCATCATATAGGGATCGTATCTACACAATGTATAGTAGTGCCATTTTACCACTGTGAAACTTTTACCAATACAAAAGAGGTGGCCTTCATATATTTGACATGGCCTCCCAATACCCCTGATATTTAACACCGTTTGGCTTTGTAAGGGTTAAGCTGCTTGCCCTTTGCTCTCTCAGGGGTGAGGTCTTGGCAAAGTGCCCCACCACCAACCCCAGGTCCTTATGGGACCTTCAATCCAATTGCTGGCCAAGAGTGGATGCAGATCTCAAGGTTACACCTGAGTGTTCAAGGGCAGGTCCAAGTGTAATCGGCACTTAGATCATAGATTAATCTTATTTGCTATCTATTAGGCTTGATTCTAGCTTCCCTCTCTCCCCTCCCAAAGCCAGGATTACTGTGATAGTTTAAGATAATGGATTCTTCTAGAAGGGGAGGTCAAGAAGGCTTCTTGTTTCAGAACCTACAGATAATATGATTCATCTAAAAGCCTCTCTCAAAGGGGTCCCACCCTCACAGGCCTAATTGATGAAAAGGGATAGAAATACATCTGCGATGTTGCCACTAGAGTGTTTCATTAATTAGAGTTGTATTTTATAACTAAAGTGTGAGTGACATGTGTGCATTTCATCCACTTATTTTCCAATTGGAATAAATCCAATACAATAGCGAATCATTTTTCCAACAGAAATTATAAAAGGTAAATATGTTCCATTTTCTTATGTAGTTTTTATGTAATCTCATACAGCATTCAACCTTTAAATCCTTGTAATTTGACGATGGTATACAATAACAAAATTATTGTTATTGATAAGCCTATTCAATGGAGCATACTTGACATTTCCTTAATACTAATGATACAGACATTCCATTATGATGAGCTTCCATTACTAGATTTACATTGCTTCAAATTCTCTATTAACATTTATAAGCATAGAAAAACATAGCAATTTTGCCCCTCTCAGAGACAAAAAGGTTATGTCAAGTTCTATCGATTCGCTAAGTACAGCTTTGCTCCTTCCAAGCCCCAAAAATCTCCCTCTTGTTGTGATTTCTATGGGAAGCCACTAGCCAAACAGATAAAAGATAAACTGTGATAAAATATAGCCAAATGTGAAAGCCTAACAGATAACCTCTGAAGACACATTGGTTATCTTGGCCAGTCATCAGCAACTGAATATTTATCGCTAAGAACAGACTCATTGTTGTATCACTATGCCTGCATGTTTACCAGCTAATACAAGAAAGGGACATGTCATCCTTTTCTGGAAAGATATGAATCTATCAACAAATAACCACCATATTATTAAACACACATGCACACACAATCAAGCACACATGTATGCAGGCACACACACATGCACATTATGCGGATGCACATACATATTGAAATGGGTGGTGTTTAGTATTGTGGTGTAGTGGCTGACTCTTAAAATATATATATATATGCCAATGGCAAAAATGTGGCATGTGAATAATATAAAAATATTGTCTGTTTATTCTGTCTAGTCTCATTCTACAATGACTGTCAAGCACAAGGACATTGAAAGGACTTAAAGCATGCCCTCATAGGTAAGGGAGGCCTTTCTAGTAAAACATAAACCAAATGACTGAACCTTGCTGTCCCTTCAATATGAGAGCCCAATATAGAGGTTAGATGTGAGGGCAATACTTCGGTTGACAACTGTAGTAGATTTACTGCAAGGCAAATGGGGGATTGCTCTCTTAAGCAAACATTGGACAGATTGTACAAAACCCATTAAATATATGATTGCACATTTGCAATTTTCTGGAATGCCACTGTAGTCCCATGTGATTTGTGTGTTTGTAATTTTTGAATATGCTGGATATATAGAACAGCTGTCAGGTGTCCAGATGTACAGTGTGGTTTGATATGCTCATATATGTTTAGTGTCACTTATGTTGTTGATGAACATTAGAAGAATGTTATTGGCAGAACAGTTGCCTTAATTTCCCGTCCTGTCCAGCATACTGTACACCAAAAGCCTTTCAGGGTCACAGATATGAGGTCATGGAGTGCATTACAGGTGCAGGATCTTAATTGATCACTATTTTGTTGCTGAGAAGTTTCCTGCACAGCAGAAAATTATTAACATACATTCACTGAAAACACTCAATAACACACAGTTTTATTAACAGTGTTGCACTTTTCATGTAGGTTAATTTTGTCCAGCTAATAGCTTAACCATGTATTAAGCAACATTATAAATCCTGTTGCTGCTGGATTATTTTGCTGTGACAATACTGGTCAAATTAAGATCCTGCTTCTGTACATAGTAGTATCACAACACTAAGCTGTCCATGAGGTGTGCTGGGAGGCTGACTTCTCAATGGGCCTCTGAGACCAATCTGGAGGGAGAAATTCTACCAAGCTAGTTATGACAAATACAATGTTTTTGATATTGTAGATCATAGGATGAAACATCAGTGAGTGAGCAAGGGGAACATGCCAGGACATTCAATTTAAAATATTGCATACTTCAATCCAGCTGACATATTCTATTATTCTAAGCCTTCATCAGACTAAGGAGAACATCTTCACTATGATCCATTGTAGCAATACTGAAGGATAACCTTGGCCTTCAGGGCCATTTGGTGGCATTAGTGTTTCATAAAACTTTGTGCAAGCGTTCAAGACTAGTTCACAGGTTCAAGCCTTTTTTTATGAAGAGTAGTAGAGGTTAATGTTGCTTCTATGAATAAGAGAACCTGAGCTCAACTACTGTACATACACTGTACGGATTTACATAGCAGGTCATTTACAGAGAGGAACATTTTGATATTCAAATTGTTTTGTTAGTTTGTTTTACTTTGTTTCTTATACCAACCTATAGATATACCAAACTCAACTTACATTATATACTGTATTTACTGTATGTACATTATACTGTATATCATTACTTAAGATAGCAATGAGGTGCCAACGCATTTTCACCTGCATCAACCCTCCTCAACAAACCATCTAAAATATGAATTCTCCTCCTTAATAATAGATGCATGCATCAGCTATCACAGTCAATTGATTTATGAAGGAGAGGTTGGAATTAAGCGTCTTTAAAGATATTAGATTTTGCTGTGACCTCTTAGCTTTTTAGCATATTCATTTACCTACGGGAGCCCCATTAGGTATTGTTAATTCATAATGTTCTAGTCATCCCTGCTCTCTACAAATTTTAGTAATTTAGCTGCTTTATGTAGCAACAGATCACAATAATTTGATTGAGTGTTTGATATAATTAGATAATTTCTTGAAAGAGGAGTAATTGTCATGCTCAATCACAACCAAAACATTGTGAAAAGAGGAATGAAACAGCTATGTATCATGTAGCCTTTTGAGTCAGATACTTAATCTTTAGTTACCGTTACTGCTTAAATGAATGATATGTTTCCCAAATATGATAAATGTTGAACAAAGACATTTTTATTTTAAAACCTCCCTCAGCTGCTGTATCCTATATCCATTTAGACTCATGGGGGATGGAACTAGTACATTTTGTCTTGAAATATACATTTCTGATGTGTAAATCCAATTTCATTCAAAATCCAAAAAATCAATTAGGCCGATATGATTGTCAGGTGGATTAAAATCTTCGACAGTTAACTGTGTTGTTAAGAAAAAAGGACATAACCTTTGCAAAGGTAGAATGTGGCCTAATTTCCATCTGCAGCTGACACTGTCACGCTGCTGTACTCATTAAGACCTGTCAGTCACCCCGCTCCCTCTCACACCCAAACAGCCCTGCTTTGTTAACACCATTTATCAGTGTCAAAATTGTCAACAGCAAATATGAAATAAGGTTCCACACATGAAAGGGGTGCATAATTACTCAATGCCCATTTCCAATGCAACTGAAAGTTAGATAAACAAAACACAAAGGGTAGGAATTGACGTTTGGAGATTTCTGTCCATTTAACTTGGTTTTATGGTTTTTACAATTGTTTAGAAAGACTCATCTTCAGTCACACTTGTCTTGATTAAATTCACCTACAGTATGGATGATTAACACATATCTTACCTCAATATACTGTACACTTGAATACCACATCACAGATCTCGTACTAGTACAATTGCCATCGGGGGTGATGTTGGAAAATACAGATGATATTGAAAAGCAATTGGCAGTATTACCAGTGACCAAGACAAATCCCACATACAGTGGGGGAGCATAGTATTATATATTATCTAAGCTAATGATTTATAACAGCTCTTTTTCCAACACAAAACTTTATCTTGGCAACAAGGGGACAACTGAGGACTATTTAGTGAAATCAGTGGAGGCTGCTTAGGGGCGGATGGTTCATAATAATGTCTGGAACCAAGTGAATGATTCAGATTCAGATAGTTTAATAGTCACATGTACAGGGTTGCAGGTGTGATTTCAGGGTACAGTGAATATCTTAGGCGTTAAGCTTCAACATGCAGGACTAGTGAAATAAAATAATGAAAATGGTAATAAAAACAATAGAAATAGAAATAGCACTATATACCTAATAACAACTGTGGCAGTGATGAATAAATATATGTCCATTGGGGTGGAGGCAGAGTAAAGACTGTCGATGGGGTGGGGTGGAATGACCATAGCAGGAGCAGCAGCGTGATCATTGAGTTGGGGGGGGGGTTGAGGGTGTGTGGAGTGGAGTGGAGTAGGGGGATGTCCATGGTGGGGAGTGTCGGGGGTAATAATGTCCATAAGGGGAGTAGCATGGGGGCAGGTAGCTGACAAGTGATGGCTATTCAGCAGCCTAATGGTCTGAGTTTGAACACTATTGGCCAGTCTTTCTGGGGTGTCAATGTAAACAGTCTGGGTAGCCATTTGATTAATTGTTCAACAGTCTTATGGCTTGGTGGTAGAAGCTGTTAAGGAGCCTTTTGGACCTAGACATGGTGATCCGGTACCGCTTGCCGTGCGGTAGCTGAGAGAACAGTCTATGACTTGGGTGGCTAGAGTCTTTGACAACTTTTAGGGCCTTCCTCTGACACCGCCTAGTATGTAGATCCTGAATGGCAGGAAGCTTGGCCCCAGTGATGTACTGGGACATACGCACTATCCTCTATAGCGCTTAACGGTTGGATACCGAGCAGTTGTCGTACCAGGCGGTGTCAGAGGCAACCCGTCAGGATGCTCTTAATGGTGCAGCTGTAAAACCTTTTGAGGTTCTGGGGACCCATGGCAAATCTTTTCAATCTCCTGAAGAGGGAAATGTGTTGTCGTGCCCTCTTCACGACTGTCTTGGTATGTTTGGACCATGATAGTTTGTTGGTGATGTGGACACTAAGGAACTTGAAACTCTCGACCTGCTCCACTGCAGCCCCATCAATGTTAATGGGGGCCTGTTCGGCCCTCCTTTTCCTGTAGTCCATGATCAGCTCCTTTGTCTTGTTCATATTGAGGGAGAGGTTGTTGTCCTGGCACCACACTGTCAGGTCTCTGACCTCCTCCCTATAGGCTGTCTCGTTGTTGTCGGTGATCAGGCCTACCACTGTTGTGTCGTGAGCAAACTTAATGATGGTTTGGAATTGTGCTTGGCCACGCAGTCGTGGGTGAACAGGGAGTACAGGAGGGGACAAGGCATGCACCTCCAAGGGGCCCCAGTGTTGAGAATCAGTGTGGCAGTTGTGTTGTTGCCTACAGGGTCATTAGCTTAGTGATGAGCTTTGTGGGCACCATGGTGTTGAACACTGAGCTGTAGTCAATGAGCAGCATTCTCACATAGGTGTTCCTTTTGTCCAGGTGGGAAAGGACACTGTGGAGTGTGATTGCATCGTCTGTGGATCTGTTGGGGCAGTATGAGAATTGGAGTGGATCAAATTAAATCAAATGTTATTTGTCACATATACATGGTTAGCAGATGTTAATGCAAGTGTAGCGAAATGCTTGTGCTTCTAGTTCTGACCATGCAGTAATATCTAACAAGTAATCTAACAATTTCACAACAACTACCTTATACACACAAGTGTAAAGGAATGTGGATAATGATCTAGGGTATCCTTGATGATGTGGTTGATGTTGTTCATGACCACCCTTTCAAAGCACTTCATGGCTACCGACGTGAGTGGTACGGGGCAGTAGTCATTTAGGCAGGTTACCTTCGGGCATGGGGACTATGGTGGTCTGCTTGAAACATGACTCGGTCAGGGAGAGGTTGAAAATGTCAGTGAAGACACTTGCCAGTTGATCCGCTCATGCTCTGAGTACACGTGCTGGTAATCCATCTGGCCCCGCTGCCTTGTGAATGTTGACCTGTTTAAAGGTCTTGCTCACATTGTCTACGGAGAACGTGATCACACAGTCATCCAGAACAGCTGGTGCTCTTACGCATGTTTCAGTGTTGCATAAAAGGCATTTAGCTTATCTGTTAGGCTCGTGTCACTGGGCAGCTCACGGCTGGGTTTCCCTTTGTATTCCATAATAGTTTGCAAGCACTGCCACATCCGACAAGCATCAGAGCCGGTGTGGTAGGATTCAATCTTAGTACTGTATTGACACTTTGCCTGTTTGATGGTTCATCGGAGGGCATAGTGGGATTTCTTATAAGTGTCAGGATTAGTGTCGTGCTCCTTGAAAGTAGCAGCTCTTGCCTTTAGCTCGGTGTGGATGTTGCCTGTAATCCATGGCTTCTGGTTGGGATATGTACGTACGGTCACTGTGGGGATGACGTCGTCGATGCTCCTCAATGCCATTGGATGAATCCCGTAACATTTTCCAGTCTGTGCTAGCAAAACAGTCCTGTAGCGTAGCATCCGCGTCATCTGACCACTTCCGTATTGAGCGAGTCATTGGTACTTCCTGCTTTAGTTTTTGCTTGTAAGCAGGAATCAGGGGGATATCATTATGGTCAGATTTGCTAAATGGAGGGCGAGGGAGAGCTTTTTATACATATCTGTGTGTGGAGTAAAGATGGTCTAGGTCTATTTCCCCTCTGGTTGCACATGTGACATGCTGATAGAAATTAGGTAAAACAGATTTGCCTGCATTAAAGTCCCCAGCCACTAGGAGTGCCATTTCTGGATGAGCATTTTCTTGTTTTGCTTATGGCCTTATACAGCTCTTTGAGTGTGGTCTTAGTGCCAGCATTGGTTTGTGTTGGTAAATAGTCGGATACGAATAATATAGATGAAAACTCTTTTGGTAGATAGTGTGGTCGACAGCTTATCATAAGGTACTCTACTTCTTTAGTATTAGACATTGCGCACCAGCTGTTGTTGACAAATAGACACACACCCCCACCCCTCGTCTTACAAGACGTAGCTGCTCTGTCCTGCCGATGTATTGAAAATCCAGCCAGCTCTATATTATCCGTTTCGTCGTTCAACTACGACTCGGTGAAACATAAGATATTACAGTTTTTAATGTTCCATTGGTAGGATAGTCTCGATCATATGTCATCCAGTTTACTTTCCAGTGATTTTACTTTGGCCAATAGAACGGATGGCAGGTTTACACACTCGCCGACGAATTCTCACAAGGCACCCCGACCACCGCCCCTTTGTATTTCCATCTTTTCTTCACGCGAATGAAGGAGATTTGGGCCTGGTCTCGGGGAAGCAGTATATCCCTCGCTTAGGACTCATTAAAGAAGAAATCTCTGTCCAGTTCGAGGTGAGTAATAGCTGTTCTGATGTCCAGAAGCTCTTTTCAGTCATGAGAGACGGTAGCAGCAACATGATATACAAAATAAGTTACAAACAATAAGAGACGGTAGCAGCACAGTTGGTTAGGAGCCCGTAAAACGGCAGCCATCACTATATAATTTGTTCTTGGTGGTGCTCCTGTAGAACACTGTGAGGGCCCTTGGGGACAGGCCGAATTTCATCAGCATCCTGAGGTTGAAGAGTCACAATCGTGCCTTCTTCACTGCAGTGTCCATGTGGTTAGACCATTTCAGCTTCTCTGAGATGTGTAGGCCGAGAAATTTGAAGTTGTGTTTGATGTATTTGATACCATTCCACCTATTCCACTCCAGCCATTACTATGAGCCCTTCCTCCCCAATTAAGGTGCCACCAGCCTCCTGTGAGTGAAATCGCAATGCAGAGATGGCTGGCAAGCATTTGTGGTCAATGCATATGAGAGAATTATCTTATTACTAAGTAAGTCATTGTTTCGGGCTTTAGTGTCGCACATGCATTTCGACTAATGACTCTAATTGGACTTCTAATAGAGCATGTCTATCTAGTTTTGAAGCTTTTGGGTGTCTGTGTAATCAGTGCAGACAATCGTTAAGGGAATAAAGAGGCAACTAGCAATGTCAGGAGAGGGCCCAGGCGGTTCCAGCTGACACTACCCCAATCTTCCAGGACCCATTAAATGTCAGTTTCAACGCATTACCAACCATAACATCCTTGAATATCACTGATTTTATTTGCAGTATCAAACATTTCATTTCACGCACCATTAATGGAAAAGTGCTGAGGTTCTAATGCTGCCAAACATTTAGTAACTACCTGGACTTGGAGAACCAATTAACTCCAGAGACAACATGGCCAATTAAACACAAAAATAGGTAAGTTCAACATTGGTTACTGCCCTAGTAATTTTCTAACAAGCAAACGCAGCAAAATATAATAGGGTTTACATTGGAATGTCCACATCAAACTGTACAAGTAGGTTTCAGTCTACTCCTAATGCATCTGTAAGGTGTTATGAAAGCATATATCATATTACACATTACAAATACATGGTCTTGAGCTACCAATAATAATAAAATAACAATATGTATATTTTGGTATTCATATTATATTGACAACATTGGAAGTAAATGATGTTAATTTATATGGGAAAAGTTTTTATTGTAAATAAGCAAACCCACAACAAAAGAGGAGAGGATATACCACACCCCAGAGTAATTTAATTTGGTGCCATACAAGCATTACTAACCAACAAGAACACTTAATAAAAAATAGTATTCTGTGGGATTAGGAGTGTTGAGGGGTCACCATTAGGGTTAAGGATACTGACTCTAATGCAGTTATGCCAGAGCAGAAACGTCAAGTTGCAATTAAGGAGATGGGAAGCACATCGCCTCCTTCCAATCGATTACATTGGTGTGTGTGTGTGTGTGTGTGTGTGTGTGTGTGTGTGTGTGTGTGTGTGTTTAACTATCCTTGTGGGTACCAGAAGTCCTCACAGGGATAGTAAAACAAGGACATTTTGGATAAGCAGGGACATTTACCAGTCCACACAAGGAAAAATGCTATTTTAGGCTTAGGGGTTAGGTTTAGGGTTACAGTTAGGGTTAGAATTAAGGTTAGGGGTTACGGTTAGTTTTAGAGTTAGGAGTTTTAGGGTTAGGGATTTGGGGTTAAGGTTAGGTTTAGGGTTAGGGCTAGGTTAAGGGTTAAAGTTAGGGTTAGGGGTTAGGGATTTTTGATGGGAATCAAATATTTGGTCCCGTCTAGATGTGACAGTACAGGATTTTGTTCACTTAAAATACAACAAATCCTATTACTTACAATTTCTCATCACCTGCTGAAATGGGAACTATGATTGTGTATGCTACTGAACTTCCACTTAACTTTGTATTTTACATGCCCTTGTTATGAATCTGTTATAAATACTTATACTTACAAATATCTGTGTGGTAATCTAAATCATTAGTCAGCTAACAGATAATAAGGTAGTGAATATTTTACCATAAAATATGTTATGCAATGTACGGATGATTTTCTCTAGCGTTTTCCTCAAACCTTTGTGGCACCGGAAGCTGTGTACAGTTCTCATCCTTGTGTAATCCACGTTGTAAAGCACATGATGTAAAGCACTTTCCCTTTGTGTTTACACTGTTCCAGGTCCCTCTCTCCAGTGTAAGGATGTAAAGAAGCAAGGTGTTGCTCTGTGAACCTTGCACATTTAGCACTAACCTTCTAACCCCATCTGAACTAGCTAATATTATTCCTATTGATTTTCAAGCAATCTTTCAATGATGCTGCCATTGAAAGCCTTAGAATTATGTCAATATAAAGCTATTGACTCAGGTGGCAAAGTGAGGAGAAACAGAAAATATAATTACCGTTGTCCACTTCATCAAGGAATTTCTATGGCCGTATATTGGGATTGCAAGTATATATTTTTTAAATAACGATATGCGGGGGGGATTGGATATAATAGGATTAGCGCTGTTGACGTACATTACATGGTCAAAAGTATGTGGACACCTGCTTGTCGAACATCTCATTCAACATCATGGCCATTAATATGGAGTTTTTCACCCCTTTGCTGCTATAACAGCCTCCACTCTTCTGGGAAGGCATTGCACTAGATATTGCTGCGGGGACTTGCTTCCATTCAGCCACTAGAGCATTAGTGACATCGGGCACAGATGTTGGGCAATTAGGCCCGGCTCAAGTCGGTGTTCCAATTCATCCCAAAGGGGTTCAATGGGGTTGAGGTCAGGGCTCTGTACAGGCCAGTTAAGTTCTTCCACTGGAACTAAGGGGCCTAGCCCGAACCATGAAAAACAGCCCCAAACCATTATTCCTCTTCCACCAAACTTTACAGTTGGCACTATGCATTCAGGCAGGTAGCATTCTCCTGGCATCCTCCAAACCCGGATTTGTCCGTGGGACTGCCAGATGGAGTCCAATGGCGGCAAGCTTTACACCACTCTAGCACACGCTTGGCATTGTGCATGGTGGTCTTAGGCTTGTGCGCACCTGCTCTGCCATGAAAACCCATTTCATGAAGCTAACAGTTCTTGTGCTGACGTTGCTTACAGAGGCAGTTTGGAACTCGGTAGTGAGTGTTGCAGCCGAGGACAGACGATTTTTACTCGCTATGCGCTTCAGCACTTGGTGGTCCAGTTCTGTGAACTTGTGTGGCCTACCACTTTGCAGCTGTGCCATTGTTGTTCCTAGACGTTTCCACTTACAGTTGACCGGGGCAGTTCTAGCAGGGCAGAAATTTGACGAACTGACTTGTTGGAAAGCTGGCATCCTATGACGGTGCCACATTGAAAGTCATTGAGCTCTTCAGGAAGGCCATTCTACTGTCAATGTTTGACTATGGCGATTTCATGGCTGTATGCTGGATTTTATACACCTGTCGGCAAAGGGTGTGGTTGAAATAGGTGAATCCACTATTTGCAGGTGTGTCCATATATTTTTGTATATAGTGTACATTCCCACTTAAGTTGACCAATCTGACTTTTGGAGTAGCTATATTGTTAACATATATTTTTTGCATTGTTTTGATTTGGTGAGTGTTAAGTCATGTTCAACATGATATATATTTGTGTATATACTTTAGTTTTCCATCATGTTCTTATCCATATAGGGACAATGTGATGTGACAATATACTTAGGGTTTCCTATGATATTACATGTGACGTGATACGTTAGGGTGGGGCTAGTTAATCAATGATGTGTTTCAAGTCTAACTACTGATCTCAGAGGGAGGACCTTTGTAAACTGTATACTTTTGAATGATATATGACCTTTCTTTGTTCCCTTTCTCAGGTATTTCCACAGTGTTATTTTAATTAAAATGAAAGGGACCACATACTTAGAGGACCAAACCCTGCAAGGTGATTGTACCAAGTTGCCCGTCTGTGCTGTTAATTACTCCCCAGTTTCTCAACATGGGTGTCCAATAAATTTATCGCCACCAGGTTATAAGGATGTTGTAGGTGATGTGGGTGTGGGTGTGGGGGGGGGGGCAGTTGGGGGATTGCCAGTGTCTTGCTAAACAGCATGTGATTACTGTACCTGCTAATGTTCCTGAAACAGGAAGGATAAAATGTGTGGCTGCATATTAAGAGAGGACATCCCACCAGGAGCCTAATGTGGTAAATCACTCTTCCCCTGGCCTGCCCTAGTTACGCTGTATAGGCAAGTTTTAACGTTGCCTTGCCCACATCACTTAATTGCACACATTTAAGTTAATCCTTCATGTTGAATTTGTTTTCCGTACTTAGCAAGCAATGCATTAAAATATTAGTGTAATTGTAACTAAAGAATCATGCAATGTATCTTTGTATAAAAAAATGCCTACTATTACTATCTTTATATATATGCAGTATATATTTCATTATCAGATGAAGCCTAGCCTCAAAAGGCATTACAAGTTTATAATCGTATAAATCTTTCTCTCTCTTTCTCTCTTGCTCACCCTTTCCCCCCTGGGGTAAACATCTACCGGTATTCCAGCTTATTGTTTGGGAGCAACGGGTTAGCCAAAGGGCAGGTAACATGCATCGGACTGGTGTATCCCCCTGTCCCACAGGACATGAGATACAAATCAAGTTGCTTTGACCCCATTGTCCTATCCACACTCATAGTCCCCTAAAGGCAATGCTGTGGTATGGGATCATTTCTTTCCCTTATTTATCTTTCTCCTTTGTGTGGCTGCAGCCAAGGGCATAAGGTACATACATTTCCTTGGGTAAACTAACCTGCATTCAGGACCAGAGCTGTATACCATTTTCATTTTAAATGGTGTTTGCCCATTATAGTAGCTGAATATTCAGCCGGACAAGTGCTGGCAATGAGTTTCCATATCAGCAATTTTTTTATATTCATTGTGTGTACTGTAAGTAATTGTGTGTATAGAATTTAATGGTAAGCATCACACTTGCTTTTAAAGAGTTTAAAGAAAGAGACAGAGATCCCCTAAACTGGCTTGGCTGGCCACAACTTGGAACCTGGAGAAGCTGTTGGCCAGTGAATAATGACCCGGTTAGCCAGCCCAAGTGTAAATACATAAGTAAACACAGGCGCCTGGAGAGCCAGCAGCAATGCCAGTACCAATGGAGATGAATCCCTGTTTCATGTCACGTTGACCTTTTCCAGCCAAGATGAAATCAGTCTTGGCTAAAAACAAATAGCCACATTTCATCTGCTGTTACCCTTCAGATCATGCCGGAATGACCTTTGAACTTAATTTTCTATCCAAACGCATTTCCATGTGAGGCATCTCCCCCCTCGGTGATGATAAGTGTCTCCACAGCCTAAGCCTGATTAGAAATGTATGATAATATAAATAGGATCTAAAGATTTTTTTAGAAGTATTGTGGGAATGGCCAGACACAATGGTCATTTTTTACAAGCGCGTCATACTTTCCATCACTTTCAGTAATTGTGCTGTTTATCAAGCAGTCAGTAATGGGAGTTGGAGGGTGTGGGTGTAGTTAGAGCACACAGAGTTATTCTCTGACAGCTACGTAAATAAACAAACACAGCCAAGGATATGAGCTATCTGTAGATACACAGACAGGGATTTAACTCACTTGCAAGGCTGTTTTTTACTTGGGAAATGTCACATTAACTCTGAAGGTCTCAAGTCATATGAGTGAGGAGAGATTAGCTCAGATAGGACATTTGCAATACCAATCACAGAAGAGTTAGGATAAGGAAAGCACCATGTCTCATCTTCAAGCCAATGCAAACAATCACTGGTGCTCAGAAAGGTCATTTCAAACTTATTCCCACCCTCTCTCTAGTCCTTCTGTTATTAACCTGGAGAAAGACACAGTACATTTGAATAGGTTTGGACAGACACAACAGTCTTATAACTAACTACCTCATTAACGAGTGACAGACTTTTAGTAAAGTGTGATCTACATGCTGACAATATAGTGACATTGCTACAATACACGTTTGAGATTCATTTTGAGGTCTAAATATCTATTGTAATTTGTGGAAATCAACAAAGTGTAAACTTAAGTATCTACAAAATGATGAATGCATGCCCATCTTACCAATAAGTTGGCTTCCGGAGAAATGAATTTATCATAGCACTAAGTTCTTTTTTATTGATTTATTATTTTTATTTAACCTTTATTTAACTAGGCAAGTCAGTTAAGAACAAATTCTTATTTACAGTGACAGCCTAGGAACAGTGGGTTAAGTGCCTTGTTCAGGGGCAGAACGACAGATTTTTACCTTGTCAGCTCAGGGATTCAATCTAGCAACCTTTCGGTTACTGGCCCAACGCTCTAACCACTAGGCTACCTGCCGTCCCAAGAATATAAGAATAAGGTGACCTTCCAAGTTAGACAATTATGTATGCGCTGTCCTTCAGCTGTGGGAACTCACATCAAAAATATTGCAATTTTCTTTCAACATTCCCACTATTCAAACGGGATTAGAGCTCTGCTGCTTATTTAACCTTTTAAAGTAAACTAGATTATTTATTTCAACTGGCCTCTCAAGTTTTACCTTTAGTCTAAAGGAAAATAAAAAAGAATTAATCAAGCAAACCGGGAACATTCTCAGAACATTAGATAAGATACGTTCTAGTTAGGGTTTTATCTAACATTAGGATGATAACATATAAATAGGAATGTTTGACCTTTCAAAGAAGACTAAATGAACGTTCTTGAACATCAGGTGAATGTTTTTTTTCACCCTAAAAGAAACATTGCAGAATCATCTGCACAACTGGAATGTTTTTGTGTTTGGGAAACAAATCTTTTCAAATCAAAATCAAAATCAAATTAAACTTTATTTGCCACATGCACCGAATACAACAAGTGTAGACTTTAACGTGAAATGCTTACTTACAAGCCCTTAGCCGACAGTGTAGTTCAAGAAGAAGAAAATATTTACCAAGTAGGTTAAAATAAAAAGTAACACAATAACAATAACAATAATGAGGCATTATACAGGGGGCACTGGTACCGAGACAGTGTGCAGGGGTACAGTAGTGTTGAGGTAATCTGTACATGTAGGTGGGGGCTAAGTGACTATGCATAGGTAACAAACAAACAGCGAGTAGCAGCAGTGTACCAGAGGGTGGGTCGGGGGGGGGGGGGTCAATGTAAATTGTCCGGTGGTGATTTTAATGAAATGTTCAACAGTCTAATGGCTTGGGGGTAGAAGCTGTTGAGGAATCTTTTGGTCCTAGACTTGGCGCTCCGGGACCGCTTGCCATGCAGTAGCAGAGAAAACAGTCTATATCTGTGGTGACTGGAGTCTCTGACAATTTTATGGGCTTTCCTCTGACAGCGCCGATTATATAGGTCCTGGATGGCAGGAAGTTTGGCTCCAGTGATGTACTGGGCCGTTCGCACTACCCTCTGTAGCGCCTCTTACGGTCAGATGCCGAGCAGTTGCCATACCAGGCGGTGATGAAACCAGTCAGGATGCCAAATCTTTTCAGTCTCCTGAGGGGGAAACTTTTTTTTCGTGCCTCTTCACGACTGTCTTGGTTGTTTGGACCATGATAGTTTGTTGGTGATGTGGACACCAAGGAACTTGAAACTCTCGACCCACTCCACTACAACCCCATCAATGTTAATGGGGGCCTGTTCGGCCCGGCTTTTCCTGTAGTCCACGATCAGCTCCTTTGTCTTGCTCACATTGAGGGAGAGGTTATTGACCTGACACCACACTGCCAGTTCTCTGACCTCCTCCCTACAGGCCGTCTCATTGTTGTCGGTGATCAGACCTACCGCTGTTATGTCGTCAGCAAACTAAACCTGTTGGGGTTAGGGGGCAGTATTTGCACGGCCGGATAAAAAACGTATCCGATTTAAACGTATTACTACTCTTGCCCAGAAATGAGAATATGCATATAATTAGTAGATTTGGATAGAAAACACTCTATATTTTCTAAAACTGTTTGAATGGTGTCTGTGAGTAAAGCAGAACTCATATGGCAGGCCAAAACCTGAGAAGATTCCATACAGGAAGTGCCCTGTCTGACAATTTGTTGTCGTTCTGTTGCATCTCTATCAAAAATACAGCATCTGTGCTGTAACGTGACATTTTCTAAGGCTTCCATTGGCTCTCTAAAGCCGCCAGAAAGTGGAATGGGGTGTCTGCTGTCTCTGGGCAAAGAACAGCAGCAGAATTTGTAGGTGGTCAGCCTGTGGACAGTGAGACTGAGATGCGCATTCACGAGACTACTCAATTTTTTTCTTTCAGCCTTTGAATGAATACAATTTTACCCGGTTGGAATATTATCACTATTTTACGAGAAAAATAGCATTAAAATGAATTTTAAACAGCGTTTGACATGCTTCTAAGTAGGGTAATGGAATATTTTGTAATTTTTTGTCACGAAATGCGCACAGCATCTGTGCTGTAACGTGACATTACCCTACGGATAGTGACCTGAACGCACGAACAAAACGGAGCTATTTGAATATAACTATGGATTATTTGGAACCAAAACAACATTTGTTGTTGAAGTAGAAGTCCTGGGAGTGCATTCTGATGAAGAACAGCAAAGGAAATCCAATTTTTCTAATAGTAATTCTGAGTTTAGTGAGCACCAAACTTGGTGGGTGTCAAAATAGCTAGCCGTGATGGCCGAGCTATGTACTCAGAATATTGCAAAATGTGCTTTCGCCAAAAAGCTATTTTAAAATCTGACACCTCGATTGCATAAAGGAGTTCTGTATCTATAATTCTTAAAATAATTGTTATGTATTTTGTCAACGTTTATCATGAGTAATTTAGTAAATTCACCGGAAGTTTTCGGTGGGTATGCTAGTTCCGAACATCACATGCTAATGTAAAAAGCTGTTTTTTTATATAAATATGAACTTGATTGAACAAAACATGCATGTATTGTATAACATAATGTCCTAGGAGTGTCATCTGATGAAGATCATCAAAGGTTAGTGCTGCATTTAGCTGTGGTTTTGGATTTTGTGACATATATGCTTGCTTTGAAAATGGCTGTGTGATTATTTTTGGCAGGGTACTCTCCTGACATAATCTAATGTTTTGCTTTCGCTGTAAAGCCTTTTTCAAATCGGACAATGTGGTTAGATTAACGAGAGTCTTGTCTTTAAAATGGTGTAAAATAGTGATATGTTTGAGAAATTGAAGTTATAGCATTTGAGGTATTTGTATTTCGCGCCACGCGATTCCACTGGCTGTTGACTAGGGTGGGACGCAAACGTCCCACCTAGCCCATAGAAGTTAATGATGGTGTTGGAGTCGTGTTTAGCCACGCAGTCGTGGGTGAAAAGGGAATACAGGAGGGGACTAAGTACACCCTTCTGAGGGGCCCCAATGTTAAGGATCAGCGTGGCAGATGTGTTTGTTGCCTACTCTTACCACCTGGGGGCGGACCGTCAGGAAGTCCAGGATCCAGTTTCAGAGGGAGGTGTTTAGTCCCAGAGTCCTTAGCTCAGTGATGAGCTTCGTGGGCGCTATGGTGTTGAATGCTGAGCTGTAGTCGATGAACAGCATTCTCAGGTGTTCCTTTTGTCCAGGTGAGAAAGGGCGGTGTGGAGTGTGATTGAGATTGCGTCATCTGTGGATCTGTTGGGGCGGTATGCTAACTGGAGTGGGACTAGGGTGTCCGGGAGGATGCTGTTGATGTGAGCCATGACTTTCAAAGCACTACAGGGCTACCGATATGAGTAGCTTCCTTGGGCACAGGGGCTATAGTTGTCTGCTTGAAACATGTAGATATTACAGACTCCATCAGGGAGCGGTTGATAATGTTAGTGAAGACAATTGACAGCTGGTCTGCGCATGCTGTGAGTACACGTCCTGGTAATCCGTCTGGCCCAGTGGTTTTGTGAATGTTGACCTGTCTAAAGGTTTTGTTCGCATCGGCTACCGAGAGCGTAGTCACACAGTCATCCAGAACAGCTAGTGCACTTGTGTATGCTTCAGTTTTGCTTGCCTCGAAGCAAGCATAAATGGCATTTAACTTGTCTGGTAGGCTCGATGACTGGGCAGCTCGCATCTAGGTTACCCTTTGTAGTCCGTAATAGTTTTCAAGCCCTGCCACATCCGACGAGCATCAGAGCCGGTATAGTAGGATTCAATCTTAATCCTGTATTAACGCTTTGCTTGTTTGATGGTTCATCTGAGGGCATAGCGGGATTTCTTATAAGCGTCTGGATTAGTCTCCCACTCCTTGAAAGCGGCAGCTCTTGCCTTTAGCTCGATGCGGATGTTGCCTGTAATCCATGGCTTCTGGTTGGGATATGTACGTACAGTCACTGTGGGGACGACGTCATCAATGCACTTATTGATGAAGCCGATGACTGAGGTGGTGTACTCGTCAATGCCATTGGATGAATCCCAGATCATATTCCAGTCTGTTCTAGCAAAACAGTCCTGTAGTGTAGCATCCGCATCATCTGACCACTTCCGTATTGAGCGAGTTACTGGTACTTCTTGCTTTAGTTTTTGCTTGTAAGCAGGAATCAGGAGTAGAGAATTGTGGTCAGATTTGCCAAATGGAGGGTGAGGGAGAGCTTTGTACGCATCTCTGTGTGGGGAGTAAAGGTGGTCTAGGATTTTTTGTTCCCTGGTTTTACTTGTGACATGCTGGTAAAAATGTGGTAAAACTGATTTAAGTTTGCCTGCGTAAAAGTCCCCGGCCACTAGGAGTGCCGCTTCTGGGTGAGCATTTTCTTCTTTGCTTATGGCCTTATAGAGTTAGTTGAGAGCAGTCTTAGTGCCAGCTTCACTTTGTGAGGTCCCCACAATGTTCTATCCAAACTGTTTCCACAACCTAATGAAACATTCTGGGAACCTTTAAAGAACATTAAATGTGTTCTAGGAATGTTCCTGCAACATCAGCTGAATGGATTATTACATTTACGTCATTTAGCAGACACTCTTAAAGTAGTGACAGTAGCGACTTACAGTAGTGAATGCATACATTTCATACATTTTTTTTTTTTTTTAATCTGTACTTGTCCCCCATGGGAATCGAACCAACAACCCTGGCGTTGCAAACACCATGCTCTACCAACTGAGCCACACGGGACCACATGGGATTATAAAGGTAAAGCAAGCCTTGTTGCGGACACCGACGCCTCACTCCCTGATTAGCTAAACACCTTCTTCACCCGCTTCGAGGAAAACAACATTGAGCCGCCGATGCGGGCCCACTCCACTCACGAAGACTGTGTGCTCTCGTTCTCTGTGGGTAAGTAATTTAAGTAAGTAAGTGAGTAAGTCATTTAAGCATATTAACCCTCGCAAGGCTGCTGGCCCAGGCGGCATTCCTAGCTGCATCCTAATAGCATGTGTAGACCAGCTGGCTGGAGTGTTTACGGACATATTCAATCTCTTTATATACCAGTCTGTTGTGTCCACTTGCTTCAAGATGTCCACTATTGTTCCTGTACCCAAGAAAATGAAGGTAAGTGATCGAAATGTCCATCGCCCGTAGCACTCACGTCTGTCATCATGAAGTGCTTTGAGAGGCTAGCTTTCCACAGGGACGCTGGCCCATGTTGTCACCAATGCTTCCCACAGTTGTGTCAAGTTGACTGGATGTCCTTCTTGATACACACTGGAAACAGTTGAGCATAAAAAAAATCAAGCAGAGTTGCAGATCTTGACACAAACCGGTACACTTGGCAGCTACTACCATACCCCATTCAATGGCACTTAAATCTTTGTCTTTCCCATTCACCCTCTGAGCGGCACACATACGCAATCCATGTCTCAATTTTCTCAAGTCTTATAAATGATTCTTTAACCTGTCTCCTCCCCTTCATATATACTGATTGAAGTGCATTTAACAAGTGACATCAATTAGGGGGATCAAAGGCATCACAGCTTTCACCTGGATTCACCTGGTCAGTCTACAGTGTGTCATGGAAAGAGCAGGTGTTCTTATTGTTTTGTACACTCAGTGTGTACTGTATCTAGAGTGTTGGAAGTTTCCAAGAGCACAGTGGTCTCCATATTTGGGCTAATTGAAAAAATATGGAACTACCCAGACTCGTGAGAATCTGAATATATATCATAGGAAAAAATAACACTAAATCTAAAAAGGGATTAAATTGTAAGGCAGCAAAATGTGACAACTGTGCAAGGGATGTGCAGGCTTTCACTAGGCACTGTACATAAAGCCAAAGCTGCTGACTTTAAAAACTGAACACAGTGAGACAGGCAAAAGTCCATACTGGCAATTAGTGTCATTGTATCATTTCAAATCTAAAGTGCTGGAGTTCAGAGCCAAAACGTGTCACTGTCCCAATACCTCTGGAGCTCACTGTGTGACCCAACTGAAGGATTGATAAAACATTGTGGTGTTACCATAAACAGGGGAGCAAAAAGTATTTACCATTTGTTTGTTCTTAATTTAAAAAGACAATTCTGGAATCTGGGGGTGAAATATTACAATCAAGAACAGAAAACAACATTTTCAGATTATGTTTTTACTATTTCCTAACAAGCAAAGTTTGAAATGTGTTCTACCCTCTTGTGGCTTTGAGTGTCTAGTGACTCTTGTCAAGAAGTGAAACTTATAACATAGCAGAATTTGAAAATACACGCAAAGAACTCATGGGTTAGTTGGCTGAAAGAAGGCTAACTGTTGGTGTATATTGTCTACCTGTAGGTAAATGACATCATGACGTACTGCATTTTATTCTTTAGCAATACTTTCCATTCACACCCCTTCTTTTAAATACCTCAAGGATCACGACGTGTCAGATTTCAATGCAAACGTGGCACTGATGCCATGTGGCAACTGACACTAGAAAACAGTAGAGAGTAGAAGGCATTCAGTCAGGTGCAGAATCCATCCATTTATCCATCTGTTCACTCATCCATTCATTAGCAGTGATGTATACATATTTACTTGTCATAAACACTTTGAATTGATAATGGTCAGAAGGATCCAGTTGTTTTTTACAAATAAACTAGATTCAGGCAGTGCCGAGTGTCAAATACTGTTGTAACCGTACGCTCTTTACATATAAGCTGTTTCAGACCCCTGTTCCAACCACTATATTTATAATTGTCAAGAAATATAATGGCTTTCCAAGCGTTTTTTTATTTTTATTATTCTTCTTTGGCCGACCAGAAACCTGAGTGCAGCCTGTCAAACAACATGCAGTGCAGCCCCCCTGGATGAGTACCGGCACCTATTTCAGCCCACTTCAAGCACTGCTTTTGGCTGAACAATCATGAATGTTGGACCGCTGGGTATGCTGTGGGGCAGTATCAATGAGTTCGCCAGCTAACTTGCCTAGATATTTTTAAAGAACTTTAGTTTTAAGCAAATTTCATGTAATTCTTCTGCTGATTTTGTCATGGGGCGGAGAGAAAATATAAAGTTTTGTAACGAGTTTCCTGCAATTCTACACATGGGGTGGAGAGAAGTGTTTGCAGTTCTGAAAATGGTGTCTGAGTGTTTGGCCGTCCGACCAAACAGAGCAACCAAGCAAAAAGGACAACAGTCTCTACAGCACTTAACCAATTTTGGATTTATGGGAAAGTTGCCATACGGAAGACCCTCCTGAGAAAAAGACACATGACAACACGCCTGGAGTTTGCAAAAAGGCACATGAAAGACTCTGAGAGCATAAGGCAAAAGATTTTGTGGTCTGATGAGACAAAAATGGAACTCTTTGGCCTGAATGCAAAGCGCTATGTCTGGCGAAAACCAGGCACAGTTCATCACCCGTCTAACACCATCCCTAGTGTAAAGCATGGTGGTGACAGCATCATGCTATAGGGATGCTTTTCAGCGGCAGGGACTGGGAGACTGGTAAGGATAGAGGGAACAATGAATGGAGCCAAATACAGGCAACTCCTTGATAAGAACCTGCTTCAGAGTGCAAACAACCTTAGACTGGGGCAAAGATTTACGTTCCAACAGGACAATGACCCCAAGCGTATAGCCAAAGCAACACTGAATGGCTTCAGAACAAGAATCTGAAAGTCCTTGAGTGGCCCAGCTAAAGCCCAGATTTAAATCCCATTGAAAATCTGTGGAAAGACTTGAAGATTGCTGTTCACTGCGGCTCCCCATCTAACTTAACAGAATGGGAGAAAATCCCCAAATCCAGATGTCCAAAACTGATACAGACATACCCAAGACGAAGCTGTAATCGCCACCAAAGGTGCTTCTACTAAGTATTGACTCAGGGGTGGGATTACTTATGTAAATGAGATATTTAAAAAATGATATAATCATCAGCATGATTGGTCAGTTTTTTAAAGTTATGAGATCATTTGCCGCGACCTAACAAATGTCCTGAGAACTTTCATAGAACCAATTTTGGTTTGCTTGGAACTCATGCACAACGTTCCTATGTTTTGGTGGAGTTTTCAACACATGGAACCAATGGAAGATAAACCCTGGTTTTAACCATCATTAACTCTAATATGAAATGTTATATTCTCTTTACAGTACAACAAGGTCACTTGAGGCAAATCTCTGTTTGTATCCTTATATACCGTATGTGTATGGATCAGAGGTTGGGGAGGTTTGGGGCACAGAATGGAGTTGCTCTGACATGCCCTGAGGCCCACACACTGACACAGTTCGTTAAGCACAGTTAAAACAATTATTTTAATGAATCCATGACTGATGTTATTTCTAACACTATCCACAAGGACAAAAAAGCATCGGTTTTGTGTCACTATGCACTTTTGACATGGCTCTTACTCCCTCTCTGTGTTCATAATCTAATGTCCTGATATTTTTAAGCTACTTAAACTGGATGGTGATTTTCATTGACTTAGCAACTATTACATTTAGCTGTGTTGAACCTGCATCATCATTTGGCTGTGTTGATCCTGGAGCTTAATTTAGTTGTGTTTACCCTAGATCGTCATTTAACCTAGCTGTGTTGTTCCTGGATCCTTATAACGTTGCCCATAACCTCCTAGTAATACAGCAAACACAAACAAACACCCTCATCCCCTTCAGGAAGTTGCCCATTAAGACTAAATATGTAGTCTCTAAAAAAACATACAATTGAAGTCAGAAGTTTACATACACTTAGGTTGGAGTCATTAAAACTAGTTTTCAACCATTCCACAAATGTCTTGTTATCAAACTATCATTTTGGCAAGTCGGTTAGGACATCTACTTTGTGCATGACACAAGTAATTTTTCCAACAATTGTTTACAGACAGATTATTTAACTTAAAATTCACTGGATCACAATTCCAGTGGATCAGAAGTGTACATACACTAAGTTGACTGTGCCTTTAAAGAGCTTGGAAAATTCCAGAAAATTATGTCAAGGCTTTAGAATCGTCTGATCGGCTAATTGACATAATTTGAGTCAATTGGAGGTGTACCTGTGGATGTATTTCAAGGCCTACCTTCAAACTCAGTGCCTCTTTGCTTGACATCATGGGAAAATCCAAAGAAATCAGCCAAGACCTCAGAAAAACACTGTAGACAAGTCTGGTTCATAATTGGGAGCAATTTCCAAATGCCTGAAGGTACCACGTTCATCTGTACAAACAATAGAACGCAAGTATAAACACCATGGGACCACGCAGCCGTCATACCGCTCAGGAAGGAGATGTGTTCTGTCTCCTAGAGATGAACGTACTTTGGTGCGAAAAGTGCAAGTCAATCCCAGAATAACAGCAAAGGACCTTGTGAAGATGCTGAAGGAAACAGGTACAAAAGTATCTATATCCACAGTAAAATGAGTCCTATATCGACATAACCTGAAAGGCTGCTCAGGAAGGAAGAAGCCACTGCTCCAAACCCGCCATAAAAAGCCAGACTATGGTTTGCAACTGCACATGGGGACAAAGATTGTACTTTTATAGAAATGTTCTCTGGTCTGTTGAAACAAAAATATAACTATTTGGGCATAATGACCATCGTTATGTTTGGAGGAAAAAGGGGGAGGCTTGCAAGCCGAAGAACACCATCCCAACCATGAAGCATGGGGGTTGCAGTTTCATGTTGTGGGGGTGCTTTGCTGCAGGAGGGACTGGTGCACTTCACAAAATAGATGGTATCATGAGGCAGGAAATTTATGTGGATATATTGAAGCAACATCTCAAGACATCAGTCACGAAGTTAAAGTTTGGTCGCAAATGGGTCTTCCAAATCGACAATGACCTCAAGCATACTTCCAAAGTTGTGGCAAAATGGCTTAAGGACAACAAAGTCAAGGTATTGGAGTTGCCATCACAAAACCCTGACCTCAATCCCATAGAAAATGTCTGGGCAGAATTGAAAAAGCGTGTGCGAACAAGGAGGCCTACAAACCTGACTCAATTACACCAGCTCTGTCAGGAGGAATGGGCCAAAATTTACCCAACTTATTGTGGGAAGCTTGTGGAAGGCTACCCGCAACGTTTGACCTAAGTCAAACAATTTAAAGGCAATGCTACCAAATACTAATTGAGTGTATGTTAACTTTTGACCCACTGGGAATGTGATGAAATAAATATAACTAAATAATCATCTCTACTATTATTCTGACATTTCACATTCTTAAAATAAAGTGGTGATCCTAACTGACCTAAGACAGATAATTCTTACTCGGATTAAATGTCAGGAATTGGGAAAAACTGAGTTTAAATGTATTTGGCTAAGGTGTATACAGGACTTCAACTGTATCTGCAAGGCTAGCTCTAAAATCATGAGATTAGGATGAGCACTGAACAAACAGTAAACCAATGTCTAAACTTGCAGTGGCATTGGTCTACATATTATTTAAATCTAGGAAAACATTAAGTGTATCAACGTTGTATTTGCATTCCATCAGCCTTAATTGTTGAGTGTTTAATTGAGCCTGCCTGGAGTGCCAGATGGGTGGGGTTTGCACTTTTGGAACTATTCAATTTGCAATCATGGGCAGCTAAAATATTTTTGAAAGAAAATGAATACTATTTGAACCCAAGTCTGAGCTATACAGGCATCCATGTTTGTGAACAGAAATGCACAAGAATGGCAACATTTGGTCTTGGCACCTGTTCCTTTCAAAAAAGACTAGCAGTGCAAACATTTAGACGCCCTTCCACCACCTTTCTTATCAGCACATTGTCTGCAAAGTGTTAATTCAATCACGCCAAGGCTCTTTGCTCTGTCACTCGCTTCTCCCATCATACTTTAGGCTCAGCGGAGCGTCCCTCAATGATGGCACCTTTGACTCTACAATAGAAGCTAATTTGTTAGAATCTTTCACAGGTCAGAAGCTGCTTAAAGGTGAAGAGTGTGCCTTGGCCAACAGGAAAATTAAGCCATCCACCGTGCTGGTTATGGTGTTGGTGGGGCGAAGGGGCGGAGGGGGTATTAAATGCCCACCCCCGCTTTATGACCATAGACATACAATACATACATTTAAATTTTCCTCCCCCCGATGCCGGGAATGAGATCTTGCCACCCTTCCCAGATTGCACAGGTTAATAGATTGTTTCCAATCACATGGCTCACAATGAACAGAGAATTGTTTTCTCTCTTTAGTCTTACTTGGTCAGCCAGGAAAACATATGAGGTAATATGGCTGTAGCTAAATATAGCATATAATAGATCTCTTGCTAAGGCATAAGGAGAGGGGTGACGGCAGAGCTATGATTAATGAAAATAATAATGCTCTTGAAATTGACATTTTTCTTATTCTTTTTTGGCCCTTCAACTTTTTTCCTCCATGGTCATTCTGACTGTTCATGCGCGATGTGATTTGTGTGCAATTGCTGGCATGTTTTTTGATTGGGTCCATTTTTCCCGTTAGGCTTCGCCTGGCCATGTCGTTGATTGGAAAAGTCCTCTACATTATTTGCACTAAACTTATTTCATAAGCCAAATAATGAGGTAAAATAAGAGGAGGGAAGCAGACCAGAGGGATCCAATCAATCTAAAATTAAATCCATTATCCAGCCCTCAGGAATTGACCTTCTTTCTTTGTACAATTTACACAGCAACCACAGCACACACAAAAAGACATTGCCCTGGTTCACAGTTCACGCTCAATAGTTGCCCAACAAATCCCTTTACGCTCATAATAGCCAATAATGTAGCTTTGCATCTCCACCATCTGATTCCACTGAGCTAAAGGTATCCATCTGGCTGTGAGCAAACATTGACAACATATGGCCTCAGATGGAAATAGTTTGTCTATTACATCAGAGTGTTAACGCAAACAGCAACAAAATGAGACATCAATTTAATTGTTCCCTTACGAAAAAAGATTGCAGTCGGAGTGCAGTATAACTGCAGTACACTGCAGTATAACTGCAGTTAGAATGTAGTATAACTACAGTATGCTGCAAATACTGCATCCAAAATATACGTTTTTGTTACTCCATAAATTTTACAGTGAAACTGTAGTTCCAGACAATTACTGTGTCCAAAATACCACAGTCGACTGAGGTTAGTGCGCTTTTTACTGCAGTTTCAAAACTGCAATCTTTTTAGTAAGGGATTCTTTCAGTAGTTTTTCTTTAATCTCATACTGAATCTTTGGAAATAAAAATACAGTATAGTATAGGATTTGTTGACTTGATATCATACTCTAATTGAGCATACTTTCATAATGAATTCAGAAAATTATGTTAACATTACTTTGACAATAGATAAAAAATATGTTATGTAGACACAATCTGGGTTGACAGTATGTTTAGTGCTGTCAGGGCAATTCCTTAAGAGGCCTTTAAAAAATGATGCTATCCTCCTTCACATAGACAACTGTGAAATGTCTTTGGATATAATTTACAATATGTTTTACTGTAGACACCACTTGTTCCTGACAGTGCAAATCCCTGAATTCTGAGAGGTGTGTGCTTTTTTCCGATCCCATTCTCTCACAGTTGTGGCTATCCAAGACACTCCTGAACATTGAGGTCATCGCCAAAAGAAGGTATTTTTACTATTTACTTCATGTTTGCTTAGTTACTAGTTTATCACTGAGAGTTTTTTGAGGCAGTTAGGTTAAACACATTTAGCCTGATATTGTTAGAGACACACTGTAGCCTACCTTCATATCATTAACTTGCATGTTTGACTGCTTCACAATTCAAACAATAGAGGGTGGGCTTGGTATTAAGTCACATGGGAGAAAAGATAAGTAGAAGACAAGGAAGTCTTAGACAAGTAATTAACAGTGTGGATTAAAATAATCTTTCATTCTGTTACCCATCATATTCTCCTGGTGAGGAAGCTTTAGGTGAGTGCTTGATGTACAGTATAGTGTTTTAGTGCATTACTAAAAGAGAAATACCCTCACTTTTGTCTTTTCAACAACAAAAAACACATGCAAAAATCAATGCCTTTTAATTCAACACTATTGATATACCTAGATAATGCAGCAATTGAACTCTGACAGTGGTGATGAGACGATGTAGATGAAGAGTAATTGTGCCCTGACCCATGTAACGCCTTGGCCACCATATCACCTCAGCTTCCCACTGCACATTCCACCTTACAAACCCTTGGCTTTGGCAAGGTGATAAATTACAGTTCTTAACTACCATTGATTACTTTGTGCTTCTCCACTTTGTGTGACAACTGTTCACTCACTCTGAATGGACCTTAATGGCACATTAGAGGGAGGAAAGCATACAGCTTCCCTAGCATTGATTAAACCTGCTTGTTGCTTAATAACTTAGACAAACTGACACGTACTGGCCTTTGGTGGCTAGAGACCAAACAGAGACATGAGACCAATATCTGGCAAAACTGGAGGGCTTTATGGGTCTTCATCACCTAAGGTGACATTTAAAACCAGGTTTCAGAGGATTGAAATGGACAGTGACAGTGACAGTGCAGAGCTCATACAACTGTGGTTGTATTTTGGAGCTGCCATTGTTTAAAATAAGTCTTCTCTGGTACTGTTATGGCCTTGGGGAGAATGAGATATCTATCCAGTTTGACCAGTGGCAACACCTAGCTAGTAGAGTTCATGGAATTGGCACGTATTATGACAGGACAGTTCTAAACAAACGTAATTGCACATGATTCATTTAAATAATTACTGGGAGGAATATTACTCAATATGAACAGGAATTGGGTCTTCTTTGTTGAAGTGTCTCAAGCATTACATTTTAGTTAACCATTTTTAGCAATTGTTAAAAAATCCAGAAATTATGAGAAAAGAGTAAATGCCATATAAAATGTTGGTCCCACATGATGTCAGACAAATATTACAGACAAGTGTTACTCTTCTCCAGCACGGGATAAGCAAGTCTGATTTTAAAGCCAGAAGTCAAAAAGGATTGAGAAGCAGGGTTGATCTATGAATGTAGTTGAAGCTGAAGATGATGATAGGTACAAGGCTGCAATCTGAAACAATCAATTTTGACATTTTTGTCAGCTTGTGACCTATTGGTGATACTATTGACCCAGTCATCTACAAAGTGTCAACAACATGTCAACCAACGTCAGATAAAAAAAAGAAGAAATAAAGTAACACTCATTAGAATAAAGATAATATAATCTCAGAAATAATAGTGGCAGCTTGAGGAGTCTATAAGAATCTGTCTCAAAGATGTCTATTGTCTCTGAACTGCAAGTCAAAATGCCACGAGAGATTTCCCCTGGCAGGTCAGCATGCCTCTGGGGTCGAGGCTTTTGCCCTGGCCTGGTGCTCCAGGCCACCATCAGGCCACAGTTAGTTCAGAGTGGGCCTGGCACTGCTGTCACCCACAGATCATGTGAAACCACAGAGAGTCAAGCCGGTATACTCAGGGTTAAACTGATTAGTTATGCACTTGTGCTCCGTGGGTCAGAGTTTAAAGAACAAAAGTGTTATTATAGGATCTGTATTTCTCCTCTGGGTTACTTAATGCCATCATTTCTTTTAGCACACAAAATTCAGTTGAAGATGGTCCCTGAAAGAGTTGTGCCATTCCTTCTCTTCAGCTGTCCTTTCTTTCCTCTTTCTGTGGCAATCACAAATCCCCTACACTCCCTGTTACTTTCCCACCAAACCCCCATTCCAAACTCACTCTACCTCTAGTATAACACACACAAACTCATTATACCTCACCATACCTCTCTTTTATAAAACACACAAATTCACTATACCTCATCATACCTCTCTTTTATTTATATTTTTGTATTTTATTTAGCATTTATTTAACTAGGCAAGTCAGTTAAGAACAAATTCTTATTTACAATGACGGCCTACCAAAAGGCAAAAGGCCTGCTGCGGAGATGGGGGCTGGGATTAAAAATAACAAATAAAATAAAAATATAGGACAAAATACACATCACGACAAGAGAGACACCACAACACTACATAAACAGAGACCTAAGACAACAACATAGCATAGCAGCAACACATGACAACACAGCATGGTAGCAACACAACATGACAATAACATGGAAGCAACACACCATGGCAGCAGCACAAAACAGGGCACAAACATTGTTGGGCACAGACAACAGCACATAGGGCAAGAAGATAGAGACAACAATACATAATGCAAAGCAGCCACAACTGTCAGTAAGAGTGTCCATTATTGAGTCTTTGAATGAAGAGATTGAGATAAAACTGTCCACTTTGAGTGTTTGCTGCAGCTCGTTCCAGTCGCTAGCTGCAGCGAACTGAAAAGACGAACAACCCAGGGATGTGTGTGCTTTGGGGACCTTTAACAGAATGTGACTGGCAGAAAGGGTGTTGTATGTGGTGGATGAGGGCTGCAGTAAATATCTCAGATGGGGGGGTTTGGACAACGAGGGTTAAATAAATAAGCAACCACCAGTGGGTCTTGCAACGGGTATCCAGAGATGACCAGTTTACAGAAGAGTATGGAGTGCAGTAATGTGTTCTATAAGGAGCATTGGTGGTAAATCTGATGGCCGAATGGTAAAGAACATCTAGCCGCTCGAGAGCACCCTTACCTGCCGATCTTTAAATTACGTCTCCATAATTTAGCATGGGTAGGATGGTCATCTGAATCAAGGTTAGTTTGGTAGTTGGGGGTGAAAGAGGAGCATTTACGATAGAGGAAACCAAGTCTAGATTTAACTTTAGCCTGTAGCTTTATATGTGCTGAGAGAAGGACAGTGTATCGTCTAGCCATACTCCCAAGTACTTGTATAAGGTGACTACCTCAAGCTCTAAACCCTCAGAGGTAGTAATCACACCTGTGAGGAGAGGAGCATTCTTCTTACCAAACCATATGACCTTTTGTTTTGGAGGTGTTCAGAGCAAGGGAAAGCTTGCTGGACACTAAGAAAGCTTTGTTGTAGAGCATTTAACACAAAATCCGGGGAGGGGCCAGTTGAGTATAAGGCTGTATCATCTGCATATAAATGGATGGGAGAGCTTCCTACTGCCTGAGCTATTTTGTTGATGTAAATTGAGAAGAGCGTGGAGCCTAGGATCAAGCCTTGTGGTACACCATTGGTGACAGGCAGTAGCCGAGACAGCAGATGCTCTGACTTTATACACCGCACTCTTTGAGAGAGGTAGTTAGCAAATTATAACACACAAAGTCACTATACCACACTATACCGCTCTTTTATAACACACACAAACTCTCTTCCATTCTCTCTTCTCTTTCTGTTTTTCTCTGGCTTTCACTCAACCTCCTGGTCTGTTTTACAGTTTTCCTCTCACTTTCACCCACACTCCTCTCTGGGAAATGTCGATCTTTTCCTGACAAGTTCTTCACTGACTGGAAAAGAAGCAAGGCCTCTGGAGATTATCAGAGGTCTTCTGCCAAAAATATGTGTGGGAATAGTTTGGATGGGAAGGGACTTTTAATTGTTGTTTTTTTTTCTTCTGGAATTATCCAGTGAAAAAATTCAGTGATTCTTCATTTGTTTACCTTATGTAAAAATAAGGCATGAAACTATGGGTGGCAATGATTAAATATGAGTAGTCATAAAATGTGATAGAAGCATAGATGAAGAGTCAATTTTAGTTCGTTTTTGGTTTATCAGTGTTATACTTTAACTTTTTCTCAATTAGAAAAATATAATATTGCTATATAGTACTTGTAAGATACATAGGGGTAATTAATAAATCAGCCAACTTTGAAGAGAGCATATTTAGTCTCTATGTTTATACACTTAGGAACCTGCCTCTACCAACAGCTGGGATAACAAACGCTGTACTTTCAGATTCATTAAATGCACAATCAGATGGTTTCCTGACTGGAGCGTTTTCAGGTTCAACTAAGAGTTAGAGGACTTGGAGGGGGCTCTGGAGGTTCATGGATGTCTAGAGGCAGATGTTATTTTTGTTGGCCAAATTGTCGTGATCTGTAATGATTATATCCCAGACATCCTCTCCTAAAAGACTCAATCAACTGATTGATTTATAAACAGTAGCTACTGTATGTATGGATGGAAATTGCACATTAATGCAGGAAAATATATGTCATTGCCTGTACACTTTAAGCTTTGTTCATACTACAAGCTTTGTTTCAGATTCAGCATTTTATTCATATTGAAGTAAGAACATTGTAGTTTATAAAGTAAAAAGTCAAGCAAAAGAAGCTTGAGCTGACCTGACAAGCTAATAGCCATTTGTTTGCCAAACAAGCCAGGTGGAATTTCATTTGATAATAATATTTGTGAACAGAAAAGAAATGCACACAGCATGCTGTATCAGCCTGGTATCAGTTTATAATAAGCATCACATTGTGAAGCTTTTGCAAAAATATATACATCACAGTAATTGACACCTAAGTCAATACATTGCATTCAATGTACAAAACCTTTGAGTCAACCCTGCAACGCTTTTCAAATGTGTCAGTGTATTTGACGCATAGGTTAAAACATTGGATTCAATGTACAAAACGTTTGTGCAACGCTTTTTAAATGTCAGTATATTTTATTCATATGTTAATACATTAGATTAAATGTACAAAAAAATACAATAAAAACACTTGTGTCACTATGATGACACATTTAACATGCATTAGAAAGTAGATGCATTTTAAGTTAATGATAAAGCTGCAATGGGTAAATTCTACTTATTTCTAGTTGGAAAGAGACATATACAGGCAAACAGACATACAGACAGTACAATATTTGCCTTGTCAAAATAAATGGACCTAATGTGGAAGTTGATTTAGACCCTCAGGAAATCTATTTCAACTGTTTTGATTGAGTTTTCTGGTGAGCATGGCAGTGAGAATGTTTGGTTATTTGTTATTGTTTGGTACATAGGAGTCTAAACAAAACAAACCTTTGAGACTCAAATTTTTGGGAAAAGGGATTCAATATAAAGTCCCAGTTTATGTTCTTTATTCCATGTAAACATATCCCAGTGATGTTGTTGGCAAGAAGTTGATACTGCATTGAGTGATTCCTCTCTGGTGGCACTATTTCTTAGAGATGTAGTCATGTGATATAGAGGGATAACTTTGAAAAGGGGACGAGTTTCCCATGTTCCCAGAGAAGGGGTAGGCAATCACTGAGGCATAGTCTGTTGCTTTTCTCTCCGCACAACGCAACTGAAGTCCTTCAACGGATCAATTTAGCTAGGTCAATCTGTTGTTACAAAATGTCACTTACCATCTTTGTTTGGTAATAGACTTAAAAGGGCATTTATTGCTGGTGCACAATGAGGCTAGATTCTTATAGCAGATAAGCATAACAAAGTGAAGGTAGGGGGCCATCATAGAGCACAGAGAGATGTGTCTAAGCAACTGTATTTACACATTGTCCATGCTGATGAAAGGAACGGAATGTTGTTGAATAACATTACTGATTAATAAATTCTGCCCAATCCTAAAGTTGACAGTCTGAAAATTATACTAATTATTATACTAATAATAATTGTCTTGAAAATCAGAAAATGCTTATCAAACTTTTAGAATAATATTGTATTGATTCAAAATGTCCCACACAGCAACCTTTTACATTTGCCCTTTCTTAATTTTACCTTAATGTCAATGTTAAATATGCGAACAGAGAAGGTCAACGAATGACACAACTGAATTAGTGCGGCTAAACAATGCATCTGTTATTTTTGAAATGACACTGTTATTACATTACGAGCAGCTCCTATGGTTGAAGAATAGTTGTTGATAGAATGGAGCATTTTCAGTTCCTCTGGACCACCAAGCGTAATCAATGACTACATGAGTCTTTTTAATCATATCCCCATGAAAAATAAAAAATACAATATTTTGGTAGGTGTTTCCTTTTGTTTACATATTTATTCAATTATTTTTCATTTTGAATGTCATTTTGATAACTTGAATGACTCAGCCCCTCTGACATGGCGTCTGGGGATGCATGCCTACCACAGTGATGGCCTGGGTCTGGCTGCTTTGTCCATATCACAGAGAGAACACCAATAGAGAAGGGAAGCTGGCTAATGTAAACCAGGGGACGCAGGGTGTGAAAGCCCTGCTCTGTTTTGACACGTTTACAAAACAATACAAGAATCTACATTAATCTGGAGCTGGAGTGGCTGTGGGAAGCAGGGTGAACCATCCATATGTGGTGTGATGGTGGCGTGCAGGAGGAAGGAGGCTGAGGAGCTCCCCTAAGCCAAGGCCTGGGATTTGAATCACTGCTCCACAGGAAGCTTGACTGGCTGGTTTGTTTAGCTGGATGTGATTTCGAGTGGCAGGAGGGGTGTTGCCTGGTCATAAGAAACACAATGGGGCATACTTTCTGAACACGACTAATAGGCAATAATGACGTGGCCACCGTCCAAGCAATTCGTTGTCCATGTCTGCAGATTAAGATATGCCCCTCCTTTTATTAATCACGCAGGGCCCCAGCCTGTGCAGTGGTAGGAGAGTATGAGCATGTATTGAGAGTTAATTTTCTTTGGAGTCATTGTAGTTTAGTCATTTGTAACCCTGAGTTATTAATCCATAGCTTGCAGGTACAGGTCATTGGATTATTTAGAATTCCTCATATGTAAGTGAATGTAAGTGCAATTTTGTCTGGACAACATAGATGTTCAGTCTTACTAACATTTGGCTAAACACGCTAGTAACATATTGTATAAACAGACAGGACGAAAAAACCCAGGAGTATCCTATTGCAGGAAATAACTAATCTCGCTCTCTCAGGAACTGATTCCGGGAAAGGGGGTACAAGAGAGAAAGAAAAAAGATAGGGAGTTAGGCATTGGGATTTAGAACACTGAACAAGATAGATTCTTCCAAATTCTAATTGGAGAACAGTTGATTTAATTGGCAAGGGTAGTGGGCAGGCAGGAATGCCCCTGGGGGCGATGTGAACATGGAGTGGCTCTGCTCAACGCTCGGGGACGGATCACTTCCAAAGACAAACCGTGGGAGCTGGCAGGACAGATTGCAGTGGGGGGGAAGGGGGAGACCAAATTCATGGCGGAGTGAGAAGCTTTCAACAGAGGGGCATCTTTATTTGGAGGACGAAGGCTATTTCAGAGGCAGAGCCGCTCGGGGTAGTGATGTGTAATGTGACTCTGACCCTGGGAGGACAGAAGTGGATACGGTCCATCAGTCCCTGTAACCCGAGGCTTTGGTGGCAGATAAACCTAAATTAAGATAATCACAACAAACTCCTAAGTACTTTTAGCATTTCAATCTCTCTCATTGTATCTGCTTTGTGAAAGATGAAGATCTATACATAAAAAAAAATGTAATCACTAAACAAGAGCAGCGTTAATCAACATATGAGACCCGATTCAGGAAGGTGAGCATAAGACTCACTTTCTTACTTCATAGGAGAGACAATTAAAAAAAATAAAAAATTCATTAAAACGCTTTTTGTTGTTGCAGAACTTCCTTCTTGAACATGTGAACTTTCATGTGCCTTATTAACAAAGTGCCTTAGTAACAAACTCGTATGTGATCTGTGTTCGCTCTTTCTACCATCAATAAAACCAACAGAACATATGTATTCACAGATGTATCAGAGGGGGAAAAAGTGTGGGTTACTGACAATTGCTTGTCAACTGGTGGTGTGTGCTCCCATATATAGGCTAGTGAGCAGCAAATGTCTACGCACGGTATTGAATAATACACAGTTGCTTAATCAAGCCCTCTTTACTGATAACATTTTTTCTGAGTAGAACTTCAACAGCTAATCGTAAAGCTTGTGTCTGCTGTCCATGTAGATGATAAACGATGTCTATGGGATGGAGAGGCTCATGTGCAAAGCGAAGCAATGCAAAGGGGGAACCCAGGTGTTGGAGTGTTTTTCCTGCCTCTGCGAAGAGGAAGGGTGGGGGAGTGAGGACAGATGACCTACAGAGGGTTCAGAGGCAGGGGCCAGGCACTGGAGACCTTCACAGTCTGCCTCAGGGGAACACAGACACTACTTATCTCTTCCTACACTTTTACTTATTTTTTATGCTCTTCCACAGTCCTGCTTTCATTTCCCTTTTCCTCCCAGTTCAGGAGAACAACGATTGTAGCATTATTTCCTACTTAAAAGTGTTGTATTAAATATGCTGGCAAGCATTTTAAGAGAGGAGAGGGCTTGTTTTTGTTGTTTTTAATATAGCCTCATCTACAGTAATGCATCATTCTTATAATGCATTATAAACCTACAGTATATTGTGTAATGGTATTTTTATGCAGTCTGCCCCCTTTTCAGGAAAAGGAAAAAAAATACGTTTACTGGAACATACACACATACCCCCCTCCCACACACACCTATTATGAAATGAATGGCTCTGTACAATGTTCTTCTTGCTATTCCACTGTTTAGTTTAAGAGTATAGTCAGTGCTGCTTCTCTGCTTTTGTAGCGACCGTAGCAGATTTAATCCCTTTACAGTATATGACAGGCCTGCCCTCACCTTGCCCAGCACTTAAAGAAGTAATCTCTCAAAAAGTCGCCGTTCAATTAAAGCCTGTGTGAATGTGCGTCCATGCAGAGGAGAGTGCTGTATGCTGAGGAAGAATGGGCCCATTCCTGATGTAAATGCAGAGATGCATATCAGTGTTAATCCATTGCTTTGTAGTCAAAGCCATACCCAAAGTCTGTCTAATTTCCCTCGCCCTCCCTTTTGCAGCCAGAAGTGTATCGATCGGCAGTAATTGAAGTGTACTTGATAATCCGCAAGGCAACAGGGGAGAGGGACACCCTCATCTCTCACATCGATGCACAGAGAATGGGGTTGTGGGGTTGTGTGTGTTTGACTGTGAGTGTGTGGCGGAGGGGAGCTCTCTAAGGTATGGGCGGGTAGAGCAACACCCCCTTCACCGTTTCTTCTCAGCTGATTAAACTCATTGAGAGCCAGACGAGTGGAACAAATAGATATAAAGGTTTGCCTGGCAGCTTACAGCCATTCAGATTTCTTCATTGAAACAGACAGAGCCTAGTCTCCAAGGCCTGTTTTATACTAACATTACGCCGCTGGAGTGCCTGTTTCTGAAATGAACCATACATTATGCATCACACACTCTAAGATATCTCAGGTGGAAACTTTAAGAGTGTTTAATTGGCTTATATGGTTAGATACCTTTCTTGGACCAGTGATCACTAAAAATGCATGTTAAAACTTTACACTGCTGTATGATCAAATACTTGCCTTACACATCATAGACAGAATGCACAATACCTTATACGTCTGAATGAACAATACCTTATACGTCTGAATGAACAATGTACGCAATGTACAGAGACATCATATGACTGATCTAGTCAATCTGCTGATGTCAAAACTGGCTCAAGATTTGACAATATATGAGCGGAATCCGAGTCCTTTCCCCCCTCCAAATATTTACTATATTCGTCAAGTTGGTGAGTTTCCTCCTGAAAGGTGTATGGGTGGGTTCAGTGGGTAGGACCCTCCAGGCCATGTGGACTAAGGAGGAGTCTTAATCATAGGTCAAAGTAAAAACTCAGGTCACCCAAAAGGTGAGAGAAAATGAGGATGCTTCATAGGGTTTAAGAAGGGAAAGACCCCATATCATTCATGACAAGAATTAGAGGCCAAGAATGTTCAATACAAAGAAGTATACAGGAGATTCCCGGATAAATTTGGAAAAATATGCCCCCTGTGCCAGTATATGATACCAAATATACTGCTCAAAAAAATAAAGGGAACACTTAAACAACACAATGTAACTCCAAGTCAATCACACTTCTGTGAAATCAAACTGTCCACTTAGGAAGCAACACTGATTGACAATAAATTCCACATGCTGTTGTGTCAATGGAATAGACAACAGGTGGAAATTATAGGTAATTAGCAAGACACCCCCAATAAAGGAGTGGTTCGGCAGGTGGTGACCACAGACCACTTCTCAGTTCCTATGCTTCCTGGCTGATGTTTTGGTCACTTTTGAATGCTGGCGGTGCTTTCACTCTAGTGGTAGCATGAGACGGAGTCTACAACCCACACAAGTGGCTCAGGTAGTGCAGCTCATCCAGGATGGCACATCAATGCGAGCTGTGGCAAGAAGGTTTGCTGTGTCTGTCAGCGTAGTGTCCAGAGCATGGAGGCGCTACCAGGAGACAGGCCAGTACATCAGGAGACGTGGAGGAGGCCGTAGGAGGGCAACAACCCAGCAGCAGGACCGCTACCTCCGCCTTTGTGCAAGGAGGAGCAGGAGGAGCACTGCCAGAGCCCTGCAAAATGACCTCCAGCGAGCCACAAATGTGCATGTGTCTACTCAAACGGTCAGAAACAGACTCCATGAGGGTGGTATGAGGGCTCGACGTCCACAGGTGGGGGTTGTGCTTACAGCCCAACACCGTGCAGGGCGTTTGGCATTTGCCAGAGAACACCAAGATTGGCAAATTCGCCACTGGTTCGCCACTGGTTTACACTGAGCACATGTGACAGACGTGACAGAGTCTGGAGACGCCGTGGAGAACGTTCTGCTGCCTGCAACATCCTCCAGCATGACCGGTTTGGCGGTGGGTCAGTCATGGTGTGGGGTGGCATTTCTTTGGGGGGCCGCACAGCCCTCCGTGTGCTCGCCAGAGGTAGCCTGACTGCCATTAGGTACCGAGATGAGATCCTCAGACCCCTTGTGAGACCATATGCTGGTGTGGTTGGCCCTGGGTTCCTCCTAATGCAAGACAATGCTAGACCTCATGTGTCTGGAGTGTGTCAGCAGTTCCTGCAAGAGGAAGGCATTGATGCTATGGACTGGCCCGCCCGTTCCACAGACCTGAATCCAATTGAGCACATCTGGGACATCATGTCTCGCTCCATCCACCAACGCCACGTTGCACCACAGACTGTCCAGGAGTTGGCGGATGCTTTAGTCCAGGTCTGGGAGGAGATCCCTCGGGAGACCATCCGCCACGTCATCAGGAGCATGCCCAGGCATTGTAGGGAGGTCATACAGGCACGTGGAGGCCACACACACTACTGAGCCTCATTTTGACTTGTTTTAAGGACATTACATCAAAGTTGGATCAGCCTGTAGTGTGGTTTTCCACTTTAATTTTGAGTGTGACTCCAAATCCAGACCTCCATGGGTTGATAAATTGGATTTCCATTGATTATTTTTGTGTGATTTTGTTGTCAGGACATTCAACTATGTAAAGAAAAAAGTATTTAATAAGATTATTTCATTCATTCAGATCTAGGATGTGTTATTGTAGTGTTCCCTTTATTTTTTTGAGCAGTGTATATATATTTTTTAAACATAAGTCTTGAAAAAAGGAGGCATAGTGGTGAAATAGCTTGAGTAGGGCTTGGAAAATGCGCTCAATTCTTGAATTGCTCTGGATAGCGATAACAGCCTTTAATCAAGAGTTATTGATATATCAACATCTATGTAGAGTCTGGTTGTGAGGTCAGGTGAAAAGGATACCTTTCTAGGACCCTTCATCGCTCTTCCATAAACATTATCACACTGTCAAATATATTAAACGGCATACGTTTTTGTTCATGAAGGATTAGATTTTAGATTTTTTATTTTTATTTATAAATGACTTTGATGAGCAATACCATGTAATTAAATAATTTATGTTAAACATCATTGAAAGCACAATTGGTATTCTATGTAAATGTCATTCAATAATTTCATTGGCATGACCATAAGGCACGCTGAAAGTGCCAGGGTCCCTACTGGAGGGGGATTAGGGGTATGAGGTATCATATTCATAATCAGTATGCTTCAGCCTGCTCTCTCTCTCTCTCGCTCGCTCGCACACACACGCACGCACACACGCACACAGGCACACGGCACGCACGCACGCACGCAGGCAGGCACAGTGGCTCACTGACATAGAGTGCCTGCCCTGCAGAGAAAATAAGAAATAACCATAACTCGTCTCTCCGTCGGCTTTCCCTGTGTGACCCCTGTTTTAAGTGGGCAGCAGGTAATTGCTGAGGCGGTGTTGCCCATCAGCCTACAACTCCATGTGTGTCATCTCTATTTATTATATTCTACACGCTCCTCAGGCCTTGGTAATCCATTTCACAAGGATACAGGGCTGATATCAGCTGCCATGCGCATTATGAGGCGAGCCCTCCTCTTATCAAGTGCAGAATTGCCAGCTAGAGGTCAGGAACAGATAACCAGGGGTGTAAACCCCCCAGACAGAGGTGGGAAGGTGATGTTGAGAGGGGGTACAAAGAACAAAATACACAGCAAGGAAAAGGTTACGACCCTTGTAAGGTGCCTCTTGTTATGGCTGACCTTCAGAATTTCATCATCAGCGCTCCTGACTGCTTAATAATTCGGAGGCACCGGTCTCATCTCGCTCTTGAGGCAGGCGGGGCGAGCCTGCAGACGCACCCTCTCTGATTTTCTCCCAGCACTATAAGCAGACCTTTATAGACCGGCAACAACTCCATCAATCACAGGGTCTACCTCCCTACTCCTTAGGCTGCCCCATGTCCCCTATCTCCCACCACACCAATGCTGGGCTAATATTGTTGTGTCTGAAGAAACAGCTCTGTGCTTGACACATTTGGCCAGAATAGAGCGGATTCTGTCTCCAAAGTGTTGGGTTTTTATGATTCATATCTATCATGTTTGGGGGACAGAGAATACATACGGACCACATAGGTCCCATGTTTGTAGAACGCAATATATACAGTAAATATACAGTATATACTACACTACATGATCAAAGGTATGTGGACACCTGCTTGTTGAACATCTAATTCCAAAATCATGGGCATTAATATGGAGTTGGTCCCCCCTTTGCTGCTATAACAGCCTCCACTCTTCTGAGAAGGTTTTCCACTAGATGTTGGAACATTGCTGCGGGGATTTGCTTCCATTCAGCCACAAGAGCATTAGTGAGGTTCGGCACTGATGGGCGATTAGGCCTGGCTCGCAGTCTTCGTTCCAATTCATCCTAAAGTTTTTTGATGGGGTTGAGGTCAGGGCTCTGTGCAGGCCAAAAAAGTTCTTCCACACCGATCACGACAAACCATTTCTGTATGGACCTCGCTTTGTGCACGGGGGCATGAAAGAGGAAAGGGCCTTCCCCAAACTGTTGCCCCTTAGTTGGAAGCACAGAATCGTCTAGAATGTCACTGTATGCTGTAGCGTTAAGATTTCCCTTCACTGGAACTAAGGGGCCTAGCCCAAACCATAAAAAACAGCCCCAGACTATTATTCCTCCTCCACCAAACTTTTCTGTTGGCACTATACATTGGGGCAGGTAGCGTTCTCCTGGAGTCTTCTCGGGCCAGACCCAAATCCCCATTATTCGCATGAAGAGGAGACCCCGAAACAGGGGGCTCAGATCCGGGTGCTTGGTGAGAATTTGTCGGCAAGTGGATAACCCGCCTTTACCATCCATCCTACTGGAGAACATGCAATCACTGGAGAATAAACTGGATTAGCTCCGTTTGAGACTATCGTACCAACGGGACATTAAAAACTGTAATATCTTATGTTTCACCGAGTCGTGGCTGAACGAGGACATGGATAATATACAGTTGGCTGGTTTTTCCGTGCATGGGGTGGTGGTCTGTGTATATTTGTCAACAACAGCTGGTGCGCAATCTCTAATATTTAGGAAGTATCGAGGTTTTGCTCTCCTGAGGTAGAGTACCTCATGATAAGCTGTAGACCACACTATTTACAAAGAGTTTCCATCACAGGAGGTTGGTGGCACCGGGTTCATGGTAATGACTGCCGAATGTGGAATGGTATCAAATACATCAAACACAGGGTTTCCAGGTGTTACACCACTCCAACCGATGCTTAGGCTTGTGTGCGGCTGCTATTATATGAAACCCATTTCATGAAGCTACATGTAACAGTTATTTTGCTGACATTGCTTCCAGAGGCAGTTTGGAACTCAGTACTGAGTGTTGCAACCAAGGACAGATGATTTTTACACGCTACGCGCTTCAGCACTCGCCGGTCTTGTTCTATGAGCTTGTGTGGCCTACCACTTCACGGCTGAGCTGTTGTTGCTCCAAGACGTTTCCACTTCACAATAACAACACTTACAGTTGACCGGGCAGCTCTAGCAGGGCAGAAATTTGATGAACTGACTTGTTGCAAAGGTGGCATCCTATGACGGTGCCACGTTGAAAGTCACTGAGCTCTTCAGTGAGGCCATTCTACTGCCAATGTTTGTCTATGGAGATTGCATGGCTGTGTACTCGATGTTATACACCTGTCAGCAACGGGTGTGGCTGAAATACCCAAAGGGATGTCCACATACTATTGTATATATAGTGTATATTGTCCTATAGTGGACTCATTTAGTTTTGGTTCTCACCCAATGTGCAATACACTGTTTGGGAATTACCCTGTTGTCAAGTAGTAAAAGCATAGTAAAAATGTAATGTGGTTGCAACATCCTCAGTAAACATTAATTATTTGGGAGTCTGTCTGTATACTCAGCCCAGGATCCCACACAAGCAGCTGTGTGTATTTGCCAAAGGGATTGGGTCTTGGGTGTATATACTTTTGATACTCAATGTAGGAATTGTGGTACAGAAACATACAGTCATGGCATTCATTAGAAACCAGGACATTAAAAACAGCCATATTCAAGTAGAAAAGTGTGCAGAAATCAACAATAGTACTACAGTAGATTAGGCTGGCACGGTAATTGTACTATTATGGATGAAGACTGATTGTGATGAAAATAAAATAACCGTCATAACAAACTGTAAAAAAAATAAAATGGACGAACTTTTCCCAATAGCAGTAAAGTAAAAGTAACCCTGGTTCACATCTTAAAGCCAATATAAGGAGAGAAGATAGGAGCCAAAACTAGCCAGCTTTAGAATTTTGTGTTGTGGAGCAAACATCTGACTGAAGACAGTCAGGCATTCAAAAAGACAAGATGTGCAGTTGAGGTAGTTTCTTGATTCCTAGTACAAACGCATGCAGTCAGGAGCGGAGGAGAGGAGAAAAGGTTTTAAATGTTTTGTTTTGCTATTCGAATAGTTATAACTATGACAATGGTAATTTGGCTGACAAATAACTGTCATCCAGAATTCAATGACCGTCACAGGCCTAACAGTATCCTTGGATCAGGACCAAGGTATTAGCACTACTGATGTCTTTGACCTGGAAAAGCTGCGAGGTCAGCTGTTGGCGGGGGTAAGGGATGGGTAAGCCAGACACCTATCCAAAACAATAGACAGGTGACCATGACCACACATCTCATTTGGGAGACTTGATTAGTGTTTTTTACTCCTTCCCCCAACATCCCTGGGCATGTGCAGTGTACATCCGCTCCATCATTAAGCCTCTACCCATGGGTTAAGGACCCAGCCATATGGTGTTGCTAGCAGAGTGTGCAGAGGCTCAGTGACGGCCATGATCTGATGAATCTTTCTCAAAAAATGTTTTTTTCTGTGATGACATTACAGTTAGCCAGCTGGACTGAACCAGACTTTCCCTGTATGAGAATGCATGTGTGTGTTTATGTGTGTGTTTCTGTGTGAGCAATTTTATCTGAAGAAAGCCAACCAATAGTTTCACTTTTCAGATTTTCGAAAATGCATTATCAATCAGGCAGACACATTGCCCTAGCTGTGTTGACAAATGTATGTTTAACTATAATCCAAACTATTCGTGACTTTCAAATGATGTGTCCATTTTGACCAGTGGTAGAACTTTAAGGGAAGGATTGTAACATGATTCAATTCAATACATATAAGTCGTGTGGAGGCTGAAAGGTTGCCCTTGGAGTCGTTAAAGGCATGTTCAATAGCTGCAACAACAATAGTTGCCAGTTTCACAGTTAAGACATAGCGAGTTGTCTGGCAACATGTTTAGTATTCGGCAAGCAGAGCGTATCGCGCACGAAGATAAAAGAGAAAATGTCTACTCTGAGGCTCAGACAATCCAAAAGAAGCTATCAAGTCCCCAACATAACTATGACTTTACTGATAGAAAAGAGATACTATCAGCATCCACAGGCTAAATCCATGTTGATACCGATACTATTTTGTTAGGCAGAGAGAAGTTTGTAAGACCTTTAGTGCATTAAAAACAAACACAACACAGATATCTAGCATTGTAGGTAATGTATGCGAGGTTATGTGATGTTTATGCTTGAGGAGAGATGTTCTGACAGATCACAATTCTAATGAAATTAATCAGCTGCATGATAAAACACTTTTCTGTTTTGGTGGGAGGTGTGGGAATGGGGGGGATCAAATTGGCTAATAGAAGAGCTTCTTGACACATCCTGTTTAATGTTGGTGTCAGGGCTTTCGGAAGGATCGGACCAATGCGCAGTGTGATCGTAGTTCCACATCTTTTATTCAGTCGTGAAACTCATGCAATAAACCATAAACTTGAAATACAAAAACAAGAAAGCAGTGACGCAGAGCAGGCATACACTACTCACAAAATAATCACCCACAAAACACCAGTGGGACAAACATCAACTTAAATATGGCCTCCAATTAGAGACAACGACAACCGGCTGCCTCTAACTAGAGGTCATGTCAAACAAAAACTAACCTAGAAATACAAAACTAGAATCTAAACATAGAAATACAAAAACGGGCAAACACCCCCTGTCACACCCTGACCTACTCTACCATAGAAAATAACAACTTACTATGGTCAGGACGTGACAGTTGGAAACATCTGATTTCACACAGGGCATCTATCTAAACAGTTACAGCAGATCAGACATGACTTGACTCGTTTTATCCCCTCATAATATTATTGTGCTATTTAAAGCGACCTACTAACCTAAAAACAGGATGAAACCAACTGTGGTCAGATAAACATGAGCTCATTCGCTCTGGAGAGATATGAACAATTGTAATATTTAAACCCAACCAGAGGACAAAGAGTCAGTAATTTGAATGTTCATTTATGATCTATGCAAAGGCTGATTAATCAAAGGGGAAATCATGATCTGAGCTACGGTGGGATGGTTTGCAATTGTTATTGCCCCTATTATTGCCCCAGTCTAGAGAATATTGACAATATCCTTAGTTATATTTTCTAATATTAATAACGCTAACTTGGTGAGGTAAGGTAAGGTTGATTTCGGCAGGTTACACTTTCCCCAAGCAATCTCTTGTAAAGTTCACAGAGTCCATGCATTCTAGCCCCCCACTCATCACCCCACTCAGCACACACAGGAACATACTTTCATGTATTCTAATAGACCTTGAGGCCTCTTGACTGTTTAATTTTGCCCTTTTGTGTGTTGGAGGGTACAAGGCGAGGGGGGTAGAGGGACCTATGGGAGGCATTTAGCAGTCATTTCAACAGACCAAACTCTATTGCAGATGGGAATTATTAATGTGTATCTGCTTTTCTTCAGCTCTACCACTTACCAATGGGGAGAAAGTATCATTCTATTCCATTTTTGAAGTCCCTGGGCTTAGGGCATAGACTGATCCAGGGTTGTGAGTGTTAAATGTCAAGCCTTGTAGTGAGCTGTCAAAAAACAGAATAGTGCTTGGATGATTGATGACTGGAGAGCCTGAAACCAAAACCCCCCAATTGCAAATGCTACCTTGCGTCAGTCGTCTTACCCTCCACCTTCTCACCCTGATACTTGTTCACTATTCAAGGTCAGTATGCACACCCTGACACCCAAACTTACTGACATCTCTCTCGGCTTCTTCACACACCTACCAGCTTCATTTTCACATGATATTAAACCGTTTAATCCCAATAAAAGGGAGAAGAATAAGTCAAAAGGGCCCTCTATTCCATTGTGCTTTTTTCTCATTTTGGCTAGTTCTGCACCTTGCTAGCTTCTCTCTGTAAACTGAGACTCAAGCCCTGGCATTCGCAGTCATTCAAGATGGGGGTTGGGAGAATGCAAGGGGTGGGTGTGGAGGGGGTACAGAATAACTTTGAGCTCTCAAATCAGATGACAAGATTATTAATGGCCCAGGGTATAACATATCTGGTTACATGCATATTCATTGTGGATCTGTACAGATGGGACTGCTGGCTGTGAAAACTTTCTGCTGTCTTCAATGATGAGGTCAATTTGTTTGCAGCTCTGCATTGTAATGGTTTACAGCAGACAGTTTACAGGACAGTTTCAGTTCTACTTATTATTCATTTATACATTTCTGTAGGGCATGTTATAACAATTCATTTCTCTGACACAATTTGAAAATTGTGAAAAAACTAAAAGAGACAATGAAAGTTATTGAGCTGACAAATCTGGCTTATGTTTGTTGTAAGTTCTTAGTTTAGACCGATAGCATTTGTAGCCTAAGATGTTACACGCCACAAAACATTGTACTACAATGTTATTACTGCTTGTGCATCCTATGAAACCCAATGCAATGCAATGACCCTCCTCAGATGCCAGCCAGTGACAGTTTAAGCGCGGAGCACTTCTGATTAAGAGATCTCTGTGAACACAGTTGTGATCAAAGTCTGTCATAGCATTACAATAGTTTCATTTGTTTGCCCTGGCAGGGACATGCATCGTGCTCACTGGCTGGTTAATCAGAGGGCCTCTCTATCATCTTTATCAGGTTCTCCTGTGGTCCCACAGAATGTACAGCGAGAGAGTGTGTTCTGCTCACATTACTTTATCTTCCTCTCTCCCACCGCCTCTCACTCTAGTCTCTGAGATACTATCGAAGCCCTGAAAGCGCAACCCATTCAGCAGATCAAAGAAGGCTCTTTCAAACCTCAACATGGTAATTACAATTAATTTACATGTAAGTGGTATTTAGACTTCATTAACATTGAAGATAGGAAAACACATTGTACAAAATGCATATATATCCTGTTAGCCCCCCCCCCCCCCCCGCTCTGCATTGTGGGTGGCTAAGCGGAAAGGGTTATGAAACCAGAGCTTTGGAAAAGCACAACACCTGCCAATCTGACCTGCAGTGACAAGCCATACTCTTATCACTCGCATAAACAACACAGATAAACATAAAGCTAAATACCAGGCCATACTCTGTTAACTTTTATGTGTATAGGAATGATTGGGTTTTTGCTTCACTACACAAGAGGGATCAAAGTACCTGGGAGGGACATCAGAGGCCTAGTCTCCCAATGGAGATGCTCCTCTATTTCCCTTTAATTCCAATGCATATATAAGTGTCACTGTTCCCTCCCAAAGCTATCTAAAACGTTGGTAGGTCTGTCACATACAAGGTATTCCTGTGACGTATTTACACAGAGGAGGGAATTTATAGCATGAGATAAACGTGTCTAAGCAGGGGACTTGTAAAACTGCTTTTGAACAATTTGACCTTATAAACCCACACTATGTATGCAATCTCTGTTTCCGGCACATCAGGTTTTACACTGCACAAACCGTTTACAAAATGAAGGCCCTATTATCAAACTATGGATTTTAAATCTGAAATGTATGGCTTAGACTAGAGGATTTGGTGACATGCAACAAAAAGTAGGACTAGAGCACCAGTAAAGCGTTTGTTAATGACCATTTAAACAGTGGGTGGGTATTGTTCTCCTTACTGAGTGTAAAAACAATTAAATGTATATTATTTAATGGCTGAAAACAAGATTTAAATACATTTGAATTGGAGGTCCTTAAAAAGCAGAGGATGCAGTCAGACGTCTGCAAATGTTTGTTTGCCACACCGCTCGCTGGTGTTGGACATCCTGACATTCTCTTCTTTTACCTCCTCTTTCTGTAGTTTGCTAACTGGTGCCAGTGAGCAGTCAGAGATGTGTGTGGGCTCTACCTCCATGGCATTGGATGCACTTGCATAGAGTGCACTGGGCCTGAGTCCAAAAGTGCAGGGCTTGTGCTCTTGAAGAGTCAGGGTAAGAGGAGATTAACCCATGTGATCTGGCTGTTCTGGGAGAGATATGACTGAGCGTGGTGCTGAGGTGCTGCAGAGGGCACTGCAGGCCGGAACAGGTTCAGCCTGCATGCTTATCTTTGGGCCCCACTGTTGACAAAACTCCCTCGATCGCAGAGTGCTGAGAATGGTGTAAAAAACGTGTTTACAATTCGAGGACTTGAGGACCGATAACTATTAACAGAATAACCCTGCCACACCCATTCACAAGAGGGGAAAACATATGGCTGCTAGTTTTGTTTGAAGCCACACATGACATCCAGAAAAAGAGAAAGCCCTTTAGTTGAGTGTCTAGACATAGCTATATTATGGTATTAATAAATACCACATATAAATACACATAAATATGTATTTTAACTGTTTAGTGTACATAAAAACGCAACATGCTAAAAACAATTGTGTTTAAAGTAGTTTATAATTTTCCTAGAAGTTTTTACACTTTCTCTCCTAGAAGTTTGTAAACATCTTTATGGAGACCTAAAACTATTTATTCTAATAGCTACCGTTACCGCACAATGTTGTTTGCATGCTTTTCGATTGGAGTACTTGATGTCACTAAAACGTATACCTTCAAATACAAATTGAAAACATTACATTTCAACTAAATTCAGAAGATGGAATTGGCTTTGGATTCTCCTGTACGGCTAGGCCAGAATAGAACATTGTATAGCACAGGGACAAGGGGTCTTTGGGAGGCCGGGCCAGACTTAGACATGGTGTGATAATTACTCCACCTCTTACTCTTTCTCTGGAAGTTGGGGCTGCCCCTGACCTGTCCAGCAGTAATGGTTTCTTTCCAAACCCATTCCTCTTATGCTTTTACTGTATTTAAATATAAAAGAGAGGGCACGTGATCCAGCTGACCAAGGAGATAATATTTGGACCTTGAAGTGTTTTTTCAGACATATGAGGGATCGATTACACATGGCTGGGTGAATGGGTGACAAAAACACAGTAGAGTACTTCACCTATAGATCGACAGTGCAGCTGCAGGGTTGATGGTCAAGGGGTGAATTGTGTCGCCCTTCTTTTGGCTGTGATCTGACTGACTCCAGCTCAAAGCATAGCCACCTAGTGTGCTACAGGATACCATTGCATCAGTGACAGGTGGATATTACTGTATAATAACTATGTCATAGTTATTGTGTGATAAAATATGATTATCCTACGGGGGAACATTTTTTAAACGGGGTGAGAACAAACCCCACATTTCAAAAAAGCACTTGTTTTGTACCAGACAAATAGGAAAGTGAAAATACAGCAGGACCCAAAGAAGGCCAATGTTATTTTACTGTGTATTTCTAGAGGCTGACAGGGATGACTGACATCTCCCCCAAAATAATGACCTCCATTTTTGCCCAAACCTGTCCAAACATACTATCTTTACAATTGTTCCAGGCATTAGAAATGTGAAGCAGCTGTTTCCCTCCATGTAAATTCAATCTCAGAGCTTTTCCGCCAAAATATGAGGATGGTCCTACAGTAAATGTTATGTCTGGAGGATGCACATGTAGCTAGGGGCTCAATCGAACCCGCATTACCTCAAAGTCAAAATGACTGCTTTGATAAAGCTAGCTATATGTTGTTCTCTCCTAGCTAGCCAGCAGCATTTTAAAATCAGGTTGGTTCAGGCACTGTAGCCTATAAAGCTGTTGTTGATTGATTTATGAGTCTGTAAGATGGGTATGCTCTGAAGCTTGTTAGCTAGCGAGCTGGCAAATTTAGCATTGGCATGATATTTCAGCAAACATTGTGGCATCATGCAAAGTATTAGCTAATTAAATAGCTAGCTAGCTATTCTTGTGAAGTCAACATGCAAGCTACAATTTGATATAACAGAATAATCAGTGTGTTGGCCTAATGTAATTCACAATTCAGTGCTAGAAGAAATGTGTGTAACACTTATTCAGTTTATGTTGCATTCAAACGTGTTCTTCAGCAATCCATATAAAGTATTATTCCATCCATCAGAACCCTGCCCATAGAGTTTTGGCTCAATGTGTTTAATCCATTAACTTTATTATCTGACATTGAGGGGCTGAACCTGGCTTTGTGATGACAATTCATGTGGAGATCAGCCCTTCATTCAGTTCTCCACACACATCTCTCCCTGTCTATAATGCCTTGACTTTTAGGTCAGTGAAACTTACATGACATCCTTTGCTATGTCAGAGAATCCTATCTTGCTGACAGAAAAGCAGGGTAGATTTACCTGTTGACAGAGGGAAACCTATCTAAACAATTGCACCTGATAATGACAATACATCAACACATTCTTTCGTCCAGCAGGTTAACCTGGGACAGCACTCAAAACAAACAATCAAATAGCAATTTCATGGAAGTACTGTAAGTGAACCATGTTGTGATATTTGGATTACAGGATAGAGTGCATTGGTGGAACTGAATTCACAAAAGTCAGAGAAAATATTTTTTTAGAAGTAACAATTCAGGAGATGGTAGAAATGAAACAACCTTCATGTCCTCCTGTTCTTCTGTGGAGAGTGTCTGGAGAGAGTCCGGAGCAGGAGGAGGAGAAGGATAATGGTTCTCTAGCATGTCGTTCTAATGGACAAACCCCAGGAGGAAACGTCTTTAGGAAAAGAGGAAAAGAGAACTCAAAGAGGGAATTCCTTTTGACAATATTTTGCATTTAACTCTTTGTTGGGATGTCTGCTGAAAAAAGGACACAACTGTTAGTGACTGGACCAGCCTTAGCAATGCTGTATAAGGAGAGAAAAGAAGGCGGCAGTAGCTGGTACTTTAAAGTGTCAAGGCCTTTGTAGCCATGACTAGTTTATGATGCTGATGTCAAGCATCCCACTCAATGAGGCCTTTGTCCCAGGCCGAGACCAGGGCAGTGGGAAAACTGCCCACTCTTAGTCGGCAGGGCTATCCATCTTTCCGTGAGGCCTTGCCGTCCCCTTTGCACCAAAACTCTTGTGTATTAAACATCTCTTGGGTTAATGTGCTGGAAAATTGGCTTGCATTTTTATTGGGGGAGGCCAGCTAAATGAAAGAAAAACATCTCAGGGAGGGCAGAGAAGGATGTGAAAAATATCTGTAGGAGTGATCTGGGAGGGCTGGCCCCTCAAGACTTATATCCTGTGACCTCGATAAAAGACAAACCCCTCTCTGACACACCAGAGATGACATTGTACTCCAGGAGAGTCTAGTTCCATTCATTCATCACTACAGTCATGACCAGCAGTTGTTACTGTAGAAGTATTGACCCGGTCATGATGTCTGTATGAGAACATTAGATATAAATCTCAGAGAACACCAGAGAAAGTTCAAATAAAATTAAATAAAAGGGTCTTGGTCACATGCTTCGTAAACAACAGGTGGAATGCTTAATTACGGGTCATTTTCCAACAACACAGAGTTAAAAATAAAGATAAAATGTCATCAAAAATATAAATAGTGACATGAGGAATAAATACACAGTAAATAACGAATATCAATAACGAGTACAAATAGCCTGGTTATATACAAGGAGTACCAATACTGAGTTGATGTACAGGGATATGAGGTAATTGTAGCACAATGTACACATAGGTAGGGGTAAAGTGAGTTTGTACAAATAAGTGTACATGCAGATAGTCCGGGTAGACATTTGATTAGCTATTTAGCATTCTGGTTTAGCAGTCGTTTGGTTTGGGGGTAGAAGCTGTTCAGGGTCCTGTTGGTTCCAGACCTAATGCACTGATACGCGGGGTGGCAGGTAGCCTAGTGGTTAGAGTGTTGGACTAGTTACCGAAAGGTTGCAAGATTGAATCCCCGAGCTGACAAGGTAAAAATCTGTCGTTCTGCCCCTGAACAAGGCAGTTAACCCACTGTTCCTAGGCCGTCATTGAAAATAAGAATTTGTCCTTAACTGAATAAAGGTTAAAAAACACTGCTTGGGTCCCTGGAGTATTTGACATTTTTTTGGGCCTTCCTCTGACATTGCCTGGTTTAGAGTGATGTACTAGGCCATACTCACCACCCTCTGTTGTGCCTTGCGATCGGGTGCCTTGCAGGTGCCATACCAAGCTGTGATGCAGCCAGTCAAGATTCTCTTAATGGTACAGATGTAGAACTTCGAGGATCTGAGGGCCCATGCCAAATCTTTTCAGCCTCCTGAGGGGGAAGAGGCGCTGGCGTGCCCTCTTCACAACTGTGTGGGTGTGTGTGGACCATGTTAATTCCTTAGTGATGTGAACACTGAGAGTCTTGAAGATCTGCACCCGCTCCACTACTGCCCCATTGATGTGGATGGAGGCGTGCTCGCCCCTCCGTTTCCTGTAGTCCACAATCAGCTCCCTTGTCTTGTTGACATTGAGGGAGAAGCTGTTGTCCTGGCACCACACTGCCAAGTCTCTGACCTCCTCCCTATAGGCTGCCTCATCGTCACCGATGATCAGTCCTACCACTGTAGTGTCATCAGCAAACTTAATGATGGTGTTGGAGTCGTGCGTGGCCACGCAGTCATGGGTGAACAGAGAGTACAGGAGGGGACTAAGCACACACCCCTTAGTGGCCACCGTGATGATGGTCAGCATGGCGGATGTGTTGTTGTCTACCCTCACCGCCTGGAGGCGAACCGTTAAGAAGTCCAGGATCCAGTTGTAGAGGTAGGTGTTCAGTACCCGGGTCCTGAGCTTGGTGATGAGCTTGGAGGAGACTGGGGTGTTGAATGCAGAGCTGAAGTCAATGAACAGCATTCTTACATAGGTATTAATTTTGTCAAGGTGGGTGAGGGCAGTGTGGAGCGCAAGAGAGATTGTGTCATCTGTAGATCTGTTGGGGAAGTATGCAAATTGAAGTGGGTAAAGGGTGTCTGGGATGATGGTGTTGATCTGAGCCATGACTAGTCTTTCAAAGCATTTCATGTCAATAGATGTGAGTGCTATGAGGCAGTAGTCATTTAGGCAGGTTACCTTGGCGTTCTAGGGCAGAAGGATTATGGTGGTCTGCTTGAACCAAGTTGGTATTATAGACCAAGTCAGGGATAGGTTGAAAATGTCAGTGAAGCCACTTGCCAGCTGGTCAGCGCATGCTCTGAATATGCTTTCTGGTATTCCATCTGGCCCCGCGGCCTTGCGGAAATTAACCTGTTAAAAGGTCTTACTCACATCGGCTACAGAGAGCGAGATCACACAGTCATCATGAACAGCTGAATCTCTCATGCAAGGTTTAGTGTTGCTTGCCTCGAAGCGAGCATAGAAGGCATTTAGCTCTTCTGGTAGGCTCGCGTCGCTGGGCAGCTCGCAGCTGGGGTTTCCCTTTTTAATCCGTAATAATTTGCAAGCCTTGCTATATCCATCGAGCATTAGAGCCAGCATAGTAGGATTTGATCGTAGTCCTGTATTGACACTTTCGTTGTTCGATGGCTCGTCTGAGGTAGTAGTGGGATTTCTTATAAGCGTCCGGATTAGTGTCCCGCTCCTTGAATGTGGTAGCTCTAGCCTTCAGCTCAGTGTGGATGTTGCCTGTAATCCATGGCTTCTGGTGGGGGTAAGTAAGGTCACTGTCGGGACAACGTCGTCGATGCACTTATTAAATTAACTAGTGTAGCCCACAGCCATATGGCATAGCCAGATCAGGGCCTAACATAAGGACAACTCAGAGTATGCTATTCTGTTCTTCTGAAATAGACTACATTTTCTTCAGTAGGCTATATTAAATGTATGAATTGTTCCAAAGGTCTGCATCAGTGGCTTGTAGGCCAGGAGATAATACATTTGGAAGCCAGGAGATGCTAACCGTGCTCATGTTAATTAACGGTCAATTACCGTGAGACCAGCAGTTATTTGCTTAACAATCACCAGCTGACAAAATTCCATGACCACCACAGCCCTAGCGATCACTAACCTCGATTTGGATGAACATTTCTACTTCAACGAGTCGGCAATTGTGGACGTTCTGCTTACTCAGGACCAAGCCCTAATCCCCAGAACTCAAAATAGGAAGTGGCGGCGAAATAGAGGCAGCTGGCATCATGACGAGACCACGTCGGTGAGCAAATAGACCGCAATTGCCCTCTGTTCTATTGGCGAACATGCAGTCACTGGAGAACAAACTGGATGAGCTCCATTCAAGACTATCCTATCAACGGGTACTGAAAATCTGTAATGTCTTGTGTTTCCCAGAGTTGTGGCTGAACGAGGACATGGATATATGGTACATCTCGCTGGTTTTTCTATGCACCATCATGACCGGACGGCAGACTAGGGTAAGATGAAGAGAGGAGGGGTGCTTGATCTCTAAAGTTAAGGAAGTCTTGAGTTTTTGCACACCTGAGTTAGAATACCTCATGATAAGCTGCAGACCATACTATTCCCAAGAGAGTTTTCATCTATATTTTCCGTAGCTGTCTATTTACCACCACAAACCGATGCTGGCACTAAGAATGCACTCAACGAGCTGTATGGGGCCTTAAGCAAACAAGAAAATGCACATTTCTCATGTTTTTAATGCAGGGAAACTGAAATAATTTTTTACCAGCATTTTATCTGTGCAACTAGAGGCTACAAAACTCTAAATCACCTTTACTCCACACACAGAAATGCATACAAGGCCCTCCCTCGCCCTTCCTTTGGCAAATCAGATCATAACGCTATACTTTTGCTTCCTGCTTACAGGAAAAACTCAAACAGGAAGTACCAATGACAACCTCAATAAAGAACTGGTCCGATGAAGCGGATAGATACTAAGCTACAGGACTGTTTCGCTAGCACGGACTGGAATATGTTCCGGGATTCATCCGATAACATTGAGGAGTTTACCACATCAGTCACTGGCTTCATTAACAGACAAGATTTGCTCCGAATTTCGTGGTATTATTTTATACTATTTTATAGCATGAAGAATAAAATTGAGCATAGCTGAATAAAATAGAAAGTATATTTTCTCCAAATGATTTCCGAGGGAGTGTGCACATGCAGCTATTCTGTGTTGAGTGGATTTATAAAGAAAAAGGTCCTCCTATATGCTTATTTTAGATGTATATATTACCTTAAGTTGTGATACAAACAATAGGCTATATGTTTAGATTTTTAATACATTCCAAGGCTGCTTGATGCGACTGTAATGATGATTTGAAAAAAGTTGCATGAAAGGCCTGAGCACTGCTTTGTTTTTTTCTCAGGCTGCACACACTTCATCAGTCTCTCATTCACAATTTGACAAGCACTTGATAATGTTCTCACCAGGACTTGAATTCCCCTGAGGCATCCTCCTTGAGTGGTCGTAATGCCCCTAAAAAAAATCGATGCCATTTGCAGCCAAAGTAGCCGTTGTGCCCTTGGGCTGAAAATTATAATTATAATTCCCTCTCACTCACATGGCTCTCTCAGGTATCTCAATTCTTATTAGCCAATGTCCATCACCTGATCGGGTCCTTCTCACAGGCATCTCAGCTCCGAAGTAGGCAAGAAGTGAAGCCAGATGCATTGGGATGCAACTGTGTGTGCCCTTCTTATTGAATTCCGAGGAGCATATTGAAGATGTTGGAAGAACTGTCCACATTTATTTTTCGTCAGTCAACAAGACGAGAAGGCCTAACAAACCGCAAAAGCACTAGCCTATGTCAATCTACTATCCCCTATAGTACAAAAGTTGACCTATTTTATTGGTCAACTTGTCCTTCTGTGCGAGAAATAAATATTTCAAATATACTCCACATCAGTTGTGGGATGCGATAGATCTCAAATTAATACAACCACTCATAAAAAAAATCTTTAAAAGCAATGAGGTTGATGCAACAGATCAGAATGTTTAGCTTAAAATGTTGATAAACTATTAGGCTATTTCTTCACATTAAAAGGGCAGAAATGCGCACACGGCAAATGCGCACACGACAATAGGCTATAAGCGCGGATGTTCCAAAATGTAATCAATTAGAGGGAAAACACAGTATGCAAAAGTGACAGCAAATGCGAGTATGCATCTAATGCTGTATTATAAAGGTGCATTTTTAATGGTGAAAATTATCTTCCCTAAACTTGAAACTCTCACGCCGCCTATGTATGCCACTTAGGCTCTACAGCAGTTGTAAAGCGGATTAATGTGCTTCATTTTAAGAAATTATTTGGCCACTTTAGTTGTGATACAAACCTTATCAAAACAAACTGTATAGGCCTGTATGTGTGCAACTATGATTTGAAAAAGTCGCAAAAAAAAGGAATGTGCTATTTCTTGCATTACTGCACACGCTGGGCATCATTCACAAGTGATAATATATAATTCACAAGTGATAATACATCATTCACAATTGCTAGTACGTCATTCACACGTAATAGGTTAACATTGTCACCAATCAGACTATTCTTAGTTTAATATTGTCTTTACATATAGGCCTACTAAATCATACACAGTGCATGGGAAAGTAGTCAGACCCCTTGACTTTTTCTACATTTTGTTATTTTACAGCCTTATTCTGAAATTGATGAAATTGTGTTTTTCCTCATCAATTTACATACAATACCACATAATGACATAGAAAATCAGGTTTAGACATTTTTGCAAATTTATTAAAAATAAAAAACTTAACGTCTATGGGCTAGGTGGGACGTTAGCGTCCCACTCTATTCAACAGCCAGTGGAAGAGCGTGGCGTGAAATACAAAAACCTCAAAAATGCAATAATTTCAATATTTGAAACATACGACTATTTTACACCATTTGAAAGATAAGACTCTCGTTAATCTAACCACATTGTCCGATTTCAAAAAGGCTTTACAGCGAAAGCAAAACATTAGATTATGTTAGGAAAGTACATAGACACAAATAACAACACAGCCATTTTTCAAGCAAGCATATATGTCACAAAAACCCAAAACACAGCTAAATGCAGCACTAACCTTTGATGATCGTCATCAGATGACACTCCTAGGACATGATGTTATACAATACATGCATGTTTTGTTCAATCAAGTTCATATTTATATCAAAAAACAGCTTTTTACATTGGCGTGTGATGTTCAGAAATTGTATTCCCACCGAAACTTCCGGTGAATTTTCTAAATTACTCATGATAAACGTTGACAAAATACATAACAATTATTTTAAGAATTATAGATACAGAACTCCTTTATGCAATCGCTATGTCAGATTTTAAAATAGCTTTTCGGCGAAAGCACATTTTGCAATATTCTGAGTACATAGCTCAGCCATCACGGCTAGCTAATTTGAGTTCGGAGCTCACTAAACTCAGAATTAGTATTAGAAAAATTGGATTACCTTTGCTGTTCTTTGTCAGAATGCACTCCCAGGACTTTTACTTCCACAACAAATGTTGTTTTTGTTCCAAATAATCCATAGTTATGTGCAAATACCTCCGTTTTGTTCGTGCATTCAGGTCACTATGCAAAGGGTAACGCGCGAGCGCATTTCAAGACAAAAAATTTCAAAATGTTCCATTACCATACTTAGAAGCATGTCAAACGCAGTATAAAATCAATTTTTATGGTATTTTTCTCGTAAAATAGTGATAATATTCCAACCGGACAATGCTGTATTCATTCAAAAGGGAAGAGAAAAAATGGCGAGGTCTCGTGAACGCGCATTTCCAATCTTTTAGTCACCGGGCAGACCACTGACAAACTGTGCTCCTGTTATCTGCCCAGAGACAGGAGATGCCTCAATCCGCTTTCTGAACGCTTTAGAGAGACAATGGAAGCCTTAGAAAGTGCTACATAACCCCACGGGCACTGTAGTTTCGATAGAGAAGCAAATGGAGAACTACAAATTCGCAGAAAGGCCACTTCCTGCTTGGAATTTCCTCAGGTTTTTGCCTGTCACATGAGTTCTGTTATACCTACAGACACCATTCAAACAGTTTTAGAAACTTCAGTGTTTCCTATCCAAATCTACTAATAATATGCATATTCTCATTTCTGGGAAAGAGTAGTAACCAGTTTAAATCGGGTACGTTTTTTATTTGGCCGTGAAAATACTGCCCCCTAGCCCAGACAGGTTAAATATCATATTTACATAAGTATTCAGACCATTTACTCAGTACTTTGTTGAAGTACCTTTGACAGTGATTACAGCATCGAGTCTTCTTGGGTATGACGCTACAAGCTTGGCACACCTGTATTTGGCAAGTTTTTCCCATTCTTCTCTGCAGATCCTCTCAAGCTCTGTCAGGCTGGATGGGGAGCATTGATGCACAGCTATATTCAAGTCTCTCCAGAGATGTTCGATTGGGTTCAAGTCCGGGCTCTGGCTGGGCCAGTCCTGCGTTGTCTTGGCTGTGTGCTTTGGGTCGTTGTCCTTTTGGAAGTTGAACCTTCACCCGCAGTCTAAAGTCCTGAGCGCTCTGGAGCAGGTTTTCATCAAGGAGCTCTCTGTACTTTGCTCTGTTCATCTTTGCCTCAATCCTGACTAGTATCCCAGTCCCTGCCTCTGAAAAACATCCCCAGAGCATGATGCTGCCTCCACCATGCTTCACCAAAGGGATGTTGCCAGGTTTCCTCCAGATGTGACGCTTGGCATTCAGGCCAAAGTGTTCAGTTTTGGTTTCACCAGACCAGAAAATCTTGTTTATCATAGTCTGAGAGTCTTTAGGTGCCATTTGACAAACTACAACCAGGCTGTCATGTGCCTTTTACTGAGTAGCTGCTTCTGTCTGGCCACTCTACCATGAAGGCCTGATTGGTGGCGTGCTGCAGAGATGGTTGTCCTTCTGAAAGGTTCTCCCATCTTCACAGAGGAACTCTGGAGCTCTGTCAGGAGTGACCATCGGGTTCTTGGTCACCTCCCCGACTAAGGCCCTTAGCCCCTGATTGCTCAGTTTGGCCAGGCAGCCAGCCAGCTCTAGGAAGAGTCTTCAATTTAAGAATGATGGAGGCCACGGTGTTCTTCTGGACCTTCAATGCTGCAGAAATGTTTAGGTACACTTCCCCAGATCTGTGCCTTGACACAATCCTGTCTCGGAGCTCAACAGACAATTTCTTTGACCTCAAAGCTTGGTTTTTGCTCTGACATGCACGGTCAACTGTGGGACCTTATATAGATAGCTGTGTGCCTTTCCAAATCATGTCCAATCAATTGAATATACCCCAGGTGGACTCCAATCAAGTTGTAGAAACATCTCAAGGATGATCAAGGATGATCAATGGAGCTCAATTTCGAGTCTCATAGCAAAGGGTCTGAATACTTATGTAATTTAAATGTATTTTATTTAACCTTTATTTAACTAGGCAGGATTAGTTAAGAACAAATTCTTATTTACAATGACGGCCTACCCCAGCCAAACCCTAACCCAGACGACGCTGGGCCAATTGCGCGTCGCCCTATGGGGACTCCCAATTACGGCCGGTTGTGATACCCAGGATCGAAAAAGGGTCTGTAGTGTCGCCTCTAGCACAGAGATGCAGTGCCTTAGACCGCTGTGCCACTCTGTTTTTATATATATTTATTTTTTTAATAAATTAGCAAACATTTCTAAAAACCTGTTATCTTTGTCATTATGGGGTATTGTGTGTAAATTTCTGGAAAAAAATGTAATCCATTTTTGAAGAAGGCTATAACATAACAAAATTTGAAATAAGTCAAGTGGTCCGGCGCCGACAAAGATGGCCGCCTCGCTTCGCGTTCCTGGGAAACTATGCAGTATTTAGCTTTTTTATGTGTTATTTCTTACATTGTTACCCCAGGTAAACTTAGGTTTTACTACATACAGTCGGGAGCAATGTCAACTCATCAACATTACGACCAGAAATACGACTTTCCCGAAGCGGATCCTCTGTTTGGCCCACCACCCAGGACAATGGATCGGATCCCAGCCGGCGAGCCAAAACAACGGCGCCGCAGAAGAAGGGGCAGACGGAGCGATCTTCTGGTCAAGCTCCGTAGACGGGCACATCGCGCATCGCTCCCGAGCATACTACTCACCAATGTCCAGTCTTGACAACAAGGTAGACGAAATCCGAGCAAGGGTAGCATTCCAGGGAGACATCCGAGGCTGTAACATTCTTTGTTTCATGGAAACATGGCTCACTCGAGACATGCTATCTGAGTCGGTACAGACACCTGGTTTCTTCACGCATCGCGCCGACAGAAACAAGCATCTCTCTGGTGAGAAGAAGGGTGGGGGTGTATGCCTTTTGATTAACGAGATGTGGTGTGATCATAACAACATACAGGAACTCAAGTCATTTTGTTCACCTGACTTAGAATTCCTCACTATCAAATGCCGACCGCATTATCTACCAAGAGAATTCTCTTCGAATATAATCACAGCCGTGTATATCCCCCCCAAGCAGACACATCGACGGCCCTGAAAGAACTTCATTGGACTCTATGTAAACTGGAAACCACATATCCTGAGGCTGCATTTATTGTAGCCGGGGATTTTAACAAGGCTAATCTGAAAACAAGACTCTATCAGCATATCGGTTGTGCTACCAGGGCTGGCAAAACCCTAGACCACTGTTATTCTAACTTCCGCGACGCATATAAGGCCCTACCCCACCCTCCCTTTGGAAAAGCTGACCACGACTCCATTTTGTTGCTCCCAGCCTATAGACAGAAACTAAAACAGGAAGCTCCTGCCCTCAGGTCTGTTCAACGCTGGTCCGACCAATCGGATTCCACGCTTCAAGATTGCTTCGATCACGTGGACTGGGATATGTTCCGCATTGCTGCGAACAACAACATTGACGAATACGCTGACTCGGTGTGCGAGTTCATTAACAAGTGCATCGGTGATGTCGTACCAACAGCGTCTATTAAAATATTCCCCAACTAGAAACCGTGGATTGATGGCAGCATTCGCGCAAAACTGAATGCGTGAACCACTGCTTTTAGTCAGGGCAAGGTAACCGGAAACATGACCGAATATTAACAGTGTAGCTATTCCCTCCGCAAGGCAATCAAACAAGCTAAGCGTAAGAACAGAGACAAAGTGGAGTCGCAATTCAATGGCTAAGACACGAGAGGTATGTGGCAGGGTCTACAGTCAATCACGGACTACAAAAGAAAAATCAGCCCTGTCGCGGATCACGATGCCTTGCTCCCAGACAGACTAAACAACATTTTTGCTCGCTTTGAGGACAATACAGTGCCACTAACACGGCCTGATACCGAAACCTGCGGGCTCTCCTTCACTGCAGCCAACGTGAGTAAAACATTTAAACGTGTTAACGCTCGCAAGGCTGCAGGCCCAGACAGCATCCCCGGCCGCGTCCTCAGAGCACGCGCAGACCAGCTGGCTGGTGTGTTTACGGCCATATTCAATCAAGCCTTATCCCAGTCTGCTGACCCCACTTGCTTCAAGAGGGCCACCATTGTTCCTGTTCCCAAGAAAGCTAAGGTAACTGAGCTAAATGACTACCGCCCTGTAGCACTCACTTCCGTCATCATAAAGTGCTTTGAGAGACTAGTCAAGGACCATATCGCCTCCACCCTACCTGACACCCTAGACCCACTCCAATTTGCTTACCGACCCAATAGGTCCACAGACGACGCAATCGCCATCACACTGCACACTGCCCTAACTTATCTGGACAAGCGAAATACCTATGTAAGAATGCTGTTCATCGATTACAGCTCAGCATTTAACACCATAGTACCCTCCAAACTCGTCATTAAGCTTGAGACCCTGGGTCTCGACCCCGCCCTGTGCAACTGGGTCCTGGACTTCCTGACGGGCCGCCCCCAGGTGGTGAGGGTAGGAAACAACATCTCCACCCCGCTGATCCTCAACACTGGGTCCCCACAAGGGTGCGTTCTCAGCCCTCTTCTGTACTCCATGTTCACCCACGACTGCGTGGCCATGCACGCATCCAACTCAATCATCAAGTTTGCAGACGACACTACAGTGGTAGGCTTGATTACCAACAACGACGAGACGGCCTACAGGGAGGAGGTGAGGGCCCTCCTCCCTGTGTGATTTCAGGAAAATAACCTGGCACTCAATGTCAACAAAACAAAAGAGATGATTGTGGACTTCAGGAAACAGCAGAGGGAGCAGCCCCCTATCTACATTGACGGGACAGTAGTGGAGAGGGTGGAGAGTTTTAAGTTCCTCGGCGTACACATCACGGACAAACTGAAATGGTCCACCCACACAGACAGCGCGGTGAAGAAGGCGCAGCAGCGCCTCTTCAACCTCAGGAGGCTGAAGAAATTCGGCTTGTCACCAAAAACACTCACAAACTTTTACAGATGCACAATCGAGAGCATCCTGTCGGGCTGTATCACCGCCTGGTACGGCAGCTGCTCCGCCCATAACCGGAAGGCTCTCCAGAGGGTAGTGAGGTCTGCACAACGCATCACCGGGTGCAAACTACTTGCCCTCCAGGACACCTACACCACCTGATGTCACAGGAAAGCCAAAAAGATCATCAAGGACAGCAACCACCCGAGCCACTGCCTGTTCACCCCGCTAACATCCAGAAGGCGAGGTCAGTACAGGTGCATCAAACCTGGAACCGAGACTGAAAAACAGCTTCTATCTCAAGGCCATCAGACAGTTAAACAGCCATCACTAACATTGAGTGGCTGCTGCCAGCATACTTACTCAACTCAAGCCACTTTAATAATGGGAAAATTGATGTTGTAAATGTATCACTTGCCACTTTATATTATTTATATTAGATAATGTTTACTTAACCTACATTATTAATCTCATATGTATATACTGTACGCCATACCATCTACTGCATCTTGCCATCTTGATGTAATTAGATGTATCACTAGCCACTTTAAACAATGCCACTTTATATAATGTTTTCATAACCTACATTACTCATCTCATATGTATATACTGTACTCTATACCATCTACTGCATCTTGCCATCCTGATGTAATGTATCACTAGCCACCTTAAACAATGCTGCTTTATATGTTTTTATACCCTACAATACTCATCTCATATGTATATACTGTACTCCATACCATCTATTACATCTTGCCTATGCCGTTCGGCCATCACTCATTTATAAATGTTTATGTACATATTCGTATTCATTCCTTTACACTTGTGTGTACAAGGTAGTAGTTGTGGAATTGGTAGATTACTTGTTAGATATTACTGCATGGTCGGAACTAGAAGCACAAGCATTTTGCTACACTTGCATTAACAGCTGCTAACCATGTGTATGTGACAAATACATTTGATTTCATTTCATTTGATATTTTCCAAAGGCACTGTATGTGTGAAATTAGTTTTGATTTAGAATGGACCATTATCATGCACCTGTCTCAGAACAGGGGGAAAATAGCAGGGAGGAAAAATAGGCTATATGTCATCTATGCACTTAAATAGCGAATGGAGGACACTTTTCCTGTGGTAAATTTTCATGCCAGCCAGGTCAGCTATACGAAGCAATGTGCTTAATATTAGGATATTTGGAATGTTACATATAGAAAGCCTAGAAAGCTGATGGGATCCTCCTCTTTTTAAGAGGCCATCAAAACTCTGTTTTCTCACTCAATTGCATTGCCTATAGAAAAGTTGCGCAACATGAGCTCATGGGCTCTCATGAAGTGTTTGATTTGATTTTCGATTGCATTTGCATTGATGTCAGAGTGATTAGAGAGACATTAGAGTGCTGAGTACCAGGCAGTTAGCAAGTTTGATAGGCTACTAATGACCATCAGCAGCATCAGAACTTGGAAAGCCTAGTTACCGTGACTAAACGGTCACATGGAATTTGACTGCGGTCATGACTCGTGACCGCCTGTGTGCCGGTAATATGGTGACCGTAACAGCCCTAGTGATCAATGTTCTGATGTCCAGAAAATATTTTTTTGTTAATATAAAATTATGATGGAAACATGTACAAAAAAGTTAAGATCAGTGTAGAAATCCCAAAATAGATTTGAAGCAGTAGAAGAAATATGTTGAAATACAGTATCTTGCTTTAATAAAATGTTACTCCTACAATCAAGGGTTACATCTTATGATAAATTCATGAGCTCAATATTGTCAGCGATATTACAACAACAGGTTCAACTAACCCCAGTCTTTTGGTCCAATAGCTTATTTTGAGCGTGTGGGTTTAATCAAAATCTATACAAAGTTCTGGTGTCACCTGGTAGCCATCATTGTTCTTGATGTGTGGGCTAAGTCAAACATGGGTATGGAACACATCTGTCCAATCAATGAGTCTGGAGTGACTGACCTACTGGACATATTTATGGATGTGGGAGTCTAATTAGGAGCGTCTTCCCAGGGTCTGAGAGAGAAGCTCACAGAACAGCTGGTCAACACTGGACTCTTGTTCCAGGGTCAAATGTGTGGCAGGCCATCACAGACAGTGGAACAGCTATAGGTCTACAGAGGCCAATTTACTTAATTGCTAGCCCTGAGGATGCGGACTCCCTGGTATCTCTTCACTCGGACACTTGTAGATGACGCTGTGGTAGCCAAATCAACTATGCAGAGTAGATGTACATCATAGAGAAAAGCCTTTGTCTGTTTTAATGTGTTTATGGTACAAACTTGTTTTTTATGTAAGAATTGGGGTAATAGATTGTTCAATTGCTGTAAAGGTATAGTTCAGAAAAATATTTCAAACTTAACAACTCAAACCATTATTGGTTTCAATACAGTATAATGTGCTTATACAATTATTTCGGGAAAATGTTGGCAAAATTAGACCCCATCCAAGGGATAGGAAAAGGTAATTAGTAAAACTGTATGCAACCAAAGTAAGGACGTGTTTTATGAAGTGTAAAAAGCTTTCCAGTAATAGTCCTCAAGCAAACAGGACACTAAATCAAACATTGGTCATTGACATCCAGCAATCTTATCTCTAGATTTTTTCTCAGTCATTGCCCCAATGGTCAAAATGTTTTGGTCCCAGAAGTCTCTTAACACACAGATGTTACAGTAACATGGCCAGGAAATCAAGCCCAAACATGACCTCTGACCCTGCCTGTTAGCTGATCCAGCATCGCCTCTTTTGAAATAGACTCCATACTTCTATAAATTACCACATTTTCCCACCATATCCCGCCATTCATGTTGTCTGACTCCGGCCATTCTCCAGTGAGGGGCCTGCGGTCAACGAATAGTGATGGCACAGTTTGCTGAAAGCTGTCCCCTAAGGTTCAAAAAGGTCAAAGGGCTCACACCAGGGTCAGGGCCTGTCTTTATGTCTATGTCTCTTCCCACCAAAGGGTTTGTGATGAATAGGGAGCCCCAGGAAACAAAAGCTGTCAGCAAAGACAAGCAACTGTGCTCTATACAGCAGCTCTGCTAGCCGCCTGCCCTGCAAAAAGAAATACTCATTTTCGAATGAAACTAAGTGAAGAAAAGGAAAGAAAGCATCGAGAGACTAGATAATGACTTGACAGGCAACCCACAATCATCATTGGATCAGTCACTGGAGAAAATAACACATAGGGGACAAAGACATGCATAACTTTCTATTTTGGACTTGTCTCAAATCCATGTACGGGGACCTAAGCACTTAATTTGCTGTCCCCGTGCAAACTAATGGGATCATACAGTTCTAAAAAAATTCCACTTGGGTTGTATAGCTTTTTTTAATGTATTATTGAGTAACTAAATCTTATTTTTTATAGAAGACAGTTTTGTTTTATGTAAACATTCTACATAAGAAAAATACATTTTGTTGTGTTACAACCTGAATTCAAAATGGATTAAATATAAAACAATCTAAACACAATACCCCATAATGTCAAAATGTTTTTAGAAATGTTAGAAAAAAAATTGAAAATGAAAAACAGAAATATCTCATTTGCATAAGTATTCACACCCCTGAGTCAATATGTTGCAGAAGCAAAGCTGTGAGTCTTTCTGGGTAAGTTTCCACACCTGGTTTGTGCAACATTTGTCAATTATTGTAAAGTAGCGGTAGGTTTGTAGAAAATCGAAGGACCATGAATGTAATAAGAAATCTTGGGTGCTGGCTTAAGCCGGTAGCAACCACTACAGAATGTCCGGTCAGAACATGGATGAGGCAGATGTCCAGGTTAAGGGGGGTTTAATGGAAGAAGACGTCCACATTCATTGTGGAGTAACTAAAATGTTGTTGATCCATCCTCAGTTTTCTCTTATCACAGCCATTAAACTCTATAAATGTTTAAACGTGAGACATTGGCCTCATGGTGAAATCCCTGACCGGTTTCCTTCCTCTCCGGCATGTGAGTTAGGAAGGAAGCCTGTATCTTTGCAGTGACTGGTGTATTGATTCAACATCCAAAGTGTAATGAATAACTTCACCATGCTCAAAGGGATATTCAATCTACCAATAGGTGCCCTTCTTTGCGAGGCATTTCCTCCCTGGTCTTTGTGGTTGAATCTGTGTGTGAAATGCAATGCTCGACTAAGGGACCATACAGATAATTGTATGTGTGGGGGACAGAGATGAGGCAGTCATGAAAAAAAATGTATGTACTATTATTGTACACAGAGTTTAGGCTTGCCATACAACGGGTTTGATACTAATTGACTCAAGACATTTCAGCATTACAATTTTAGCTCTTTTTTTCTTTTAAGAATTTCAACGGACATAATTCCACCTTGACATTATGGGGTATGGTGTGTAGGCCAGTGACAAAAAAAATCTGTTTTTTTAATCCATTTTAAATTCAGGCTGTAACACAACAAAGATGTTATCGTGGGTGTAGCAAAATGCTTATGTTCCTAGCTCCAGAGGTGCAGTAATACCTGGCTTTACTTTTCTTTGTCTTGATTACACAGGGTAGATAAACATGCAAATCCCCAAAATTTAAAGAAAGGAATATTTTTGGGGGAAATATTACAACGAGCAATGTCAGAATCCAGAATATATATATGTATATGATGGTGTGTACAAACATTATGGACAGTATATGAATAGAAAAGGTGTGCATAGCAGTAGTTATATACGATGGGCCTACAGTATATACATATGAAGTGGGTAAAACAGTATTTAAACTTTATTAAAGTGACCAGTGTTCATTGACAATGTGCATAGGGAAGCAGTCTCTTAGGTGCAGAGTTGAGTACCAGGTGGTAGCCGGCTAGTAACAATGACACAATTTCATGTGTTGGGCTGACCACACCACCCTCTGGAGAGCCCTGTGGTTGTGGAAGTTGCCGTACCAGGCAGTGATACTGCCCAACAGGATGCTCTCAATGGTGCATCTAGAAGTTTGTGAGTGTCTTAGGGGCCAAGCTACATTTCTTCAGCCTCCTGAGGTCCTTCTCCTTCTTAACCACACTGTCTGTGTGGATTTACCATTTCAGGTTGTCAGTGATGTGCACGCTGAGGAATTTGAGGCTTTTGACCCTCTCCACTGCTCCCTCTGTTGTCTCCTAAAGTCCATGATCAGCTCCTTCATTTTATTGATGTTGAGGGAGAGGTTATTTTCCTGGCACCATTCCGCCAACGCCCTCACCTCCTCCCTGTAGTCTGTTGATTGATGATTGAATTGGAGACGAGCATGGCGAAGCAGTCATGGGAGTACAGGTTGAGGATCAGTGTAGCAGAGGTGTTGTTGCCTACCTTCACCACCTTGGGTCGGCCCGTCAGGAAGTCCAGCACCCAGGGCCCCAAGCTTAGTGATGAGCTTGGAGGGCACTATGGTGTAGAAGGCTGAGCTGTAGTTGATGAACAGCATTCTTACATAGGTATTCCTCTTGTCCAGATGGGATAGGGCCGTGTGCAGTGCAGTGGCGATTGTATCATCCGTGGATCTGTTGGGGTGGTATACAAAATGTAGTGGGTCTAGGGTGTTGGGTAAGGAGGAGGAGATATGATCCTTAACTAGCCTCTCAAAGCAATTCATGATGACAGAAGTGAAAATTACCTTTACTTCTTGGGTACAAGAACATTGAAGCAATTGGGGACAACAGACTGGGACAGGGAGAGATTGAATATGTCCGTAAACACTCCAGCCAGCTGGTCTGCACATGCTCTGAGGATGTGACTAGGGATGCCATCTGGGCCAGCAGCCTTACGAGGGTTAACACGCTTAAATGTCTTACGTCGGCCACGGAGAACGAGCGCTCACAGTCCTCGTGAGCTGGCTAATAAGGTTTCCGGGAGCAATGCGTCGATGACCGCAATGTGACTGGTTTTCCCTTTATAATCCGTGATTATCTGGAGTCCCTGCCACATACATCTTGTGTCTGAGGCGATGAATTACGACTCTAATTTGTCTCTGTACTGATGTTGTGCCTGTTTGATTACCTTACGGAGGGCACAGCTGGACTGTTTGTACTCATCCATGTTCCCAGCCACCATGCCGTGGTTAAATGCGGTGGTTTGGATTTTCAGTTTTGCACGAATGCTGCCATCTATCCACGGTTTTTGGTGCGTCCCACCCACGGTTCACACTATTCAACAGCCAGTGAAAAATCAGAGCGCCAAATTCAAAACCACAAAATGTCATAATTCAAAGTTCTCAAACATATTACTATTTTACACCATTTTAAAGATACATGTCTCCTTAATGTAACCACATTGTCCGATTTCAAAAAGGCTTTATGGTGACAGCATAAAGTTAGATTTTGTTAGGACAGTTCCAACACAAGAAAAACCACACAGCCATTTTCCTAGCAATGACAGGCGTCACAAAAACCAGAAAACCAGCTAAAATTATGCACTAACCTTTGACAATCTTCATCAGATGACACTCCTAGGACATCATGTTACACAATAAATGCATTTTTTGTTCGATCAAGTTGATATTTATATCCAAAAACAGCATTTTACATTGGCGTGTGATGTTCAGAAAATATTTAGCCTCCAATACTGCCGGTGAATCAGCACAACAATTTACAAAAATACTCATCATAAACGTTGATAAAATATTAAACTGTTATTCAAAGAATTATAGATGAACATCTCCTTTATGGAACTGCTGTGACAGATTTCAAAAAAGCTTCACGTGGAAAGCACACTTTGCAATAATCTGAGTACTGTGCTCAGAAAAAGTCATCTAAAATTAAATAGCATTAGAAATATTCACTTAACTTTGATGATCTTCATCAGAAGGCACTTCCAGGAATCCCAGGTCCACAATAAATGTTGTTTTGTTCGATAAAGTCCATAATTTATGTCCAAATACCTCCTTGTTGTTTGCGCGTTCAGTAAGCTACTCCAAGTGTAGGAAGCGCGGCCAAAATGTCATGACGAAAAGTAAAAAAAGTTATATTTACGTTCGTTCAAACATGTCAAAGGTTGTATAGAATCAATCTTTAGGGCCTTTTTAACTTAGAACTTCAATAATTTTCCAACCGGACAATTCCAATGTCTTGAAAAACGTTTTGGAACACAGCTACCCATCATGTGAATGCACGCCAATGAACTCATGTGCTTTCCTGAGTCAACAACTTCCAACTTCCTTTGTTGGCTCTCTGTTCGCCATAGACGCCTCAAACAACTTTCTAAAGACTGTTGACATCTAATGGAAGCCTTAGGAAGTGCAAAATGAACCCTAAGTCACTGTGTGTTGAATAGGCAATGACTTGAAAGGACTACAAGCACCAGATTTCCCACTTCCTGGTTAGATTTTTGTCAGGTTGTTGCCTGCCATATGAGTTCTGTTATACTCACAGACATCATTCAAACAGTTTTAGAAACTTCAGAGTGTTTTCTATCCAAATCTACTAATAATATGCATATTCTAGTTCCTGGGCCCGAATAGTAGGCCGTTTAATTTGGGTACGTTTTTCATCCGACCATGAAATACTGCCCCCTACCCAAGAGAGGATAAGTTCTAAACATCATAGCGGGAACAACATTCTCTATGCACTTCCTGATGAATTCAGTCACCGAGTCAGTGTATACATCAATGTTGTTCTCAAAGGCAACCCGGAACATATCCCAGTCCGCAAAATGAAAACAATCTACAGCATAGATTCCAATTGGTCAGACCAAAGTTGACCAGTCCTTTGTATTTTACCCCATTTTTCTCCCCAATTTCAATCTTGTCTCATCTTTGTAACTCCCCAACGGGCTCAGGAGGCGAAGGTCGAGTCATGCGTCCTCTGAAACATGACCCGCCAAACCACGCTTGTTTACACCCACCCACCTAACCGGAAGCCAGCAGCACCAATGTGTCGGAGGAATCACTGTTCAACTGTCAACTGAGGTCAGCCTGCAGGCGCCCGGCCCATCTCAAGGAGTCGCTTGAGTGCGATGAGCCAAGTAAAGCCCCACCGGCCAAACCCTCCCTTAACCCGGACGATGCTGGGCCAATTGTGTACTGCCCTATGGGACTCCCAATCACAGCCGGTTGTGATACAGTGCCTTAGACCGGTGCACCACTCGGAAGGCCCCACCGGTACTTTCTGTTTAAGTTTCTGCCATTAGAAAGGGAATAGCAGAATGGATGGGGGATCTGATTTGCCGAAGGGATGGCGGGGTAGGGCCTTGTAGACTTCCAGGAAGGGGGAGTAGCAATGGTCTTGATGAGCGAGTTGCGCAGGTGATGTGTTGATAAAACCTTGTTCACGTTTTCCTCTGATTTTTTTCAGTTTGCACAAAGTCCAGTGTAGTTCCTTGAGAGCCATCACGGTGTCGACTTGAGGGGGAATATACACAGCAGTGATGATGACCGAAGAGAATTCTCTCGGGAGGTAACGTGGTCTACATTTGATCAAAATCAAATTAAATCACATTTTATTTGTCACATGCCCGAAAACAACAGGTGTAGTCCTTACAGTGAAATGCTTACTTACGAGCCCTAACCAACAATTCAGTTAAAAAACACACACAAAAAACTAATACTAAACAATAAATAAGAATAAGATCTAAAAGTAACAAATAATTAAAGAGCAGCAGTAAAATAACAATAGTGAGGCTATATAAAGGGGTTACCGGTACAGAGTCAATGTGTGAGAACACCGGTTAGTCGAGGTAATTGAGGTAATATGTACATGTAGGTAGAGTTATTAATGTGACAATGCATAGATAAAAACAGAGAGTAGCAGCAGTGTAAAAGAGGGGGGGCAATGCAAATCTGGGTAGCAATTTGATTAAATGTTCAGGAGTCTTATTGCTTGGGGGTAGAAGCTGTTTAGAAGCCTCTTGGACCTAGACTTGGCGCTCTGGTACCGCTTGCCATGCGGTAGCAGAGAACAGTTCATGACTAGGGTGGCTGAAGTCTTTGATAATATTTAGGGCCTTCCTCTGACACTGCCTGGTATAGAGGTTGTGGATGGCAGAAAGCTTGGCCCCAGTGATGTACTGTGCCGTATGCACTACCCTCTGTAGTGCCTTGTGGTCGGAGGCCGAGCAGTTGCCATACCAGGCAGTGATGCAACCAGTCAGGATGCTCTCAAAAGTTCAGCTGTAGAACCTTTTGAGGATCTGAGTACCCATGCCAAATCTTCAGTCTCCTGAGGGGGAATAGGTTTTGTTGTGCCCTCTTCACGACTGTCTTGGTGTGCTTGGACCATGTCAGTTTGTTGGTGATGTGGACACCAAGGAACTTGAAGCTCTCAACCTGCTCCACTACAGCCCCGTCGATGAGAATGGGGGCGTGTTCGGTCCTCCTTTTCCTGTAGTCCACAATCATCTGCTTTGTCTTGATCACGTTGAGGGAAAGGTTGTTGTCCTGGCACCACACGGTCAGGTCTCTGACCTCCTCCCTATAGGCTGTCTTGTCGTTGATCAGGCCTACCACTGTTGTGTCATGGGCAAACTTAATGATGGTGTGCAGTCATGAGTGAACAGGGAGTACAGGAGGGAACTGAGCATGCACCCCTGATGGTGAGGTATTCCAGATTGGGAAAACAAAAGGACTTGAGTTCCTATACGTTACCACAATCACACCATGAGTAGTTAATCATGAAACATATACCTCCTCCTTTCTTTTTCCCAGAGTGTTCTTTCTTCCTGATGTATGGAGAATCCTGCTGGCTGTATGGATGGAGACAATATATCCAGAGAGAGCCGTGAGTATGTTACAGTCCCTGATGTCTCTCTGGAAGGAGATCCTCGCCCTGAGCTCATCAACTTTATTGTCCAGGGACTGAACATTGGCGAGTTATATACTCAGAAGCGATGGATGGTATGCATGCCTCCTGAGCCGGACTAAAAGCCCACTCCGTATTCCTCTTCTCTGTCGGCAGAGTCTTGGAGCAGCCCCTGGGATGAGTGGAAATGCATTTGGGGGTACGAACAAAGGATCCAATTCTGGAAAGTCGAATTTCTGGTCTAAATGCTGGTGAGTGACCGCCAATCTAATATTCAAAACTTATTTTCGCTTGTAGATAATAATGCAAGAAACAGTCTGAGAAAATATTTGTCTCACAAATATTTCAAAAAAGAAATAACACACTTTTTTTATACTGCAAAGTTGGCTAGTGAACATGTCTGTCCGCACCATCTTGTATTTTTTAAATAAATAAATAAATCCCTAGTACAAAGCTTCATAATCAAAACACTTTTTCCTCCTCAACTTGTTTTCCCTGACATTGTATTACATTTGACCCTTGTAAAACTGTATCAGCAAACTAATAACCAAGTTTGCCTCTAATCTATTGCCTGTGTTCCCCTCTCCTCCTTTAATGTGTTGCAGATTCCAGTGGTTGAAACCGGCTGAGATTTTAAGCAAATGGCATCTGGCTAAAGGTCATCAGGGGGCCCAGTGGGTGAAAGGTTGAATAACCTGAAGGAAAGTAGTGGTTCTTTCAGAGGGGAGATGTTTAATAGGTTTAGACGCTAGTTCTCTTTGTTTTAGTTTTCCAGATACTACTCCAGGCTGTTATGTATGACACTTCAATGTTTAGCACTTGATTTATTTCATTCACCAAGCACACCTTCTTGATCAAGTACAGGTGTGTTACAGACGTAGGATCTTAATTTGATCACTCTTTTGTTGCTGAGAATTGCTGATGAGCTTCGTGATTTACTTAAATTCACAAAAAACCTGTAATAACACACGGTTATATTAACAGTATTGGACTTTTCATGTAGCCTACTTTTGTCCAGCTAATAGCTTAACCACTGATCAAGCAATAATATGCACTAAACATTCAAATCCTTTTGCTGCAGGATTATTTTGCTAAAACAACACTGGTCAAATTAAGATCCTACGTCTGTATTCACTCTATCAAAGTAGCATTTTGATCGCTTCAAAACATCTGTGGATCCTTCACCATAAACTGTGTGGTAATATTACTTTCTGATTATTCATGATAATCTGTTTATTATGATTTCAAAATGCAGGTGTGTAAAACAGAACCTATACTTTTCTTCCAAATTAGGCATTGAGTACTGGGAGAGAGGGGCAGGGAAATTAGAGGAATTACTGGTTGATTTTAACCAGATGATTGCTTCAGTTGGACACCAGAGAGTTTTCATTAGGGGCTCTAATTTCAAGCCTCCCTCTGCATTCCAACAGATGGACAAACTCCCCCAGGCCTTTAAGATCATTTTACTTAGGCCATGTGGCAAGTCAGAATGCACACGCATAGACAAACAAACCACCCCCAAATCGTTTGGTGTGGAGTACCTACTATATACTGTATACCTCCATGGTAACATCATAGGAATGAACATCCTTGACAATACATTTCATACAGTGGAATGCAATGACCTGTGTTATCAGCTCTCGTGCGACAGAATACTACCTTGAGATATGGCAGCAGAGTGTTTCTTGTAATGCCACACAAATGTACTCCTAAAGGACTGAAGATCATCTTTCCTTGGAGACCAGGGTGTTTCTCTAAACATCATAAAACAGAGTAGGAGCCGTTGTCCATTTGACACCTTCCACTCTCTGAGACCTCGATGTTGTCTTCAGATCAAATTTCTATTTGTTTCTTTTAGGGATCGGGTAACCATAACATTTTCAGAGTGAATTCTGGTTGATCTGTATCACTGAATTGAAACATTTCACATACCATTGATACCTATTAGTATCTCCTCTTATTTAAATCAAGAATCTCATTGGTCAAAATTACAACCACCAATCTAAACAAGAGAGACTGCTTAGTGACAGCCCCAAGTCTGGTTAACTTCTAATCCCCCCATTAATTTTCCAGCACAATAAATCAAATCTCTACAACTGTTGGCTTGGGAATGACCTTTGATCTCTTAAAAAAAGAAGGTTAACTCACCCAGCATGAATTGTAAAAAGTGGCCAGCTATACAAACACAAGCAATTTCCCCAATGTAAGAGTCAGGGAGCTGTAGGTTGAATCAAAGTTTGTCTCTGATGTCTGGAAATGTAGGTTTAATTGAATGTAATTCATCTAATTGTTTAGTTCAGCTAATAGTTGTGAACATTTAGCATATCATGATTATTTGATAACATTCCTCCTCCCACAAATAGTTTCTTCCCTCTGGACACACATTATGTATGCATAATATTTATAGGCTGTCACAAGTCATGTTGTGTCACAATGATATTTGACTTGATATCTTAAAAATAAAGATGGTAGGCTGTAGTAGATCTCTTAACAGGAAACCAATTTGATACTGTAGCTTCTACACTGTCAGAAAAAAGAGTTACAAAATGGTTCTTCAGCTGTCCCCATAGGATAACCATTTTTTTGTTACAGGTAGAACCCTTTTTTATTCCATTTAGAACCCTTTTGGAAACAAAAAGGAGTTTTCAAAGGGTTCTCATATGGAGACACCCAAAAAACCCTTTTAGTGTCTAGATAGCACCTAAAACACAGAATTTGTAATATAGTTGAAATCCCTCATTTTATGACGTTATTCATTAGCGGAGGGACTGGGTCTGAATGGGGTTGTCATTGTTTCCAGTTCATTACCTTCATATTTCTGGGTAAATGAAGCCACAGGTTGCCAGTCAGGTCCACTATCATGTACTTGCAAAATTGTTTGTAAACACTAAACAGAGAGTTGGATGCAGGGCAGTCATGTGCTTATGCTAATGATGAGAGGAGGGACCACTATGAGTGAGGCCCCATGCTGCTGTTTAACTCTCTCTGGCTGCCTGGTCATGTGTGATTAAGAGGTTTGTGTTACTGGTGCCCTGCTGAGAAACATTCCCTTGGTGAATTTTTGTTCCATTCACCACATCTGTTAGTGGCCGCTAATAAAGACCATACAGTACTTTTACCAGTGGCTATATCAATTCTCCCTTGTGAATTGAAGTCTCTTCTCTTTGTCTTAGTAGTTACCATTTTTCAACATCCTTATTATTATCTCAGAGTTTCATATTTTGGTACATTTTTAAGCATATAATTATGCCTCTCATATAGCACAGTAACGATCATTTATTGAATGGGTAGGCCTATTGATACATTGTGGAGGTGCATCTTGAGAGTTTTTAGCCATGGCATACATCTGAAATCCAGTTCAGATCCGAAGGGCCTCTTTTAAAGAAATCAGAACAAAGAGGAAAGCCTTTACACCTAGACACTGTTATTGTAAAACAACTGGGAATCATTTAAAACTCAATCAATTATCTTTCAAATGAACATCCAGAGAGTCTGAGGCGGAGCCCTCAGTTCTTATTGACTGAGGATAATAAATAGTCTTTAAATTGTCCCTGAAATTGTGTCCAACGGTGATTACAACTGGTATCATGCTGGGTTTGTGTGCAATGGAGAGAGGGGAGAGAAAGAAAGGCTGAGACAGTGGCAGAGAGAGAGAGAGAGAGAAAGAGAGAGCGAGAGAGAGAGCGAGAGAGAGAGAGAGAGAGAGAGAGAGAGAAACAGAGAGAGACACACACACTCATGACAATTTTTTTGCCTTTGCATGTACAATAATGAGTGGATTAACTAAGCTGTGTCTGTAGTTTTGGAGGCCCGGAGTGGTCTTTCACAGTTTTCAGGGGGGATTTCATGAGTTGTCAGTAGTCTTTTGAAATTCAGTGGGGTCTCCCCCTTGACTCCTCTTTATCCTGGAGAAGAGAAAAACCCTTTCATGACATCCTCATTATGTAACCTCAAATTCCAATCAGACAAAATGTGTAAATGCTACATTCAGATTAGAAATCTGTTGGTTGAAAAAGGTAATGACTAAAACTGTCATGAGTACTGTTAACAGTATGCTATGTGATTAAATACATTTGTACCTTATCTTTGTCTCACATGAATGTAAACATGTCATAGATAAAGTGAGGTGACTGAAAGGTAAGAGCAAGGGTTCATCTTTGGTTGTAGACCAAACAACTGTAGGCCAAAATTCGACTCTGACTAATAATGAAAGCTAACCTAGATTATAATCAGTGTATTATAAAGGCATGCAGACTGATTTGAACAATATTAAAAATGTCCCCTTAAATTAGATACAAATAATATACTGTGCATTGTGCTCAGGATTCATTATTCAAAACAATGCAAATGAAATCAAGTTTGTCAACACTGTGAATCTCCCCTTTCATCCCTCTGTCCCAACCCCTTGGCTAGAACCACCTGTGCTGGTGCCAAGGAAGCCGGGGTGTACTTGTCGAGAGCACCGTGGAGTCAACTGATATTGTCCGGATGCTAGAGTGGAGATGTAGTGTGCTGTTTTGAGGGGGAGAGACAGAGCAGAGGGAGTCCAGCCAGGACAAGGCCTTGAGTCACACCAGCTGCACCCTGTCTTTGAGGAGGGGATGGAGAGCTGCTCATTGAGGTTGGCAAATGCTGGCTCATAAACTTTTCCCTGCCTCTCCCTTTGATTGTCCTTGGACATCTGCCTGGCCCTCCCATCAGGAATGTGCAGCAGCTGTTTGCTGCAAGTGCCTTCGCCGTGTGAACTCAAGCCTGTGCACAGGGCCTGGCTTAATGAATTGAGCCAACTCAAAGTGGGTCGCCTGGGACACTGGGCCCTGGTGCATAACTCTGCCCTAGGGATGACAGGCAAGCGCAGGGAAAGAGGCTGGGAAATGTATATTATGAAGGTTAACCATTTGCCCTCACACTGTAATTGGCTTAGATTGTCCAGCGACTGGATTTGCAGGGGGGAAAACCTGCGCTTTCCCGCAGTGCAAAAGTTCAGCTGCGCCTGACAGAATTGTGTGCGTGTGTGTGTGTTCGTGTGTGTGTGTTTGAGAAAGTGAAAGAAATGGGAATGTAAGAGAGGGAAGGAGTGGTGAAGGTGTGACAATTAAGGTTCAATGCTGAATTAGGTGTTCTAGCTGACAAATATCCTTGAAGTGAGACTCTTTCAACTCTCTATAATGCAAAGTAAACAGAGGAGGAGCGGTGGGATCATTAAATATTGTGCTTGGTGTTATGGGGTTAAACCTCCTTTCATCTTATGCTAAGAAACCAATTTTTGATTTTATTTAACCTTTATTTAACATGGCAAGTCAGTTAAGAACAAATTCTTATTTACAATGATGTCCTACCCCGGCCAAACCCGGACGACGCTGGGCCAATTGTGTGCCGCCCTATGGGACTCCCAATCACGGCCGGATATGATACAGCCAATAAGCTCTTACAGATCACTGCATAATTAGACGTTTCGCCACGTTTCTCCAAATTTCAAAGTGTTTTTGACACCCTGAGTTTACTCCTCTTTCTCAGTATCGTTCCATTCTTCCAAACGCCAAATGTCAATGTTGCTCCAAACATCAAATTTAGAAGGTTAAGGATTTGGGTAGGATTAAAACATTACATTTAGGCACTCATTCCTAATGGTTAAGGTTAGGATTAAGGTTTGGGATAGAGTTAAAACAGAAGAAGAAAAAATGTGCGTCCACAACTGGGATCGAACACACAACCTTCTGATCTAGAGTCAAGGGACTACAGCCATCCACAACAGTAAAGCCTACTTGATAGTAATAGGGCTCACTGTTGCCCCTAGTGGCCAGTTTTGAAGGCATTTCCCCGCTTCCTCAGGACATGGATAGATGTCCAATTAAGGGAAAGGGGGATACCTAGTCAGTTGTACAACTGAATGCATTCAACTGAAACGTGTCTTCTGCATTCAACCCAACCCCTCTGAATCAGAGGTGCGGGGGGCTGCCATAATCTACATCCACGTCTTCAGTGCCCAGGGAACAGTGGGTTAACTGCCTTGCTCAGGGGCAGAATGACAGATTTTTACCTTGTCAGCTGGGGGGATTCGATCCAGCAACCTTTCGGTTACTGGCCCAACGCTCTAAGAACTCACTCTTAAGCGATCTGCCTGGGGAAACAGCAACAACTAGGGAGAAATGGCCAGCTATTAGTCTCTTTGTAATCAGAAACATTGTACTTATTGTACATAGTTTCTGTTCGAAGTTCCTCGGTGTGTGCACGGCCAAATACATGTGCACATAGACACACACCCACTCACGTTCACACACTTGCACTCATAACTACAAACATATACCTCCTGCCAACACACTGAGATAGGGAGAGACATCTTGGCAAAGGGTACAATTACAAAGGTGGAGGATGCTCAAAAGATGGAAATTCCCTGATGCAAAGAGGAATGCTTTGATATTCCCTCTTTATTTCTTTAAAGCCAAGGAGAGGTTAAGATCTTAGTGTCCCAACTCATCTAAGCTTTAATCTAAAGTAGACGGGAGGATTACTGATAATGTGGGCAGTCCTCGCCCAAGATGAGCTGGCAAACATGACTTGGTGCTGACTGAAGGGAGAGTGGAATCTGATGCTGCTGCCTGTTTGTTTGAAAGAGGGGATTAGACAGAGGATGCAGAATACAGGAAGGTAAATAGCATAGAGGGATTGGCCTCTATGTGAAGCCAGTATAGACCACCACAAGTTAGGGCTCAAGGGGCTTTGGGTTTTACATAGTTTGGTTGCACCCTAAAGTCTTGCTTTCTGATAAGTCATGTATTGATACCCAGAGACAATTAAATAGTAATAGGGGTATTATGCTCATTAGTAACCTGTGTTATTGCTTTTATTTTCATTTCCTCATTTATTCCTGCATGACTAGAGATGCTCGCTGGTGAGGGGAGCTCCATGGGCCATAATGAGTTGTTTAAAATCTAATTAGAAACTAACAAGTCCCTGGTTATTTGTTTCTGCCTCAATACTTGAGAGTTCCCAGATGTTGTGGATGGTAGGGAGTTGATTGTTTATACAGCAGTGAATCTTTTCCAAACACACACATTCTATCAGCCCACATGGCTATCTATCAAGAGAGGCAGAAGTTACAGTTTTTCTGAAGTCAGGCAGGCACAAAAGCCCTTCAGCAGCAAATTACAACTCCCACCCCACCTGCTGAAGCCAGCGTGCTGGTGGCGCAGTGTTCAGATGGTAACCTGCCTCCAATCGATCGGTTGTTATTGCAGCTGTGCTCCGGTTGATGGTTTATTTAAGCGGCTCCACATGCTTGTTGAGGGGAAGGCAGCTGAATACATAAAACAGGCTCTCAGAACCCACTTTGTGGTCCGGGTAAGACTAAATGGAATAATAAAATCCAAATGGTTTCATCCTATGTTCTCGGCTCTTAAATCCAGGAAGTCACTGCTTACCTTTATGATCCGATGCATTCAGGGAGAATGTATGCATGTGTGTTAAAGAAAGGGTTTTGAAAAGAAAGACTTCTGGCCAACAGGATGGCCCCGTAATGCCAGATCTAATCATCCATCAACATGTCTTGTATGGAAAGGTTTATTTTGTCTTTTTAAATACTCCCAGGAATATGTATTTAATGTTACCAAAAGGAATAATGCATTGGGGGCATGATTTACATTTTGGGATGTGTAGCATCACGGGATGAAGGGTCATCCTGCTCCTCTGAATATCCCTCACTATAGGTATGTGCTGGTGAAGCCACATTCTGAGAGTTTTAAAGTTCTTCTTAATGGCACTAAAACTTTCACAAGTTCCAGTTTAAAGTAATAGGAACCCTTTAGTCTTCCTCAAGACCCTATTTGTCTCCATTAACCGGTATATTTGCTTAACAAACAATTGACAAAACATGTTGTGCAAGTTAGTTAAAAGCTTCTGAGAAAGCAAAGAACAGTAGGTTTCAAAAAGCATGCACATCAGAGTAGTTGCTACTGTAATGTCTCTGTACAGAATGCAAAAACCTTTTAAGCAAATGGAGTAAAGATACGTTTGTTCAAGCCATTCCATATTTGTTAAGTTTCACCTGCTTAGATTGGTTTTGAACAATGAGCCCCACTGTGTGCTCTGTTAAGTCAAAACTAAACAAAACACACTCACTCAAATACCTATATAGCAGTGGAGGCTCCACAGAGGAGGAAAGGGAGGACCATCCTCCTCAGTGAATTTCATAAAAATAAAAATAGGGAAACATTTAAAAAGTTATCCTTTTTAGATAAAACTATACTAAATATAGTCACGTCACCAAATAATTTATTAAAACACACTGTTTTGCAATGAAGGTCTACAGTAGCAATAAAGGTCTACAGTAGCACTCTGTAGGGTAGCACCATGATGTAGCTGGAGGACAGATAACTTCCATCCTCCTCTGGGTACACTGACTTCAATACAAAACCTAGGAGGCTCATGGCTCGCACCCCCTTCCATATACTTACTTATTAATTATGACAACTTCCGGAGGATGTCCTCCAACCTATCAGAGCTCTTGCAACATGAACTGACATGTTGTCCATCAGAGAATGACTGTAGTAGTGAAAGCATAAGCTACAGCTAGCTAGCACTGCAGTGCATAAAATGTGGTGAGTAGTTGACTCAAAGAGAGAGAAAGACAATATTGAACAGTTTTGAACTTATTAATTTCTTCAAAAATGAAGGAGAAGGGCCTCCCGAGTGGCAGAGCAGTCTGTTGTACTGCACTGCAATGCTTAAGACGTCACTACAGACCCGGGTTCGATCACAGGCTGTTTCGCAGCTGGCCGCGACTGGGAGACCCATGAGGCGCCGCACAATTGTCCGGGTTAGGGGCGGGTTTGGCCGGCCAGGATGTCCTTGTTCCATCTAACTCTAGCGACTCCTTGTGGCAGACCAGGCATATGCAAGCTGACTACGGTCGCCAGTTGTATGGTGTTTCCTCCGACACATTGGTGCTTCCGGGTTAAGCATGCAGTGTGTAAAGAAGCACTGTGGCTTGGCATGGTCGTGTTTCGGAGGACGCATGGCTTTTGACCTTTGCTTCTCCGGAGTCCATACGGGAGTTGCAGCGATGAGACAAGACTGTAACTACAAATTGGGGAGAGAGAGCTAGCTAGCAATATTTAAAAATAAAAAAAATCAACTTTCACTTACTTAGCTAGCTAATGCAGCTAGCTAGTTTACCCTACTCAAACACCCGGCTCAAACAAAGGAAATGTTATGTTAGCTAGCTAGCTATGGCTGTCCAACACTGGAACTCTTCCAAGTCCAAGTCAATGTCCTATCCTGCCGTTCCTTGACTTCGGCGATGTCATTTACAAAATAGCCTCCAACACTCTACTCAGCAAATTGGATGCAGTCTATCACAGTGCCATCCGTTTTGTCACCAAAGCCCCATATACAACCCACCACTGTGACCTGTATGCTCTCGTTGGCTGGCCCTCGCTTCATATTCGTCGCCAAACCCACTGGCTCCAGGTCATCTATAAGTCTTTGCTAGGTAAAGCCCCGCCTTATCTCAGCTCACTGGTGACCATAGCAGCACCCACCCATAGCACGCGCTCCAGCAGGTATATTTCACTGGTCACCCCCAAAGTCTATTCCTCCTTTGGCCGCCTTTCCTTCCAGTTCTCTGCTGCCAATGACTGTAACGAATTGCAAAAATCCCTGAAGCTGGAGACCCATATCGCCCTCACTAACTTTAAGCACCAGCTGTCAGAGCAGCTCACAGATCACTGCACCTGTACATAGCTCATTTGTAAATAGCCCAACCAACTACCTCATCCCCATACTGTTATATCTTTTTTTTGCTCCTTTGCACCCCAGTATCTCTACTTGCACATTCATCTTCTGCACATCTATCACTCCAGTGTTTAATTGCTAAATTGTAATTATTTTGCCACTATGGCCTATTTATTGCTTTACCTCCCTTATGTTACCTCATTTGCACACACTGTATATAGACTTTTTTTCTCTATTGTGTTATTGACTATATGTTTGTTTATGCCATGTGTAGCTCTGTGTTGTTGTTTGTGTCTCAATGCTTTGCTTTATCTTGGCCAGGTCGCAGTTGTAAATGAGAACTTGTTCTCAACTAGCCTACCTGGTTAAATAAAGGTGAAATAAAAACATTTTTTTTTAAATGTCAGTTTTTGGTTTTAGTAATTTATTGCCACCAGGGCCTGCCGGTGTAACTGCTAAACTGCTTACTGACTGTATATTGTACTGCATGATTGTAGCGGGTTTACTAACGCGTTAGTTCTATTAGCTATGTTGACTATGATGTTACTTTAGCTAATATGGTGACAATGTAGGCTGGTGTGTAGCGGTTAGCTGTTATGAAGGTTTGGCTTGGAAATGTTTTTCCACCTGGTCACAGACAGCTGATGTGTTGTGCATTGAAGTCCACAAGCAAAGGGAAAAGGTGAGAGGAGGAGAGCGCGTAGATGCGAGAAGGAATACAACGAGCTGTTTATGTGGCTGCGATGAAAGTGAACTGTGTTTATGTGTTATCAGGGGTGTATTCATTCTGTCGATTCTGTTGAAAAACCTTTCTTAAATGCAAGCAAACGGAATGAAACAGGGATAAACATACCTTAATTTGTCCAATAGAAACACTCATTTGCAACTGTTGGACTAATGATTACACTCTAGATCAGCTAGATGCAGGCAAGAGTGTGCAAGGCGGTATTGAATGTGTCACTGTCTGTCACCTCAAATTTGTCTCTCAACCTGTGTGCACCTACGTTGTAAATTTTCATTCATAGGCTAGGTTGTAGCAACCTCATGATGGGTATCGGGAAAATGTGAATATCATGTCGTAGCCTAAACCTATCGATGTTACGATGAACTGGGTGAATGGAATATGAAGGACAGTCACCAATATGCTGTAATAGAAATAAGGCCATGATCATTAAAAAAAATATTGTCCTCCCTCATCTTAAACGGCACCAACCCCACTGCTATATAGTATTATTCTCAAAGGTTGTCTAAATTATTTTGTCCTATACGTTAATGCCTGAATAATGCCCATTTCATTTACTTTGCTCCGTTCAGCCTTCCCTCCATCCTGTCTCCAAGTGCCTGCCACTGAAAAACATCCTCACAGCAAGAGGCTGCCACCCCCGTGCTTCACCAAAGGGATGGTGACGGTTTCCTCCAGACGTGACTCTTGGCATTCAGGCCAAAGCGTTCAATCTTGGTTTTATCAGACCAGAGAATATTGTTCCCCATGGTCTCAGAGTCCTGTAGGTGCCTTTTGGCAAACTCCAAGCGGGCTGTGCCTTTTACTGAGCAGTGTCTTCCATCTGGCCACTCTACCATGAAGGCCTGATTGGTGCTGCAGCAGAGATGATTGTCCTTCTGGAAGGTTCTCCCATCTCCACAGAGGAAATCTGGAGCTCTGTCAGAGTGACCATCGGGTTCTTGGTCACCTTCCTGACTAAGGCCCTTCTCCCCCAATTGCTCAGTTTGGCCGGGCGGCCAGATCTAGGAAGAGTCTTTATGGTTCAAAACTTCCATTTAAGAATGATGTTGCCAACTGTGTTCTTGGGGACCTTGAATGCTGCAGAAATTTTTTGGTACCCTTCCCCAAATCTGTGCCTCGACACAATCCTGTCTCGGAGCTCTACGGACAATTCCTTCGACCTCAAGGCTTGGTTTTTGCTCTGACATGCACTGTCAACTGTGGGACCTTATATAGACAGGTGTGTGTTTTTGCAAATCATGCCCAATCAATTGAATTTACCACAAGTGGACTCCTATGAAGTTGTAGGAACATATCAAGGATGATCAATGAAAACAGGATGCACCGGAGCTAAATTTCGAGTCTCATAGCAAAGGGTCTGAATTCTTATGTAAATAAGGTATTTCTGTTTTTAATTTTGAATGCATTTGATACAAACCTGTTTTTGCTTTGTAATTATGGGGTTCTGTGTTTAGATTGATGACGACAAAAAATATTTAATCAATTTTAGAATAAGGCTGTAACGTAACAAAATGTGGATAAAGGGAAGGGGTCTGAATACTTTCAAATGCACTGTATAAGTACAATGATAGACAATGGGATTCAACGTATTATCCACACAGCATAGTTGACTGAAATGAGGAACAGTCCTGCACTTTCTATCCAAAAACCAATTTAGCTATAAATTTAAAAACATGTATATTTGCATAAATAAATAAAAAAAATCCCAGCATTTCTGGCTGTATTCTAATGTCTATTTGTTAGACATTCACTAAAACACCCCCCCAAAAATACATAGGTAAAATCATGTGAAGGTGATTTATGAAAGTGGTAGGTATTTTTGTTTAGCAAAAGAGAATCACCATTACATTTATATATACTGTACCAGTCAAAAGTTTGGACACACCTACTCATTCCATGTTTTTTCTTTATTTTTACTGTTTTCTACATTGCAGAATAATAGTGAGGCCATCAAAACTATCAAATAACACATATAAAATCATGTACTAACTAAAAAAGTGTTACATATTTTTGATTCTTCAAAGTAGCCACCCTTTGCTTTGATGACAGCTTTGCACACGCTTGGTATTCTCTCAACCAGCTATAATTTGACTTGTTTAACACTTTTTTGGTTACTACATGATTCCATATGTGTTATTTCATAGTTTTGATGTATTCACTATTATTCTACAATGTAGATAATAGTAAAAATAAAGAAAAACCATTGAATGAGTAGGTGTGTCCAAACTTTTGAATGGTACTGTATATAAAAAATGTACCTTTTTGTCAGACAAAATGTCCCCCTACTCAGTGTCAATAAAGGGTTAAAACAGGGTTAAGGCTTACCAGAGACAAAATAAGCAACAGTGGTTTTATTTTTCCTTTCATTTAAAACAACACTCTATTATTTCTAAAGGTTTCCAGTACCTACTACACACACAGCAGACACATATTTAAGTTTACAGTCCACTGCATGGTTTGTCCATAAACTGCATATGAAATATTATTTTCATTTCATATAAAACAATAATAGGTATACCCTATAGCCAATTCCAAAAGTGCAAGTAAGCAGGATTTCATGGCCCATTGCTGTCAGCTGTCAAACAGTTTCAGTTGACTTTTGTGGCCCTTGGAAACAACAAAGGTAAGTCTTGCAAAAGAGTCAGACGCTCTGCTATTTGGGATATTTCTGTCAACTCCCAGGGGACTGAGCTTGCCCTAGAAAAGGCTGAGGGCTGAAAAACATTGTTAGAGCACCACTGTTTATGCAGACTTCAGGTTCAGCAAGCATTTTCACTGATACATTATGGGCCAGTGCACACACAAACAATAGGCGCTCTCTAAGAAATGTTATTGTGCATTACTTTTTTAACACAAATTTTATATGATCTAAAGTTATGTATTTTCGGACAGGGATTTCTAAAATCTATATTGCCCCTCACAACCAGCACAAACATATACTAAATGTACAATATGCAGACAATTCTAGACACCTTGGCATTAGGAACACCTCTATTATGTGCTAAAGATTAATTTATAATCATCCATCCATCTCTGAATCATAGACCAACATCCCCAACATTGGTGGTTTTTTTATTCCCACATTTAAAACATGGATTATATTACCTAATAATGTACAGACAGGCGGGATTTCACTCTCATTCCTTTCATGATGATACATGTTAGTCGTGGAGCAAAAAGTGTATTACTTGGAATAAATCACCAACTGCCCAATCTTAAAATGTCCATAACCTTGAGTTATAAGGTTATATGTGCTAATGTCACATATGGGATATATCTCAAAGGAATTGCAATAGTCCTATCACCATCCAGTTGGGTTCATAGAGAATGTGCACCACAGAAATGCACGTGTAAACAAGGCAGGATGTCCTTTTCACATGACTGCAAAGCATTTCTACCATGTTTTCTTAGTACTGATTGCATGCAATATAATTAAGCCTACTGCCAATCATTAGTAGTAATATATACATTTGTTTCTTTATTTCCGGGCTAAAGTCATCCAATATGTAAACAACACCAAGGCGACAGTAATGGAAAATTAAGTTTAATATGTGGTGTAATGTCAGTGTTGGAGCAGTGATGTAGGAGGCAGTGATGTCACAGGTGAGAGTTGAGTACGGGAGCGAGAAGGCGGAAGCCTAGGAATGTATTAGCCAGCACGTGTGTTCTGTAAAAGCCTTTTTATTACTTTATATTAAACAGTATAAACGCACAGAAGTAGACTGTGTCTTCATAAAGTGGCTGCGGACATACTTTGAAAAGAGTTTGCAGGACTGAAGCAGAGAGAGGAGAGAGTGGCTAGCATCAAGGAATCATTTTGGATGGTCAGCAGCAAGCTCCGGCTCAGGAGGCTGGACAGCAAACACCCGCAGCGGCTGGGCAACAAGTTGGATACCAAGGGAGAGCACCCCCGAGCGAGTCGTTCACCATACAGCCCCCGGAATATTTGGACTTCTTAAAGTCCAAATGCAAGAGTGGGAGAAGAGGGAGTGGGAGAAATGGAGCAGAAGGTTTGAAAATTTGAGACTGGAAAGATATTTGCACACCTCATCGCAGAGAAACCAGGTAAACAGGCTACTTTATTGAATGGGTGATGAGGAGATGATGTGCTAAGAGAACTCAATCTGACAGAAGAATAAAGACTGGAGTACACCAGCGGGAAAGAAAGCTTTGATGTGTTTTTTGTGCCAAATATTTGTTTTATTTCCAATCGAGCTAGGTTTAACCAAGAAAATGCAACAGGCAAATGAGACTGTAGACTTGTTTATCACATCACTATATGCACTGGCTGAAAAATGGAAAGTTCATTCCTAACTTGACCGAGAAGGCCAAAGTGCTAAGAGACTGCTCAGAAGTGATGAAGCACTACATAAAGGGGTGGCCGGACCCCAGCAGACTGTCCAAGGCACTCAAGCACTCTGTTTACAGTGCATGAGGTCTTCTACTAGGTTAGTGATACCATCCACAATGAGAAACAGTGTGCTCGAGTAAAAACACAAAGGACGCCAGGGAGTAGTCAAAAGCAAGGAACATGCTAGACAATCAGTATGGTGGCCAGGGTTTGGCAGTCAGTTAAGCGGGTTAGTAATGAACTGCAGGGTGTGTATCAAAGAGAGAACAAATGTGAGAGAGCCACTCATGCCAACCAAACCGACCTTGGCAGAAACATTTGTCGGTGCAGACCTATTCACATTGAGCGGCACTAACTACTTACTAGTGATGGACTATTTCTCAAGATATGTAGTGATAGCTCAGCTCAGCTCAGCTCAGCCCGTCGAGGTCCACAGATGTCATTGTACATTTGAAATCAATGTTTGCCCGCCACGGCATAACAGAGACATTAGTCACCGATAATTGGGCCGCAGTTTTCAGGGAGAAACCTGCAAGCCTTCGCAACGGACTATAGCTTTGAGCATGTGATGAGCAGCCCTCGGGTTTCCATATCTGGGATTGCTCGCCTACAGATCTACACCTCTGAGCAATAGATACAGTCCAACAGAACTTCAAATGGGGCGTCGCCTATACACTACCTTACTTACCTTTTCAGCCGTGTTGAAACCAATACTTCCAGACCTTAGGAAAGTTCAACACAGGGAAAGAGAGGAGAGGTAGATGGGCACAAAATGCTACGACAAGAGACATCAGGTGAGGGACCTTTCCAGACTGTCACCAGGAGGCAATATGTGGATCACTGACACAAAAGCACAGGGCACAGTGACATCTGCACATCGCAATCCCCGCTCGTACCTTGTCAGCAGGCTACAAGGCACACTCAGGAGAAACCGCCATCATTTGGTGACTGCTACAAAGAACAGTTGTGAAGACAGCCAACAGTTGCACGTACCTGAGGGCGACATGTCTACCTCTGTGAACTGTCAGGTCATACCTGCCAACGTGAGAACAAGATCAGGCAGAAAAGTGATAAAACCAAAGAGTCTTGATCTTTGAGAGACTGAAAGTAACGTGTATACAAGTTTAAAGTGTTGAGGACAATTCAACAGAAAAATATTTGTCTAAGAAAATAACTGTGAAATGTTCACCTGATATACTGAGCTTTAGTGAAAAGCCAGACTAGGAACAGATCTGTTTTACAAGGGCAATAACTCCTTATGACCTGCTGAGACAAAGGCAGTCTACCCTTTGTTCTCCAGAAAGGGAGAAGTGGTGTAATGTTAATGTTGAGCAGTGATGTAAGAGGCAGTGATGTCACGGGTGAGAGCTGAGTACGGGGCGAGAAGGCGGAAGCCTAGGAATACATCATTTTTTACTTTATATTAAACAGTATAAACATACAGAAGTAGTCTGTGTCATCATAAAGTAACGTACACAACACAATACAGTATGTTTCTAATTGATAAAGAGGATAGTATAAACAAATAAACCCATAATTTAATCGTCAACTGCAGGTCCTTTCAATATCCTGCTGAACCATATTTCCTACTGAACCCTTTTTTCTCAACATGAAACTGCACATGTACAGTATGTCACCAATTTTTCAGTATTCACCTAATACGTCCAGGGGTCCGCCTCTTAACTTTGAATTTGTGTCATCACTTCTTGTACCTGCTACACTTTCTGTAACCAGGAGCATCTACCCACACTCTGCTTTTGACAAGCTCTCTAATTACCTTTGCTATTTACGGTGCTCTGGCCGTCTGCTACTGATTTCTCCATTATCTTGACAGTCAACAAACTGGTCCAATTAGAACACTGCTGCTTGAGGCTTGCCTTCGGCAGGCCTGGGCTTTAGTGACCACAAATCGTGTCTGCATTAAAAGTCACCATGTAATAACTGCCTTCAGCTTTATCGCTAAACTGCCTGTTTTCAGGGAGAAGAGGGCCTCTTTGGGCCTACACTTCGGTTTTATTTGCCTTTATTGACTGACTCAGGCACTCTTGTAACTTACGCACCTGTGATCTATAAATCTCAAATTAACTTAAAATTGACAGCACCTGAACGTGCCTTACAATCAGCAATTCCCCCTTATAGAATGCTAGCACAAATGAGGGTTTAGTCAGGAATAGCCATGGACCAAAAGAGAAAAGCGAACTTTTTGGAAGCCGAGATCACAGCGATGGTAGATGAGATTGAAGACAGGCAACACATATTATTTGGTTGACTAAATAGTGGGTTGACAAACAAAGCCAAACAGGTAGCTTGGGAGTGTGTCGCTGCTGCAGTGAATGAGGTGGGGCAGCAAGACAGAACTGTGGCTGATGTGAAAAAGAAATGGTCTAACCTTAAACTGCAAGGGAAAAAAGAATATCCATACATAACCAGTAGGAAAATCACTTACGTCAAATCTAGACTTTGCGTAGAGATAAGATAATTTCCACATCAAAGTAAGGTTTTATAAATAACTACTTATGTGGTTTTCTGCGCAAGTCATACTTAAGATCAAAATTGATTGTAAGTCCATTTTATAAATGAGGCCCCAGGGCCCAGATTCACAAAACCTTCTTAAGAAGTACGAAATATGCTAACATGATTGCCATTGCTAGCTAGCTAAATCAGTTTCTAGCGACAATCATTATGAGAAGATATTTAAGAAGTTTGTAAGAAGATATTTGATACGTTTGTAAGAAAATCATGACATCTGTCACAGGATCCAACGAAAGTGGCGCCCCTCCTCGGTCGGGCGGCGCTCGGCGGTCGTCGTCGCCGGCCTATTAGCTGACATCGATCGTTGTTTCTGTCGTTTAGTTTTGTCTGTCTGTTCCGCACCTGTTTTGTGTTGTCATTAGTGGGGATTTATTTAAGGTGTGTTTTCAGTTGGGATTTTGTGCGGGATTGTTGATTGTCCACTCAGGACGGTGGTCCGTGTTTTTATTACGGGTTTGTTAATAGACAGTTTAAGGAGGAGAGAATTTACCGGGCTGCGCCCCGTGCCTTTTTGTGCCGCTAATATTTATAGTTTGTTCGCCATATCGGGAATGCGTTTTTCCCAGGCAGTCTGTCTGTAGCGCCCTGTGCCTCGGGGTTTTGGTTTTTGTGTGTCAAATTATTAAAAGGACACTCAACTCCAGCACCTGTCTCCTGCATCTGATTCCGCCTTACACCAGTCCAAGTCAACTGTGACAACATCTTAAGATATCGTTGAGGAATTGCACTTACTATCTTATGAACTTCTTATATTTTTTCTTATAAGCTTCTTACGTTTTTGCGTAAGTGTTTTGTGAATCACAAAACCTTAAAGAAGAAATTTCTTCTTAACTGCCATTTTTTTCTTAACTATAGATTTAAGAAGAAAGTTAACCAAAGTTGCTATTCTTCAAAAAGGTTATTGGAAATCTTCTTGCACACTTTCTTCTGTTTCTCCTTAAGAAAAAAGTTAAGAAGAAATTAGATTATTGAAAATAAAGTACTTGGAAATGTTCTTAATTCCAAGATAGCTAAACACTTGTCTTAAACTCAGGGCAGTGAGAGAAGAAGCTAATGAAAGCAATTGAACATGTTTAACTCACTCACAAACTTAATCTGAAAGTTTCACTATTGATTATTTTAAACCCAAGAACATGTTTTAGAAAAGTAATTTCAGTAAGAAATATGCTAGCATGATTGCCATTCCTAGCTAGATAACTAGCTAAAATGGTTACCTAGCAACAAACATCTTAATAATATTTGTAAGAACATATTTGAGAAGCTTGTAAGAAGCTCATTAAATCTTAACTTCTTTTTTTTTAAGCTTCTTAAGTTTTTGTGTTTTGTGAATCTGGGACCAGTTCCCAATCGAATGCTAACTAATAACTCTATTTCACTATGACATCACAGTGCAAACAACGTTTTGATTTAGGGGGGTAAACATTTGAGAGGACCATCGTAAAATGCCAAAAGTGAACTGTTGCGTGCTGTTTTTGTAGCACTGAATATAACATGAAGTATGAGTTAATGGCCTATTGCTAACATCAGAAACTAGTGTATCGCAGAAATAGCCCAGTCGCTAACTAGCTGCAAGCTCGCTAGCTGTTTACTAGTATTTAGCCCCTTATCAATCCCACAATGCAACACATTATTGACAGAGTGGATAAAAATTGTAATATGGGTTATAGTGAATCCTAATGGTCAGCAAACTCAAATGCGGCAGAATGCAAAACATATATACAACTCAAACTCACCAACGTTGGCTCCATGGGGGACTAGCTAGCTAACGTAAAATATCTTATTAAAACAATGGGACTTCCATCCTTGAACATTTTAAACACAATTACTAATGTTGCTCAGATCGATAAGACAGAAAAGATGTGTAACTACTTTAACCCAACATTTAGCGACTTCGTCAAGAGGTTCAGATCTCTTGGCGTAACAGCTAAGGTGTTCGGTTGACAGTCGCATGGTCACGGATTCAAGCCCCAGTTGGGGCTACCCCCGACATTGCTATATTTGTGTCAGAAGTGGGATGGCTCCACAGCTGCAGACATTGAGTGTGTGATCATGCATAAGGAACTTACAGTAGTGAAGCATGAGGATACTTTAACTCTTCACCTTTCAACTTCATCATCTAGTTGGGTTAAGGTGTTAGGTTGACAGTTTCAAGGTCCCAGGTTCAAACTCTGGTCGGGACTACCTTCTGACTTTGCTACACGTTATTTTAATTGGGCCAATCGTCAGGTTATAATGTGTACATTTGGCCCATAAAGGGTACCATGCCTGCCTGCTGGTATCTTCATTAGAGGTGGAGTAGGGAGGTGTCTCTATCAGGTCAGTGGGAGGAGTAAATTAGTGGGTTTTTCACAGCAGAGAGGTGAGAAAATAAAAGGGCTCTAGAAATTAGGGCAGGGGCAATGCCTATGCTTTGCTTTCACGCGAGCATTTTCACTACACCCTCTCGTTACATAAAAGTTGCACAATAGTACTTTCATTCTTGTCGCAAGGATAAAAAGAAGCAAACTCAGTACGGGACAGAGCTCAGCCAAAAATATATTTGTAAATGCATTTACACTAAATATCCACAAGTTTTTCAATCCATAAAAAAAACTGATGGCAAATGTGTTGCTGCATATTAATAGCTCCCATTACGTTTTAATATAAAGGTCACACGTCTTCTTTTATGACTAATTTGCATTAGCCTATGCAGTGATCACTGGAACAATCAGAGGCAGACAAGTCTACAGCATGCTTTTCGCAATCGGTCAGTAGGCTTCAGGGTTTGACGTCTATGTTGAGAGTATGGGGTATCAAGTTGCAAATGTCACCATTTTAATGCCGCTGATGGAAAATACTTTGTTATTAAAAGTATACTGTGTGTGTGTATATGTGTGTATGTGGTGGACGTGTTTAAATATTCTCGTGGGAACCAGAAGTCCTTACAAAAATATGACCGAGGACATTTTGTTTGTTAGTCCCCACGAGGTCAAATGCTATTTCTAGGGGGTTTAGGGTTAAGGTAAAAATTAGTGTTAGGGTTAGAGTTAGGAGCTAGGGTTAGTTTTAGGGTTAGTTTGAGGGTTTTTCATTTTAAGTTTTTGGGTTAAGGTTAAGGTTAGGGTAGGGGTAAGAGTACGGTTTAGGTTTAGGGGTTAGAGAAAATAGGTTTTTGAATGGGACTGAATTGTGTGTCCCCACAAGGTTAGATGCGGCAGGTAGCCTAGTGGTTAGAGTGTTGGGCCAGTAACCGAAAGCTTGGCAAACCTGTATTTGGGGAGTTTCTCCCATTCTTCTCTGCAGATCCTCTCTAATGCTCTGTCAGGTTGGATGGGAAGCATTACTGCACAGCTATTTTCAGGTCTCTCTAGAGATTGTCTTGGCTGTGTGCTTAGGGTCGTTGTCCTATTGGAAGATGAATCTTCGTCTCAGTCTGATGTCCTGAGCACTCTGGAGAAGGTTTTCATCAAGGATGCCTTTTCACAAACTCCAAGTGGGCTGTCATGTGCCTTTTACTGAGGAGTGGCTTCCGTCTGGCCACTCTACCATAATGACCTGATGGGTGGAGTGTTGCAGAGATGGTTGTCCTTCTGGAAGATTCTCCCATCTCCACAGAGGAACTCTGGAGCTCTGTCAGAGTGACCATTGGGTTCTTGATCACCTCCCTGAACAAGACCCTTCTCCCCCAATTGCTCAGTTTGGCCGGGCGGCCAGCTCTAGGAAGAGTCTTGGTGGTTCCAAACTTCTTCAGAATTTTTTGGTACCCTTCCCCAGATCTGTGCCTCGACACAATCCTGTCCCGGAGCTCTACGGACAATTCCTTTGACCTCATGGCTTGGTTTTTGCTCTGACATGCACTGTCAACTGTGGGACCTTATATAAACAGGTGTGTGCCTTTCCAAATCATGTCCAATCAATTGAATTTACCACAGGTGGACTCCAATCAAGTTGTAGAAACATCTCAAGGAGGATCAATGGAAATAGGATGCACCTGAGCTCAATTTCGAGTCTCATAGGAAAAGGTCTGAATACTTATGTTAAGGTATTTCTGTTGTTAAGTTTTAATAAATTAGCAAACATTTCTACGAGCATGTTCTTGCTTTGGCATTATGGGATATTAGGTGTAGATTGATGTAGATTTTTTTTTTAGAATAAGGCTGTAACGTGACAGAATGTGGAAAAAGTCAATGGGTCTGAATACTTTCCGAATGCACTGTATACTGACTACAGCATCTCAAAATGGACAAACAGTACTATTGCTGCTTTTTTCAAATTATTCAAGCGAAGGTCTTTTCGGTGAGTTGGCGAGCACGTTCATCTGGGTCGCCTACTAGGCGCCAGCCGAACCGAAGCATGCCAAAGCCTTAAGTCCTCGCTGCATCCAAATATGATCCAGCCAATTATCTTGACATGTTAAGGACCAAAGAGAAATAGGTGACACATATCTGCAGCAACAGTGATAGTATCAGTACAATAACTACTGTACATATATTATTTGAATTTCTACAGTAGATGACAGGGAGACGTGGCAACCTGAGCTAAATTCTTTTTTAAGGGGGTAGCTGGGAGTTGACTGTAATTGCATTGCATATGGGAATTCTACTGGTTGCTTCATAAATAACATCAGGTGTCATTGACTATCATCCATTTTCATTTTCAATCCATTTTCAACCCTCTCAAAAATGTTTTCTTGCCTAGCATCATTATTTGGAAACGGTATATTGACGATATTTTTGTTCTATGGAGGGGTGATGCAGAACTGCTCCAGGCGTTTTATGCTTTTCTTAACTCCTGTTCTGTACATTTGAGATTTACTATTCAATCTGATACACGTCAAATCAGTTTTCTTGATCTTCTGATCTTGTGTGAAGATAATGTTTTATACACTGATCTTTACAGGAAACCTACTGATCGTAACAGTTTGTTGAGGGCTGATAGTTGTCACCCACTTCCCTTGAAAAATAGTTTGCCCTATAGCCAATTCTGTCGAATCAAAAGAATTTGTATAAAACAATCAGATTTCGACAGAAATATGGCTGAGACGCAGGATAAGTTCAAGGAGAGGGGGTACAACAATGATCAGATTAATATTGCCATTGAGAAAATTCAAAACAAAACGAGACATGACCTTTTTCAAGGTCAGTCTCGCAAAAAGACGCATTCTTGCGTTCTCACTACCCGCTATTCAAAGTGCTCTGAACAAATTAAAGGAATCGTTCACAAACATTGGCACATTCTGAAATATGATGATAGTCTCGGTAATGTGTTTTCTGATCTTCCCCTGGTCGTATTCTCGCGGGGCAGAAATCTCAGAGACCAATTGGTACACTCTGATTTACCACCCCAAGATATTCCTGAACAACGTCTATTTGCGCCCATACTGGATGGAAATTACAAGTGTAATGGCTGTGCTCAATGCAATGGCACTTATAAATGTAGATCCTTCAAACACCCCCAAACAGGTGTTATTACGTGTTCCACTAAGGCAGTTATTTATCTTATAACTTGTCCCTGTGGTAAAAATTATGTGGGTAAAACAAAGCGTGAATTAAAAGTATGTATCTCAGAGCATCGTAGCACCATTAGGTGCAAAAACTTGACTTACACAGTTGCGGCCCACTTTTTGAAAGCAAACCATTCGATTTCGTCTCTGCGTTATATTGGCATCGAACATGTCACCCTTCCTAGGAGAGGGGTGACCTTGATAATTTATTGTTAAAACGAGAGGCTGCCTGGATCTTTAATTTTAAGACCCTTGCTCCCTTCGGTCTCAACATAGACTTTGATCTGAAGCCATTCTTGTGATTATTGTGATTTTGCCATTGTAATTGTTTGTTAGATACATTTTAGACTACAAATGCTATGATCGTATGCTATCCATTTGTTTGTCTTTTTGTATGTTCTTTGTATGCCATTTTTTTAAATATTTGAGTTAACCAATGATATTAGGCCACACTTGGCCATGATTACAAACACCCGTGTGTCTCTTGACACTATATAAATGACTCATCTCGCAGTGTTTGTGATGATACCCTGATGAAGACAGCTTCGCTGTCGAAACGTTGGTTATTCAATTTTTGCATCTGAGCTCTAAGAGTGTGCGGCTTTCCTTTATTTTCTACTTTTCTACTCCGCTAGCCAGCACCTCGCCTTTATAGGTGTGCGTTTCTTTTTTCTAGGTCATTGACTATCATAACAGACAAATGTGGACACAATTTTTTTGTGTGTTGATGAACATAAACGGAAATTGTGCCATAGGCGATTCCACGGCAGAGGAAAATATTTTAATATCTCAGATTGTCCTGGCAATTCTCACATAGGAACTTCATTGGGAGGAATGATGTTTAATATAGCTGAGTTTGATGTTGAATTTATTTTAAGTGTCACAGAGAAGAATTGAGGGAGAAGGGACAAAAGGTCAGATGTTTGGTGCGTCTTTTAAAATGTAATAAAATGTTAAATGTCCTCCAGACTTAACTTATTTTATTATCTTTTCAAAAATTATTTTGAGGGAGGCAAAATTCCTGAGAAATAGTGCTTTAATTGAACTATAACTCACTCATCCCTTTGGGGAGTTAATACTATTTCAGTGTCTGGGTGGTAGTTGACAATATTCAAGTGTTTGATTCAATCCCTGTGGTATAAGCAACCAAAAACATTGATTTGTCATCCTCCTTGTTGCATTGACTCCCTAAAACATAAGAGGCTTTTTGAAGGCTGTTGATCCCTGATATATATGTAACACATTTGTTTTAATTAAGTGTGCACACAGCATGGAAATAAGATACTTGACTAAATGACTGAAACCAACAATAACACTACTAATTACAGTCTGTGTTGCAGTTACTGTGCCTTTTGGATCAATAATTAGAAAGCGTGGTATTGTGTTTAAAAAAAACTGAACATGGCTTGTCAAGCTTTATCAAAAGATGAGTGGAGAAATAGGCATAGCTGTGTTACAGGTTGTTTAACAGAATTATAAAACTGCATGTCAACCCTTCTGAAAATATATAGCACAAAATATGTAGTTGTTATAAATGTGTAAAACTATTTCTTATCTACACGAGCTGCAAATGATTACATATTTTCAAAATATCTATTATTAACATTTCATAATAACATATGGCCTTGCTGGGTCCCACAAACACTGTTCTTTTGGACCTGTTCAGGATGAAGTGAAGCATATGCACAAGCTGAGGCAACGTTGCTAAACTACTAAACTCAAGGAAATAAAACACTCAGAGGATTAGAACAATTTAGAAAGAGACCCCCTTCTTTTCAATTGTGCCTTCAACGCGCTGCGGCTATTTCTCTCTGCCCAGCATGAGCTCCACTTTGTGGCTTTTAATAACCTGCCTCTCCAAGCTCCTACCCCCTGAGACACATTTTTCCCCACTTTATTTGTGCCGCTCTGTTTCTACCTACCGGCAGCTGCAAGGAGGAGTGTGCTATGGACGCAGCAGCAGCAAATTTCTTCCAGTTGCTCAACACGCTAATCCTCCCCTTTTCTTTGCAGCTCAAGCATTATATTGCAGTTTCATTGACTGGGAGGTGTTGTGTTGCAGTGGAATCAATAGCTGAGGGGATCCCAGCCCAACGATTAGCTTGTCAGTCAGGCCTGTGTGGTTGGAAGGAGGGGAGGCAGTGTAAATCCCAGAATACCAGGGGCCACCGGCATGGAAAGCTGGAATGCTGGGAGCCGCCGATTGCTCCGCACCACCTGTTGTAAGAGGCAACATGTGCTGAGTGTATTAACCTTTCTGCTACTGTGGTTTAACCACTGCCTGTTGCCATTGGTCTCCCCATAACGTCTAGAGCATTTAACCATGAGAGTCAGAGACACAGCTATGGGAGAATCAAAGAGACATGAACATTTACTCTGTGTTCATTCTTAAAATCTCTATTTTGGGGGGGATCCAATTTCAATAACTTTGTCCTATAAATCCTTAAGTGACATGATGATAGGGGCAGGAGTTTTTCTGACCATGTGACCATGTGAGTTTTTCCTGAGCAGGCCATGTGGTAAGCCAAATCTCTAGGCTGTACTATGATAAACAGTAATACTATATATTTTGTACTTTGATTGTATTGGAACTGGTCACCCCAACTTGTCACACTAAAACATTAGACCTAGAATCATTGCACTAGTACTGTCAATTTATTGGTCAAACATGATGTTGTGCGTGTCCAGTATGTTAATGATCAAAACTTATTTCCACATTCCTAGGAAGCAGAAATTTGAGTATCATTACCATCTATTTCTTGGGGTTTAGAGTACACTGTGTCATATTTGTTTTGGCACATTAAATGAATTCCTCAGGGTCAATCCCTGGAAACACTGGACTTGGATTCATTTCCTGGACACTTAGGAAGAGTAATTGTAAACTATTTGTATATGAGCCAATTGCGAGGGGAATTTAGACAGAGCAAATCTTTGACCTTTCAGAGATATTTGGCCCTCATCCCAGAGTTGACACACAGTTCATGATCAATAGAATGCCATCTGATATTTAGAGTATACATACAACATAGACAAAGAGTTATTATTACAAATGTTATACAATGTCTTCTTTTTGCTATCTATCATTTGACGTTTATTGTCATGAGTCTTGCCCTGGAGGCAGAACTGAGCGATTCCCGCCAGATGGGCCAGCTGCTAAGTCAAAATTGACTATATAGTAAAAAATCATGAAAACAAAAATTAGCTTTTTGGTCTTAATTTAAGGTTAGGCATTAGGATTAGCAGTGCGGTTAAGGTTAGGTTTAAAATCAGACTGTATAACTTTGTGGCTGTGCCAGCTAGTGACCACTTTGCAGAGCTGTCTCCAGAACAAGATTCATTACAATAAATGCCAACCTGCTCAGGCCTGTGGCCTGTTACCAGAGGCCTTTTTGCTAGGGCGTTGTGGTCGCAGATGGTGGATGTGCGTAAGCCTCTGGTTCTAAAGATTGCATGTTTGAATCCAGCGGTAGAAAGTTGTTTTTTATATTTTTGTTTTGAGTCTATCCCAAACCTTAACACTTACCTTAACCATTTGGAGTTAATGCCTAACCTTAAGAATTCGAAGTTAATGCCTAAACCTAACCCTAACCTTAAAAATGTGGAGTTGATGCATAATATGTACCTTAAAAACGTTGAAATATGACGTTTGGAACAACTTTGATGTTAGACATTAGAGAAACAGATGAACGTTTAATTCTGACGTGAGACTGTGAAAGCTTATTGGGATAAGCAGTATAGATGGGCATCCAAATCCTCCATCATATCAAAATGATGAGCTCTGCCAAGCTCCTCAATGGGCAAAACCATGATACCCATTTCTGCTGAACTTTTCTCATTATAAAATCCATGTCGACTCCCAACCAAGTCTCATTTTTAGACATATAACTTATTCATATCGTTACATAATGAATAAATGATGCCAAGTTTGAATGCTGGTGTTCTGTGCAACAGGGTACGAATGAGTACACTTAGCTTTCAGAATGGCTGATAAACAAAGAACTATAATGAAAAGGGGAACTAGAGTCAAGTTGCAAAATGTCAAAGTTGCAAAGATCTCTTTTGAGATCACAGCACAACTTAAAACTCATATAAAATGACATCTAATTGTTAACCAGCAAAGGTTTGTACCATACCATCACAATCATAAATGACACTTAACTGTGTTTTTCTTCTTTTTACACAGCACACTCTCTTTTTCACCAAGTGAAATACTGCAGACCCACTTCCCCATCCCTTTCTCGTAAAGGACAACCCTCTCCCTTACTTGTCCTTAAAAGACTCTTGTTTCACCAGTCATCTAGTGGACTGACTAGGGAAATGAACGACTGTATACTTACACTTGGTTGGCAGGTACTGTAGCTGGTGCACACCATATAGAAGGCGTGTTGCTTGTAATCACTTGAAGCTCCTGCCATCAGGCCTGGATAGTAAAAAGCAGCCCAGATAGGAACTGGAGGCCAGCTGGTGCACTGGGGGAGATAGAGCAAGGGCGCTGAGCACCGCTGGAGGAGGGAGTGGAGTCAAGGGCAGGATGGAGTGTCCTGTTGATGGGGGGGGGGTCTGGGCAAGAGGGATGTGGGCCTCATTTACACAGTACATTACTTCCACCAGCCTAAACTGTAGTTCATGTTTAAAACAGGCTCTATCTGTAACAAAATTATAACACTCTAACAAGACACGTGGTGATGATAAACTAAAAAAAAATTCAGACAATTATTTCTTGATTCTTAAAATTCACTGCAGATCACCAAAATATTTCTGTATGTTTGTTAACCTTATGTAAAGCATGACAGCCATTTATGTCAACAGAGACCTCTCTGTCTGCCTCCATAAAGTCACTTAAAATGTCATGATCTTTCCTTTAAAGCAAAATGAAAGTGTCAGTTTTGTGTATACAACATGGAGAGAGCATGGCTTAGCCCTCTGTTTATCAGGAAATCTGGAACCTCTTTTTCACCCGTGACCGAATGCTTCAGCTCATAACAAGACAGGTTCATTTTGCCAACAAAATACATATTTGGTGGAAGAAAACGACCTCCGAAAACAGTAATTACTTCCATAAAAAAAGAGCTTTGAGTTGTGGTTATGCTTCATTGCCAGCCACAAAGAGAGGCCTCCATACTTGGTGAAAAATTAGAACTGTGAGTGCCCTCAACACTACAACGGAGGGTGGTTACCACAAATCTCAAGTGTCCGAGTCCCATTGAATAGCAGATAATTCATGTGTGTTATGTGTGTGTAAAGAGTTTGGCAAGCTCAAGACTGTCTTTCAAGAGTCCTTACCAAGGGATCTGGGAGAATGTTCTAGATCCCAGGGAAAAAGACTCATCAAGATGGAAAACACACCAGCGTGTAAAGTTATTAGCCCCACTTTGGGCAATGTATGTGAAACAAGCTCTCATAAGAGCTGCTGAGAATCCCTTAACTCACATTACTCTTCCTCCCAGCTTTGTTTCTTTTTCAGGACAGGGTTAGAAGGGTCACCCTCTCCATGTGGATAGGTCCTCGGGCCCAATTATCTGGCTACAATGCTCAATTAGCGACAATCCCTCTTTTGAGGTAACAAAAAGAGGGCTTTACATTTTTAAGAGTAGAAAAAAGGACAGACCTCAAAGTAAGATGGCACTTGTGGGCTCAACTCTAAGCAATGACTAGAATGTGTTTGCTGTCCTCAACGTAGTCATATTTCACCTTATGTTATTTTACCGTATGTTATTACTACCTTCAACAATGGAATATATTTATTATGCTACAGACAACCTAAATGAATGTATAAATATGCAATTTAAACAACATGTTTATGTTATTGGACAGTTAAAGTTGGAGGATGTCTGTGTGTGGATATACAGTATATCTCAATGAAACCATCACTGATCAAAGCGTGGATGCTCCAGTCCAGGTAACAGCCATCCCTAGCAAGGTCACATTCTGTCAACCGGTGCTCAATTAAAAGGGGCATTAACCTTGTTTATACACTATAACAGCAATATGGAGTGAGGCAGTACATTTATTGTCGTTAAACAGTGGGAGGCCGCTTACTCCTGGCAGCCTGCCCACAAGCCATATGAACTGGGCTGGCACACGCAGCCTTTAAGCCATTCAAAATCAACTCTGGACCTCGAAGCCAGTTCCACTGCATTTTTCATTGTTCCCCTCTAATCAGGGACTGACTTAGACCTGGGATACCAGGTGTATGCAATTAATTATCAGGTCCGGACCTCGTAGGGTAAGAGTTGAATACCCCTTCTCTAAACCAACACAAGGGGCACATTTGGGGAATGCTAGTGATAGCCGCAGCCAAACATGGAAGAAATGTTCGTGCTGTACCCTGCCCTTCCTCTACATGCCTTGCAGATGACGGAAAGCATTTTTGAGAGGTATGTTTAGGAGGCAGAGGCGTCAGCTAAGATGGAAACTGTCTGCACAGCTTTATTACGTGGGACCCATGGCCACTGACCAAGTTCACAGCACTGTTGAAAACAAACTGGGGGGAAAAAAACAATGAAGCTCTTAAAGTGGTGGTGCCCCTTTGATTATGAGTGTGCCAGGGACTTCGGCCTGCCACTCACTCTCCTCCGCTAACCCAGAGCTCCATCCGCTTACCTGCCAAGAAAGACTCATAACAAAAAAAACAACCAGATTAAACAAAATATTTTCGTCTGTCTTTATTTTTATGGAATAGTTTAGTTGAAATGAGCCTAGGACAAGTAATTTGTGCAGACTTTGGAAAGCTCACTGTTTGAAATCGTGAAATTTGGATGGTGTAAACATTTACTGTGGAGTGCAGGTTTTTTAGGAATATACATTTTTGACACATGTACTGTAACTGCTTGGTCAAGTCCCCCAAAGGTCATTACTGTAAACTGCTCAAATGAAGTCACTGGTACATTACAAATGAGAAGTTAACTTAGGTTAGTTTGTATTGAACTTTTCAGCCTCTCTCTCTCTGACTCTGTCACTCTCTGTCTCTCTGTCTGTTGCTTGCTGTCTGTTGATTTCTCTGTCTCTCTCTCTTTCCATCCCTCAAAACAACGGCACACCACATGTTCAAACACAATTACACTGAGTGTATAAAACATAAGGAACACCTTCCCAATATTGAGTTGTACCCCCTTTTGCTCTCAGAACTGTCTCAATTCATTAGGGCATGGACTCTAAAATGTGTCGAAAGCATCCCACAGGGATCCCACAGGGCTGGCCCATGTTGCCTCCAACCCAGCAGCGTTGCAGTTCTTGACACCTACTACCATACCCCTTTCAAAGGTACTTAAATATGTTGTCTTGTCCATTCACCCTCTGAATGGCACACATACACAATCCATGTCTCAATTGTCTTTAACTTGTCTCCTCTCCTTCATCTACACTGATTGAAGTGGATTTAACCGGTGACATCAATAAGGGATCATAGCTTTCACCTATAATCACATGGTAGGTGTTCCTAATTTTTTGTCCACTCAGTATATACTCTATGTACAAATGTTTGGAATGTCACATATTCCTTCAAGCTTGACATTGGCATTCACATACTTTGAAGGGGTTTGAAGCTTATCCCAGTCAATATATCTTTACCTGTAACTAGGGTTAATATATCAACTGTACAAGGAATAGAGCCACAACACATTATAATATATGCCATTTAGCAGAAACTTTTAGCCAATGAAAAGTACAGTCATGCGTGCATACATTTTTACATATGGGTGGACCTGGGAAATGAACCCACAATCCTGGCATTGCAACTGCTATGCTCTATGAATTGAGCCATACAGGACCACGTTTGTTCTACTGACTTGCCAGCCTGTATTCTAAGTATTCTTATACTGTGTTCACTAAAAGTAAAAGAATGCAAATCTGCTACGCAATTATAGACAATGACTAGTATTGTTAAAGCAGTGGTAGGTTGACTCTGGTTGGATGGAGACTGTTTTCTATTTGTCTGTCCCACTGTGCAGGCCATTTTCAGCTCAGGCTTTGCAATCCACCATAAACAAGATGCTATTTCATAAATGGAGGCTGTGTTTATCCCCAAAACACACAAGGAATGTATAAAAGCTCTCTCCTTGCATCTATGATTTAAAGTATATTACAGCCTATTATAACGAGCTATTATGAATGCTTATAGCATGTTTTAGAATACCTATTACGAGCCTTCTGTGCTTTATTATGAAGGCATCTGTAGCCTATAGGAAATTAAAGGATAAAAGTAGTATTGAGCTGTTATACATTATATGGTATGTCTTAAAATGCTCTATGAGGTGGTAATATGGCCTATATGTGCAATCATAATACATACATATATATGTTACCAAAGTATTCACAAACTGTTTTGACTGTCATAACTCCATCTGGCATTAAAGAGGGTTAACAGAGATGATTGTGTTAAGGTCATCGTCTTTGCATGCCCTCTGATCTATCAATAAAAGGAAAATGAGTGATACTATTTGTGTTTATTCTGAGACGTGTCTTGCTAAGGTTCTATTACAGGTGTGTTCCTACATCAGTATTGTAACTGTCACTGTTATTCTTAGAGGAGTGGCATGTAGTTAACTTGTATTCAAGGCCTGTAATTTGTGGTTGATGGCACACTTTGAGATCAGTTCAATCTCAGTGCCTCAGGCATCTATGCACAGGACTTGATTAGAGCAAATTACATGTGGGAGCTACTGGTGTAACCACAGCTTGGGGTGAATGTCATTGTGGCATTTCTGGATGGGGTTATATGAGAAAATCTTACAATGTACAGTATGGAAACGAAAACCATTGTAAAAAAACAGTCTGATATTTAAAATGTTTTGTTTTTCAAGTATTGTGATAATTTAGTCAGTAAAAATATACTTTTACGTTTGAATATAGAGGCTTCTAAATGTGTGATCTAAATGAAGGTATTGTCTGGATGCAAACTTGAAGGATCCACTGTTTTCAAAGCTCTCCGCACTCAACCTGTGGTTTTCTACAAACCCACTGCAAATGTTGTGGTGAAGGAACAACTGTTTTGAATCATGAGAACACCATATATCCCTGCTGTGTCTGTATAACAAGTGGCTTGTGAGCCTCAGGGTAAGAAAACAGATCTTATCAACATGCACATACAGTACACATTTACACAAATTTCACTACAATTGTCATTTGATTCCAAAAAGGTTTGTTTACTTCATTATTTTCTACTTCATGGATTTTGAGCCTTTGGGGATAGATACTATGGAAGCCTCAGCTAAACCACACCATACAATACCGTACCATACCACACACACATCCATACAGTTCACATCACATCTCCTCTTGAGGAATTGGAGGACCCCAGGAAGAGTAGATGCTGTCTTTGCAGCAGCTAATGGGGATCCCTAATAAATACAAAACAAAATACAAAGGCAGAACTTTCTTTAAGCGTCCCTCTATTCTGAATGGGAGTGTGTATGTCGTATCAGAGGAGTGGAGTTTCTTATGGATTCATTAGCCTCTTCGGGTTCCCCCCTCTTCACTCCCATGGCCCCTTTTACTTTCTGTCAGTTCTCTCTCCTCTATCGTTCCCTCTCTCCCTTCCTTTCTCTCTCTCTCTCTCTCTCTTTTTGTTTGCTGTCTATAAGAGTTTTTTAAGCCCAGCCAGTGTTTGTAATTAGCTCCCAATGCTGGAATGGAACATGTTGAGGTGGGTGTTAATGAGACGACCAGGCCCTATTTCTCACAGCAGGCTGAGAGCAGAAACAGAAACCAGGCTTTGTTCCCTGGACAGGGAGAAGACAAAAAGCTGCTAGAACGTGTGTAGTAGGACCACTGGAAAATATTAACAGGCATTCACAGTTAAAAAGAAAGCTCAATTGGAGTGAAACAGAACGCAGTTTTAATGACTGTCACCTCTGTAAAGTGTGGAGTTGGAAACCCTTTAGGAACCTGGTATTTGGAATTTCAGGTATATTTTGGAAATTATGCAAACCTTTCCATGAAATATATCATACTCAGTGTAGTACTGTAGTTTCTCATTATTTTTTGTTAATGTAGAATTTGGGTTTTATGAATGTTAGGTATCAGGATTATGCTATTACAGTCATGTTGATCCCTAAAAAACACAACCATTGTAGTTAAACCTCACAAAACATTTATCACATGTTTTCCCCTAAGCGTTGCATTTTTCAAATCGAATCAAGACAAGAGATAGTTCAGAAAATACGAAACATTGTAACATGTTTATTTTATCTGGAATCACAAAGTGTACTACATATTGACAAATGTGTGTTGTACAGTGATATCTAGAGGTAATCACAAAGATCTAGATTTAAACACTTGATCTTCCAGGTCAGAGTTCAAACTCCTTGGGAAAGCTGTGGGCGTTATTCCCAAACCTTTTAAGATCCATCCTTTTTTCACAAGCCCCACATTTAACTGCACTGCTGCCGGAGCAATCCATTACTGTGTCAAAGTTCTCGTTCTCCTCCGGCCTGGAAGCAAGGCACAACAGCTTGCTTTAATTTCAGTAGGGGAAAGCCAGGACTATGTTTCAAGTCCCTCGGTCCTCCAGATGTGACTTGATCAAGGGAAGTTGACTAAGCGCTTTGTGTCCTTTAAGACACTAATGTGATTATATCACATATTTTCAGCGGATTCCCATTGCTATTAGTCTTTGTGTGAGGTCTCTGACTCAATGGTCTCTATCTGGATGGAAAGCAGGGAGATTTTTAGTCAGCTAAGTCTGGTTCCTAGCCAACCAGAGTAAACGGGGGTGGGGGTCTGTTTGCATGGTGGGGGTAGGGCACCTCAACAGGGAGGCAAAGGGAGTATACTTCGACACAGAAGCTTGTCTTTGAAGATTATTTTCCAAACTGGAAACTTTGTTTGCTTGCAAAACAATCCATATGCTCTTTTCATCCTCTTAAGTTATATTAGTTTGAATAGTTAACAATACTTTGTTATGGATAGTTTGTGTGTTATCATGATACAGGTGTGTTTTCTGTAAACATTGCGATCAGGTGTGAATGTTAAGGACACTGATTTTGGTCACACTGGACAGGAATAGTCACATGGAGAGAAAATCCTGTTGATTTCCTGGTCCACATCTGAACAAAGGCAGATAAAAAAACATGTCAGAGAAAGCCTTTGGCACCTGACAGGATGCATAAGTGTATTCTGACCTCGTTTCCACGCTCACTTGGCCTTCCACACGGAAATGAAATGGCTGAAAGCAATAGCGGGACAATGCAATGTATTCAGAAACAAATTGCTGACTAAATGTTTTTTCTGTTGCATTTAATCAACACAATTGTAAGATCCATTATTTGATTTTAGCAAAGCTTATCACAAATGGGATAGAAAGGACATTAATGGGTAAATCAATGTTTTTTTGTTGTTGTGAGAAGCGTATTAACAAGTACCATTGAATTTGGGGTTGGCAAAGTAGGTCCTCAACATTTTGAAGGTTTTTGTTTGGTCTGGGGTTATATTTCTAAGCGTCAAGAACAGCTGCGGTATTTGTTTGTGTCGCACTGCTTTGCTTTATCTTGGCCAGGTCGCAGTTGTAAATGAGAACTTGTTCTCAACTAGCCTACCTGGTTAAATAAAGGTGAAATTAATAAAATAAAATAATTCATTTATTTAGCTGTCATATTTGTTAAGAAACAATTTGAATGCAACAGAACACTAGAGCCTTTACCGGTCAGACATTGAGATTTTATGACATCCCAAAACTTAAAAATCCCACTGAGATCTGAATGTTTCTTCACCTAACCATCCTCTTACTCTGGCAACTGGAAAAAGTCCCACAACATTTAGAGCTCCCTACTTGAATCAACTGCCTACTTGAATCCAACTCACTACTTGAATCAACTGCCTACTTGAATCAGCTGCCTACTTGAATCTAACAAACATTTTGTTTTACTACAGATCTGAAATCGTTCTGTCCAGCGAGAACAATTCCACCCAACAGGACTCGGATGCGAGATTCAATCATGATATTTGGCTTGTACCACAACCATCCTATCAGATTGGTCTAGTCCAAGTATGTTTTTTTAGTCAGTTGTCTTTGTGCAGGTGAAGGGTTAAAGTTAATCAGCATCTCTACCCCAGGTCAGGGAAGGACCCTGATGAGTGGATGCATAAAACCACGAGTGTCATCGAGAAACAGGGATTACTGTGTGATTTCTGAAATTTGCATTACGACAAACAGGATAATCCTGCTGTTCACAGTTTATTAAATGCAAGAGCCACTTTCTGGGTTCCTTATTGTTTGGAGCAGGTTCGTGGAGGAGGGTAGAGGATCTCATATGGCCCAGTCAGGGGCAAGTAATGCTGGGCTTAATGGATTAATGCTCTTTCGCTCACTCCAATATTCAATCAAACCAGCCTTGAGAATGCATGAAATACAGACAAAATGTGGGTCAATAGTAGTATGTAAATCAGTGTAGTTGCACATCTACTGTATGATTCTATGCTCCACTCAGTTTATGTGAAATGCCTTCTAAGTTTCTGTGATGTGGCATGTCCTTTGAAATCCCGATTACGTAGAATCCTAGCATCACTGATATTCATGTTTGACTCTTACTCTCACCAGGACTGAGTAGAGTTCCTGAGGATCCAGTCCAGCTAGCTGAAGTGATTGACTTTTGATGCAATAGACTTCCATGGGAAGAGCCCATGGTCATATGGGGTTGCGGAGGTGGGGTCGGAGGCTAAATCCCTGTTTAAAGACACCATTAGCCTGCTCCATCAACAGACAGGCCATTTCAGTGTATGTTGGATGAAATGTAATTTCCCATTGACTTTATGACCATTTCTGATCCTTGGGCTTTTGTCAGTGAACTCCTCTGGAGAGACATCATCAGTAATATAAGGATGACTCTGGCAATACTCAGCGCCTTAAAAGGCACTTCACTTCCCCTGGCTATGTGGATGGGTTAAGGAATGTGGGAGCACAGGTCACAAGTAAACGGTTTGCAAACACTATCGAATTGTGCACATTTAAGTAGCTTAAAACAGCTTGGATGTTAAATTTCAAATATGTGACTTCCTTTTGGAGCAGCACCAGATTCACTAACCCTTAATTACTTCCTGAAACATGGGTTGTCATCATGTCATCTTGTGGGTAACATTGTTTGACAAAAGTTACTTCGCCAAACTGGTCAGTTAATTATTCAAGCAGTCTTCCAACAACAACCCATTTGCTTTCGATAGTATATTCAAGATTGGACCAAAAAGGCCAATTCATGCTTTATTCAAATGTCTTTATATGTTCGAATGATTACTTTGGACAACATGTGAATATGCATGTTGGAATACAGAGGGGCCATAAATGATAGTTGGAATAACACTCATTAGAATAATTATATTGGGAGTAGCAGAAACAGTATAGTTCAACACTACAAAACTAGCATGGCACTTTGTATTATGATGTTCTTTTTTTCTCCCTCATTATCGGCAAGCAGAAACTTGGCATGTGTAATGACTTATGAATACACTCTTGAGGAGAATACAAAACAGCATGAGCCCTGGTCTGGCCGCGAGTGCTGGAGTTCTAATATGAAACATTATGGCTCCACCGCAGCATCCCTACTACACGTTATTGTTTGTTGCCAAACAGCTCTTTAATTGAGAACAACAGTAAATCTAAGGTAAAATAATTGCCGGACTAGTTGAGAACATGTGCTCATATGAGTTATACACTAAAGTGACATGTTTTTTTTCACTACTTCCTGTTCCAACCTGATGTCAGGGAGACATTAATTTCAATGGAACCAATTTCTTCACTATAAATTATGCCAAAATCAGAATATATTTAGGGGAGAACATAACTGAGGGATGATCTATGAATATTCTACTGACTTTTTCCATTATGTTCTTGCACAGGTGATTTATTCTGTTTCAAAGATTTCCTCCATCCCATTCAGTCATCTCATCTCGAGAATCTGATGCATCTAGTTTCCTATCTCTTGTACAACACTTATGTTCCCCTTTTGAAAAACACCCCACCCCAGCCATTATCAGTTTTTAATCATGTCAAGATCTTCTTGGTCTCTGTCTACTCTCACTTTCTCATGCTTTCCAATTTGACCGAGAAAGCATGTGTGTATGTATTGATATGTTGGCTACATGTGCCTTTAAAAAAAACATGTAATTGATGTAGTTCTGTCCTTGAGCTGTTCTTGTCTATTAATGTTCTGTATTATGTCATGTTTCATGTGGACCCCAGGAAGAGTAGCTGCTGCTTTTGCAACAGCTAATGTGGATCCTAATAAAATACCATAAGTCTTACCATAACTCCAACTCAGACTGTCTTCTCTCTGGGTCCTCCCTACCCACTATACAGTACAAAGATGTAACTTTCTCTCAACCACCCGTGCTTCTTGATAAACTCAGCTGTTTCCCCGTGTCGCTCTCTCTCTCATACACAAACACTTTATTTAATACATCTCACAAACTCCTCCAAATGAGTTAAGGGACAACAGATTATTTATACAGAGGAACATTGAAATGTAGATGTGGAACAGTCAAAGCGCGGGAAGTGTGTCCAGCTGTGTCTCTTCAACCATGATACACTTCACTTGTAAAACATACCCATTAGTTACTCAACACTTCTTGGGCTGCCTAACAAGGAATTCCTGTTGACAGTTTCCTCACTCTGTTCCCTCCCACATGCTCAGAACCCCCCACCATGAAGGCTCTGGGACTCTCCCTTGCTCTTCTCATGAGAAAGCAGATCTCCAATAAGTTAAGGCTAAAGTATTTTCATCCAGGTGAAGAAGAGCTTATGGATCTGTAGCATTTATTATAATGAGGTATACAGGGCTGGTTTGAGGTATAGAGGGCTAATTTGAGGGCTGGTTTGAGGTATAGAGGGCTGGCTTGAGGTATAGAGGGCTGGTTTGAGGTATAGAGGGCTAATTTGAGGGCTGGTTTGAGGTATAGAGGGCTAATTTGAGGGCTGGTTTGAGGTATAGAGGGCTAATTTGAGGGCTGGTTTGAGGTATAGAGGGCTGGCTTGAGGTATAGAGGGCTGGTTTGAGGTTTAGAGGGCAGTTTGAGGTTAAGAGGGCTGGTTTGTAGTTCAAGAAAATACATAGTGTCTGTTTTACATAATTTGTAAATAAACTACAAATGTCATGTTCAAGTGGTTTTAAGTAAGATCTCATTTTGGTTCTATATTGTTTTGTCACATGTTTGTCTGTGTGTTTCTTAGCGCTCCTTCTCTTCTCCTTTCCATTCTGTGATGTGGACATCAGCCTCTGATAGGGAACACTCAGATCCCAGAAGGAGAGCCTGTCCTACCATATGACATTGAAACAGCCCAGGACATTGCCTCCGTTCATCATGCAGGCTTCCTAAAAAAAGTAATGTGCAGGTGACTTTTTTTTCTACCAAATGTTGAATAGTTTGAGACCTATCTGGCACAGAGATTCAGGTTCTGAAATACACAGATCCTTCTGACTGTTTTGTTTTTATTAGCAAATATAGCAAACTGTAACAGTAATTTAACACTTAATTTGGAATGTTTACTAAATCCATATTATCAAGATAACACGTTAAATCAATGGGGGGTGATAGAACTGCTGCAAAATGTTGGGTAGAGCTCTTCTGATTACATAAGCGGCATGGCCAAAATAATGTGGACACCTGCTCGTCGAACATCTCAATCCAAAATCATGGGCATTAATATGGTGTTGGTCCCCACTTTGCTGCTATAACAGCCTCCACTCTTCTGGGAAGGCTTTCCACTAGATGTTGGAACATCGCTGCATGTACTTGCTTCCATTTAGCCACAAGAGCATTAGTGAAGTCGGGCACTGATGTTGGACGATTAGGCCCGCAGTCTGTGTTCCAATTCATCCCAAAGGTGTTCGATGGGCTTGAGGTCAGGGTTCTGTGCCGGCCAGTCAAGTTCTTCCACACCGATCTCAACAAACCATTTCTGTATGGACCTCGCTTTTGGCACGGGGGCATTGTTATGCTGAAACAGGAAAGGGCCTTCCCCAAACTGTTACCACAAAGTTGGAAGCACAGAATCATCTGGAATGTCATTGTATGCTGTAGTGTTAAGATTTGGAGATTCGTCCGTCAGATTACCAGATGGTGAAGTGTGATTCATCACTCCAGAGAACGCGTTTCCACTGCTCCAGAGTCCAATGGCGGCAAGCTTTACACCACTCCAGCTGATGCTTGGCATTGCGCATGGGTATCTTAGGCTTGTGTGCAGCTGCTCGGCCATGGAAACCCCTTTCATGAAGCTCCCGTCAAACAGTTAATGTGCTGACATTGCTTCCAGAGGCAGTTTGGAACTCTGTAGTGACTGTTGTAACCGAGGACAGACGATTTGCACGAGCTACCCGCTTCAGCACTCGACGGTCCCATTCTGTGAGCTTATGTGGCCTACCACTTCGCGGCTGAGCCATTGTTGCTCCTAGATGTTTCCACTTCACAATAACAGCACTTACAGTTTACCGGGCTACCTCTAGCAGGGCAGAAATGTGACGAGCTGACTTGTTGGAGAAGTGGCATCCTATGACGGTGCCACTTTCAAAGTCACTGAGCGCTTCAGTAAGGACATTCTACTGCCAATGTTTGTCTATGGAGATTGCTTGGCTGTGTGCTTAATTTTATACCCGTCAGTAACGGGTGTGGCTGAAATAGCCGAATCCACTAATTTGAAGGAGTGTCCACATACTTTTATATACATAGTGTAGGTTTGGTTAACCACACTAACACATAACTAAGGTCAGCCTTGAGTTTGTCCCTAGAACATTACAAGTAAAACAATTACGATACTCCAAGTTTTGGGACTATATTTCTTTATGAAGTAAGACAACCTCAGTTGATGTTTTGATTCTACAGCATAGCATTTGGTTGTAATTCTTTCCTTTGAGGTGTCAGTGCTGGCTGCACAGCAGTGTTCCTCCTTGGAGCTTCATTTTCAGGAATGCAAATGCCTTGGGCCCAGACAGTCAGTGATTTAAATCCTCATCGATCCTTGCACACATCTGCCTGTGCCCTACTGTCTGCCTGTTGCTCATTCCTTCCTCCTCACAGCCAGCATGTCTACCATGAGCCCTGGGACTCCCCGGCGTGCCCCTGTCTGCCCCACCTCCCCTCACACACACCCACCGTGATCTGGTGCTTCCCTCACCCTGCCAGGGCAGACAGTGACTCTGGGGAGGGGGGCACAGTCAACCCTGATAGGGTCAGTCTGGTCACAACTATGGGGGAAGGTCCCTACACTTAGAGTATCAAGAATCTGAGCACCCACTTTGCTGAACTGAGAGGAACTGCAGAGTGTAATACTACTTACTGTAGTGTGTGCTGTGTAAGAGTGACCTGATATCCACACTTGCTTTCTGCCAACAGAGATTACTCTCAGAGGAGCACAGTGGGAGCTCCTGGCAGCCCAACCTGCAGCTCCCTGACTCATGTGGACAAACAGAGCATGTGCGGGGAAGAGATACAGGTTTGTTTTTCCTGTCAGAACAGGGTATGAACAGCAGCAGGGCCAGCACCTGTGGAAAAGTCTCATATTTCTAAAACACTGTGGCCCACCCTTCAGTAGAGCAATCGTACAAACTATGGCTAGACATGTCTGTCGGTATCCTTGGAGTTCATCTTCAGATGTCCCTTGTTCTTTTACACTATGGTCCTCACCCTTCTCCTACAGCTCCGTCTCGATTTCACATTTCCTAGTCCATGCTTGTTGTAGGGCGCTGCTGAGAAACTAACACCTGGTGTGAGGTCAGGTGTTATTTATCACAACCGTCTGGGCTGGGAGTTGACATTCGTAAAGGCGTTTGGCACTGCCAATGTAATTGAGTCTCCTTGTCTTTTCTGGGACAGCAACAGATATAACTATGTCAGGCCACCCTCACAGCTATATATTACCTGCCTCACTGAGGAAGACAAGAGATTACTTATCATTCTACATCAGCTAAATAAAAGTGTATAGCACTATTTGCAGAGCTCATTAGTAAGCATTTTCATTTTAGTCACTTACATTAGGTAACCTGCCAGCTATGCCTTCAAGAAGAATGAAGCACATCCTTTATATATGTGTTACGAATCCCTTTGGCCCTGCAGTCTAGGGGGGATGGAAACGAGACCCGAAACGTAACTCATGCAAATTATAACAGTGAAAAGGAACAGTGAGAACAAAAACCACAGACAACTTAAGTCTACCGTCAAACACTCATGGTTTATTTTTAAACACACGGTAAAGGGGGGCGGGAAAAGGGCTGAGCTGGACCCAAGGAAAGAAATAATAAGTATTCAAAAACACCCCTAAGCCAGTCTACCTGCTTCAACAACAGCTAGCTCACTAACCAATAAAATACAGTGGGTGGTCCGCCCAGTTCTAACTAGTGTTCTTTAGACAATATTTACCTACGGGTAGTGTATGCCCATGGGCGACTTGTCTTGGTACCCCCTTTTCCCACCATTGAACAGTCAAACACCATAACAAAACAATACTCACAGGATAACGGACAAAGTGACATGTAGTTGCAAAAACAAAAAAGATCTCCAGAGAGAATTGATTGGGATACTTTTAAACCAAGGGAAAGGGGATGTGATTGGGTAAGGGAAAAGGAGCAGGTGTGTCTTCTGATTAGCGACTGATTAGGGAATGATGATTGCCACCTGTGAGTAGGGGAGAGGGAGAAAATAAATACACACAGGATACCTGTATCCGTAACACTCCCACCCTTAAAAGAGCAACCCTATAAGGATTACGACCCAAAGTATTTACAGAGTATTTACAATGAATACCAACAAGATCAACAATCAAAGGCAACCTAACTAAACATACAAAAAGCATAATTTTTAAACACAAGACAATGCATCTGCCAATACATTTTCAGAACCCTTTTTGTGGCAGATCTCCAAATTATAATTCTGCACAATAAGCACCCAACGCATAAGGCGCTGGTTCTGGTTGTACAAACGGTGGAGAAACACTAAGGGGTTATGGCCAGTATATACGATCACAGGTAGGGCACTGGAACCAATATACACTTCAAAGTATTGCAGAGCTAACAACAAAGCTAGAGCTTCTTGTTTGATGGTTGTATAGTTAATTTAACAAATGTCAGGCTTTCGTGAAAAATAACACACAGGATGATCCACTCCACTCTTGTCCTGCTGCAGTAGAACAGCACCAGCACCACTGGCACTAGCATCTACTTCAAGTTTAACCTGTCTGGGCTAGGGGGCAGTATTTTCATGGCCGGATGAAAAACGTACCCAATTTAAACAGGTTACTTCTCTGGCCCCGAAACTAGAATATGCATATTATTAGTTGGATAGAAATCACTCTGGAGTTTCTAAAACTGTTTGAATGGTGTCTGAGAGTATAACAGAACTCATATGGCAGGCAAAAACCTGAGAAAAAGTCAACCAGGAAGTGGAGGATCTGAGAATTGTAGTTCTTTCTAGTCCCTTTCAAAACTACAGTATCTGTGGGGTTACGTTGCACTTCCTAAGGCTTTCATTGGCTGTCAAAAGCCTTCAGAAAGTGGTATGAGCATTCTCCTGTCACTGGGCAGAGTATAGGAGCTCAGTTACTGAGTGGTCTGCCTGGTCGCGCCATTCCTTATTTTTCATCTTGAATTAATATGCTATTGTCCGGTTGGAATATTATCACAATTTTTCATTAAATACCATAAAGATTGATTTTAAACAGCGTTTGACATGCTTCTAAGTACGGTAATGGAACATTTTGACTTTTCGTCTCTGGTTATGCCTTTGGATAAGTGATCTGTACGCACGAACAAAACGGAGGTATTCGTACATAAATATGGATTATTTCGAACAAAAACAACATTTCTTGTGGAAGTAGCAGTCCTGGGAGTGCATTCTGATGAAGATCAGCAAAGGTAAGAGAATATTTCTAATACTAATTCTGAGTTTAGGTTGCCCCGAACTTGGCGGGTGTCTGTATAGCTCTCTGTGATGGCTGAGCTATGTACTCAGAATATTGAAAAATGTGCTTTCTCCGTAAAGCTATTTTAAAATCTGACAAGGCGGTTGCATCCAGGAGAAGTCTATCTATAATTCTTTAAATAACTGTTATATATTTTGTCAACGTTTATGATGAGTATTTTTGTAAATTGATGTGCACATTCACCGGAAGTTTTGGTGGGAATACATTTTCTGAATATCACGCGCCAATGTAAAATGCTGTTTTTGGATATAAATATGAACTTTATCGAACAAAACATACATGTATTGTGTAACATAATGTCCTAGGACTGTCATCTGATGAAGATCGTCAAAGGTTAGTGCTTCATTTAGCTGTGTTTTGGGTTTTATTGACACATGTCCTTGCTTGGAAAATGTCTGTGATTATTTTTGTCTATGTACTCTCCTAACATAATCTAATGTTTTGCTTTCGCTGTAAAGCCTTTTTGAAATCAGACAATGTGATTACATCAAGGAGAAGTGTATCTTTAAAATGGTGTAAAATAGTTGTATGTTTGAGAAAGTTGAATTATGACATTTTGTTGTTTTTGAATTTGCCGCCCTGATATTTCACTGGCTGTGTCCCGCAGGTGGGACACCCACGTAGCCCATAGAAGTTAAATGGTCGTTCAAAATCCAGAGCAGCAAGTACAGGGGAATTACATAAGAGTGCTTTAGCAGTATCAAAATCTACCTTAGAATCAAGGGACCACTCAAACGATCTAGCCAGACTTAGCAAATCAGTCAATGGAGCAACTACCGCAGAGAAGTTTACAGAAACTACGGTAGTAGCCAACCATCCCTAAAAAGCGGCGTAGCTCTCGTCTGGTGGTAGGTGCGGGGAATGCAGTGATAGCCAAGACCTTGGCATCAACAGGGCGCACCTGTCCATGGTCGACCTCTTTGCCGAGATAGGTAACAGTAGCCTTCCCAAACTCGCACTTTGCCAAGTTCAGGGTTAGAGAAGCAGATGCCAAATGTTCACATACTACCCTTAGAGAGTTAACATGATCTGACCACTCAGACAAATAAATCACTAGATCATCTAGGTAGGCACTACAATTGGGAACGACAGCTAATATGGAGTTAACCAGTCATTGGAAAGTGGCTGGTGCATTCCGCATCCCAAAAGCCATGACAGAGTATTGTAGGAAGTTGTCTGGGGTTACTAAGGCAGAAATCTCAGAAGCACGTGAGGTTAACGGAACCTGCCAGTAACCTTTTAAGAGGTCCAACTTTGTTACATAAGTAGCAGCACCAACAGTGTCGATACAGTCGTCCAGTCTGGGTAACGAATCTGGCATTGTGACAGAATTTACCTTTCGATAATCCATACATAACCTGGACGTACCATCAGGTTTATATCACTCTGGGTGATATGCACTTGCCACACGGTGCGTAATTGACAAGGATTTTAACACCTGTTTGAAGAGCTTTGATCAGTTTGTACTACCTTAGGTAACCCAAATGTCGTGAAGAATTTAATTAAGGCTTTAGCACCACCAGAGCTGTAATCCTTCGCAGAGGAATGGCTTCGGGGTATCTTGTTGCCATACACGTAACCGTTAACAGAAACTGGTTACCGAATTTTGTCTTCGGTAACGGCCTAACACAATCAACCACCACATGTTCGAATGGTTCACCTATGACAGGTATTGGACAAAGAGGAGCGGGAGGAATAACCTGATTTGGTTTTCCTGTTATCTGACATGTGTGGCATGTCCGACAGAACTGAGCCACATCTTGTTTTAAACCTGGCCAAAAGAAATGTCGAAGGACCCGATCATAAGTCTTGGTGATTCCTAAATGACCAGACCACTGGTGATCATGAGCAAGGGATAACACATTTTGTCAAAAGGCTGTAGGAATCACTATTTGGTAAACAGCATTCCAATCTCCGTCCGCGTCAACATGGGATGTCCATTTACGCATGAAGAGATTACCATCAAGGAAGTAAGCCACGTTCTTCTTCTTTACCTCTTCCAATGAGACAACACTAGAAAAACATTTAGCAAGCTTGTTGTCAACCTTTTGGTTAGCAATCAGCTGCTCACGAGTGACTGGTAACTGTATTGCATCAGCAATAAGTTCAACATACTTCGATTCTTCCCTGGGCTGTTTGTCAGAGGTGATCAGCTTCCCAGAGGTAGCACACAACCCATCCTCTTGATCAACCTCTTTGAACAGAACAGTGTTCGACAAATCTATCACGTCACCCACTTGTCGTGCCTGAGAACGAGTGACAGCACAAGCGGAGAACACATGTGGATAACTCTGTGCCAGCTCATTGGAGAGAGAGTGGGCACTTTTATCCAATACTTCCAATACGGGTACTAAAGGTCACACCTTTTACTGGCAACATATGACGTACCCCCACTCTGAATATTCCACTGATTAACTCAGAGTGTACATTCACAAAGTGCAATGGCACTGGGACAAAACCCATTTCAATACCCTGAACTAACACACTGGAACCACAGTATGTATTGTCGGATAAGGGCAACACATCAGACAATATAAACGACTGCGCCGCACCAGCATCTCTAAGGATTTTAACCGGATGCTGAGACGCTTCGTCATTCGTTAGGGACACTAACCCCTCGAAAATGAAAGGTTCATAACTGCGGTCTGGGACTTTCAAACTACATTTACCCTGAGGCACCCGTTTCATTTCAGACCTTTCAACCGTACGAATTAGCCCAACACCTGTTGGCGGCTTGGCACGAAGAGGCATCCCCTGTTTGCGTTTTAGCAGGAAGCAATCATATGTTCCACTTTATGGCAATAGAAACAGGGACGCTCATTTTTCTGGCGTGCTTGATATACTGCTGGCCGACTAGGGCTAAAAATAGGCAACTCAGTGGCTCTACACTCAGTATGAGCCGAAAACACGCTCTTGTGCGTCAACACAAACTCATCTGCCAACACAGACGCTTCTGAAAGGGAGGATACTTTCTGTTCATTTAGGTAAACTAAAATGCGTTCGGGTAAGCACTTTTTAAACTCTTCCAACAAGATTAACTCCTGGAGAGAGTTGAAATCAGTTACCTTGCTAGCAGCATGCAATTTATCAAACAGATTTCCCTTTGCTCTAGCAAATTCCATATAAGTCTTACTAGAAGACTTTCTATGAGACCTAAATCTCTGTCGGTATGCCTCAAGAACAAACTCATAGGCGTGAAGAACAGTAGCTTTGACCACTTCATGATTCAAGAGGTAGCGCTGACAAAACCTCTTGGGCTTTACCAGTTAATTTACACTGAAGTAGTAATAGGCACCATACCTCTTCAGGCCATTTCAATGCTATGGCTATATGTTCAAAACACAAAAATAGGAGTCAACCTCTGACTCTCTGAACAAAGGTACCAAGGCAATCTGCCAACTAATGTCAAAAGTGTTGGAAGCTCCAGCTGGTGAGGACGGCTCACTAACAGGCACAGCAGGAACAGAGGCTAGCCTCGCTGTCTCCGCCTCCAGTTCCATCTGGCGCATTTTGAACTCCAACTGCCGCTGTTCTTTTTCTGCCTCAATTTTACACATCTCCAACTGGAGATTCTCTCGCCTAATTTGGGCTCTCTCTTCCGCCTCCATTTGGAGCCGTGTCGCACGGACATCCCGGTTGACTGTGGGGAGAGTGGATCAAAACGGGGAAATGTGGCTGGAGCTTTAGCCTCGCCCTCATTCTCCGACACCAACGGGCTTACGGGAGCAGCAACATGCCCTACAGGGGTAGTAGGCTCAGGCAGCGGTAATACAAGCACTTGTCCATCCAACAAAACATTTAACACCAGTTACTTAACCTCCGCTTTAACCTGTTATGGATAGGGGGCAGTATTGTCACGGCCGGATAAAAAACGTACCCGATTTAATCTGTTTATTACTCCTGCCCAGAAACTAGAATATGCATATAATTGTTTGATTTTGATAGAAAACACCCTAAAGTTTCCAAAACTGTTTGAATGGTGTCTGTGAGTATAACAGAACTCATATGGCAGGCCAAAACCTGAGAAGATTCCAAACAGGAAGTGCCCTCTCTGACCATTTCTTGGCCTTCTTTAGCCTCTTTATTGAAAACAGGATCTCTGCTGTAACGTGACACTTTCTAAGGCTCCCATAGGCTCTCAGAAGGCGCCAGAACATTGAATGATGACTCTGCAGTCTCTGGCTGAAAAACAGTAGCACATTTGGATAGTGGTCGATCTGAGAACAATGAGACGGGTGCGCGCATGCACGTGAAGAGTCCATTTTACATTTTCAGTCTTTGAACGAAAACAACGACTCACGGTCGGAATATTATCGCTATTTTACGAGAAAAATCGCATAAAAATTTATTTTAAACAGCGTTTGACATGCTTCGAAGTACGGTAATGGAATATAATTTGAATTTTTTTGTCACGATACTCGCCGGCGCGTCACCCTTCGGATAGTGTCTTGAACGCACAAACAAAACGCCGCTATTTGGACATAACTATGGATTATTTGGAACCAAACCAACATTTGTTGTTGAAGTAGAAGTCCTGGGAGTGCATTCTGACGAAGAACAGCAAAGGTAATCCAATTTTTCTTATAGTAAATCTGAGTTTGGTGAGTACCAAACTTGGTGGGTGTCAAAATAGCTAGCCTGTGATGGCCGGGCTATCTACTCAGAATATTGCAAAATGTGCTTTCACCGAAAAGCTATTTTAAGAGTTCTATATCTATAATTCTTAAAATAATTGTTATGTTTTTTGTGAACGTTTATCGTGAGTAATTTAGTAAATTCACCGGAAGTGTTCGGTGGGAATGCTAGTTCTGAACGTCACATGCTAATGTAAAAAGCTGGTTTTTGATATAAATATGAACTTGATTGAACAAAACATGCATCTATTGTATAACATAATGTCCTAGGAGTGTCATCTGATGAAGATCATCAAATGTTAGTGCTGCATTTAGCTGTGGTTTTGATTTTTGTGACATTATATGCTAGCTTGAAAAATGGGTGTCTGATTATTTCTGGCTGGGTACTCTGCTGACATAATCTAATGTTTTGCTTTCGTTGTAAAGCCTTTTTGAAATTGGACAGTGTGGTTAGATAAAGGAGAGTCTTGTCTTTAAAAATGGTGTAAAATAGTCATATGTTTGAAAAATGGAAGTTTTCGGATTTTTGAGGAGTTTGTATTTCGCGCCACGCCCTATCATTGGATATTGGAGCGGTGTTCCGCTAGCGGAACGTCTAGATGTAAGAAGTTAACTAAACTTTGCAGAATAGATACTGAATAATGGTCAGACAAGGTCATTAAATCTACGACATTTGTCAAAAACCTCCCACGAAGGGTTATCCAAAAAGGATTTCAAATCAAAAGTAGCCATTTTGGACTACTACTAATACACAAGAGCCAACCAATAGCAAACGTGCTTCATCAGCTATTCCCAAATGTGACGCTCAACACTGAACTGACCACTACAATAAGTTGCACGAGCGGCATGGGTGTCAGTAAAGACAGATCCCGGATGAGCCCCCACTTATGTTACGAATCCCTTTGGCCCTGCAGTCTAGGGGGGATGGAAACGAGATCCGTAACATAACTCATGCAAATTATAACAGTGAAAAGGAACAGTGAGAACAAAAACTAGAGACAACATAAGTCTACCATCAAACACTCATGGTTTATTTTTAAACATACAGTAAAGGGGTGCGGGAAAAGGGGATGAGCTGGACCAAAGGAAAGAAATAGTAAGTATTCAAAAACACCCCTAACTTAGTCTACCTGCTTCAACAACAGCTAGCTCACTAACCAATAAAATACAGTGGGTGGTCCGCCCAGTTCTAACTAGTGTTCTTTAGACAATATTTACCTATGGGTAGTGTATGCCCATGGGCCACTTGTCTTGATACCCCATTTTCCCACCATCAAACAAACAGTCAAACACCAAAACAATACTCACAGGATAACGGACAAAGTGACATGTAGTTGCAAATACAAAAGTGAGATCTCCAGAGAGAACTGATTGGGATACTTTTGAAACAAGGGAAAGGGGATGTGATTGGGTAAGGGAAAAGGAGCAGGTGTGTCTTCTGATTAGCGACTGATTGGCGACTGATTAGGGAATGATGATTGCCACCTGTGAGTAGGGAGAAGGAGAGAAAGGAAATACACACACAGGATACCTGTATCCGTAACATATGTATATATACAGTACCAGTCAAAAGTTTGGACACACCTACTCATTCAAGGGTTTTCTACATTGTAGAATATTAGTGAAGACCTCAAAACTATGAAATAACACATATGGAATCATGCAGTAACCAAAAAAGTGTTAAACAAATGAAAACTTATTTTATATTTGAGATTATTAAAACCTCTTACAGCTCCTTAAGGATAGGGGGCAGTATTGACAATTTCGGAAAAAATATGTGCCCATATTAAACTGCCTCCTACTCAAACTTAGAAGCTAGGATATGCATATTATTAGTAGATTTGGATAGAAAACACTGAAGTTTCTAAAACCGTTTGAATGGTGTCTGTGAGTATAACAGAACTCATATGGCAAGCAAAAACCTGAGAGAAATCCTACCAGGAAGTGGAAATCTGGATGCATGGGCTCTCTTCAAGTCGTTTCCTATTGAATACACGGTGACGTAGTAATAATTGTGCACTTCCTACGGCTTCCACTAGATGTCGACAGTCTTTACAAAGTTGTTTGAAGCGTCTACGATGAACAGAGACCGAATGAGAAGGAGGGGAAGTTGTTGAGGCAGGGGATGACATCACTTCTTGGCACGCGTTCATGAGAGTGGATCCTCCGTTCCAAAACCTTTTTCAAGACACAGGAACTGTCCGGTTGAAATATTACTGAATCTTCACGTTCTGAAGGCCCTAAAGATTGATGTTTTACAACGTTTGACATGTTTGAACGAACGTAAATACAACTTTTTTTTACTTTTCGTCGCGACGTCGTCCGCGCGCTTCCTATACTTGGAGTAGCTTACTGGACGCGCGAACAACAAGGAGTTATTTGGACATAAATTATGGACTTTATCGAACAAAACAACACTTGTTGTGGACCTGGGATTCCTGAAAGTGCCTTCTGATGAAGATGAACAAAGGTAAAGGAATATTTCTAATGCAATGTATGATTTTAGATGACTCCAAGATGGCGGCTATCTGTATAGCCTAGTGTATTTTTCTGAGCTCAGTACTCAGATTTTTGCAAAGAGTGCTTTCCTCGTGAAGCTTTTTTTAAATCTTTCATAGAGTTTGCATATAGGAGATGTTCATCTATAATTCTTTGAATGACAGTTTAATTTTGTATCAATGTTTATGACAAGTATTTTTGTAAATTGTGGCGCTGATTCACCGGCAGTATTTGAGGGAAAATATTTTCTGAACGTCACACGCCAATGTAAAATGCTGTTTTTATATATAAATATGAACTTTATCGAACAAAAAATGCATGTATTGTGTAACATGATGTCCTAGGAGTGTCATCTGATGAAGATCGTCAAAGGTTAGTACGGCATTTAGCTGTGTTTTGAGTATTTGTGATGCATGCTAGTTGCTTGGAAAATGGCTGTGTGGTTATTTTTGTCATGTACTCTCCTAACAATCTAATGTTTTGCTTTCGCTGTAAAGCCTTTTTGAAATTGGATAACGTGGTTCGATTCAGGAGAAGTGTATCTATAAAATGCTGTAAAATAGTCCTATGTTTCAGAAATAGAAATTATTAGATTTGGTTTTGAATATGGCGCTCTGATTTTTTCACTGGCTGTTGATCCCGCTAACGGGATCCGAGCGGCAAGAGGAAGCCACCCTTTGCCTTGATGACAGTTTTGCACACTCTTGGCATTCTCTCAACCAGCTTCATGAGGTAGTCACCTGGAATGCATTTCAATTAACAGGTGTGCCTTGTTAAAAGTTAATTTGCGGAATTTGTTTCCTTCTTAATGCGTTTGAACCAACCAGTTGTGTTGTGACAAGGTAGGGGTGGTACACAGAAGATAGCCCTATTTGGTAAAAGACCAAGTCCATATTATGGCAAGAACAGCTCAAATAAGCAAAGAGAAACAACAGTCCATCATTACCTTGAGACATGAAGGTCAGCCAATACGAAAAATTTCAAGAACTTTAAACGTTTCTTAAAGTGCAGTCGCAAAAACCATCGAGCGCTATGATGAAACTGGCTCTCATGAGGACCGCCAAAGGAAAGGAAGTTACCTATGCTGCAGAGGATAATTTCATTAGAGTTAACTGCACCTCAGATTGCAGCCCAAATAAATGCTTCACAGAGTTCAAGTAACAGACACATCTCAACATCAACTGTTCAGAGGAGACTGCATGAATCAGGCCTTCATGGTCGAATTGCTGTAAGGAAACCACTACTAAAGGACACCAATGAGAAGAAAAGACCTGATTAGGCCAAGAAACATGAGCAACGGACATTAGACCAGTGGAAATCTGTCCTTTGGTCTGATAAGTCCAAATTTGAGATTTTTGGTTCCAACCGCTGTGTTTATGTGAGATGCTGAGTCAGTGATTTATTTAGAATTTAAGGCACACTTAACAGGCATGGCTACCACAGCATTCTGCAGAGATACGGCAACCCATCTGATTTGCGCTTAGTAGAACCCAACATTTTTTTCCAACAGGACAATGACCCAAAACACACCTCCAGGCTGTGTAAGGTCTATTTGACCGAGGAGAGTGATGGAGTTCTGCATCAAATGACCTGGCCTCCAAAATCACCGACCTCAACCCAATTGAGATGGTTTTGGATGAGTTGGACCGCAGAGTGAAGGAAAGGCAGCCAACAAGTGCTCAGCATATGTGGGAACGCCTTCAAGACTGTTGGAAAAGCATTCCTCATAAAGCTGGTTGAGAGAATGCCAAGAGTGCGCAAAGCTGTCATGGTGGCTACTTTGAAGAGTCTCAAATATAAAATATATTTTGATTTGTTTAACACTTTTTGGTTACTACATGATTCCATATATAACATCTATATACAGTGAGGGAAAAAAGTATTTGATCCCCTGCTGATTTTGTACGTTTGCCAAACATCTGTGTACAGGTGTCTTTTATACAGGTAACGAGCTGAGATTAGGAGCACACTCTTAAAGGGAGTGCTCCTAATCTAATTTTGTTACCTGTATAAAAGACACCTTGGAGCCAGAAATCTTTATGATTGAGAGGGGGTCAAATACTTATTTCCCTCATTAAAATGCAAATAATTTTATAACATTTTTAACTTGCATTTTTCTAGATTTTTTTGTTGTTATTCTGTCTCTCACTATTCAAATAAACCTACCATTAAAATTATAGACTGATCATTTCTTTGTCAGTGGGCAAACGTACAAAATCAGTATGGGATCAAATACTTTTTTCCCTCACTGTATGTGTTATTTCATAGTTGTGATGTCTTCACTATTATTCTACAATGTAGACAATAGTAAAAAGAAATAAAGAAAACCCCTTGAAAGAGTAGGTGTGTCCAAACTTTTGACTGGCACTGTGTATATATTTTTAAAAAGAATGTTCATAGTGTGTTTGGCTCAAATTTTTCTATTTGATACTTCATTGCAAATGATGGGGGATGTTTTACCCTGCTTTCCGTATGATTGTAAAACTGACCACGCAACAAGATCTCTACTTTGATCAAAATAAACTGATGCCTGCATAGTTCAAAACCACTGCTGTGTTGCAACGAAAAAAATCAGACCAACCCCTCTGACAATGTTGACATTTATAGGGCAAAGGCTCCATGCACATTTGCGGAAGTCATTGGAAAGTAAACAGATATTAATGGTTACCTGCATGACAACCAGATAAACAGGTCACGTTAATGATTAAGCCAAGGTTGGTTGGATTATAGGCCATATGTGCACAAAAGGATGTTCATGCCGGTGCTAAGGAGCGAATATAATTGTTTTAGGACAGCGATTCTAGAGGGAACCTCTGGACACTTTAGAAAATAGGGGAGCCACACAGACACTTGATCGCAGTAAAATATGCCTGTTGAAAGCCTTCAGAACTCTTATGCAGGTATTGTATACTGGGTGGGTTGTTGACTGTTCGTGGGGAAATGAAGATAAAAAGCATTATGAAGTTCACAAGGTCGCTTCCAGCCAAGGGATCAAGTAAACTGAGCGAAACTGCACAAGCTGCAACTTATCAGGCTGCCTGCATGCCAGAGTTTCTTTTTCTTTCTTTCACATTTTTGAGTGTGAGTGTTTCAGAAAACAAAATTGCATGAGCTGACTCAGAGTGATTTAAAGTACTCAACATCAGCAAGACCTTCAATGTGTTAACAATTCACCCTTTCCTGCTTCATAAATTAATAAAATCCAAATAATTGTATACATTTTATTGTGGAAACTAATTTTGAAATTAAAGAAAGTGTTCCCTATTGTTTGGCCATGGCCATGGTCATTGTTTGATTTTAAGTAAAACATTTGGTTACCTTGTTCAATGAAATGTCAAGCTAGTGAAAGAGGAGAATTGAAGGCTACTTCAAGGCTAGTGATTCAGTGACGAGGCTGTACGTACTCTCCTTTCACAGTGTACATTTGTCAGTCCTTGGTGGTCAAGGAGAAACATGAAGGTAATCATAGTCATCAATGGAATTCACCATCTTTTTGCTCTCATGAAAATCTGTTGTGGATTTTGGAGGAAATGTGAAGCGCTTTCTCATTGTTCACCCACATGCTTCTGACACTTGAGCAATATGTTAGGGCATAGAGAGCTTACTTCTGTATGAGCCATTTAAACAGATGATCATTCATAACCACCTTGGCACCCTTTTATGAAACCTGCATATTTATGCACTGTTTGCAACAGAAAAGGGGAAAATAAACATGTTTTTTATTTTTTCACTAAAATAAGGGAATAAACTGTGAAATGCTTTAGATGGCTTTCAATTCCATGCACTTCCACTCTCCATCAGCCGGGATTGGAGATACAGCCTCTGTTGAAGGTTTGCCAGTTCTTTGTCAATAGTCAGTTCAATGTCAGCCCAGGTGGATCGGGGCTTTTAAAGTGCTTTTGTATTGGTGGTGTAATTTGTCTGAAATAATTAGCGTGAAGATAATGAACATCTTAATACAGAGACTTTCAAAAGAAATTCAAGAAAACCAAGTAAGAAACAATTATTATCTGTTATACTACTGATTGAAAGAGTGTTGATACATTTCAGATAACGGCACTTTTGCAAATGTTGGCTGGATGGCTTTTATGTACAGTAGTTCCAACAAAATATGCCTTATTATAGTTCCATATCAATACAGCGGAGCCAACTTTTCTTAAACCAATGCAGCACTCTTGTATACTTTCTCTCAAACCTCAAACAAAATGTATGCAGAATATGACTTTACCTAATGTACCTTTACCTAATCTGTGCCAATTGGTAAACCTGGGTCAAGCTGAGAGAGGATGAAACACACATGTTGTGGTATGCTAAAATATCATGGGTAACCTTATTAGGTCTGTGTTAATCAAGAAACAAGATGTTTTCATTGTTATTAAACCCTCTAAGACCTAGATTGGTATCATAACCCTTTCAAAAAACAAATGTTACATTTGCAGTTTCACATCTGAAAATCCCATTTGGGGGAAAAAAATGTCACGTGGGGAAAAACGTGAAAGAAAATGTACAAATGACGCGTGTGGGAGAGTTGTACAAGTCTATATCACGCCAGCAAGAGAAAAAAGCTAGTCATCTGGTTTCCATTAGATAGATAAAATGCTTCATTTAGATCCTTTTACTAGCCTCTTTGTTACTGTGAGGCGTCCATGCTGCTCTCTCCATCATCATACAGTTGACACAACATAAAAATATTCAAACAGCCACGCTGCGTCCCTTAATCAAAAACTAATTGTGATAGATATTGGGGGAGTGCTAACACTGACTGCTCAGGATGGTATCAGTCGTCCAAAGCTGAAGATACCATTAAATACAACACAGTGATAGCTGAGAGAGGGCCAAATAGGTGTGAAGTGCTACATGTACTCTGATACCATACTCCATGAGATAAGTTCACTGTGAGCATATCAAGCTGTGTTAAAAAGGAATTGAAAAACAAAACATGAAAGGGATCCCTTCAAGGCATTTTGATATGCCGCTTTTAAAGCCAGAGAGTATTTTTTGGGCCAAGGCTCATTGCTTAACACTACAGCGTGTAGTCTACTGACAGGCTGTTTTAGCTTCAATCCCCAAAGGTTAGCGTGTCACCTAGTTAGAAACTGGTCATGAAAATATTTTTTAAAGATGTATTTTCAATCTAAAAAATAAGAAATTGTGATTTTGTTGTAATAGTTGTAAATACAGTCACAGACCACAGTAGTATAAGAGTCAAGATGTTGGATTGAATCGTGTGTGTGTGTGTACATGTGTGGTGGATGGGTGTATGCATGCAGCTATGATAGGGATTACTAGCCAGTCATTCCACTTTAAAAAATGTAACATCAGATTAAATTACGCCATTGATTCCTTTGCATATTTATTAGTTAGAGTCATTATAATAGCAATACTTCTCGTTGGCAAGACACATTGGAACTTTAAGGAGTTTTTTCTTAAATTAACCTTCTTGACACTCCCCTGCTTAGCATATTGGAATCGCTGTCAAATTCCATGAACAAGGATGGAGCAGGCAGTCTTGTCATAATGATCCATAATGCAATTCCCATCTCCTGATATGATTCAGTTAGGAATTAGGAGTACAGATACACTTGTCTTCCTCACCGTGTCGGTTGCTTTGGCAGGGCCCATTCTTTTGTAGTTAGTCATGCAGCCTCTTGATGAATGTATCCCTAAGTGAAATCTAACCATCTTAGTCTCTGCCATGTGGGTCTTAAAGACCTGACTATAAGTGTATATAAGAGCATGGTTTGTATAGTCAATTAATAGGCTGATGTTGGAATTAACGTAAGTATTAATGTAGACTCTCATAGAAAATAGACTTTATACCTCCACAGTGGATCATTCAAGAAGATGCAAATTGCATGGGCCAACAAGCAAACGGAGTGAGGAGTAACCCAATCCTTTTCCACCTGATTTTGAATGCACTGCTAACTGATACAATCCATTTCCACTAGCATTCCTATATTCTTCCAAAAAGCCAGATTTTTCTGGATGTTGCTAAATAACCTGCAAACTAATAAAAAAATGGTTTGGAGGAACCAACAACACCCGAGTGAAGTCTAAAACGTAGCTCAAATTTGAAAGAAAAGTGAACTATCCCTTTAAGCACCCAGTGCACCCCTAACTAAGCTGGGCAACGGAACTGGACTTCTTCCTGTCTTAACATTGACACGTCATCAAGCAACTTCCAAAGGTTTTAATCAGCTTTGGTTTGCAATCTCAACTTTCTATGTTTCATCAGTCCTGCATTTTGTATGAAGACAATGTATAGGCCCATTGATATCTTGGGGATAAAAACCTACATCTCTAGGACATACTATTTAGAATTGGGAGACATGTTAGTGCACTTAGCACAATATCCGGTTTTACAAGTCTAAGTAGCTAAACTGTGTACCGTATCTGGACACTGGCTTCGGTAAAGTCAGTTTTCTCCCACCAAATGTATGCCTGAGCAATTGTAATTGTGTGTAAAAATGCATGCAGTCCCCACCCAGCGCCACCACCCCTGCTGCACTCCCCTGTGGATAACAAATGGGCCTTTTCTCTGTGAATTGAGGCTAAACGATGGTTTCACTTAGAGAGCAAAGTGACTGTCCATCTTCTCAACTGCTCTTCATCAAAGAGCAATGAATCTCATCCCATCCCACTGGCTCTGATTAAACACAGGCAATGGATATCTCCTCTGTGTAGGCCCGCAAAGCCAGCCCCTGTGCCAGCCTCCCACCTGCAACTATCAGCTAGTCTTCTCTTGTAATAAAAAAAACACATCTGGTCAGGTAAGCACTTCACTCCTCTGGCTGCGCTATTCAGCTGAGTCTGTTTGAAAATAACACCTCCATTTGATTCAAATTACCAAAGGCATTTCTTATTGGAGAGGTCACATGGAAAACCCACAGGTCACCGAGGTCAATGGCTGATGGAATTTCAGTCTTTGATTCCCTTTGAACTTTTGGGGTCTTTTTCTAATTGTGGAGTGAGAACATCATGCTAGAGGAATGCTGCACTTTTCAAAGGTTAGGCATCCAGTTTCATACTTTTAATGACTTCTAAATATCTGAGAACATAAACAATATTAGATTGATTATTTAAATGTTATAATTATCTATAGAAATTGGCTTCTCTTTATTCAGATTGTCTATAGATACCACGTTTCAACATGCAACAAGGGTTATGGTTAGGGTTAGTGGATAGGTTTTGAATACAGCGAAATACGAAGAAGGACAGGCACACTGATTGGAATGGCATTGGTCTCATGGTAAGACAGTCAGCTAAATCTAGTTAATCCTGTCATGGGTTTGTATTAGGTTACCATCTATTTGAAGGGGGTAACATCTTACACCACTCTTGCCTTGAGCATTGGAGATAGTCAAGAACATTACCCTGTAAGACAACAAGCTAGGTCAACTGAGTTAGCCTGATTACACACACTACACCGTGAAAGCTTAAACACACCAATACCAGTTACACTGACACTTTGAATCAGCATATATTATTATTATTTCATTTTTTTATTAAACCTTTATTTAACTAGGCAAGTCAGTTAAGAACAAATTCGTATTTACAATGACGGCCTACCCCGGCCAAACCCAGATGACGCTGGGAAAATTGCGCACCGCCCTATTGGACTCCCAATCACAGCCTGGATTGTTGCACATTATCTACTCTGAGAAGGTGGTTCCTTAATTCATGTTGCATAATTGTTTGGATTAGAAATATCCATACAGATATGCACTCTATTTTTTCCTTGTCAGGTTATGGGCTTTTTTCTGAGCAGGAAGACACACTCTGACACAGATCCAGGATGAAAAGGGAGCTGCCTTTAGATCACTCAGAGTTAGATGAATGTTAACAGTTTATCAAGTTAATCACATACTGAATTAGAAGCAATGCTGTCGAAGATGCACCTAAAAGTCCAATCTTCTGTCACTATGTCACACAGCACTCCGAGGTTGAGTAGTGTTCAGACATTAGCTAATGTCATTATCTCAACAGTGAGGCCTAATCTCATGTTATAGGATTTACAGAAGCCTATGCTGATCTAATGGGGTAAATGGCTGGTCCTATGACAAGGTATTAGATAACAGGCTGAATATCCTAACTATCTGTGGCTGGGAACCCACTCTCCGAGGGTGTCTCAGGGGAGTGGGGAAAAAAATTGAATTCACACGTGTATAATACGCACGTGTACATGTGTGAAATAGGATAAACATAAGAACTCACCTAATTATTATTATTATTATTTCTAGTAGTATCAAATATGCTTACATCAACCTAATCTGACGTACGCAATGGTCAAGAGGAAGTCTATGACATTGTCTTCAATGGAATGATCTATGAACAATGCAACAATTAGTCCTGTTCCCTCTAAACAGGTGTGTGTCAATCTTGGCAACGTATTGATTACACCAGCTCTTCTGGATCGGTCCCCAGAGCTTCATTGAATATATTACTCCCTTAATACCCATTCCCTATTTGTGTTAACATGCTGGGTCACCTGTCTCACAGTTGTCCATGGTGACTGGATCTGCCTTTTCATAATCAAGAGGTACCTGCAGTAATGACCCTATAATAAAGTGTTATTATCTATCCGCCCTCAGTCTTGTGTACCCTGCACAAAGCCGCTGGAGGAATCCAAGCCTTGTCTTTTATAATTCATTTCTGGTGGGTATAAATGTCAGCGTCCTTTTGTGAGGATTACAGACATTCATTCCCACATCAGGGCTGGGCTGATTGTTCCATGAGGAATCGTGGGAGTAGAATAGAGCGTTTGATTTCAGATAATGTTGAACGAGACAAATGCCACTGGACTGGCAGGGGCCCTTTGTCTAAGCCTGGCTGGAGTTGAAGACCTGAATCTGAGACAATGTCAGTGTCAGCGAGTGCTTGAAGAGAAGAAAAATGGCAGCGCAGTGTGGAGTTCACTGACTGTTATAATACCGTTTGTCAGGTTTTATGATGTTTGTGACATCTGGAATTCATCCCCTTAACCTTTTGAATTCCATCTCATTTGCCATGCAAAGCCACCTAAGATCTTAATTTTTAATCATTCACCAGGCCAAGTTCCCTTCTTAGGAAAACTCTGTAGTTATAGTATAAGTCCCCTGTGGTAGCCTTCCCTGTAGCTCAGTTGGTAGAGCATGGTGTTTGCAACACCAGGGTTGTGGGTTCGATTCCCACGGGGGGCCAGCACAGGAAAAAAAAATGTATGATATGTATGAAATTGTATGAAATGTATGCATTCACTACTGTAAGTCGCTCTGGATAAGAGCGTCTGCTAAATGACTAAAATGTAATGTAAAATGTTGCACAACAACTTACAATCATGACTGATACAAAGCACAAATAAAAATGTTGCTCGGGAATATGCCTGTCTTTTCACCTGTTCCACTTCTTCCTTGATTTTGCACTGTCAAAGATGCTCCCTCCCATCCTCCAACACAAAACCAAACAACTGCTAGGCCCAGAGAGGAAATATAAACTACAGAGAAAGCTCTACAATGGCCTTATCTAGTGTTAATAATGATTTTCAAGATGATTTTCAAACAGCAATCTGTGTAGCGATCTCTGTGGCTTGTCGTTTGCATCCTGGAAAGATCACATAGAATACAACATATCAGCATTATGTACAGTTGAGGTCGGAAGTTTACATACACCTTAGCCAAATACATTTAAACTCTGTTTTTTTACTATTCCTAACATTTAATCCTAGTAAAAATTCCCTGTCTTAGGTCATTTAGGATGACCACGTTATTTTAAGAATGTGAAATGTCAGAATAATAGTAGAGAGAATGATTTATTTCAGCTTTTATTTCTTTCATCACAGTCCCAGTGGGTCAGAAGTTTACATACACTCAATTAGTATTTGGTAGCATTGCCTTTCAATTGTTTAACTTGGGTCAAAAGTTTTGGATAGCCTTCCACAAGCTTCCCACAATAAGTTGGGTGAATTTTGGCCCATTCCCCATGACAGAGCTGGTGTAACTGAGTCAGGTTTGTAGGCCTCCTTGCTCGCACACGCTTTTTTCAGTTCAGCCCACACATTTTCTATAGGATTGAGGTCAGGGCTTTGTAATGGCCATGCCAATACCTTTACTTTGTTGTCCTTAAGCCATTTTGCCACAACTTTGGAAGTATGCTTGGGGTCATTGTCCATTTGGAAGACCCATTTGCGACCAAGCTTTAACTTCCTGACTGGTGTCTTGAGATGTTGCTTCAATATATCCATATAGTTTTCCTCCCTCATGATGCCATTTGTGAAGTGTGCCAGTCCCTCCTGCAGCAAAGCACCCCCACAACATGATGCTGCCACCCCCGTGCTTCACGGTTGGGATGGTGTTCTTCGGCTTGCAAGCATCCCCCTTTTTCCTCCAAACATAACGATGGTCATTATGGCCAAACAGTTCTATTTTTGTTTCATCAGAACAGAGGACATTTCTTCAAAAAGCACGATCTTTGTCCCCATGTGCAGTTGCAAACCATAGTCTGGCTTTTTTTATGGTGGTTTTGGAGCAGTGGCTTCTTCCTTGCTGAGCTGCCTTTCAGGTTATGTCGATATAGGACTCGTTTTACTGTGGATATAGATGGTTTTGTACCTGTTTCCTCCAGCATGTTCACAAGGTCTTTTTCTGTTATTCTGGGATTGTTTTGCACTTTTCGCACCAAAGTACGTTTATCTCTAGGAGATAGAACGTGTCTCCTTCCTGAGCGGTATGAAGGCTGCGTGGTCCCATGGTGTTTATACTTGCGTACTATTGTTTGTACAGATGACCGTGGTATCTTCAGGCATTTGGAAATTGCTCCCAAGGATGAACCAGACTTGTGGAGGTCTCAATTGTTTTCCTGAGGTCTTGGCTGATTTCTTTAGATTTTCATGATGTCGAGCAAAGAGGCACTGAGTTTGAAGGTAGGCCTTGAAATACATCCACAGGTACAACTCCAATTGACTCAAATTATGTAAATTAGCCTATCAGAAGATTCTAAAGCCATGACATCATTTTCAGGAATTTTCTAAGCTGTTTAAAGGCACAGTTAACTTAGTGTATGTAAACTTCTGACCCGCTGGCATTGTGATACAGTGACATAATAAGTGACATAATCTCTCTGTAAACAATTGTTGGAAAAATTACTTGTGTCATGCACAAAGTAGATGTCCTAACCGACTTGCCAAAACTATAGTTTGTTAACAAGAAATTTGTGGAGTGGTTGAAAAACAACTTTTAATGACGCCAACCTAAGTGTATGTAAACTTCCGACTTCAACTGTATATCAGTACAAGGCATGTGCAGCATACAAGATGGCTTGAAGAGATCCCCCATAACTGTGTTTTCAGTCACCAAGTTCAATAACTTCTTCAGTAATCGGTATATTGATTGTTAATGTCATCATGTGTTAGTATAGAACCAGTCATGTGGCAGGCGGAACAATTCAAGAGCCTCATTGTTCATTCATCAGCACCCCTGATTGGGCTCATGTCTTGGTTAGCTGCAGGCCAGCAAGATAAAGATCACTAGATGATTGGGCACACACATTCTTAACATGGCTGACCCGTGACATCTCAGAGGCAGGCGGGAGCCTGTCATTATGTGTACAATGCACTGCTTTCTTCCCTCTTATCTTTACCGATGACATTGAGAGTTTTCGCATTAACTCATTAACGACAAGACTCATCATTAAAGGCATCAAGGGGACCATAGGCGTGGTGCAGAGACGGTGACACTGCAGTGAGGAATTTGACCAAAGCCCTCCTGCACCATGATGGAGACTTTAATAATCCCTGGGGGCAGTTACAGGTGTTGTTGGTCTGTCGCTGTCAACTCAGCCATTTTCATGTCATCAGACACTGGTCCGCACCTCAGCATAGTAATAAACCTTCTCCAAAACACAGATCACATTTTTTGTTTAGGATTACCACACATATTACAGAACCATTACCGTTGCCAACCCCTTTAATGCTGACCATGCAAAATAGAATGTTCTCTCTCCCTTAGAGATCCTTACATCTTGGATTCCAAAGGCCAAAGTTCCTGTCCTTTATTTAAAGTTGGTCATATAGAGGCCTCAACACCTTGCTCTCTATTATTGATAGGCTATCTGGTTCCACTCTACGATGCAAGCACTGTACATAATAAAAAGGAATACCATCCTTTCCACAGATCTGTGAAAGCAGACTTTTCCTGTTGTTGTTTGTGGTTATGTCACCGCAATTACACCAAGGAGGGAAAAAGTGTCTGTGAAAGATTGATAGCTTTGGTCTTTTGTTCAATTGTAAATTAGAATGCAAGTCCCTCTGGGATACAAGGGCTCTATTTGTGATTAAGAAAAAGGCTCCATAATAGTCTGATGGTGAACAAGTTTGCTCCCTCTTACAAACAGGCAATTAGCTTGATGAAATGGCCCCTACCTTTTAGTGTCTTGGATATGTAAACCGATATTATAATGACGTGTCTCTAGTTTATGCTATTATTTCACCTTGAGCCGTACAGGAAGTGGTGTTATAGTTTATTGGGGCTTTGTCCTGCATTGTAGCATTGGCTGACACCAGCTCATGCCATGCACAGTCAATGCACAATGATAATTGAAACAGAGAAAGAAAAAAAGCAGATACTATTATGATGCTGGTGCTGCTGGCAACTACTGTGTAGGCGCAGTTTGCCAAAGTGACAAAGAACTTTTAACAGCCTTGTGTAAGAAATGCTGAGTCCTGGCATAATTTTAGAAAAAGTTTTCATTGGTTGTTAACGAAACATTGTTAGTAATATTTGACACAGGACTCAAACAAAACGTAACTATTTTGTAATAAAAGCTGTCCCGTTGCTGCAAGGTTTCTACATTGATGTGGAAAATATGACAAACAACAATTTGCAATGTCGGTAGGGGTTCTAATAAGGTTGCTACACTACGCCCTTCCTTCAGAAAATGCTTCATTTGCACAAGTACCTCACTTACTGGTTTTCCAGCAGCGCCATCCCACTTCTGACAACAATGTAGCTAATTCAGCCGTAGCCCGACTGGGACTCGAACCTGGGTGTCTGTGATTGTCAGTCCAACACCTTAGCCATTACAACAAAGATGAGTGACTCAGTGAGACACAGATAAGGTTATCCCTCCAGATATAGACCTAACTCTAAAGCTGTATTTATGAAGAACACCCAACGTTGGATCATCTCCAGAATGTGTCTGAGTTCTGCTGTTGGTAAGCAAGAGTAAAGGGAACAATGCTGTACCCTGAGGTACCTCTTGTCAACAGGTGGAATTGGATAGAAGGATTGTAAACAAAATCATAACACAAGTATGTATTTGGATATCAGAGGGGATGTGCTTGCAAGAAGGGGAGAGTGGGGTCTAATATGGAAGCAATTTCATGAGAGATGGTGACTCATTGCACAGGAATTCTGTACAAGGTTTTTTTTTTTTTCATCTACAGGACAATGTAATTTACGCAATTGCAGAATACCACTGCTATGTCAGAATGGGTATTGTACACATTGTTCTTGACAAAGGTCAGCATGTCTCTTTGTTTAAAGACATTTTTCAAACATCCTAAGTCTATGAGGAGTAAAATCCTGTAATAAATCCTATATGTATACTGTTGGTATTCCTATTCATGACCTTAATTTACATTAGTCATTGACACTAAATTCATAACAAATGGAAGCTGACAAAGTCAAAATGAGTGATTATTAAATAAATATGCAAACACACATTGATAATAAGGTCATTGGGCTGTTTTGATGAGAATGACTTCCACTGTGTTCATTATGTAGAGTGAGATTTCATTAGAGAAACCAATCTGACTTGTAATTTGAGTCAGGGATTAACATGGAGGGAAATATTGAGGCATTTCTCACAGCAGTTTGTGTTTGACTTTGCATGATCTGCAAATTGACACAAGGATCAATGGGGAGCAAGAAGGCCATGGCCTGTTCGTGCTGAGGCCTAGGCATGCGGGTATCAAAAGCACTAACTTTCTGTCAGGAGCTGTGCCCTTCTCCCAGGGATATATCCACAGCCACACCCTTCTCAGCAGTCAGCTCTGCTAATGTTTCATTCATAAAGGAAAGTCTAGACCATAGAGGGCCAAGTGGTGGTATTAGTTGACACTCTTGAACAGTCTACTGATCTTGTGAAAAGATTTTAAAAAGCCTCATCCGACATAAATTGCATAAGGGATTATTTCATGCACAATAAGCAAATGGCTTGGACAAAAGCTATGCAATCTGCTGCTACTCATGTGTTCCCCAGTGGTAACATTTACAAATGTTACAACAAGAATAGCATACAACCTGAAGGATTAGCCAGTACATGACCTGATATGAAGAGTTGTATAAACAAAAAGGTGTCTTCCTGGTCATTCACTACTTTGGTTTAGCCTGAAGGGTCTCAATGGATCATTCTAAGCCTGACGGGCCGTGGTGTAACAGATTCATTCAGATGATTATCTTGATAGCGCTACCATATAGAACAATGTGTGTGGAACTTTCAAGGATGGCTAGACAGCTAAAAAGATTGTTATTTTGTAGCTTTACCTTTATATACATTTAGTTATATACAGGCACAATATATTATCTTTCCAATGCCTGGTACAATAAAAATGTTTTATTTCTTTGATTTAACTAAGCAAGTCATTTAAGAATAAGTTCTTATTTACAATGACGGCCTACCAAGAGGCAAAGGCCTCCTGTGGGAACGGGGGCTGGGATTTTGTTTTAATATATACATACATATATATACATAAAGAGAGACCTAAGATAACAACAAAGCAAGGCAGAAACACATGACAACACAGCATGGTAGCAACACAACATTACAAGAAAACAACAGTGAAGCAACACAACATGGTAGTAGAAAAAAAAAACATTTTTGGGCACAGACAACAGCAGAAAGCGCAAGAAGGTAGAGACAACAATACATCACACAAAGCAGCCACAACTGTCAGTAAGAGTGTCCATGATTGAGTCTTTGAATAAATGATTTAGGTATTCAGCTTCATCCTAGTTTTGTCCACATTTCTGCTACTTCAACTGGTCTAGGTGATATTTATGACGTGTTAAGCCATGATTTTAGCCAACAACTGTGTTGAGGAAAGTTCTGGGGCATGCATAGCTGGCAACGTCACAATCATTCTTTGCTCTGTTTACACAAATCAACCTAGTATTTAGTATATTACATCATCACACCCATAAAGGTTGGATGTCTAAAACTATCCCTAATGTTATCTCAAATAGCTAGCGAGGAGAAACGTACGGAAATTACTGCTAATTTAGCAATGAAATATAATAGCCAAAACTGCTAGCATGCTAGCTAATGATTAGCCTAGCCAACAACAAACAATGTAAAATTGTTCATCTGAAGTTCAAGAAGTTTGAAAACATTGTACTGTGTAGGCATGAGAAATTGAGAGAACTGATCTAAGAGAAACAAACCACTGGCCTCTCAAATAGATGAAATAAGAATTCACATGGCGCATGGTTGGTCCTATCGCTGGTCTGGTTACTGCAGCTGCTCTGTTTTGGAGGGATCATATAAACATTACACTACAATTGATCCCAAATCTTGTTTGACAATGTTTTTTCATTGCAGACACTTCACATGCTTCCTGAACATAGCTGAGGCTTTTTGGCAGTGTTGCAAATACCACAACACAGCACTTATTACATTTTGTGTTGAGTGTGTGAGGTTTCCTGTCTTTAGTGCAGTCTGATCACACTAAATGCAATCGCCACACATGCAGTAATGATGATTCATGGCTCAACCACACAAATATGGGTTTCCCCCTTTGTCTAGATAGAAAGTGTTTTACTTTTGGAGGATTATTTTCCATATTGGCTTTATTGAAATTAACATATTAATTGAATTGATGAGATAAAGGCCAAAGGGGGACCTCTGTGATGAGTTGGATCCTGAAACAGCATTATGGTCTTCTTCTGGAAGGAAGGTGGCAAGAAGTGAAGGTGAGCATTTTCTTGTGTCATGACTGAAAAGTGATGTATATTTACCTGCAAGCCAATGACTTCAATTGTCCTTTGACACAATAATGTGTTGCCTTAACATCCTCTACTCCCAGGCTTTGGTACGGAATATATTTGGATTCTGGAAAGTTGTGTGTAGTTTAAGTTATGAACGGTTAAATCTACCAAACTAGGCATAACTCACTATGTGGCCTGGGTAGGTAAAAGGCAAGAGGCAGACAGGTATTTAACAACCTGTTAAAAGATTGTCCGGGGACGCCACAAACCAAACATCAGCCCATGTCTCCAAGCAGTACTCATTAGAAAACAAGCTGCTTCCAATTACAGTACAATTCAATAGCCAAATCAATCTCTCTCCTGCCCTCGCTCTTTGATTACTTCAGAAAATATTTATATTTCCTAAAAGCTTGAGTTTAGTCCAATGGCTCATGATTAAGTCCAGACTGAGACAATAAATGCAGAGAGAGAGAGGTAGTGTGTGGAAAATATTACATTTTTCTATGTGCTCCACATTTGCTTTGTGGAAAACTTGCAATTGTACGCTATGAAAATGTCAGTTTCAGCTGTGTAACAAATACATATTTAAAGCTTTGCACAATCAGTATTTTAAATAATTGTACACCTTTGTTTCATGTTAAAGTTAAACATAAAGCATGCAAGTTGACATGACAAAATAAGAAATTGCTAATTGTTTGCTAATGTAGCCAATTTCATCTAGCTGTCACAACGGACATGAGAATGAGAATCAATTGTTATTAAATTCAACATTATGAGATAAAATGAGACAAATACAGCTGAAGTTACTTTGTAGATTTTATTAATGTCTTAAATTTGTGTTCTAGTATCAAAGATAGTATTATTCATTAGTATACTGTAAGTGTCAATCTATACATTCTGCAATAAAGTAATTTATAATGCTTTTACAAATCTGTATATCCTCATCCATTATCTTCGATATACAGTACCAGTCAAGTGTGGACATACCTACACATTCAAGAGTTTCTTTATTTTTTTGTATTTTCTCCATTGTAGAATCATAGTGAAGACATCAAAACTAGGAAATAACACATATGGAATCATTTAGTAACCAAAAAAGTGTTAAACAAATCAAAATATATTTTAGATTTTAGATTCTTCGAAGTAGCTACCCTTTTCCTTGATGACAGCTTTGCACACTCTTGGCATTCTCTCAACAAGCTTCACCTGGAGTGCTTTTCCAACGGTCTTGAAGGAGTTCCCACATATGCTGAGCACTTGTTGGCTGCTTTTCCTTCACTCTGCGGTCCAACTCATCCCAAACCATCTCAATTGGATCCCGAGTGGCGCAGCGGTCTAAGGCACTGCATCTCAGTACTAGAGGTGTCACTACAGACCCTGGTTTGATTCCAGGCTGTACCACAACAGGCCGTGTTTGGGAGTCTCATAGGGCGGCGGACAATTGGCCCAGCATTGTCTGGGTTTGGCTGGGGTAAGCCATCATTGCAAATAAGAATTTGTTCTTAATTAACTGACTTGCCTAGTTAAATAAAGGTTAAATTAAAAAAAATAAAAAATAAAGAAATTGGGTTGAGGTCAGGTGATAGTGGAGGCCAGGTCATCTGATGCAGCACTTCATCATTCTCTTTCTTGGTCAAATAGCCCTTACAAAGTCTGTAGGTGTGTTGGGTCATTGTCCTGTTGAAAAACAAATGATAGTCCCTATAAGCGCAAACTAGATGGGATGGCGTATCGCTGCAGAATGCTGTGGCAGCCATGCTGGTTAAGGGTACCTTGAATTCTACATAAATCACTGACAGTGTCACCAGCAAAGCACCGCCACACCATCACACCTCCTCCATGCTTCACATTGGGAACCACACATGCGGCGATCATCCGTTCACCTACTCTGGTTGGAACCAAAAATCTCACATTTGGACTCATCAGACCAAGGGACAGATCTCTACAGGTCTAATGTCCATTGCTCGTGTTTCTAGGCCCAAGTAAGTCTCTTCTTATTATTGATGTCCTTTAGTAGTGGTTTCTTTGCAGAAATTCGAACATGAAGGCCTGATTCTCGCAGTCTCCTCTGAACAGTTGATGTTGAGCTGTGTCTGTTACTTAAACTCTGTGAAGCAATTATTTGGGCTGCAATTTCTGAGGCTGGTAACTCTAATGAACTTATCCTCTGTAGCAGAGGTAACTCTGGGTCTTCCTTTCCTGTGGCGGTCCTCATGAGAGACAGTTTCATCATAGCACTTGATGGTTTTTGCGACTGCACTTGAAGAAACTTTCAAAGTTCTTGAAATTTTTCGTTTTGACTGACCTTCATGTCTTAAAGTAATGATGGACTGTCGTTTCTCTTCGCTTATTTGAGCTGTTCTTGCCATAACATGTTCTTGCCATAAATAGCGCTATGTTCTGTATACTTTTCACAACACAACTGATTGGCTCAAACGCATTAAGAAGGAATGATATTCCACAAATTAACCTTTTAACAAGGCACACCTGTTAATTGAAATGCATTCCAGGTGACTACCTCATGAAGCTCATTGAGAGAATGCCAAGAGTGTGCAAAGCTGTCGTCAAGGCAAAGGTTGGCTACTTTGAAGTATCTAAAATATAAAATATATTTTGATTTGTTTAACAGTTTTTTGGTTACTACATGATTCTATATGTGTTATTTCATACTTTTGATGTCTTCACTATTATATTATTATTATTATTCACTATTATTCTTTTTTCTGAGAGGTCTCGTGTGGCTCAGTTGGTAGAGCATGGTGTTTGCAACGCCAGGGTTGTGGGTTCGATTCCCACGGGGGACCAGCACGGAGGAAAGAATTTATGAAATGTATGCATTCACTACTGTAAGTCGCTCTGGATAAGAGCGTCTGCTAAATGACTAAAATGTAAAAATGTAAAATGTAAATGTATTCTACAATGTAGAAAAAGGTAAAAATAAAGAAAAATCCTTGAATGAGTATGTATGTCCAAACTTTTGACTGGTACTGCAGTTATTTTGCAAAAGGTCATCAAATGTATGATATTTACACCAGGTCGTGTAGAATCATTCTGTGAGGTTCATGAACATGATTTTCAGAATTTATTTTAGTTTAGTCAATATTTGTTCAGAGGCATAATCGGGCCTTCAAATAAAGACTTGAATGTATTCTCTCTCTTTTGGCAGGAAGTGAATGTACATCAAAGCACCCTTTTCCCAACACTGGCAAATCATCTTCTCCATCACATTTCAGTAGGTGGCCACATCCCTACCATGTGTTAGCTGTCTGACACCAGGAGCGTCTACTGTCTGCTGGAGGTCATCACTGTATGGTACAGCAGTGCTGGAAGCCTCCTACGCCGGTGGGAGGAGGGCGTAGGAGCCTTTATGCTTATATTTGGGAAGAGAAAGATGCATTCTGGTATTATTATTACACAGTAATATATGTGGGATAGCAGCCTGGTCATAGTATGGACAAAGAGCATAGCTAGTTGTTGGCTTCCAAAGACACCTACAACACTGGAACAGGTTAACTATTTTCCATTCTATACATCATAATCATCATGATTGCAACTGTACCAAACATGTACAGGAAATGTAGTGGATAGGAAAGAAAGCACCCTGGCAATCAGCCTAACTAGAGATCATTGAAACAAATTAATCCTTTGCCGTTTAAATTGACACTATAATCCATCATTGGCAAATCGAACTCTGTGAGCTATCTTGAAACTGCGGCCTTCTTAGATTGCCCCTTGGGGCGAACAGACACAGAGGGCAAAGAGAGTAATCTAAGCTGCTAAATGAACTCCATAACCCCCCCCCCCAATAATCATAATCATCATAAAAAAAGTATCTATACGTTATCAATACCCTGCAGTCATATATTTTTATATATTTATATAAAAACGTGGGTCAGTTTAAACTGTTCATAATTACAATCATGTATCATTCTCTGGTCCATATGTGGCATGGGAACAGCCAAAGAGCACTGTTCAATCAACTACATAATATGATCCCTTTTTGTCCAACCACAACATGGTGTCTTGTGTGTTGAAGAAAAGCCCCAAAAACAAGGACAGAATTGCTATCTTACACACACACACACACACACATACTGTACTTTACACACACAGTTTATTGAGCAGACCTTTAAAAACTATAATGTATTACTTCGCAGTCAATCAGTAGTGATATACAGTACTTGTTAATTGATTAAAAATGTGTTATACAAAACATCACATACCATGAAGCAACTATGTGTGTGCTGCTGTTGGTAAACACACCAAGTGGTGGAGATTTTCCCCTTTCATTATATTATATACTACAACTGTGTTTTTATTACTTACCCCAAAGGAGATAAAACCATACCTCCAATTTAATGTAAAGCCATTACTGTTCTGATTTCTTATACTATCAACGAATGCTGTCTTTCAAACAGTGTGTGATTATCTTCAGTATTTCAAATGGCCTGTGTACTAGGTTATTTACCTTTATTTTACCCAGTTCTTTGCCATTTTGGCATGTGTTTTACCCTCAATCTCCTCTTCCACCTAAAAGCAACAGACTATTCTACTTTTAATCTGATTTGTCCTAATAAAGATGAAGAAATAATCTGCCGACTATTAAACAATGGATATCCAAGTATCAACAATGTATTAATTGTAGTGAACACTGCTTTAATGCTGAATTCATGAAATCAGTCATGTTTAAGATGTTTGCGTAGATAAGACATTGCTATACACACAGAGTGCCTCAACAAAGTACACATATTCACTATCAGTGTAATAAAAAGTATAATTTGTAATCTCTTGATGCTTAATGTAGAAAAATATAGTCCTACAGATTATACAAATCATGACCTATATAATGACAGTAGATTTTGTATCTCAAATATGTCAATAAGTGTTCCATTTTTATGAACAATTGAGGTCACATTGCATTGTGAGACATTGCAACTTTGTATGAATTCATGATACCCATTTAATAGTTTGTTAGCGACAAACTTTACCTTAAATACTACAGTAAAATTAAGTTCTAGTAGGCCTACGTAAAAGTCACACTAAGAATCCCTGAAAGTAATTCCTTTGTAACTACTCAAAAGCCTATAATATCAGTTACAACCAAATGTAATAATTATGTTTTTATCCGCACAGAAGTCTGGCTTGATTCCCAAATATGTTGTAATTTGTTCTACATTACTTTCAGCGTTAAGACAACACTGTTGCCTTGGGAATTATGGACGCAGTAGTTCTTCACAGAACAATGCGCTCTCACAGGATGCACTCTACAGGAAAGCTTCAGGATTTCATGTTTCATGTTTTCATCTACAAGGTTACATTTCTGAAAAAGACTGAGAAACATGAATATAACCATAACTTCACACTTGAGTGGTCCACTATACACTGTATAATATACATAGTGTGATTAGAATCACATGTAAGACTATGACTATATGTTTTTGAAGAGAACATAAAGAAATGTTAATGTTGTTTTTTAAGGACAGTTGACATGTCACTCAAGGAAGACCAATAAAGGGTAGGGACCACTAGAGCTCTTTTACCCTGTCACAGATTAGTGGATGGAGCTCATTTGTGAGGGCTGTCTGTCTGTCTACCTGTCCATCAAACTGCTTCACTGAAGAGAGCCATGAAATCAATGTCAATTCTGTTGGAGGCAAATGTAGGTGTAAAATAAAAAAGTTATACCCCAGGCCAAATTACATTACAACACAGTTCATGACACTAGGAATATGCTCAGAAATTAGGTGAAAATAACATAAGGATCTATGCTATCTTCCCAAAAATATTACTTGTTTCCATAATACACTATGACTAGCCCCATCTTAGTTTTACCTTAATTAATAACTTCCACTTAAATACTTCACCACTAATATAATTGTTGAGGAGATTCAAGAGGACATTTGTTTATTCAACTTTATGGATTGCTGATATAGGTTAAAGAGTGAGATTCACACAGACTAAAGTGTTGCCAGTGGTTGGCCTCTGGCTGTTTGTGGGGAGGACAGTTGTTTCCCCCTTGACTCCTTGTCATCTAACTCAATCAGCCTCTTCAAGTTGATTAGCCTGGTTAACCTTTGCACCCAGCTGGGTCTGGATGGGTTAATCAGGCCGGGATCTCAGAGGCCTTCAGGTCAGTATCCCTCTATCTCCCGCTTTAAGGACTTGGTGAAGGCAGAGATAAGATTAAAGTGAACTTTCATCCTTGCCTTGCCGCCTCACCCAAATACACAGAGGCTCACCTGCCACTGCCTGATCCCACTATTCCAGTATTGCCTACTCCTTTAATAAGCATGCGATTAACCATAGACATTATTTTTCAGAATATATCTCCTTTATCTATAAAATATGGCTATAGTAAATTTAGGAAGTAATGCATACTAGGTATTGTGTTTGAGTACCACTGTCAACAAGTAGGCCGATTCTATAGGCTACATATTTTCCCAAATGCTATTTTCTGGTCACCGAAAATGAGGTAGCCCTAGCTAATTATTGATAAATTAAAGCTAGAATCCTTAATTGAAAAAATAAGAGACCAGCACCGTGCCTGTGTTTCGGTAAAAAGCTGAGGGATGGACCTGGCGAAATGTAGCCACGCTCAAATTCATAGACAGAGATATGAATGCACGGATTGATCATTAATGATATCAGAATTATAGTTTTAAGCAGGGTTGTTTGTTTACATTTACAGTGTTTACAAACAGTGGAATAAAACATGATAGAGTACTACAGTTGAACTAAGCTCATTATTCTTTAAGAATCAATGGGTATATGATTAATTTATAAGTCCAAAATACATGTAGCAACTAAGGTTTCCAGCTTTAAGATCACGTTGTCAATTCATTTGTTGACTAAACATAATTTTAGTGAACAAAAGTTGTACTGTTTCTTCATTTGTTAGCTTAACCTGTTACATGAGTGAAGGCTTTTTCAAAGCACGACCATGAAATCAACCACTGACTTGGCCATTCACTGTCTATCGATTCACCTAACTGCGCTCATCTCGATCAGGGCACATCTTAAAGCACTGTGTCCCAGAGTGCGCGCTTTGCTTTACAAACAATAATAAAGTGATTTACAGCTTTTCAGCGGACTGAGAATGGAAAATCGTTAAAGATCCTGAAAATTGTGTGTGATCAGTAAATATTTAGTGTGGCGACATCCTCGAGTCTCGTCCTAATCGATGTAGGTCCCGATGGGGGTGCGCTATTGTGTATGGAGGCTTGCTGTGCCCTACAGCCCATGCTTTTAGATTCTGTCTTGAGAAGATCATTTTAGCCAAGAAATGCACCACCAAAAAAAAGGAAAATGTTTTTGTAACTGTAGGCTACTTTTATAATTGATTCATCATAGACATACGTTTATCCAGAGAATGTGAAAAAGTATAGGACAAATCTGTTACTTTTCAACTGACGAAACTGCCCATATAGGCCTATTGCTGTCATTAGTTGTTATTCTTTACAGCTTTCGTTGTCCACACATAAGTCTATAGGCCTATCGTGGCTAATCTACAAAAGTAGGCTAACGGTTTAAATGTGAATGTGTGGAAGGCTCTTAAAGGCCGTATGAAAATATAGACTTCACCCCCTGAACTTCACAAAGGACCAAAAACGGTGAATATCTTCAACCGTATAGTCTCTCTCTCTCTCTCTCAGTACAGAGGTCAGGTCAAATCACACTCTCTCCCTCCCCCTCTCGATGTCTTTCTCTCAGTGTGTTAGCGGAAGTTTGTTTGTAGACATATGAGGATGAGAACGTAGCCTACTATCAGTGAAGCTATCTCTCAATTGAAATGCGCCTATCTGAAAGCAAACCTCGCCTTGCCCTGTTCACTAACAACAGTTGTGGTTGTCAACCACATCAACAACAATACAAATAGTAATATTAACAGCAATAATTGGTCTACCAATAATTTCAAGTGTTACCAGTAATAATAATAATAATAATAGCCTAATAATAATAATATTGTTGTTACAACACACTGATATACATTTTTCAGCAACGAAGGAATATTTTACAAGTTGGGGTTATCCACTTGTCAGCTAGACTATTGGTGTCATATGTTGAAACTGATTTACATCCAATATTCTGACACAAATGAAGCGATAATGTATAAAAGCGTCACTACTTTCAATACAAACAGGTGTCTATATTCTGACTTCACCCCCTCCCTATACCTCTCCTCCAGCCCACACAAAGCAGCGGCATACAGGCGCGTTTCTACCCATACTGTAGAACAGAAAAGACGCTCAGGAGCATCTTGCTGTTTTACTTTTCTCCTTTTTAAAGACAGCCATATCAACCACTTCTTATGACGACAAGTCAATTTACATTACAAGGTTTAAGTTGAGCACATAAATTGAACTATTTCATTCCGTCTGGAAAGGACACCTTGCCTGTCTATTCTCGACATTATATCGAAAAGAGAAGACTAGTAGATATTCTGATAAGAGAGAAGATGCTTCACGCTGCGGACGAATCGACGTATGCATTTGGTACGTTTGTGAGAATAGCCTATGTACATTATTGTCTACAATAATCTCACGATCTATTTCATGAAACATATAGGTGGGTTTAGATGTAGCCTACCATGTGTTTCTGCTCAATATGTATTGCAATTAATGTTTCGATTAGACAATAATTATCTGGTTATGCGTCATTGTATCTTTATCGTTTGCCTGTAGCCTTGGTAAGACTCGTTAGGTTTTAGCGATTTTTTTATGTAAAAAATGCTGTGTTTTAAGACTAAACAGCTTTTTGATGTATCCATTTTGATAGTCGTTTTATTTACGACCAAGACAACTACCTAATGCCAAGCATGCGCTCACATTCAAACATTTCATTAAGGAAACAAACATGACAAAATGTTTATACTCACCAATGGAGTGGTCATGTAGATTCCACAACACAACAATACGATACACTGCAGACAGGGGTATTATTTAGACCCTAGCGTTAACTTTAGAATGAGGGTTACGCTCAAGACCAAGTATTATATCAATCAACGATTAAAAGCCTATACAAACATTCCCTGTGCCTACAGAGCATATAGGATATGAAGAGCCCAAACAGAGACCTACACGCATACCTCGACGACGTCCAAGTCAATTAGAAGACATTTTCTAAAACAATCAGTTTGAAATGGGAGCACGTTACTTTGGTCAACGTGGAAGACGAGAGAACGAGGCATTTTCCATATCGGAAGGCTCCTCGGAATTGAATCTCGATTTGAGACAGAAAGGATCCATACGCTAGGGGGCACCCAGATACTGTAATAGATCCCTTATTCTGTATCCCCTCCATTGACAGCATATGCTCTGATTTAGCTCTGTACATTTTTCACAAGACCCAACTTTGACAGCCCCATTGTGATTTTGAAAGTACCACCTAACAATACTCAGACTAGAAACTTCTAGGAGCATATAGGGGCCAATTTAGGCTATATACTTCATAGATATGCTTTGTCTTCAAATGCAACACCATTCACTCAGGCCTATGCGACATATGTAGCATATGATAATAGATTAAGACATATACAGATATTGTTTAACAACCTTCAATACACTCCATGAATGTTGTTAGCTATAGCCTAGAAATCATGAACCAACATTTTTTTTTAACAATAGCTCACCATATCTCGGGTTTTCTGATATGAATTGAGAGAGAGGTCCAAACTCTCATATAGGCTATGGCAAATCATTGTGTTGTGGGCTACATCTTGGACGCCAAGGCTACCTATAATAGGCCTACTTTATAGACTAACGATTACAATCCCTCGTGCTTGTGTTTAATTTATAGTAACTCTATAAAAAGCAATTTATCGTATACTTGCAAATGTGTAGCCTACAGGTATTCATAATCATCACAACCAGAAGTCTAAAAAAATATAGAAAGAATTTAATAATAGGCCAATGCGTGAGTTGATAGAAGGAAACCGTGATGTGGCATGTTCTGAAATAAGATGGTGCATATATTAGCTATTAGCCTATATTGTAATACAATGTACCAGCACAGCATTGTGAATGAACATAGGGTAAGTTTTCTGATAATATGTCCTAATCAGTCTAATAAAACAATAATAATAGCCCTATTTGTATAGCACCTTTCATACAGCAAATGTGTTGCAATGACAGGAACATTTTCAACAAGCAATGATATCATTTGTTTTGTACAAAGCCATATCGTATTATAATGTTTAATGTAATCTAGATTAATTTATGATAGCCTACTTCTACTGCAATCTCTAATGTAGCCTAATGGTAGACTAAAGTTTGACTTTAATGCAGGGCACTATAGGCTACTCCATCTCATGAAAGCATATATCAGATGTAAAAATACCATCCTCACCTCTCTCAGACTTGTAGATGTAAGGAAAAATAAACATCAGGAAACATTTATTAGGTTAGTGCTCTCGGGATCCTTGAGACGTCCATACCCTTAACCCTAACCTTAACCTCAAGCCTTACTCTAACCATAACCATAACCCTTACCTAACCTAACAATTTGAAATGTAAACTTCAAGGGACATCCCAAGAAACCCGGATAGCAACGACCCACTGACTTAAGCTATACTCAGTCACATAAGAAACATTATGTGGTCAGAGAATGTAATCATTGAACATGAATTTACATGTATATTTAATGAAAAATGTGAGTGAATTAGAAGCACGGTCCTCTCCTCTAAATCGTCTCCTTTTAGGACCAAGCATCTTCTCGACCCCTATCCTGCTTTGGCAAGGCACCAAGTAGCACAAGTACCGACTAGCCAATGGGGTTCAGGGGGAGGTCCATGAGCTCTGACCAGTCAAACACAGTCACTTTCCTTATATGGCAGCTCATCTCCATGGTAACATGTGCTAAGTTGCAGCAGTCGTGTCAAAGTTCACTATATAGAGAGCTCAGTGAGCTGATCAGAGAGAAAGCATTCTGCCAGCCAAGCTCCTACTATTCGCAATCACTTCCTAACCTCACCCTTTTTAACATATTTGATCACTTTGATTCTCTGTTATTTTTCTTATTATTTTTCCGTGCATGAAGGAGGTTCTATAGGTTGTGATCTTTTTGTTTTATTATCACCTGCTTGTCGGAGAGTTGACTTCGTATTTGACTAAAGCATTGGCTTCAGCTGCTCGCACCACCTCACAAGAAGAAAAGGGAGAAGCAGCAATATTTGTTTTACCAGTTGATAATTTTCATCAAGACTTGAGCTGGAACTTGATAGCGCTCTGCTGCTAGTGTGTAGCCTACATCAATTGTGTGTTTTATGCTGCTGTCACGTCGCCTACGTTCAACGTACTGCTCCGTTTCTTGAATAGGCTACCTCATTTCATTATCGCAATCATTTGCTATTTTTTCCCCCTTGAAAGATCTCCTGGATGGCTGACTGCAAGCGCCCCTGGACTTGGCCTCTGAGTGCAAGGCTGCGATTCAGCTCGCCATCACATCAGTTTTAAAACGTGTGCTTCGCATCGTCTAAAACAGCAATATAATTTGACATTTTCGAAGATTCAACGAACAATCGACAACAGTAGGCTTTTGGCATATTTTTTATTTTTTTTTACTATTAATTTTGATTACAGCGTGCAGCATTCTTTTGAGAAAACAAGCACCGAGAAACCAAAAACGGCAGACAAAAAGTTTCCTTACGTTGACTGATAGATATGGCAATGGTAGTGTGGAGAGGCTCCCAGGACGATGTGTCTGAGACCCAAGGTACCCTTTCTTCGCAATCACAAGGAGGACTATCCCTTCCGACCCCTCAGATGAATCTGTCAGGCTCTCAGGTCGCCCCTCCGACCCCTCAGACAACCGTCCAAGGACCCCCGAACAACACTGTACAGTCTACGCCGACAAACCAGACGATGCAGTCGGAGAAACAGCAGCCACAGCACATAGAATGCGTTGTTTGCGGGGATAAATCTAGTGGTAAACACTATGGCCAGTTTACTTGCGAGGGGTGCAAAAGCTTCTTCAAACGGAGCGTACGAAGGAACCTCAGTTACACATGCCGTGCCAACAGGAATTGTCCCATTGACCAGCACCATCGCAATCAGTGTCAGTACTGCCGCCTCAAAAAATGCCTGAAAGTTGGCATGAGACGGGAAGGTATTGGGATTTTTATTTTCTTGTTGATTTATTTGCGCTGTATGTCGTGTGCTGAATGAATTATGTAATTGTATGTGTTGCTGTCTCCCATATTCTTCTTCCATAGGCTGCGCGGCCGAAGCACGCTATGGGGCCGTCAGAATTTAGTGCTTAAGACCGATCGTAGCAAACCTTCCTTTTAGCATTCGATTGATGTGTTATATTTCTTAAACGCTATATTCATCACGTGGCCTTCACAAACAATAGTCATAAGAGTTTGGATGTAGATTATTAGTACTGAATCGTCCTCTTGGAAGAGACAAAATGGATATGCATCTGTATTTGAATACAAAAGCATATACAACGTTATTATGGCGAGTGTGGAGTGAAGAGACAGCTTGTTTAGATCCCACGCAATACGTGTCGTGTTAATCTCGACCAGAAAACTGAGCTGTACATAGAAAATGGCATATGTGTATCATTAAAACGGTTCTATTCAATGATCAGTCGAAAATAGTAGTCAAAATAAAACTAGCCGAATAGATTGCTAAGTAGGTTAAGGGTTACAAAATGCAAGGACTGCCTTGCCTTTGTGCTTCTAGTGAGCTCATGTTGTTGTAGCCAAACACCAAAATGAAAATGTAAAACCCAGATTTATAACTAGACTACTTCTAAAATGTTCCATAGAGAACCATTACTTTTCCGGGAAATATGTTTGTGTCGATCTCTACAGTAAATAACAGTCATTGTTTCTAAGTATGTAGGCTAGCCTATTTGTTGTAGCCTATGTATTGTTTTAGTTTATAATGTTGGATCCATAGATTTCATCATAGCATTTGAATAGCAAAAGTAATGTCTTAGCTGGTACATAGCATGTGTATTCCTCCAACTGCTATAGTGTAACAACATTTGACATAGCCTCCTGGTCAGGAGGATTACAATGTCTCTTGATGTGTAGAATTCAGGCATCAATATCTGCAGTTTCTCTTTTTACTGCAGCGGTGCAACGGGGACGGATGCCACCCACACAGCCACACCATGGCCAGTTCGCCTTGACAAATGGGGACCCACTGCACTGCCATTCCTACTTATCCGGATATATCTCTCTACTGCTAAGAGCGGAGCCCTACCCAACGTCCCGGTATGGCAGTCAATGCATGCAACCCAACAACATCATGGGCATCGAGAACATATGTGAACTGGCGGCCAGGATGCTGTTCAGTGCGGTGGAGTGGGCCAGGAATATCCCCTTCTTTCCAGACCTTCAGATTACTGACCAGGTGGCTCTTCTGCGGTTGACCTGGAGTGAGTTATTTGTGCTCAACGCCGCACAGTGCTCCATGCCTCTCCATGTGGCTCCACTTCTGGCGGCGGCTGGCCTACACGCCTCCCCCATGTCTGCGGACAGAGTGGTTGCCTTTATGGACCACATTAGGATCTTCCAAGAACAAGTGGAAAAGCTGAAAGTTTTGCACGTTGACTCTGCTGAATACAGCTGCTTGAAGGCAATTGTGCTCTTCACTTCAGGTAAGCTCAAAATTGCAACAACAAAAAAACAATAGAATATATCATTTCCAGTTATGCGTTTAGAGAATGTGTTTAGGTCACGTGTGCTTTGTCTTTTCCTGTTTGAAAACAATACTAGGCTAGGCATGCAATAGAATATATAAACAGTGCACATTTTCGCAAACGCCTGGCCTGTCCTAAAATCCCATAGAGGATAAAAACATAGGCCTATAGCTATCAACTGCCTGTAGGCCTATATCACTGCACTGTTGGGCATTAGTCATAAAATGGCCCACCATTTGCATTTACTGCTTGGTCAGGCATAGGCACACTTGATTCAATTTGTGTCCACTCCCATTCATGAACTTAGAGATTAATACTGAATAACAAGTTTATTCATATTAATTCCCCTTTCCCCCAATACAGCAACATGTTGTGCCCCTTCATACAGTGTCCTAAATGCGCTGTCCCAAATATATACTCTGAAAGATAACTTTGACTCACATCATAAAAGTCACTCATACGAATATTTCAGTGGAGACATGCTATCAAAAACAAACTGTCGGTATTTTTGTTGAAGTTATACTTTGAGAATAGTTTGCTTACCAATCAAATATATCGTTTATGTCGGGAATAGACATACAACGTAGCCTATTCTCGCCAGGGAGGGACCTAAATTGTAGGGAATAGCGTATTTTGTTGACGGAATAGCGTATTTTATTGAAGATTTCATTAATAAAATAACAACTTTGCCTTTCTACCACATTTAGCCTGATCACACGACGGACATTACACATATTTCGGGAAAATACTTTCATTTCCCCTCTGTTCTCTTAGGAAGATCTAGGGATCCAATACATTTTATGGTCTCCTTCCAGAACTGGGTCATGACCCAGACTACCCTCCTATATGATTAAATTACATAATTAAAGTGGGGAATAAAGAAAACGTGTGAAAATACACAAACTTACGCAGAAATAAGCAATTACTAATCTAACGTATAAGTTGTTTTTACAATAAGCCTTCAACATTTGATTATTTTTATGTAACTACTAACATTTAGCTATTGGTTTAGGCAAATTCTACAAAAATACCTGGGGGTTTAAACAGTATATCGTTGTGATAATGAATGCTTCATTTTGTCTATTTTAATCTTTATTTGATTGCATGTTTAAACAGTATATCGTTGTGATAATGAATGCTTCATTTTGTCTATTTTAATCTTTATTTGATTGCATGTAGGCTATTATGTATTCTATGAATAGGCTATGTAGACTACAAGAGTTTGCACTGCTAAGCTACATATCATTGATCCGCCATTTTTTGGGGTTATTACGGTGACTTGGTTAATACAATCGCTGTTTGTGGTTGTTTCGGTTTCTAGCCCTACTTCAAGCGAAATCACAACGCAGTAGCCGACAGAGGTCACCATGTCACAACTCTCTCACCCTGTCAGCGTACGTTCGTGCGCGAGTGTGTGTGTTTATGTGTGTTAACCCAAACTACTATTAAAATGTAAACATTTGTGATTGTAATCAACTAGGCAAGCATCGAACTCAAACAATTGCCAGTTTCCAAATATAAGGCAACAAAAAGGGAAATTTGCCTGTTCTTATTCACCGCACTACAGCGCCACTAATAATCACAGCGCCTATTGATGATTAGCCTATGCACAGGACATAAATGGTGACTAGTATTAGACAGTTTATCAAGAAAATAATGTAGGCCTACTGAATATGACATTTATGTTGATATTAGTAGCGATAACTGGCCTGTTTGATTTGACAGAGTGAAATCAAACACTAAATGTTTGATTATACATAATCACAGTTGGATTGTTTTTTGATTGTTTAATCAATATGCAATATAGGTTGTTATATTATGGCCTACAAGCACACCTAAGCGGCCACAGTCAAAATCATTCTGATTTAACACCGCAAACAGGGTGTGTTGTCTTTACATTTACAAGCAGCCCAAATGACTAAACATTGTTTGTACTTTAAGCGCACCTGTCACCGTCATATATATATATAGCCACCGAGAGGGATATTATGCATTAGTAGTGTTCTGTCGTAAATATGTGTTGATTTTTGGGTCCAGCATGATTAATGTTTGTTTTATTTTTTTCAGACGCTTGTGGCCTCTCAGATGTGGCCCATGTGGAAAGTTTGCAAGAGAAGTCCCAGTGCGCCCTGGAGGAATATGTTCGGAGCCAGTATCCCAACCAGCCAACACGATTTGGGAAGTTGTTACTTCGCTTGCCTTCACTGCGCACAGTGTCTTCATCGGTCATAGAGCAATTGTTTTTCGTCCGATTGGTAGGTAAAACCCCAATTGAAACCCTCATCAGGGATATGTTGCTTTCGGGGAGCAGTTTTAACTGGCCTTACATGTCAATTCAGTAAGCAGAAGGAATGAACAAAGGGGTTAAGAATGGTTAGTGCTTCTTTTGTAGAAGGAAAACAGCTGTTACAAGAGCTTGCTTTCACAAAGAAAGACATTGTCATAAATGACTGTGAATAAAAAAAATTGAGACATTCATCGAACTTTCAAAATGCAGATAAAAGCTCCCCGTGTCATTCGGAATAAGTTGCTACTTATCCATTTTTTAAGAAAAATAAATAAAACGAAAACAAAAATAAGGAAAATGATTTTGGTAATCCTCAAATCGAAAATGAAACTATAAAGTGCATTTAAAATGAGTATTTGGAAAAACTTAGGAGAAAAGAAAAAGTAAGTTTTCTTTTTCCAAATTAGCCTACTTGTCCTGTGTCCATGTATCTAGCTATTTTTTGTACTTTTATTTTGTTCCTCCTTTCTGGTTCCAAACCGGCCTATGTGATTCTGTAGTACAGGTGGTGTTCTTTTCTAAAACCATGACTTCTTTTGAAACAGTTAAGTAATGTAAAATGTTCTTCAAGAATTAAAACTAAATCCACAGCAATATAGGAAAAGGCTTATAAATACATGCTTAATGCTGCAAACGCACTTACTCTTAGGATGACCCACACTAAACTGGGCAAGGGAGTTTCTTTCGGTGTTCCAAGTTCAACTTTCTGATCCAGCTAAATCATTTCTCTTTCCAATTGAGAATATAGCCAAGGCTACGTGATGTTCCAGGGTTGCCCTGTTTTGCCATTGCTTAGTTGAGCCAGTCGAACCACATCAGCTCTTAATATAGAACAAGGATTCTACAAGGCACTGTCGACAGTAAAACAGCTATTACTGAACAGTGAATGAAATAGCCTGCATACTGGCAACCTATGTTTAATGAACCCCTTTCCGGCTGTATTCAACTTAGTGTGTCCCCTTATGCACCCAGTTCGAAATGTTTGGCATTCATTTGCAGACAGTTCAACAAAATTATTAAAGCCTTGAGATATGAGCTACTGAAGGGTGAGTGTGGCTTGTAAACATAGATGCACAGCTATTTTAATTGTTATGTTCATTTAGATATATTAACTACCAATGCATTGAACATTGTGTCTTGCAATGTATAGGCCTCAACATCAATCAAAACATCTAGTCATACAATACCTTATTTCGAAATTGGAAAGGTCAAGGGTCATATACCTTTTATGTAGGCCTACAGCTGGAATAGTGTTTAATAGCAGTATTATTACGATGTCCCTGAAATGTCACCCTCTCTACACTTCAAGCATTAAGTGCCTGAAAAGTAATTTCTTATCAAAACGTTGTTTAAGTATACAACTTTGGGAACACTATTAGATTTGAAACTTCAGTCTTATGCTCATGTATTTCACTTGAAAAACATTAATTAGAGGCAGTATTGTTGTAAATATAGGTCAATTCATTTCAACGAGTTTTCCTTTATACAAAGTATATGTGATTAAGAAAAACTGTGGTTGCCATTTTTTCGGTAATACAACGTCATCAATTGAGTGACAGACTTAGCTAGTAGCACTGAAAGTTATGTTTGTAATGTATATACATATTACGACAAAAATGTTTTCTTTTTCATGTATTTAGACTGTGAATGCATGGCCACAGGTCGCTAACCTATTTTATCTTTGATATATATAAATGTAAATGTTTTTGACTGTATAGATATAATCTGTGCATTCAGTACACTAGCCCTTGTATTTAAAAAAGAAACAAAACGTTCAATAATAGGCTAAGACTAAACAGGGTGAGCTGGTTTGGAAAGGAGTAGCTATTTTGACTTAGTGTTCTGCTCCTTTGGTCTGTGACAGATGCCTTGTGTGTGTGTGTGTGTGTGTGTGTGTGTGTGTGTGTGTGTGTGTGTGTGTGTGTGTGTGTGTGTGTGTGTGTGTGTGTGTGTGTAAGCTAGCAATTTTGTCCTTGTTTTTGGGGCTTTTCTTCAACACACAAGACACCATGTTGTGGTTGGACAAAAAGGGATCATATTATGTAGTTGATTGAACAGTGCTCTTTGGCTGTTCCCATGCCACATATGGACCAGAGAATGATACATGATTGTAATTATGAACAGTTTAAACTGACCCACGTTTTTATATAAATATATAAAAATATATGACTGCAGGGTATTGATAACGTATAGATACTTTTTTTATGATGATTATGATTATTAATTGCAAGTGATATATGTGAGTGTGTGTGGAAGTTTATAGTTGAACACAATTCTTGTTTGTTTGTGTTAGCTTATTGTAAACAAGCATTCTGCTGTAAATTTGTTCTTGGTATTAAATTATAATTTATGAATTGGAAAACAAAACGTTTTTTCATGTTTTTATTACTAAACAGTCAAAATAATGTGTGTGCATGTATGTGTGTGTGTATAAATGTGTGTGTGAGAGAGGGAGAGAGAGAGAGAGAGCGTGAGAGAGAGACTATTGAGTATATGCAATTATTGGCGTCAGAAATTGAAGTGAAGTTGTCCTATGTGTATCAATGCAAAGGACAAGACTGTTGGTATGTAGGCTACTATATATTTGTACAATGACATTTGAACAACGTTAACTTTTGTGCTTTAGCATGTTATATCGCATTCCTTTTGTGAACGTATAACATCTTCACGTATGGCAACACTGCAGGTACAGGCATGTCTGACTTGAATTCGTAAATAAAATGCCACTGTGGACTTTGAAAATATGTCTGAGGAGCCTTGGCTATAACTGCCCTATATTTTCACCGGCAGCAGCAAACAAGCGTCTGCTAAATTACAAAAATATCAATGTAAGAAGCAAACAAGAGAGACCATCAGTCGTTTGATTTTACTCAACTAAATACCAACCCTACCCCTATAGTTGAGTATTAGTTGAAATGTGTGTTTTCTGTAAAGGGAGATCAAGCGTGCGATCCCCCAGCCTTAAAGCTCGCCTTTAACTCAGTGTCCTATTAGTTGAGTCAATATGGCGTCTTGCAATCCAACGCATGCTACGGCTCCCCGGAGCAAATCAGTGTTCCATAATAGAAACCACATTGCTTAAGAAATAGACCCCTTCATCGAGACCCAGAGCCTCATTTAAAACTATTATCAGAGGTATCCAACTATTTCTACTGTGATTAGTAAGCAAACACTGAGTATATTGCAAAATCCTGAATTATGATTAGCCTATTTCATTACTTTTATCATGCCCATCGTCATCCCAATAGCACTCTCAAAATGATGAGTCTATTCTGTGGACAAGTTCTGTAATGAAAATAGCCTAAATGTATATTTAATACATTTAGCAGTGCGCTATTATGTTGCAACACAGGGCATTTCATTTTTCATATTATCCCAAAAAAACGTGGCCTATAATTATATTTTATATTTTTCAACTACATTAGAGATTATTATTATTATTATTACCTCTAGGCCTACTATTACTAGTCCTACTACTATACTACTACTACTACTAAGCCTACTATTACAACTACAACTGGACTACTACAGGTTACTGGTATAAGCAATAGGCAGCCCATGGGGCTAGGATATTAAAATGTAGCCTACACCAAACTGTGCAACACTTTGTCAGTGTCAGAATATGTGTAAGTAAATCTCACTTCAGCTGACTTCCTCTTATTTCTCGGATTTCAAAGACTTCCCACCATGCTCCTGTTTAATTAATGGTGAAAGTGAACTAAATATAATTATGCTGTAATTAATTCCGTTTGCCTTTGCGGTGATGGTGTAACTAAATTGTGACTAGAATGATAGGTTTATTTATGATTGGCCGTACACGAAATGTTTCAAATGTTCTTGATGCAGACATTACACTTTTCAATTTGTCTTTACAACCCTCTAAGATCTGGGACCACAGGCCAAGATGCAGTAGGCCTATACCTACAGGTACACGGAGTGTATTAAACATTAGGAACACCTGCACTTTCCATTGACCAGGTGATTCCAGGTGAAAGCAATGATCCCTTATTGATGTCACCTGTTAAAGACACTTTAATCAGTGTAGATGAAGGGGAGACAACAGGTTAAAGAAAGATTTTCAAGCTCAGATACAATTGAGAGAATGATTGTGTATGTGTGCCATTCAGAGGGGGAATGGACAACAATAAAATAATTAAGTGTCTTTGAACGCGGTCTGGTAGTAGGTGCCAGGCGCACTGGTTTGTGTGTGACAAGAACTGCACACGCTGCTGGGTTTTTCACGCTCAAGAGTTTCCCGTGTGTGTCAAGAATGGTCCACCACTCAAAGGACATCCATCCAACTTGACATAACTAACTTTTGTCCACTCAGTGTATATCCGGAAACTTTGCATGTCACTAAAACTATCATGTAGTAGTTGAGCAACTAAAGCCATTACAACTCAACAATGTCATTAAAAGGACAATATTAGTTTTCCTATTTTCTTTCGATCTTTATTTACTTTGTGCGGATAGGAATACGTTTGAAGTCATTCATGACTTCACTCAATGATTTTAGTTGACAGAGCATGTGTTGAGGTTGAACTCTATATTTTGCACTTCTGTTCTTTTATTAGCGTTGGACAACGCGCTAATGAGGTCTCCCTAATGTCACTTCCCACTGGGCACAGACGTCTCAACTTTCGACGTCTTATTTTGATTTACAATTGTTCGAGTTGTCAACTAACGTGAATTCAATGTGAAATCAACTAAACATTTCACCATTTAGGTTAAAAGTTGGGAGAAAAAAAACCGAAATGCCCTTATTTCGATTACTTTTTAAAATCTGATTTTGGGGTTGAAATGACGTGGAAACAACTTTGATTCAACCCGTTTTTGCCCACTGGGTTTTATTTCCTTGTCAACATTTTTTACTTTTGGATATGCCTGTGCCCTGCATGAGCACTGCAAATACTGCATGAGATCTGCAAAACGAACAACCAACACTGATTTGAAATCACCACAGCATTGATTGGGATATTCCTACAGTAAAGTTGTTTATTTTCTTTATATAGGCCTAGAAAAATGTCTCACGCAAGCTCGTTCAGTCAGCATGTGTTTTTGACGTTTTTAAATGTTACAGGCTACGTGTGGAAGGACATTTAGGCCAGCAGAGGCATGTGTATGTATGTAGACTATGTATTCATGTAGGCTGTGTGTATGTATGTATAACCTCATGTGCATGTGTGCGTGCTCTGCGCGTTGAGATGTAGTCCTGCAGTGTATACATTTGCAATTTCAGTGAGTGATGAAAAACGTGGGAACATTACGTCAAGGCAAAGTACCCAATGATGACCGCGTTTAAGGTCAAATTACAGCATAATTTATAGCCTTAACTGTGTTTCCTACTATTAGTATCACTATCAAAGCATTATCAAGGTGTTGCTCGGAAAACGTAGGTCAAATCTACAACGCAATCATCCAGTTCCAAAACGCTCTTGGACTAAATGTGAAAGATCTCGTGACCATAGTAGGCTAAGTTTATGATTTCGTAATCCTGCCCGTCCCACTCTTTTAGTCTGCTGTTTCTTTTTACATTTCTTTGGATTGGAAGTCATTTGATAAAGTAGCCTACACATAAAGTGATGGCCCGGCAGAACTGGCAACCCACTATTGCGACCCCCAGAGAGAGCGTAGCCTATATCTGCCACTGACTTGATTCTGAATTAGTCTCAGATATAGGCTTTGATGACAAAGAAACAAAGAAAAATCGGTCCATTTAGGCTATAGATATAAAATGGTTGTTTAATTTCTGTAAGTGCCGTGTCATGCACTAGGCTGCTCCTCTGGCCATATGAGGGGCTATTGGCCATCCAAAATTCTAGCCGAGGACTGATCTCCAGTCACTCAGAGCATGTGCGGCCCAAATCAATCTTAAATCGTCTCCCATACAAACCTAGGTGAGCCTTCCTGTCACTATCCTGTTGATAGTAGGCCAAATAGAACTAATGTCAAATAACCTGCGGGAAACCTTATTACATTTATACATGGAAATACATTATTGTTAGGCTATTATCTATTCTTGTTATTACTATTACTATTATTATAAGGCCTATTATTATTTTAAGGCCTAAACCTATTGCAATTACGCCGATGCCATATGCTTTTTCTAAATAGGCCTACTCATTTGTCAAAAACCACTCAACTTTTAACATGCGCTTAGTTCTACCGTAAACAACCCTATATTATTAAAAAAATAATCTTACATTGAAAAGTGTGTATTACAACTGCCTGTCAGCTATCTTTGTTATTTTTAATAAAGTGCTCTTAAATAGACGTGGTGCTACCGGCTTCCTGCGTTCTCTCTCTAAATGTTAGAAAATTGTGCCATCTACCCGCTATTCACAGAACTGTCACTTCCAGGACCTCCGAAGACCTCGAGCCAAATGTAACACAAAGGGAGAAACGACGAGGCTGCTGAGAGCCTTCTCTTTATACCATCACCTTAATTGCAATGAACAACTTTTAATAACATTGGACATCTAGTGCGTTTATTGATCTTAGAAATATTCCCGACTTGATTTATAAGATCTCTTATAACAACATCCAATACGTTAACGAAAGGGTTAATGTCTTCATATTATTAAAATGATTGTTTTACACATAAAGGTCGAGCTCTGTAGCACCTTACACATTGACTATCACTGGCATGTTCTCCAAAGAGTTTTGACCGCCAATGTAAGCTGTGTAGTGGCACAGGCCTATCTCACACTTAATAGCTGAATGACGATTTATTTTCTCCTTCAACGATGTTGATAGTCTACAGCAATATCATTATACATGACAGAGTTGCTGGGTATGTTGCATATCAGTCCAGTTATTAATAATGTAAACGTGCTTCTCTGAACTATTTATACACTCACTTCTGTACGAAATCCTCTTCCCCGCACTAAAAGCGAGTTGTTAGAGAAAATGCAAAAGAGAGGGGCCAGTCGACACCAAAATGGCAAAGTTCATCTCGAAAAAAACTGCACAGACTTACAAAGGGGCACAAGGCTTTGTGATTATAGAAAGGAGGGAAAAGACAGACAACTGCAGTTGAGGTAGGAGTGTGAGAGTGTGTTTTGTGTGTATGTAGCCTATATCTGAGTGTTTTAAAGATGTTCTTTGAGGCGCTTTGTGCTGACAAGGCACAAGCTCTTGCCAATGCAAGTCACGGTGGGCAACTTTGCTATCCTCTTGAAACGAATGAATATTTTCATTTAAAGTCCAATAAATCTCCATCGACAGCTATCTATTGTAGAGGAGCTCTGTGATCCCGTGTACGTGGAACAATGAAGACAGTACAATTATTTGCCGTTATAAAAAATACTATAGGACATACATAAAAGTAATTGTAATAGAGGACTAACAAACAAATGTAGGAACAAGAGTGGATGTGGGAAACCGGAGAAGAACAACTGGACAAGTAAGGCAGAATTTTGTTATTTCAAGAACACGGACAACGCACCTCCTTCTAATGTTTTTATGGAGAGAAGCATTTAGGCTACCTTTCCAAAGGTATAATAATTGTATGAAGTATGGGCCTAATTAACTGCGTGCAAAAATGATATTACATCGACATCTCAGCAATAATGTTAATACTTCTTCCTTGCTCAATGAGTAGGCTATTACGATTTTATTATGCGTTGGACATCATGTCCCTATATCTACGCCCACCTTTTCTTTCTGTTATGATAGGCCTTGAAGTAATGTGGGCTAATTCGCTGTTTACGCTCTTTCAAAAAGGCGTGCTGAGTAGGCTACTGTTGCTTTGATGTAATGGCTAGAAATTGCAAGTGACCTTGAACTGTGTCTGGGTCCGTGTTGGAGTTGGGGGGAAAGGCCTAGGCACAGATTAAGGTATATTGCTAATGCAGGCAATCCACTGTGCACAAACTGGTCGAATCAACGTTGTTTTCACGTCATTTCAACAATATAAAAACAATGTGATGACGTTGAAACGTAGAAAACGTAGAATACTGATTCGATTTGTAAAAACTTATCACTCCAAGGGAATTTCGTTTCTCCCCCCCAACTTTTCACCTAAATCCAATGACAGTGTGAGATTTTTGGTTGATTTCACGTTGAATTCACGTTAGTTGAGAACTCAACCAAATGTTAATCAAAACTAAATGTTGAACTGACTGATTGGGAAGTTAAGATACACAGCTTGAAAATCAATAGGCTATATTTGATTGCAACATCATTTTGAGAAACCAGTTCAACGTCGTGTCTTTCTTTTGGAGACCTCACCTATACAAACAGCTTTGTCCCTAATTTCTGCTGATCGAACTGTTGTTTTCCATGTCACTCTCAAAGCTGATTTAGGCCCCTCCTTGAGATATGCACCACAACCCGGAGAGGAACACCTTGCGCCGACCATGAGACTTCAAACGCTCACTTGGCAATGCTCCTTCATATCCACTGTGCACTAACCAGGCAGGAATGGTACAAATAATAGTATTTACAACATTATGTAAGGTATGCTATACCGTTTTTTTTTAAAGAAAGGCATGTCATGACTTAAATAGTTTATAATTTTCACTGATAGTAGCAAAACAAGTTAATTGATACAGTCATTATTTTGAAACTATCGTGGTGCCTGTGCTTGATGGTTTATACACATTACATCCCCTATGTTTTCAATTCAATGATTTTATTAGCCTATCAAAAATGAAAAGAGAATGTGTTTGAATTTGAAAGTAGACCATTACAAACGCTACAATCAACTTAATGCCCGTATCTCTTCAACAAAAAAGGATAACACAAATAAATGCAGTCCTATCGTTTTTGTCTGTAGAAAATTAATAGACATTTGTATTTGGAGGCCAGTTTCACAACTTTTAACAAAAACTAATTGGTTGAATGTAAGCAAAACCTGGAGAAGTGTGAGCATCCTGACTGTATCTTACTCCAACTAGGCCTAGACTACTATAGGCCTACTAGTGTACTGCTACTACTACTATGCATAGTAATAAAAATTATAATAGTTATTATAATAATAATAACATTGAGGTAGCCGTTATTATTGGTGGTGGTGATGGTAGTACTCAAGCTGTATTGGTTTAAAAAAAAAAACTATACTGTTCCCTTAAGGAGTTGTATTCCCTTTTGTGATAACAGAGGCAGCGCCGTGAGGGCAGAGCCATGTCGACAGCAACACCTAACACCACCAGTGTACCTGCACATCAGAGAGTTGTAGTCTACAGTTTGATGGCCTACTTTGAAAGAGTAAGCGGATACCGATAGCATTCGCTTTGATAGCGAAGGAAGAAACTGTCAATTCCATGGAAGCTCATTCCTCCTTTCTTATCCTGAAATCAGTAGCAGGCCCCTCGAGCAACATGTTTAGCATGGATATAACAACTTTACATAGTTGCTCGCGCTTCCGCCCCACTACCCCCCGCCGTACATGTTGAGGTGGGTATGTTGTTGATTATGGCAGGCTACTCCTTCACACGCCATCGCCCAATCTTATCAAGTGCTGAAGGAAAAGTTAGACACTGACACATATGAAGTGAGAATCAACTGCCTGTAAACTACTAATTCATAGATGTTGAAGTATGTCCACTGAACGTAATAAAGAAGGTATACGGTACATTGAACATTGACAATTTAATAACCAGGGGAATACAGCAAAGAAAAAGTGAACAAAAATCTGAATTAGGCTACAGCTTTAGGATATGACATATCAAATTGGTAAACTTATTCAGATGAAGAGAACGCAATGGTCCTTGATATAAACGACGATCCTTTCAAATACACACATATTTCAACCAAACAATGAATGTAACCTTATCGGATATCATCAAATGTGTAATAGGCATAAATACAATCTCTATATCACTGGGGTAGGTTATTGTTCAACCTTGGAAAGAATATATGGAAATCATACATGGTCGTTTTCAATGAAGGACTGAGCACAAAACTATTGTGAATTTCTCCCTTCAAAAGCGAGATGGCGCTATTTTGCAAACCAACCACCACCATGCACGCACGTGGGGACTTCATATCCCAATCCAATTCTTTGTTTCTAGATGGTCAAAGTCATGCGTTGATATGTAGACAAATTAAATATCTAACTAAAGGTTAATATGACATATAACCATAAAATATAACTTAACCAAAATCAAACAATAGCGGTTAATAGCACTATGTTGTTGACATAATAAACTGTACTTAACCACTATGTTGTTGACATAAACTGTACTTAAAAAATGCTCTCTCCTCATTCCTCCTGAGAGAAATCATGAGGACTCTTGAAAGCTATTCATATCGATGGCAACATATTTGAGACTATGGTGCATTAGAGTGAAATACATAATTTTTAATAATGTCTTATAATACTACCCTACTACTAACAAGTAGACTAATAATGGTATGTTTATATGTTTCAGATATTCTTTATAAGTACAATACCTGTCAAAAGTTTGGACACACCTACTCATTCAAGGGTTTTTCTTTATTTGTACTATTTTCTACATTGTAGAATAATAGTGAAGACATCAAAATTATGAAATAACACATATGGGATCATGTAGTAACCAAAAAAGTGTTAAACAAATACAAATATATTTTAGATTCTTCAAAGTAGCCACCCTTTGCCTTGATGACAGCTTTGCACACTCTTGGCATTCTCTCAAACAGCTTCACCTGGAATGCTTTTCCATCAGTCTTAAAGGAGTTCCCACATATGCTGAGCACTTGTTGGCTGCTTTTCCTTCGCTCTACGGTCCAACTCATCCCAAACCATCTCAATTGGGTTGATGTTGGGTGATAGTGGAGGCCAGGTCATCTGATGCAGCACTCCATCACTTTCCTTCTTGGTCAAATAACCCTTACACAGCCTGGAGGTGTGTTGGGGCATTGTCCTGTTGAAAAACAAATAAGCGCAAACCAGATGGGATGGCGTATCGCTGCAGAATGCTGTGGTAGCCATGCTGGTTAAGTGTATGTTGAATAAACAAATCACAGACAGTGTCACCAGCAAAGCACCCCCACACCATCACACCTCCTCCCCCATGCTTCACGGTGGCAAGCACACATGCAGAGATCATCCGTTCACCTACTCTGCGTCTCACAAAGTCACAGCGGTTGGAACCAAAAATCTCAAATTTGGACTCATCAGACTAAAGGACAGATTTCCACCGGTCTAATGTCCATTTCTCATGTTTCTTGGTCCAAGCTTCTTATTATTATTGGTGTACTTTAGTAGTGGTTTCTTTGCAGCAATTTGACCATGAAGGCCTGATTCACAGTCTCATCTGAACAGTTAATGTTGAGATGTGTCTGTTACTTGAACTCTGTGAAGCATTTATTTGGGCTGCAATTTCTGAGGCTGGTAACTCTAATGAACTTATCCTCTGGGTCTTCCTTTCCTGTGGCGGTCCTCATGAGAGCCAGTTTCATCATAGCGCTTGATGGTTTTTCTGACTGCACTTGAAGAAACTTTCAAAGTTTGTGACATTTTCGTATTGACTGACCATCATGTCTTAAAGTAATGATGGACTGTCATTTCTCTTTGCTTATTTGAGCTGTTCTTGCCATAATATGGACTTGGTCTTTTACCAAATAGGGCTATCTTCTGTATACCACCCCTACCTTGTCACAACACAACTGATTGGCTCAAACTCATTAAGAAGGAAAGACATTACAAGGCACACCTGTTAATTGAAATGCATTTCAGGTGACTACCTCATGAAACTGGTTGAGAGAATGCCAAGAGTGTGCAAAACTGTCAACAAGGCAAAAGGTGGTACTTTGAAGAATCTAAAATAACACTTTTTTGGTTACAAATGATTCCATATGTGTTATTCATAGTTTTGATGTCTTCACTATTATTCTACAATGTAGACAATAGTAAAAATAAAGAAAAACCCTTGAATGAGTAGGTGTGTCCAAACTTTTGATTAGTCCTGTATGTTTTCCAGTGTGGTGGTCCAACATTAGCCTACAATATTATGTATTATTTGGTGATTAAATTGAAATACTATTCATTTATGTTATTAGCTCATATTATGCTAATAGGCCTACGACGTTTTTACATTTCATTCTATCCAGGTTCAAGGTGGCACTTTTGTTTACAGAGCCATAGCCTGTAAGTACTTGAAATAAAAAAATCTAACCCAAGTAAGTAAATAAAATGCCATTTCCCCGACGGTGCAACACACACATCTCACTGTATACCTCCGAGTTCCATGCATATTGGGCAACAACATCGTTGATTCAAAGCAACTCGTATCTTCTTATTGCTATACAAATATTTGCTTAATCTTTTCAGGGTTCATGTAGGCCTAGTTTGAAGAACATTCAGTCCCAGACTGAAAATATATCACACAAAAAAACCAAATTATCCATGCACTTTTGTAATTCTAATCATCTTAATATTTTACGATTGGATCATTCTTATTGAAATAATAATAAGAAGAATAAAGTACATTGGCCTATATTTATTTATGTATGTATTTATATCCCATTGTCTTAACATTGTGACATGGAAATTGATTTGTATTCTCAACAGGAATACAAGGAAAACAGCAAATAAAATCAGAAAACAGTATAGGTTATTTTCACATGATTTTCTGAAGGACTTTTTTTGGATGAGACTGGAAACTATAGAAGCTAGTTTAAATATACAGGCATCAAATCTAGCAAATGAACCTCACTGCAATTTTATTTCCTAGCCTTAGCTCCATTTATTGAGAGGGAAACGTGATGAACATCGTTTTCATTTCAAATCCTATGTTCTGCCCTTTGTGCACAAGTTCATCAAAACTTTCCTTGACAAAACATACAGCAATTTGAAGCTGTCAAAATAGATTACAGGAAATAGTCACCGACATCTCAATAACATTGATGCACTTTGAATATTGAACATGCATTGAGACAAATTATTGTTCATTAATTAAGGAAAGTAACGACAGTATGGCGATACACAAGTTGCAGTTGAAATTATCAAAACTACTTAGGCTTACTTAATGTGCATAAACAACTTTCAAACTGAGTAAATTATATTTTATATTGATTTAAATTGTATATTGAAATTTGAACACATGGATGAGCAAATGAATTTCCCCAAAATATATGTAAATTACCATGCATTATTGACAAAATTTGTTTTTAGGATAATAATGCCAGATTCTTTATATTAAGTGCTTACAATTCAATATATAGGAGTTTTTGGACATTTTATGTACCATAAATGTCATATGTATCATCACATGCATTAATAACATAATATGATTCAGTTATCAAAAAAGACGTCTATCCATTCTAGAATATCTTAATTACCTGGACACAAAGGTAGAGACTGGACCCTGGTCTGAAAAAGAGGACTTAAATCTAGCCTTTTATATGCTTCCTTTATTATGTGCTGGACTGAGTGTGCAGCCTCTAATCGTGTCCCCTGAAGTCTCGTCCAGTCCTCTGAACTTTACAACTATATGTAAACAAGTTGTCAGTTTGGAAATAATCTTCTTAGCTTTTTTTGGAATGAAAATTAAATCTCCCAAACAGAGGAGATTTTTTTCATTCCTTGTCATTGGTGGGGCTGGACTTTGGTGGACAATAATGTGGCAATTGTTGATGCTTTGTGACCCATAAAATTTGAGGGTGGCTATTCTGGCTTTGGTATGTAATTATGCAAAACACTTTCTATAAAGACTTGCCATTCGATCTAATGATAGAGCCTGCAGTCTCATTTCAAGAGCAGGAGGGACTAACAGCACATACACTACTAGAAGGAGGGAGGGGAAAGTGACATTCAAATCAAATCAAGGCAAACTGCAAATAAGCATGCATCTGATTGTTCACAAGATGTGTGTTAGTGTGCATGTGTTTGTGTTTTTCATAGTATTTACTGAATGTAAGTGTGATCATGTACTTTCATGTACATTTAAATAGACCTACAATCAAACTACATTGAGTTGTGCAATCTTTCAAGGTGCAACCTCATTCACATACTTCCCTGTATGCATTCTTGTGAGTCAAAGTTAAGAAAAAGGATTCAAATGAGTTGGTAGTGACCATTGAGTGATGACAGTTCCACAACAAAATTTGATTCAGATATGACAAATGAACAATGTAATTTTCAATAAAAAACACCATGAGGAAATTCTGAGTTTTATTACTTTATTTCCCAGGAGTTGAAATGAGAAATGTGAGTGTAAAATGCAAAACAATGCTAACATATATTCTAGTTAATGGTTCACCAAAAAGTGAAAGGCCAGATTTCCCAGCCCCTTCTGGGCTTGCAGGCATCAGAGGTCTACTTAGGTAACTGAACAGAATACTAAGTATGAGGCTTTGACACATTTATATGGAAATATTGGTGGATTCATTGGAAGAGGACAGGACAGCATAACAGAAAAGAGACCATCCAAGGAGATGGTAGGTAGTACAGTTCAATCGTGAAACAGCACAGGATAGATATGATATAAAGATTGCATGCTGCATTTCTTTGTGGTGTGCACTATGGGGTATTCTGTGTGTATGCACATAATAAACACTTGCGCTGTCTGACAGAGGTGTGAATCTGAGAGCTTTTCTACCAAATGAAGTGCCGGCAGAGAGAGAAATAAAGAGATCTGCAGCTGTCAGGGGTCAGCCAGTCTGAGATTGCTTCGAAAGATCTTTTGAAAAAAATCACACGTTTGAAGGCTTAGTGCTTTGCTGTCTTCGCATTTCAAGCTCAGATCAGTGGAATCACAAAAAAAGAACAGGGGTTGGAAAATTGTGACGTTGGGATAGCCATAGGAAGAGTGATTTGGGAAGACATGAGACAAGCCTTTACCTGATCCCTCAGAGGAAGGTGTGGAACAGAAGATACCATTCTTACTTTTTAAACATGGATCACACAATTAAAGAAACACTGTCTCAAATGATGTCTCTTTGTGTCTGTGGGGGTGTTTGAAGGGTGTGAAAAAGTGTAAAATAGAGAAAATCAGCTCTACATACCTCCTAATTTGATTCACGGCAAAACCAATACTTTATTAACTGAAATATTGTGGATAGATGTTTCAAAAACATAGGTTTGCAATAAGATCATCAAGCAAGAACTAAGACCACAAATGGCTCGATAATTAGAGCTATATACTTGAATAACACATCACACATAAGTTAGCAGTACTCTGGTACACTGAAAAAAATGAAGTTTCTTAAATGGTTCTTCCTTTGGAGAACTCTTGCCCGATAAAGACCCTTTGAGATAAGTGTGGGTTTTTTGACGTGGCATGTAGTTCTTCAGAATTCTTGAAATGTATGGAAGGTTCTTGATTCTTGAAATGTATGAAAGCCTGCCAATGTTTCCGCACAGAAAATTGGCCAGTGTTAACTAGTGTTGATTTTTCTGTGTAATGTTTCTGGTGTTGATTCAGGAGTTAAATTAACACTGTAAATAGTTAAATGAACACTCAGTGGTGTAAAATAACCCGTGTTGCTTTTAATAACCAGAGATGAACCAAAACCACTCCCATCCTTATTATATTTCCCAGCATTTTTCAAACTGTTTCTTTCAATATCTCAGTTTTTGCATTTTTATTCACCTGCAACCTGCATTCAGAATGACTGCCAGGGTTGGGAATATTAAGATATGATACTACCTTAAATATCTCAACTGGAACAACAATTTCAGTAATGGGTGCATTAAATCCAAGAAACAGATTGGAATATTTTAGAAAAATGTATGTTTTTTTTTTAAATATTTGAGTAGCATGCGATTAATTGATACATCGATTGATTAAATTCCAAATGTTGGATATCCACAATCTGTCTGGATTCCATGTCTCTGTCACTAGTAAACACAATCATGAGTGGTACTGGTAACTCTAAAATTCACTCAAAAGGCACCCTGGGAAATATGCAAATATGGCTTAAAACCATACATGGCTATTCAATTACGATCCTGGAGGATTTAACATTTCTGGTTTTGGATTTTTGCATGGTTCTTCAAAGAACCATCCCATTTAGGGTTCTTCAGAGACCCTACAATGGTTCCCCTATAGATGAGTTGGCTGACAATGCCCTGAAAATTATGTGCAGGCATCGATGTGGCCAGAAGCTGTGCATTGTTATGATTCTGAATGGTCAGATAGCTAGCAGCAACGACAAGAAGCTGCCATGTGGAGAATTATAGGCTCATTTCAGCTAGTTTTATGTTGTTCTTGATACCATGTCTTGTTTTGAGGTGTTTTGACTGATTTCATGTCAATGCTAATATGACAAAAATTATCTAGCTAGCTAACCAACAACTAACCAACAACTCTAAGGATGTATTTGAAGACAACAAGTTCCTAACCAACAGTGCAGTTAAAAAAAATACGAATAAGAATAAGAGATAAAAGTAACAAGTCATTATCAGCAGTAAAAAATAACAATATATACAGGGGGGTGCTGGTACAGAGTCAATGTGTGGGGCACTGGTTAGTTGAGGTGGTATGTACATGTAGATAGAGTTATTACAGTGACTATGCATAGATGACCACAGAGAGTGGAGGTGGTGTGGAGAGGGGACGGGGACAATGCAATAGCCTGGGTAGCCATTTTACTAGATGTTCAGGATTCTTATGGCTTGGGGTGGAAGCTGTTTAGAAGCCTCTTGGACCCAGACTTGGCGCTCCGGTACAGCTTGCTGTGCGTCTATGCATTACTCTTAAGACCCTTATTTGGTTCCAACATTCACCTTTAATTTTAAGAGTATATATTTAAGAAATAAGGCATGAGAACCCGGGGATTATTATGTAAGGGATATATACCGACGTTCTGTACATTACCTTGGAAACAATGGACGACGCAGTGGGACGAGGCGGAGCCTAGAATAACAGCAAAGTAGAGTTTTCTATTGTCATTAATTTGAATACATGCATAACAATGAGCTGATAATGCTCGATTTTGCCTGGCATAGCTAGAAAAGCTTGCCTTCTCGTCAGGACACAGGTCAACACTGATTGTTAATTACGAGAAGATCGCTTTGCATATCAACACTAGGCTAAAATCTAGCTAAATAGTTTGTTGCCTGCAAACCTGCCAATATGACAACCGAATTCCAAAAAATCAGTTGCTGAAAACAGCTGTAGGGCGGAGGGGACTGGAGAAATTCAAGTTCATCACTCATCAAGTTAGGTCATCAGACGCTCAAAAAAAGGATGTCTCTGCAAAAACAAATCAATGCTAGCTAGCTAGCAAAGCTAAACCTAGCTAGCTAAACCTGTATTTACAATGTATCCAATTTCAGTTTGTGTAGTTGCTAGTTAAGCTTTCTGTAACTTTGTAGCAAGTACGGTCTGGATGTGTAGGCGCATATTGCGTCATGATTGCACGGTGTCCCGATATTACATTGCATATCAAACACTAGGCTAGAAGGTAGCTAAATAGCTTTTTGCTAGCAAACCTGCCAATATGACAACTGTATTAAAAAATAACAGTTGCTGAAAACTGTTGGTAAAACTCGAAACATGTGGGTTTAAGAGGGAGTTATCACACAGTAATCCTGGGTTCTAGGGCCTTGTTTCTTTTATACAAAGGTTGCCAATATATATTTTTTTAAATAACAGATTAATTACATGTTTTCATAAAAAAAACGTTATTTTAATGAGTAAATTCGTTTTATTTCATCCTTTCACCAGAATATATAGTCCGTGTAAAAGCCAGTTGTTAGTTCTGAGGTTCTGAATTTGCTAAACAGACAGGCTGGTCTTGAATTATTTTGGGGTGTTTTGACCCAATTGGTCATCCTATTCATTCCACGTTGCTAAACAAATCATTGGCATCTTACCTAGCTATGATGGCAAGAGACAATAACTTCAATAAATAGGCCTAAAGATTTAATAAATAATTAATAAACAGTCAACAAGAACTTCAGCAAATAATGATTTGATAAATAATGTATAAGTAGGGAAAAAACGTCTGATTGTCAAGTCAATAATAAAGTTATGGGGGATAGCTAGGCTAACATTACTTCTCCTTTGCTAGCTAGCCAACTAAAGGCAAGCTAACACACAATAGCATCAAGCAGCTGAAATGACAGCAAACTATGTGCATTTTCGTTTGTTTTATCTTCGTTTCTATACCACCATTTCTTTGGCGATATCCATTATAATGATCCTGATAAATGAATTAGCCTGGCTCAGAGAAGCTGTCCTTCGCGTCACGTTCATATGCATGCACAGGTCAGATAGTCACACTGTACCAAACTAAACGCTAGTCTAGTAGTATAGGGAAGTATTGTCTTGAAGCTTTTTTTTCTGTGGGAGATGAAGTTTGTAAATTGAATGGCTGGGCTGTGGAACAGTGGTTGCGCGTTGATAAATCTAATATAACTGTTAAAAAGCATTACCAGTGGAATGTGAGGATTGTGGTTCTATAACTCACTGCTATAAACCAATCAGCATCCAGGATCCAAACAACTTATTTTATTAAAATAAAATTCTGCATTCCAGCTAATATGCATGCATGCATGCATCCCACTGCTGGCTTGCCTCTGAAGCTCAGCAGGGTTGGTCCTTGGATGGGAGACAAGATGCTGCTGGAAGTGGTGTTGGAGGGCCAGTAGGAAGCACTCTTTCTTCTGGTTTAAAAAATATCCCAATGCCCCAGGGCAGTGATAGGGGACATTGCCCTGTGAAGGGTGCTGTCTTTCGGAAGTGGCGTTAAACGGGTGACCTGACTCTCTGTGGTCACTAAAGACCCCATGGGCTTAACCTCAGTGTCCTGGCTAAATTCCCAATCTGGCCCTCATACCATCATGGCCATCTAATCATCCCCATCTTCCAACTGGTTCATTGATCCCCCTTCCTCTCCCCTGTAACTTTACCCAGGTTGTTGCTGTAAATGAGAATGTGTTCTCAGTCATCTTACCTAGTAAAATATGGGTTCAAAAATATATATAATAATATCAACCAATTCAATAGCACATTTTCAACCAACTCACAGTTATATAATTGCATATTGTTTCAGCATTTGTAACTAATAAAGATGTATATATGCAAAGAAATGTAGCCTATTGGTATAAAATGAAATTAAAATGAATGGAACCAAAAGCCTTGAGACATAGCCTATCTGGGGACACAATTTAGCCTAAGATCAGTTAAAATTGAGTGAGATAGGAGAACGGAGTGGTAGGCTACTTGGAGGCATATGTCTCTTTCTTTGATTTATGACCTGCTTCTGCGTTGCCGTTAGTCTTTCATCTATTTTATTAACATTATCTTGAGAAGAAATCGAATAACCAAAACGAAGTTATTTCGGGTTTTTTTTCATTCTAGGCCCAGCGCATGCCTGTAGTCTAATTATTAACTCAAATGAAGTTAAATATCAAAACATTTCAATAACGTGAAAATAACAGTATAATCACATCTACGTGATAAACGAACAATATGATAGTTCTATAACTACTTCTGGGAATATTTTGAGAGATACAGCCATGAAGCGATCTCAAAACTTTGGTCCCTCTTTTGGGATAGGAGTTTTTTTTATTGTAAATAGTTGAGTACCTATTAGTTTGATAGTATGTCATTGGATACGCTGTTTCCCAAAACTTTATACATTTAATTCAACAAATTGATAACCAAGCAAAATCAACAGCCGCTTTGGTTCAAATTATTACAAATGTAATCAAAATGGCATTTTTGAATGATAACGCGACAAGCTATTGTGTTGTCACAGAAATAAATACATATGTGGAAAAAGTATTGTTCAAACGCCCCATGTTAGCTGAATTAAGTGATAAAACAGTTACAGGTCCAACATCTAAAAATGTCCAATACAATGCTCGACATGACACAGTTATAAACATTTTACGTTTTATGAATGTTGTAGGCTACACATTCGATTGCATGTCGTTAAGAGTTGAAATGTAATCATATCGATTTTTTTTTAAATAACATTTTGAAAAAGCAACTGCCGTTTTAGGCTTTTTTTCCATTCTCCAAATAGTTTATAGCCTATAGGCCTATGATAATGGCTACAATATGTCCTCGACACACCAGATATGCTCCAACAAGAGGCAGTGGCATTGGTTGACAGGTCTATTTGAAGATGACAGGACTGAAAGCCCATTTACACTAGTAGTCTCTAGGCAGGACCCATCATACCAGATGTGAAGATGGAGACATGGACCCTGACCCTTGTCATAGCATGTGACTTAATATTGATATTTTTATCAGAATTATTTTTGTAATGCTGCGTGGTTGATATTATTGCATCTTCCACTTATTTTTTCTTTCAATCTACTGTACATTTGTCATTACTTCCATTGATTAACTCAGCGGTAATATTCACATGGAAATTGGCACACAATGCTTAAAAACCCACAAGCTACATGTGAAAGACAAAGACAAGAAGAGTTACAATTTTATTGCAGAAAAATGTATTTGTCTCATTTATTATCCCCTTTTCTCAAAACTGTACAATAAATCTCCTGTTAAATATCTGACTCCAGAATTTTTTTATTGTTGATATGTTCATGTTCTCTCCCCTGCTTCCTTGTAGGGAAGGCAAAATATGCAAATCCCATCAGATTTATAACCATCAGTGCCTTTCAATGTTTATGTGTTTCTGCACTGCTGTATTATTACTTTCAAGGGTTCTCAGCAGGAAAGTACAGCAGGGACTAGAAGTTATTCTTCAACCTGACAAAACACTTTATTTTTCCTCTGTTTTAAAGATTGAAAAAAAATATAGCAGTAATGACGTTACTTACTAGCTACTGTTCAAATAGATGACGGAGAGCTGTTTGATTTTGACAGTTTGCAGCAAAGCAGGAAAACGAAACAAAACAGAAAATGACAGAAAAATAATATTTATGAGTAGAAACAGAAGTTGAGAAATTCATTGATGTGACAGATCACGTGCTCATTAAATTACCAATGGAAAGGCAGAATATAATATGAACAATTTCATTAAAATAGTTGAATACCATGAGATTTCATGAATCTATAACTTAAAGAATGTTACCTTTGTGGAATAAGGGGATAATCAGACTTCAGGGTTTAAATCCTTTGAGGAATGTGACACTCCATTCTCATACTCTCAGGCTAAAACTTTTATTTTGTCCTTCATGTTGATAATATGCAGAGTAAGTGGAAAAAAGTTCAGTGTGTCTGTCTCTTGAAGTATTATTTTCATGTCATATCTTCCAGTAAGTCTCTGACAGCTCTGAATCATTGTATGTGTTTGTGTATATTTCTGTCTCCTAGCATCTCCTGGACGATTCAGGAGGGGTCTACCTGTTACTAGAGCTACATGTCCAGATGAAAACAAGTGTACAAAAAGAGGATAACTTATTTCCTCATTAGGACGCCAGGTGGTTCCAACATACAAAATGTTGAAACACCTTTTGGAGATACTTGGTGTTATGGTTGTGTTCCATGACCGGGTAACCTACTCTAACAATATTAGACATTGGTCCAACTGTCACTTTCAATTTACACATGACCCCATGACCAAAAATGGGGGAGAAGTGGCAGAATGTAGGACTGATAGCTGCTATTATTGGTCTGACAGCTTCACTCATCTGGAAGTAATGCAATATGCAATTCATATTTATAAAATGTGACCTTTTGCTCAAAGAGGGGATCTGCTGTATCTACATTCTGGTCACCAAGGCAAAGGGTTATGGAGAGGATAATTACTCAGAAGGAATTAGTCAGAAAAGTTTGAACTTAAAAGGGAACATGAGTACAGTAGTGCTGGTGGAAAAGCCCAAAATGCTCCTAAATATGAGGCTGACATTGTCTTCACAGCAGTAACAAAAGATTTTGACAAAATGCAGCATGAGCTCCAAGACATCAGAGACTCGTTTGTGCTGAAGGGAAATATCTTCATATGTTTTATGGCATTGAACAGTGGGGTTATGTATCAGGAAGCTGGAAGAGGAAGGAGATCTGTCTTTTAGGGATCTTTTTCATTAACTTGAGTTTGGGCATGCTGTTTTTGTGTGAGAAATGTAAGCTATATGTAAAAACAGAGACATCATTGCAGTTAACAGAATGCAAAATGATTGATGAGGGGTTCCTCTGTACTGGCCATAGGTCTGTGAGTAGTCCATTGTTTAGTGTCTGGCAGGTACAAACTAATTGATAATACACTATAGCATACCTTCCACATTAAAGGGACTTTTGGACTTCTAAATGAATGATATACACCCATTGTTTATTGAAGAATTGAACTTAGAAATGCCTCATGAGCTTAGTTCAACTGTCATACCCCATCAGAACCCAACATCTTAGCATGTTTTACTCCAATGTTTGTAAACAATGTAAATATAAACAAACACTGTATAGCCTCAAAACATGGTTCAAAATAAACATTTTATATCATGGATGGCCAGTCCTTGATTCCATAGCTCTGTCTATGAATATGAGACTGGTCGCATTTCTCCACCACGATCCCTCAGCTTTTTACCCAACAGTGCACGGTAACTGCTTTGTTATTGTTTTATTCTTCAGATTACCCCTTTAATAACTTTACAGGACACCACAGACACAGAGTTGAACACATGGTCCCTTCTATCCCGTCAGAAAGTTAGATATCAACAGAATTGATCACAGTAACCTCATCAATACATGTCCCAACTTTTGAACCTTCTCCAGGATGGATTAAAGATGACTTATTGAACAAGTGCAACATAAGGGAATGTTGTCATTGTGTGTGCAAGTATGACACATTACTATTTACGTCTGGTTGCAATGCCTTAAATATACAAAAGCAACACTTGTTCTGCATATAAATGTTGTTCACACTTTGCAGTAGGAAATCAATCTATTAAGCTGTGAATGTGGGCCATGTTAGCCCCATGCATATGTTACAGACAGCACAGTGAGTTACAATTGCAATTCTGAGAGCTTAGGTGATTGGATTGGGCTAATTCTCTCCAGCGATTTACTATTGGGGTAGGAAGTAGCTAGTATGATACCTGAAACACTGATTGTTTTTTATTTTAATGACCATTTAATGATGTTTGGGTCAGACGTAATGTGAAATGTACAAGTTCTAATGTTTGTTTTTTGGGTTAAGGAAAATAGTTTACTTACATATAAATAAGTCCCCAGACCATATTCAAGCTGCACAGTTGTCTTCTCAAAAATCTTATTGAAAATTATATGCATATATTGATTGCATTGATAAAACATTCATAAATTGTGTATAACTCATGCATTTCCATGCAACCATAACAAACCCATCTTATACTAAAGAGTTTTCCCCCGTTTGTAATTCACAGTTCTTGTCCCCTGCCTGCCCTTCTAATCCCCTGGCATGTGTGTTAGTGACATCACATGGTCGCTGGCTCCAAGTTCTCGTCCCCCTGCAACTGTCATTAACTCTGTGAACAAATGAAAAGCGACTGGGAGACTCACTGGCTCCCACCACTGACCTTGGGTATTATTAGTGTGACCTCTCTTTGGCTTGACCAAAAAACCTTTTTGATATCATTGCTGGAAGTAGTACACATTGGGAGTGATGGCCTGTCTGCCAGTGGGGGAAAGAGAGGATTACACAGGGGAGACCGAGGCAGGCTGAGCAACCAATGTAATGTAAAGTAGAGACTTGCCTCCATTGCTGCTTTATGAATACTTGACTAGGGGACATAACCTGAACTATTGTGTGCACACGTTTCTTGCCCCTCTTTACCAACAATGGACAATATTTGGGTTTAACATTGCGACAAGTTCAGATTAAATGTTATACTGTAAAGCATTGTGAAAGTCCATTTGGGAATTGGAACACTGTTTGGCAGTGTGATATGATTTCTGCTTAAGAAACGAGCAGCCAGGTATGGTCGTAGGAGGCTTATCCACATGAGGCATTACGCCCCAGATTTAACCAAACGAAGAGATGCACTTAGTTTGTTAAATGGGCAGTGCGTGAACTAGGCAGAAAAGCATCAGGGAATCGTTGTCTGAGAGACAGAGTCTGGCTCAGTGGTTGACTGTCTGGGAGGAATCATGAGGGCCACAGGGTGTGGGCGGGAACCCTCACACAACGTCACTGACACAGATGTTTTTAGCACTGGGAGGGGGTGCACAACATTAGTGGCAGCTTTTAGAAAACTCCCTCCTCACTTGACCATGTTATGTTTAACGAGCTTCCTCCATTAAAAAAAAAAAAAAATTATTATATTGTAACACTATCATTTTGAAAAAGAAAGAAAGAAAAATAAATAAAGAGACAGGGATTCTAGCAAATTGTTGTCATTCCCCCTCATAATTTGAAGTATATGAAAGACAGAGTATTGTTTGCACCGACTGATGACACCATATCCATGGATTTGCTGGGAGGAGTCTCCTGCACTCCACATCTCTGCGGGATGGGGCCATTATGTCAAGAGGAGGAGAACACACTGGCACACACAGACACACAGTTCATCACACACTATACTCTGATTCCATTAATATAATGGCATCAAAGGGTTCATTTCAGAAGAAAGAATATACATTTGCATAATATATCAGGTCATAAACAGCTCTCAGATGCTTTTTTTTGAAACATATAAGTCCTATAAAGATGCTAAAAGTAGAAATGGGAACACATTGGTGGTCTGGAGAAGAAGGAGTCAACTGAGAGGGGGGGTAGACTAAAGGTTCTCTCACATTCTTTTTTGTTGTTGGTCAGTTTGATATAGATCTGATGTCCTCTGGACTTTCAACGTTTCACAAAAAAATATGCAATTTTATTACAGGTTATAACAGCCTGACGAGAGACACTGGGAGCACGAGGAAATGACAAGTGGAATAGAAATACTCTAGATATTTAGGAAGCAGACTGAAGAGGACTAAAGATTACCTGAGATGATAGGTACAAGCGGGGATTCTTTGATGTAATCAGCGCTCTGGGACAGTGCGTTTTCCATCATTACAATCAAGTGGGGGTAGATTCCGATAAACGTCGCCAGGATTGCTTTGAGAAACTCAAGCCGATCCAACACTCTACTTGCTCCAGATATCGATCCAAATTGAGATATCCCGATAGAATGTTTTAGAATTGAGGCCTATTCAATGAGTGATCATGCAACATGATGATGCCTGCAACTCCACCTCGCTCACATGCACATACGATTACGATGCAGAAATCGAAAGCGATACAAAGGGTCTTTAACCCAAGACAGATGTGTTGGTTTATTTCGAGGGGGACCAAGGATCCTGTGAGGGTCAATTAATCCACTATTACCGAGCACCAATTAGCCGTTTTGTTAGGCCCCTTCTATCCTGAGATGCCCTTCGACGCGGAAAACACGTCTGTGAAATATGAAGGTTTGCTGGATCGATTTTAGTCCGTTATTTTCAATATCATTAGCACAATAACAAACATAGATATATTTTCCTTCACGCTCCTCTATTTCCTTTACTGTGAAGGTTGACAATGCAATAATGCACTTTCCATCACAGATGCGGTGAGAATGTATCTGTCTATCTGGATGTAGCAGCCAATTAGACAGGTCATCTGCTGCCTGTCTCGTGAGTCAGGAGGACCTGACAACTCCACTCTCTCCGAACCGGTGGTGTCAATGGGACAGCACACATATTACACAAACAATGAGGCCGTTGGGGATAAGTCCCAAACTGTACACATTCATCAAGATCGCTATAGTTTAAAAATGTCCACTTCTGAAAAATATATAACACTTTCATGTTAATTTCATAGGCACTAATAGCACAACTCTATTTGGAATAATTACTTTTGTGGGCTTTTTGCCAAGACATGTTGGGTTATCGGCCTACTTAACATTTACTACAATTAGTCCTCTGTTGATGAGAATACAATTTTAGATATATGTACATTATTCGATAAATATTACAGGCCAAAGATGAGTTATTTCTTTCATTTTCTTTAATTTGTGGTTTTTTTTTGATATATAACATTCCAATGTATCTATTTTGGGGTTCATGAGGACATTGGTCTTTGTTTAAAGGGCAAACCGATCAGAGTGACTGCGTCGATGTTTCCCCCAGCTCCCACCTCTTTACCTCCCTCTCTCCTTTCCTTCATGATTCCCAATTTGTCCTTTATTGAACCTTTGTCTCCGGTGCATCTGCTTGCAGTTAATTAAAATTTGAAGGGGTCAGTCACTGTTATGACTTCAGGCTGCTTGCCGCCAGATGAAGAGTGCTTTCTCTCCTGCAGCCTCCACATTAGCAAACTTCACAGGTGTAATACTGTGCGTAACAGATGTTCAGGGACGGAGAGTGGAACACCTACAAGCTTTCTTTTCACAGCCTTTCATATAAACCCGCAACAATTTAAATAAACATACAGTTCATGTTTATAACCCGGCTCAGTTCACACATTTTCTAGTATTATATTGGTTATACACAGAATATAGCCATTGTTTGAAACATATTCACATTGGGTTATAACTTATAACAAACAAATATTAATATTGCAAACATTATAATAGTCGTTACAGGCAATAAATAGGCCTAATTGATTAATTAATAATAATAATATAGTAATAACTATGGTATAGTGCACACTTTATTTTAGATATAACGGTGTAGTTTATGACAGAAAATGAGTAAAATTAGCTACTTCAGGGAATAGCATGTACATCCCCTGAGATTAACAATGAGGTATCGTCTGAATCTCTAGAATGAAATTACATTTTAGTTTAGCTATCTTTGGCCATCATGCCCGAGTTCCCGAGTGACACTTTCGGAGAAAAATCTAACACAGCAACTGGAGGAAATGAGAGACTGGGTACCAGCATATACGCAAACTCATCCAATGCCCTTGTTAAAGACATGCTTGTCAGATACATGCAACTGTACAACAATGGCATGCTACATGACATGGAAATAACAAGTAATGTCGAATAGCATAGAGCACAGGAGGTTAAAACAGGTTTTAGATACATTTCTAACCGCTTTTGTTAATTGGACTTTCCAGTATAGGTTAACTATACGTTTTCTATGCATATTTGTTGTGAAATGTACATACATTTGAATTTGTGTCGTTTTCTGTAATATCCCACTAATAAAGACGTATTAGTGTGGGGGGTGCTACGTATTTTTGGGATATTTCCATCATTGTGCTTGTTTCGATGGTAGTTTTGTTACGTTGTGATTGAAAAATCTATATTACTGTAAAATGAATAGGGGTACATGTACTGAAAATAAAATATTTTTGGTGACAACAGCCCACAAGAACGCACATAATATTATGGGGAATTTTCATATAAGATGATAATACATACATAATTATATAACAATAAATAACTCAATTAAATTGTAGAACGTATTATTACATTGAGAATAAAGCTTGTACATAATGAATCATAGGATTTTTTCGTTTATCTTTTATAATGTCACGTTTCAATTTCTATATGGGAATAGCTTACTCGTGATCTTACACCAACATCTTGAGTACAAGTGCATCGTTTTTTTTTTATGTAAAACAAACCTCTCGAAGCTTCTGTAATGGTACTTTGCCTGAGTAATGATTCTGTGATCCTGTAACAACTCTGGCTGACAAAATTTTGTCTCACGTTTATACTCAGCAGACATTACTATACAATGTACAGTATAAATAATGATGATGATAATACTATTTTCAACAAGCATAAGGAGCCTACTTCTTTCATTATGTTAAGCTATATTAACAGATGGGTATCAGTATACCTGTCTAGAAAAGTAATCAATGTATCCAATTTAAAAGATGATGACTACTAAGGTGGTCAGGGTGATAAAACTGTCTTGATCAACTGCAGAATAGGAATTGTGTGACTGCCTTTGCCAAAAAGACAGTAATTGAATCATCTCTTCAATTTTGCTGGATAGAGCAGGGAGAGATGGCTTGGATGACAGAGGGAGCTCTGAAAGCAGTGATGGATACTATTGTCCAAAATTTGACCCTCTATTAACACCGCTTTCCAGCATCTGGATCCTGTCACCAATTCCAGACATGGAGGCAGACAGGGCAACTCATTTTCTGAACATACCAAATCCCTCTCCTTTTTAAGTGTATCCCCAGCATCACTAAATGGATGGAGAGGAAGACCCAGGCTACCATTCTCTTCCTTCATCTCTTTCCACATTATCAGCCCTCTACTGGCACTTTTGTTTTGCAGGTGCCTTCAATTTGCTTCTTATCTTGCCAACATTTGTGCAGCCTAATTTTTCTTACGTTAATGCTAATGCTTGTGGGCTACGTCCTGGAAATATTTAACCTTTTCTAAATTAAAACTGAAGTACACACTTTAGTGACCATAAAAATAGATAATGCACTCTTTTACTACTTGGAGTAGAGAGCATATAGAAGAATAGAATATAGTCTTGGGAAAAGATAGAGGTGTGGCTTTGGGTGATAGATGCAGGTTGGAGGTGATATTATATTGTGAGTTTCTTGGTAAAAATGAAGAAAGCGAAGGACCAGTCAATTTCACACAGAGACCAAGAGAGTAAGAGTGTTAATAAGAGACAGGCCATGCTGCACAACTTCCATCAGGAGCTAGGCTCTGACCTTATGCAAATAGGGTTCTGATCAATCTTTTGTGGAAAGAGAGAAAAGACCACTCACTTTGTCACTAATACCTGCATTGGGAGACTTTGCACAGGCCATTCTCAACATAAAATAAACAGAAGTGGTACACGCAATATAAACATTCAGCAAACATGTATTTTACATGATTGTATAGCCATTATATGACAGCGTTATATACTGAAAATATCAAAAAGCAAATGTGCTGTATTTTTGGGTGCAGCATGACTATGATGGCATTATCATAGCATCATCGTACTTAGTAATATTCTATATCACTTTCACCATCAAGTAAAACAACCTTGAAAACAGGCAATATGAAGGTCTATGAATACTCATGGAGTGTGATAAAGGCAAGGTGATGTGATGGTCTCACACAGTGTAGATATGGCAGGCCGCGGGCCATCAGGGCCGTCGTTGGTCTCCAGTGGGCTTTGTTACATCAGTCCACACAAGCCGCAACCATGTTTGAGCTCTGCAGCTGAGGTTCAAGGGTTATTTGTAACTAAAGTCCCAACACCACATAAACAAGACACTGCTAACCCTATCTAGTCAGACTCCTTTCTGTCAAACAAGTCCCCAGAGAGACCTGTAGGCGACTACACAGGTTGGAGCTGTGGAGCAGTGCTATGATAGAATTCACAAACATCAAAGTTAAGAAGTTGCTGCCTGATCTGCATTTCATTTCAATTGAAATAAGACAGGAATACAACGACAGAGAGAGTGGGGAGGGAGAAGGAGAGCGAGATGTTAAATAATGATGGCCAGAGGGGGCATGTAGGTTACCACCTCCTGAAAAGGTTGTATCGGGTTGTATCAGGTTATCTGAAGTGGTCACAGATAATAGCCCTTCGCACAAGTCACGTTTGAACCCCTTCACTTGCTAAGAAAGTGAGGTAATCAATAACGTGAGTGGATCAGTGATATGAGGTTACTGTATGGCCAGCTTGGAAGTTGCAAAGCAAGATCAGTAAGCTGGCTAATTGAGATTTGTCTTTTCACTCGGTCATCCATTAATCTATATGTGTCAGAGCAAAATCTATTTCATTCTTGAAATCAAAAAGAATTGATCACAAGTCCCGTCAGTTAAAAGCTAATGTTCTGTGGTGACATTTTCGAAGAATATCCGTAAATCAGAATTAAACACAATCATTTGTATAGCAAATTATCAATATGGAAATAAAAGTGATACGGTGGTTATATGTATCTTTTCAAGATAATATTATAGGTCCAAAAAGTTAAATAAATTATCATAAAGTAGTCATTCTGAATTATATAAACCCTGATCCCTGTATGCTTTGATATGAAAAGGGTCCTATTCCACTGTATATGTACTAAAGCTGTTTCTCCACTATTTTTCCTTGGTTTTTATATTACTTCTGGTTCCCACATTGCCCACAAAGAGAGAGCGGGAGAGAGCGTCAGGGACTAATACACCATCATCATGTTTAAAGCCAATTTTGTCAATATTGCTCACAGTAGGCAAAGGGAGTGTAGCAGCACTTTCCTGATTCTACATTGATAACATATAATCCAGTGTGACCTGTTTCAGTATCACATTTATCTAACGTGCTGGGGGACAGAGCAGGGTGGGCAGTGTCCCTGTTGCTTGGAGAAGACACTACACACTGCCCTATGTATTCTTATTGATTAATCCCAGCTGACGGCCCATGGACCATCATATACACTATATATACAAAAGTATGTGGACACCCCTTCAAATAAGTGGATTTGGCTATTTCAGCCCCACCCGTTGCTGACAGGTGTATTAAAATTGAGCACACAGCCATGTAACCTCTACAGACGAACATTGTCAGTAGAATGGCCTTACTGAAGAGCTCAGTGACTTTCAACATGGGACCATCATAGGATGGTACCTTTCCAACAAGTCAGTTGGTCAAATTTCTGCCCTGCTAGAGCTTTCCCGGTCAACTTGAAGTACTGTTATTGTGAAGTTGAAACGTCTAGGAGCAACAACGGCTCAGCCGTGAAGTGGTAGGCCACACAAGCTCACAGAATGGGACTGCCGAGTGCTGAATACTCGTAGAGCTATAATCGCCTGGGGCCCATTTGTTTGGGCTAGGCCCAGTAGTTCCAGTGAATGTAAATCTTACAGCTACAGAATACAATGACATTGTAGACAATTCTGTGCTTCCAACTTTGTGGCAACAGTTTGGGGAAGGCCTTTTCCTGTTAAAGCATGACAATGCCCAAGTCCACAAAGCGAGGTTCATACAGAAATGATTTGTTGAGATCGGTGTGTAAGAACTTGATTGGCCTGCTCAGAGCCCTGACCTCAACCCCATCAAACACCTTTGGGATGAATTGGAACACAGACTGCGAGCCAGGCCTAATCTCCCAACATCAGTGCCCGAACTCACTAATGCTCTTGTGGTTGAATGGAAGCAGCAATGTTCCAACATCTAGTAGAAAGCCTTCCCAGAAGAGTGGAGGCTGTAATAGAAGCAAAGGGGGACCAACTCCATATTAATGCCCATGATTTTGGAATGAGATGTTCGACGAGCAGGTGTCCACATACTTTTGATTGTGTAACTCAGCAGGCTCTACCGGGATACTGGAATTCAAACATTCCATGTACACTTCAAGAGGGAAAATAATAATTGACACTTTAAAAAAGTGCAGCGCCTTTCTTAATGGAATCTGAAAGGGAGGGATTTCCTCTTCCTGCTCTATGACCCCTCCATTTCTCTCTATCCTATCAGCGCAGTTACCCATGTATGTTTATTCCACCAAATATGCCAGGAAAAGCACATTTGAATCAGAGTGCATTACATGAGAAAGATGTCTTTGAGCAATATGCTTTTTCATTTTGCGATGACCACTGACCAGGTACCAAGTGCAGGTGTGAGGAAAATTGCTGATGAGGGGCACACCTGCGTAGGTCTATATCTATTTCATAGGAATGCACATAACACCACCATAGGTGAAAGAATACGTAGTGGACATTGTAAGACATGCCATCAATAAGATCCACATGTCATTCACAGGGGAAATAACACAGACTATTGTATGGAATTGACATTTTGTTTGATTCAGAATATATTTGTTTGGGATATTTTTAGCCAGAGCGAGTGCCGGCTGACACCAAAAGTTGCTCAATCCAGGCTCTGTAGGCATTGGTGTATTTATGAATACCCCTCAATACCCATCAATACCAACTGGTCAATCAAAATATTTTTAAAAATATGTCTAATTTGATGGCAAAACACCTATTCCATCACCTTGCTATGTAATGCAACAACAGGTGCCTCTGGCAGTTATGGGGTGATATCGATTTGTATTCAGGACCAGGACCCTGACAGTATATGTTGAGATGACTATTTCAAAGTCGCAAAATATTTCAGTATTGATGTTGTTTCTTTTTACCTCATCACTTGCGCATTCAATATTTAATTTCATTTGTAAAAATAAAATATGAAATCCAGCTCAAGCAAGTGCTTTATCTATTTGAATAACTAATAATCTAATAAGCGGAGAAGGAATAAAGAAAAACAATGATAGCCATGAACCTAAAACAACTATTATGGGGGGGGGGGGGTAGTTTAGGGAAAACCAAGACAGTTATACAACTGAACGCATTCAACTGAAATGTGTCTTCCGCATTTAACCCAACCCCTCTGAATCAGAGAGATGCGGGGGGCTGCCATAATCAACATCCATGTCTTCAGCACCCGGGGAACAGTTGGTTAACTGCCTTGCCCAGGGGCAGAAGCACATATTTTTACCTTGTCAGCTCAGGGATTCGATCCAGCAACCTTTCGGAAACTGGTCCAACCCTCTAACCACTAGGCTACTTGCTGTGTTAGCACAGTTAGGCAAAACACTCTACCAGGATACACTTCCACACTCCATCCCCCAGGTGTCAGCACCAACCGAGTCAAGGGCTTTGCTCTGCCAGAAAGCCTTGATAAGCGCATGAGGTGCTGCCAATTAGGTGAATGTCAGTCAGTATCCCAGCTGGAAAAGCCGCAAGGCTGCTGATTTTCTTTGCTGGCCATGAGGCTTTTCGTTTGTTTTTGAGTCTTTAGTTTGAGCCTGCCTTTGGTATTTTTATTTTTTGTACATATTTATGTTTCGTCACCATCTGAACAAATAATAATCCGCTTGGGCTGGCTGACCAAGAGGTCAAGAAGTAGTTGGGCCTGGACCTAAGGTAAGGTGGCTGTTTCCTGGTTGCATGTACATTCAACACCTGGTCGCATACGCTTACTTCTCATATCAATGCACACATCACATCAGGTAACAGACCAGTTAACCTGGCCTAAGACCCCTAGACTTAGCAAGTACAACAATAGTAGCAAGCTAGTTATTGGTTTCGTAACACAACCTTAGCCACACAATACTATAGATTTATTGTTTAACTTCTCATTGCCAGCAAACTGACTTACTGATAGAAAACAACCTTGAGGGCAGATATCCTTTCGAAGCACACTTTAGGTGGCTACCTTTTCATTGTGACTTCATAGCTGGACGCCAATGTTTTGTTGATCATTCACAGACTTGATATCAGCAAGATAACGACGTGAGAGTATCAAAATCAGCACTTTAGCCTAGTTAGTTCATATCACTGCTCTTTAAAGATAGCCCTGTTCATGTTTGCCTTCTGGCAGGTCTGTTTGCTTCCATGTGTCACCAGAGAGAATAATGTGTTGGCTATCCAAAAAGGGCTCCAGTCAGGAAACACAGACAAGGGCAAGCATAACCCTGACACAACCTTACACCCCATTTCAAGCAAGAGTATAAGATTAGCAAGGCAAACTGACATCATGTTTTTGCAAGACTCGTCAGGAAATATAGCTGTGAGTTATAATGAAGTCTTAATAATGGCACTATGTTGCACTATTACAATGCTCTCAGTGGCTTCATAGGATTGGATCACTGCCACTACCTCACTTTCCAACCAAGGTGCATGAATTGTGGAGCAAACTGAAGTGGAGAGGAGAAACTCTTGGAGGACAATGGAATTAAATACAAAAGCTTATTTATTGTTAAAATAAACAATGGCTCTATTGAAAGTGTTACCCAGCAGTTTGCTTGAACCAACACTGTATGGCACACTTTGTCAGTGACTTATTTTGCCACCCACCCTTCCTCTGAACTTGACCCACATAGCATTAAAAACAAAAAACTGTTTTAAGTGAGAAGTAGGCATTGGTCTGAAGCCGAAAAAGACAGAAAATTCACATGAGGACCACAATGCCTATTCCACCCATGCTCTACCAAGGTTTTCCCTCACACGGCTTTGACCTACTACAGTAGCTACAGTATATGTTGGTCTATTGTACTTCAAACAATGTGTATGCAGGTTGCTTAGGATGCAAACAGACTAATTCATACTCTTAGAGGAGGTGCTGCCACAATAATGTGATTTGTATCGCATGCAAGTTAAAGTATTTGATTCTTCACACACCGCACTAATATCATTCTACTATCTTTTCAAATGTGTTTTTATTATATGAAAGCAAGCTTTGCTTTTATACATACAAAACCATCATGCTTGATTGAGCGAGCAGTTTTGTCTTGTAGTAATGTGGAGCCTGACTGTATTTCCTTAAACCTTTGTTTTAGCAACACATGGCACTGAGAAAAGAATATTTCATAACATTGTTTTGGTCAGTATGTGCCTAACATAACAACAGGTGGTGGTGTATTGGACACATTCACTATATATAGAGGTCTATAGATCCTGTCTGTTTTCCTGATTTCTGTAACTATTAGCTGACTTGTAACATTGACATAAGCTCAGAAAATGGTCCTGTTTTATTAATTGCTGTGCTGATGAATGGGCAGTTCATTACCATTGTCAAATGAATATGTAACTTAAAGTTATGTGTATTTGCATTTACTTTTGCATTACAAATGGTGAAGCTACAATAACGCACATTTACAACAGGCCTATATCTAAAAATACATGATATATACAGTTGAAGTCAGAAGTTTACATACACCTTAGCCAAATACATTTAAACTCAGTTATTCACAATTCCTGACATTTAATCAGAGTAAATATCCCTGTCTTAGGTCATTTAGGATCACCACCTTATTTTAAGATTGTGAAATGTCAGAATAATACTAGAGAATTATTTATTTCAGGTTTCATTTCTTTCATCACATTTCCAGTGGGTCAGAAGTTTACACATACTCAATTAATATTTGGAAGCTTTGCCTTTCAATTGTTTAACTTAGGTCAAAAGTTTTGGGTAGCCTTTCACAAGCTTCCCACAATAAGTTGGGTGAATTTTGTCCCGTTCCTCCTGACAGAGCTGGTGCAACTGAGTCAGGTTTGTAGGCCTCATTGCACTCACACACTTTTTCAGTTCTGCCCACAATTTTTTAATAGAATTGAGGTCAGGGCTTTGTGATGGCCACTCCAATACCTTGACTTTGTCTTTAAGCCATTTTGCCACAATTTTGGAAGTATGCTTGGGGTCATTGTCCATTTGGAAGACCCATTTGCGACCAAGCTTTAACTTCCTGACTGATGTCTTGAGATGTTGCTTCAACATATCCACAGAATTTTCCTGCCTCATGATGCCATCTATTTGTGAAGTGCACCAGGCTCTCCTGCAGCAAAGCACCCCCACAACATGCTGCTACCACCCCCGTGCTTCACGGTTGGGATGGTGTTCTTCGGCTTGCAAGCCTCCCCCTTTTTCCTCCAAACATAACAATGGTCATTATGGCCAAACAGTTATTTTTTTGTTTCATCAGACCAGAGGACACTTCTCCAAAAAGTACGATCTTTGTCCCCATGTGCAGTTGCAAACCGTAGTCTGGCTTTTTTTATGGCGGTTTTGGAGCAGTGGCTTTTACCTTGCTGAGCAGCCTTTCAGGTTATGTCGATATAGGACTCGTTTTACTGTGGATATAGATACTTTTGTACCTGTCCAGCATCTTCACAAGGCGCTTTGTTGTTGTTCTGGGATTGATTTGCACTTTTCGCACCAAAGTACGTTAATCTCTAGGAGACAGAACATGTCTCCTTCCTGAGCGGTATGACGGCTGCGTGGTCCCATGGCGTTTATACTTGCGTACTATGTTTGTATAGATGAACGTGGTATCTTCAGTGGTTTGGAAATTGCTCCCAAGGATGAACCAGACTTGTGTAGGTCTACAATATTTTTTCTGAGGTCTTGGCTGATTTATTTGGATTTTCCCATGATGTCAAGCAAAAAGGCACTGTGAAGGTAGGCCTTGAAATACATCCCCAGGTACACCTCCAATTGACTCAATGTCACAGGCGTCGTAGTGAACAGACCAAGGCTCATCTTTTATTTTGAATGAAAAGCACTACACAAAAAAAACAAATGACAGCCAAACAGTTCTGTCAGGTATACTTATACACTAAACAGAAAGCAACTACCCACAAACCCCAAAGGAAAACAGGCTGCCTAAGTATGGCTTCCAATCAGAGACAAGGAAAGACACCTGCATCTGAATGCCAGAATGCCAGAAAAACCCACAGAAACAGAAAACCCAAAATACATTGTCACCCCCCCCCCCCCCGAAGGTGCAGACCCCTACTGCACCCAAACAAAAACCCAACAAAAACAACCACAAACACAAAGGGAGGGAAGGGAGGGTGACAAACGTCTATGGCGGCTCATGCGCTCCACCCAGACCCTTCCTCTGCCTCCGATCCTCCAGCAACGGAGGTGGCTCAGGATCAGGACGTAACCCTCGTTCTGCCCGCAGATCCCTCCGCTTCTGTAACCCTGGCCTGTGGATCATTATCGGGCTGTAGATCCTTACCGGAAGCTCTGTGCTGTAGACCACCGCTGGAGGATCTGGGCTGCAGGCCGCCGCTGGAGGATCTGGGCTGCAGGCCGCCGCTGGAGGATCTGGTCTGCAGGCCGCCGCTGGAGGCTCCGGGCTGCAGACCGCCGCTGAAGGCTCCGGGCTGCAGACCGTCGCTGGAGGCCCCGGGCTGAGAGGCGTCGCTGGAGGCCCCGGGCTGAGAGGCGTCGCTGGAGGCCCCGGGCTGAGAGGCGTCGCTGGAGGCCCCGGGCTGAGAGGCGTCGCTGGAGGCTCCGGACTGGAGAGCGTCGCTGGAGGCTCCGGACTGAGAGCGTCTCTGTAGGGTCCGGACTGGGGACCTTCGCTGCAGGCTCCGTGCCATGGATCATCACTACTGGTTCCGCACCATGGATTATCACTGGAGGCTTTGTGCCATGGATCATCACTGGAGGCTCCGGGCCATGGGTTATCACTGGAGGCTTCGTGCCATGGATCATCCTACAGGCTCCGGGCCATGGATCATCACTGGAGGCTTCATGCCATGGATTATCGCTGGAGGCTTCGGACCATTGATCATCACTGGAGGCTTCCTACGGAAGGGTGGAACCGGTCTCACCAGACTGGAGAGATGCTCTGAGGACTGTGTGCTCAAAGCAGGCACTGGTCGTACTGGGCTATGGAGGCGTACTGGAGGAAGAGTGCGAGAAGCAGGCACAGGACGTACTGGGCTATGGTGGCGCACTGGATGGAGAGTGCGCGGAGCAGGCACAGGACGTACTGGGCTATGGTGGTGCACTGGAGGGAGAGTGCGCGGAGCAGGCACAGGGTACACTGGGCCTTGGAGGCGCACTGGAGGTCTGGCGCTTAGGGCTGGCACAACCCGTCCTGGTTCGACGTTGGTTATAGCCCGGCAAGGGCGGAGCGCTGGTACAGGACGAACTGGGCCGTGCTGGTGAATGCGGGGTACCGTGCGTAGAGCAGGTGCAGGATAACCTGGGCCGAAGAGACGCACTGGAGACCAGACACGCTGAACCGGTGCACTTCTCCCTGGCTGCCGGCCAACTCTAGCACGGCAACGGTGAGGAGCTTGCACCGAGCGCACCGGGCTGTGAGTGCGCATGGGCAACACCGTGCGCACCATCGCATAACACGGTGCTTCTACCGTCACTCGTTCCCCACGGTAAGCAAGGGGAGTTGGCTCAGGTCTTAACCTTGCCTTCGCCAATCTACCCGTGTGCCCCCCCCATTTATTTTTTGCCGCTGCCACTTGGCCTCTTCTTGCCTGCCTAGCCATTCCTCCCAGTATCGTCGTTCCGCCTTCGCAGCCTCAATCTCCCACTGCGGTCGGCGATACTCCCCAGGGCTTGTCCAGGGTCCTGCCCCATCTAAGATCTCCTCCCAGGTCCACTCCTCTGAACCACACTGCTTGGTCCTGCTCTTACTCCTCGAGAATGCACGCTGCTTGGTCCGTTGGTGGTGGGTAGTTCTGTCACAGGCGTCGTAGTGAACAGACCAAGGCGCAGCGTGTTGAGTGCTCATCTTTAATTTTGAATGAAAAGCACTACACAAAAAAAAAAAAACGACAGCCAAACAGTTCTGTCAGGTATACTCACACACTAAACAGAAAGCAACTACCCACAAACCCCAAAGGAAAACAGGCTGCCTAAGTATGGCTTCTAATCATAGACAACGAAAGACACCTGCCTCTGATTGGAAACCATTCCCGGCAAAAACATGGAAAACAAAACATAGAAGTAGAATGTTAGAAAAACCCACATAGAAAAAGAAAACCCCAAATACATACAAAACAACCCCCCCTGCCACGCCCTGACCATACTACTATGGCAAATTATCTCTTTCACTGGTCAGGACGTGACACTCAAATTATGTCAATTAGCCTATCAGAAGCTTCTAAAGCCATGACATCATTTTCAGAAATTTTCCAAGCTGTTTAAAGGCACAGTCAAATTAGTGTATTTCTGACCCACTGGAATTGTGATACAGTGAAATATAAGTGAACTAATCTGTCTGTAAATCTGTCTGTGGACCACTCTTGATACACACGGGAACTGCTGAACATGAAAAACCCAGCAGCATTGCAGTTCTTGACACTCAAACCGGTGCGCCTGGCACCGACTACTATACCCCGTTCAAGGGCACTTAAATATTTTGTCTTGCCCATTTACCCTCTGAATGACACACATACATACATACACAACCAATGTCTCAATGTCTCAAAAATAATTCATTATCTACACTGATTGATTTAACATGTGACATCAATAACGGATCATAGCTTTCACCTGGTCAGTCTGTCATGGAAAGAGCAGGTGTTCCTAATGTTTTGTACAGGCAGTATATATATATATATATATATATATATATATATATATACTGCTCAAAAAATAAAGGGAACACTTAAACAACACATCCTAGATCTGAATGAAAGAAATAATCTTATTAAATACTTTTTTCTTTACATAGTTGAATGTGCTGACAACAAAATCACACAAAAATAATCAATGGAAATCCAATTTATCAACCCATGGAGGTCTGGATTTGGAGTCACACTCAAAATGAAAGTGGAAAACCACAGTACAGGCTGATCCAACTTTGATGTAATGTCCTTAAAACAAGTCAAAATGAGGCTCAGTAGTGTGTGTGGCCTCCACGTGCCTGTATGACCTCCCTACAACGCCTGGGCATGCTCCTGATGAGGTGGCGGATGGTCTCCTGAGGGATCTCCTCTCAGACCTGGACTAAAGCATCCGCCAACTCCTGGACAGTCTGTGGTGCAACGTGGCGTTGGTGGATGGAGCGAGACATGATGTCCCAGATGTGCTCAATTGGATTGAGGTCTAGCATTGTCTTGCATTAGGAGGAACCCAGGGCCAACCGCACCAGCATATGGTCTCACAAGGGGTCTGAGGATCTCATCTCGGTACCTAATGGCAATCAGGCTACCTCTGGCGAGCACATGGAGGGCTGTGCGGCCCCCCAAAGAAATGCCACCCCACACCATGACTGACCCACCTCCAAACCGGTCATGCTGGAGGATGTTGCAGGCAGCAGAACGTTCTCCACGGCGTCTCCAGACTCTGTCACGTCTGTCACGTGCTCAGTGTGAACCTGCTTTCATCTGTGAAGAGCACAGGGCACCAGTGGCGAATTTGCCAATCTTGGTGTTCTCTGGCAAATGCCAAACGTCCTGCACGGTGTTGGGCTGTAAGCACAACCCCCACCTGTGGACGTCGGGCCCTCATCCCACCCTCATGGAGTCTGTTTCTGACCGTTTGAGCAGACACATGCACATTTGTGGCCTGCTGGAGGTCATTTTTCAGGGCTCTGGCAGTGCTTCTCCTACTCCTCCTTGCACAAAGGCGGAGGTAGCGGTCCTGCTGCTGGGTTGTTGCCCTCCTACGGCCTCCTCCACGTCTCCTGATGTACTGGCCTGTCTCCTGGTAGCGCCTCCATGCTCTGGACACTACGCTGACAGACACAGCAAACCTTCTTGCCACAGCTCGCATTGATGTGCCATCCTGGATGAGCTGCACTACCTGAGCCACTTGTGTGGGTTGTAGACTCCGTCTCATGCTACCACTAGAGTGAAAGCACCGCCAGCATTCAAAAGTGACCAAAACATCAGCCAGGAAGCATCGGAACTGAGAAGTGGTCTGTGGTCCCCACCTGCAGAACCACTCCTTTATTGGGGGTGTCTTGCTAATTGCCTACAATTTCCACCTGTTGTCTATTCCATTTGCACAACAGCATGTGAAATGTATTGTCAATCAGTGTTGCTTCCTAAGTGGACAGTTTCATTTCACCGAAGTGTGATTGACTTGGAGTTACGTTATGTTGTTTAAGTGTTCCCTTTATTTTTTTGAGCAGTGTACACACAGTGCCTTCAGAAATAATTCATACCCCTTGACTTATTTCACATTTTGTTGTTACATCCTGAATTCGAAATATCCCGGTGGCTGGTGGAAATCCGAGAGCCAGGTTTTCCTTTAGGATTTTGCCTGTGGTTAGCTCCATTCTGTTTATTTTTTTATCCTGAAAAACTCCCCAGTCCTTAATGATTACAAACATACCCATAACATGATGCATCCATGATATATTCTTTAAAATATGGAGAGTGGTACTCGATATGTTTGGGGCAAATCCAATAAAACAAAACATTCAGGACAAAAAGTTAATTGCTTTGCCACTTTAGTGCCTTGTTGCAAACAGGATGCATGTTTTATAATATTTGAATTCTGTAAATGCTTCCTGCTTTTCACTCTGTCAATTAGGTTAGTTTTGTGCAGTAACTACAATGTTGTTGATCCATCCCCAGTGTTCTCGTATCCCAGCCATTAAACTCTAACTGTTTTAAAGTCACCATTGGCCTCATTCCTTCCTCTCCGGCCACTGAGTTAGGAAGGATGACCGTATCTTTGTAGTGACTGGGTGTATTGATACACCACCCAAAGTGTAATTAATAACTTCACCACGCCCAAAGGGATATTCAATGTCTGCTTTTTATTAAAATTGTTATCCTACCAATAGGTGCCCTTTGCGATGCATTGGAAAACCTCCCTGGTCTTTGTGGTTGAATCTGTGTTTGAAATTCAGGGACCTTACAGATAATTGTATGTGTGGGTTACGGAGAAGAGGTAGTCATGCAAAAATCGTGTTAAACACTATTTCACACAGTGAGTCCATGCAACCCATTGTGTGACTTGTTAAGCAGATTTTTACTTCTGAACTTATTTAGGCTTGCCATAACAGAGGTTGAAAACATATTGACTCAAGACATTTCGGCTTTTCATTTTTAAATGAAATGTGTCATTTGTAAATGTAAAAAAAACATAATTCCTCTTTGACATTTTGGGGTATTGTGTGTAGGCTATTGACAAAAAATTCTCAAACACAACATTGTGGAAAAAGTCAAGGGGTGTGAATACTTTCTGAAAGCACTGTACATTCATTTAATAGCAGGACACTGTCAAGTCCATTATTCCTGAATTAGGCTGTTTGGGAAGATATGAACCCTAAGCAAACTGCATACATGTTGTTTGAAGTACAATATACCAACATAGCTACTGTAGTAGTTCAAATATGTGTGCTGGAAAACCTTGGTAGAGCATGGGTGGAGTAGGCATTGTGGCGCTCCTGAATTTCCTTTTTCGGCTTCAGACCAATGCCGACTTCTTACTTAAAATTGTATTTTATTTTATAATTTTCATGGTTTTTACACCAGAAGGTGATTTTCTGTTAAAGGTGCATTATACAACACTTCCACATGCAAAATAATTTGCATAATCCGGTTTTGGGATAGCATTAGCCCCCTCCCCCCACCTCTAGTGCCGTTCACTGGAATGGCCGCGCACGGCAGAGTTGTTGACAAATATCCAACACATGGGCTAGTCCAGCATCCAGACTGGAGCTGTAAATACAATTGATGGTCAAATGGCAAAGTTGTTAGTTTGATCAGCACACATTTCGATTAAAATGTCAAGACAGGAGAAGGAGCATACTGGAATGTAATCTGGATGATTGAAACTGGAGAGTTTCATTGCTCAACCCAGGTGTTTACATGTGCATTGGGGGTGCATGTACATGTAGCTAGCTATTTGTTTTCTCAGCTACAGTTTGAGATTTGTCCTGTCCGACAGTGAAATGAGGCACAAAACGGGACATTAACTGTAATATCTTGTTTCACTAAGTCGTGGCTAAATGACGACACGGATAATATACAGTTGGCTGGGATTTCCGTGCATCAGCAGGACAGAACTGCTATGTCGGTAAGACGAGGATTGGTGGTCTGTGTCTATTTGTCAATAACAGCTGGTGCGCGATGTCTAATATTAAGGAAGTCTTGATGCATTGCTCGCCTGAGGTAGGTGACTGCTATGGTGTGTGGTCATCCATCCAAATCTCCCTCCCAAAATGGCTGCTATGCCATTTCTTTCCCTTGCATTACTTGACATAGATCCAGAAAAACTAGATGAGCAAATCTAGTAAGTCCAGATCATGATAAGCTGTAGACCGCACTATCTACCAAGAGTTTTCATATTTTTTGTGGGTCATCTATTTACCACCACAAACCGATGCTGGCACTAAGACCGCACTCAACAAGCTGTATAAGGCCATAAACAAACAAGAAAATGCTCATCCAGAAGTGGCGCTCCTAGTGGCTGGGGACTTTAATGCAGGCAAACTTAAATCCATTTTACCTAATTTCTACCAGCATGTCACATGCGCAACCATAGGAAAATACTCTAGACCACCTTTACTCCACACACAGAGACTCATACAAAGCTCTCCCTCACCCTCTATTTGGCAAATCTGACCATAATTCTATTCTCCTGATTCCTGCTTACAAGCAAAAACTAAATCTGGAAGTACCAGTGACTCGCTCAATACGGAAGTGGTCAGATGACATGGATGCTACTCTACAGGACTGTTTTGCTAGCACAGACTGGAATATGTTCCGGGATTCATCCAATGGCATTGAGGAGTTTACCACCTCAGTCACCGGCTTCATCAATAAGTGCATCGACAACGTCATCCCCACAGTGACTGTACGTACATATCCCATCCAGAAGCCGTGGATTACAGGCAACATCCGCACTGAGCTGAAGACTATAGCTGCTGCTTTTAAGGAGTGGGACGCTTATAAGACATTGCGCTCTGCCCTTAGACGAACCATCAAACAGGCAAAGCGTCAATACAGGACTAAGACTGAATGCTACTACACCGGCTCTGACGCTCGTCGGATGTGACAGGGCTTGCAAACTATTAGACTACAAAGGGAAACCCAGCCACAAGCTTCCCAGTGACACAAGCCTACCAGACAGGCTAAATGCATTTTATGATCACTTCAAGGCAAGCAACACTGAAGCATGGATGAGAGCACCAGCTGTTGCGGATGACTGTGTGATCATGCTCTCTGTAGCCGATGTGAGCAAGACCTTTTACAGGTCAACATTCACAATGAGACAGAATAACAACAAAAAAATCCAGAAAAACGCATGTCAAAAATGTTATAAAATGATTTGCATTTTAATGAGGGAAATAAGTATTTGACAACCCTCTCAATCAGAAAGATTTCTGGCTCCCAGGTGTCTTTTATACAGGTAACGAGCTGAGATTAGGAGCACACTCTTAAAGGGAGTGCTCCTAATCTCAGCTTGTTACCTGTATAAAAGACACCTGTCCACAGAATCAATCAATCAATCAATCAGATTCCAAACTCTCCACCATGGCCAAGACCAAAGAGCTCTCCAAGGATGTCAGAGACAAGATTGTGGACCTACACAAGGCTGGAATGGGCTACAAGACCATCGCCAAGCAGCTTGGTGAGAAGGTGACAACAGTTGGTGCGATTATTCGCAAATGGAAGAAACACAAAAGAACTGTCAATCTCCCTCGGCCTGGGGCTCCATGCAAGATCTCACCTCGTGGAGTTGCCATGATCATGAGAACGGTGAGGAATCAGCCCAGAACTACACGGGACGATCTCAAGGCAGCTGGGACCATAGTCACCAAGAAAAACAATTGGTAACACACTACGCTGTGAAGGACTGAAATCCTGCAGCGCCCGCAAGGTCCCCCTGCTCAAGAAAGCACATATACATGCCCGTCTGAAGTTTGCCAATGAACATCTGAATGATTCAGAGGACAACTGGGTGAAAGTGTTGTGGTCAGATGAGACCAAAATGGAGCTCTTTAGCATCAACTCAACTCGCCGTGTTTGAAGGAGGAGGAATGCTGCCTATGACCCCAAGAACACCATCCCCACCGTCAAACATGGAGGTGGAAACATTATGCTTTGGGGGTGTTTTTCTGCTAAGGGGACAGGACAACTTCACCGCATCAAAGGGACGATGGACGGGGCCATGTACCGTCAACTCTTGGGTGAGAACCTCCTTCCCTCAGCCAGGACATTGAAAATGGGTCGTGGATGGGTATTCCAGCATGACAATGACCTAAAACACACGGCCAAGGCAACAAAGGAGTGGCTCAAGAAGAAGCACATTAAGGTCCTGGAGTGGCCTAGTCAGTCTCCAGACCTTAATCCCATAGAAAATCTGTGGAGGGAGCTGAAGGTTCGAGTTGCCAAACGTCAGCCTCGAAACCTTAATGACTTGGAGAAGATCTGCAAAGAGGAGTGGGACAAAATCCCTCCTGAGATGTGTGCAAACCTTGTGGCCAACTACAAGAAACGTCTGACCTCTGTGATTGCCAACAAGGGTTTTGCCACCAAGAACTAAGTCATGTTTTGCAGAGGGGTCAAAAACGTATTTCCCTCATTAAAATGCAAATCATTTTATAACATTTTTGACATACGTTTTTCTTGATTTTTTTGTTGTTATTTTGTCTCTCACTGTTCAAATAAACCTACAATTAAAATTATAGACTGATCATTTCTTTGTCAGTGGGCAAACGTACAAAATCAGCAGGGGATCAAATACTTTTTTCCCTCACTGTACATAAAAATTCAAGCGGACAGCCTGCACTTTAACCTAAAAATTCCCTGAGAACTCAATTGCTAACAACCCTGTTAAAAATCCGGTATGTGGTTCTCGGTAACAGACGGACAGCTCATGACGAGAGGCAGGAAGTCTGGTGTGTACCTCCAAGTTGATTTCTACATTGTTATTGACATTGGTGTCATATTGGCTTAGATATGATGGTAGGGAGATTTTAATTTAACATTGAGCTTCAACCAATGCCATACTATTGTGGGGGCGATAGGCGAATCAGACTCCCTTAGCTTCCTGTATCATTGGTGATGTCTGAAGTGGAATCCCTGATTTAAGCCCACTATTTTATTACCTCAATTTTCCAAATTGAGGCCCTGTGTATGTGCCCACCCGCCATACCATGTTTTTTTTTTAAAGCTAACATGAGCATCGGTAGGGATTATTATGCATTAATTAAATTCACTGTTTCCTTAAATGAGGGAGAAAGGATTTGATAATGCCGCTGATCTCATGGAGGCTTCAATCCACTTAATTAACTGGTATTTTCTCAACAAACTAAAATAATCAACAAAAATATATTTAATTACTACCAGTTACTACTACCAACCTAAGAGTGACAAGTGATTAGAATAAATATATTTTTTAAATAGCAGCCAGGGAATGGAAGACAAATAGATATGAGTCCCCATATTCCCTCCATTCTTTCCCTGTAATGTCATTTGCCTTCTATTGGTATATGAAATGTTACTAACCCTTTGTTATATGTGAAAAGGCAACAGGAAGAGTGAACACATGTAAACTGAAACAATAACATGCAATTAACCATCAAATTGTGCAATCCAAAGATGTATAATTAAAACGCTATAGTAGTAACAACTATCAACTACTCATGGTGCTAGTTAGTTGTCTGTTGCTAGGTGACATACAGTAATAGTCTAAACCAGGCATATAGTCTTATAAAACACTGTTCTTTTCTCTATCTATTTTGAATTAAAATTCATTTTCTAGTGTTTCATCTTTTTGTCACACTTTTATTATGTGAATGTTGGCTGAGAAACTGTGCACCTGTGTGCTGTATAAAGATAGGGTGGCTGTGGAGTGCCAGGGAACACACTCCAGAGAATCCATCCATCTCAATCTGAGGCTGCAGCTGACACCTTACAAAGAGGTACAATTAATAAGGACATTATCCGCCAGTAGGTAACAATGGAGTCCTAATGCAGAGACAGCAACCCCGGGAGGCCCAGGGAGAGGGAAGACGAGGGGGGACTGCAGAGCAAGCCTCATTAGGACCAATTTCTTCTGAAAATAAAATAGTATCCCATAAGAGGCACCTTTTAAAACTATTACCAGGTGCCCTGTTAAGATGGGTCATTCTCAGGGATCAATACAACATTCATCAGGAACTCAGACTGTTGATGAGCTCTGTTTCAACCCTAAAGAAAATGAAGTGAGATGAAAATGTTTTAAATGTTTCTCTGAACAAAATGTTGTTAGTTTAATATCAGAATCACATCGTCATTTGATAAATTGCACGACGATACAGAACTTAACTAGAATAATCTCATGTAATAAGGTTCCAGAAAGTGACAGCTAGAGCCAGCACTATTTTAAATGTCTTCAATAAAAATATTTGAAACATCTAATGCGGCCATTTCTTGTTAGTGTATTTTAAAGAGCAACAGGGAAAGTGACAAATCAGACAGAACTGATAACAGAGCTCTCATGAAAGCCTCTCATTTGTGCAGGTTGAGTGCAGCCCTATGGTTCACAGGGGAGAGGGCGGAGACACCACTGCACTGACATTTACAGCAATCCAGGAGTTGTTTGTGGTCATTGGACTGTAGACAAATGTTGAACCCCAGAGGTTTAAGGTCCGGGCTGAATTTCCTCAACAGAGGAGGTCACTCAGTTGGAAAAGAAAAACAGAGAACACAGAGAGGGGTGAGGCGCTGGTGCTCTCTGTCAGACCAATCGTATCAATCAAAGGGTTCCAACTTCAGATGTACACTTACACACAAACACCAAGCAGTCATACAGATGGAGTTAAAAAGCTTAACTGAATAGAATACCACTGCACAAACACAAACAGGCATGCACACACAACATTGACACACAACAAAATCCACATGGCTTTCCGGTCTGCCATGGTAAATCAAGGTCAAAATGTAGATGACAGTAGCAATGGTTCTGGAGTATAACAATGAGTTCTAATCACTTCTAACTCTCTCCCACTGATTTATAAAGTCAAGAGTTTCTCCCCAATGTTCTATTTTATTTTCCTGCTTGTTCCATGGGGAAGGGATGAGTTTGGTTATGGATTAACAGTGCGATCAATAGAGATTGATAGGAGTCGGGCTCTCTAAGCTAATGAAAATTTATTCGAAATGCAGTCAAACCCTTATCGAGCCAGGGTTTGCTTTCGTTGCAGGCTGTTAATAACCCACCAATATTGTGAAGAGCAGCTAATCTCTCATTTTAAATACAGCCGTCACCCCTCACATCCTCTGCTAGGATTGGCCATCTTATTTGTTGCCCAAGTGCTTTATTTGTTCTCCATATAGCTTTTATAAGTTTTTTTATCTTTGTTTGCAAAAGGGTTTTGTGAAACACTGTCTGGTCTAAAGTATATTCTTAATCTGAGTTACATTAATTTCTTTTGGAAGATACTTTTGATCATGGCCAGAAAGGCAAACCAGAGTGGTGAATTTCATACTTTATTAGAAACTCATTAGCTTGATGGTAAACCCAGTGAAGCTCTGGAGCACTGGGATGTCAGCCTCCTCACAGCATGGCAGAACTCCTCATATCAAAGACTACATGTACGTCTCAATATAGAGCTGGCAACACATTCATTACCTCCTAACAGATTGACTTCAGAGGACTACTGGGCTCTACATGTATACACTTCCATTACCTTACATAGCATTACCTTGCCACTTAGGTGCCAATCAAAAAGTAGCCTAACTATGACTGCACATGGTGTTTACAATTAATTTCTAGGCTACTTGGAAAAAATACATTTCAAATGTGTGGCTTGGTAAAAACAAAAAATTAAGATATATGACCTGTTGGTATTTGTTACACGGGTAATCATCACTTTAGACATGCTACTTTGGTATGAAGCAAAACTTTTTTTTCCTCACAATCAATGCATACAAATCACATTGTATCATTTCCATCATTCAAGGCTACAAATTGCAGGCTTGGGAAAGAGGCCAGGAAGGTGAATTCTATTCAAGTCATTTAATCTATCACATTGTATTCTTAAGATTCACTTCATGCCTGACAAATCACATAATTATTTGGGAAAAGTGGTGATTAAAAGCAATTTAGTGTGAATATGTAAAACAAAGAGAATACTGATCTGATGGATTTTTTATTATTAAAAAAGCCAGCATAGTGTATAATAAGTGTATGATTAACAAGCGATTACTTAGGAAGACTAAATTGGAAAACACAGCTTACATTTAAAATCTTTGTAAAGACACCATACCAGTTCACCTGTTGGGTGATCTAATGTAAAAGTCTATTGTATATGGAATCATAATCAAGGAGTGCTGAGAACACTGTAATATCATTTAATCCTGACCATCATTGTGAGTATTTCAGTGACTTGAACAGCCATTACTCATTATCGTGGAATGGTATTAGCAGGAAGTTAAATTCTTCTCTGCTTCCTTTCTATTATCTTGCCTGTGCTGTTCCAAATGGAGAGTCTTCCATGAGGATAGGTCAATATCCTGAGGGTTGGGACACCAGAGAGGGCGATTGATCTCTCCATATCTATTTCTAAGGCTCTGATTCAGGTCACATGATACAAGCTATGGTCTCTACCCCGTTATGTTCAAAAGGCTGCTCTTTCTCTGTCTGCAAAGGCTCCGGTGGCATTGGTCTGAAATCAAATCAAACGTAATTTTAGTCACATTACAAAGTTTTGTTTCACAAGACACCGATTACCATTGATTTATGTTCTATTTGCCAACATAGAGCCACATCTTGTGGCTCCCGAGTGGCGCAGCTGTGTAAGGCACTGCATCTCAGTGGTAGAGGCATCACTACAGACCCTGGTTCGATCCCGGGCTGTATCACAACCGGACGTGATCGGGAGTCCCATAGAGCAGCGCACAATTGGCCTAGCGTCATCCAGGTTAGGGGAGGGTTTGGCCAGGGTAAGCCGTCATTGTAAAATAATAATTGTTCTTAACTGCCTTGCCTAGTTAAATAAAGGTTAAAAAAATATATATATATATATATAGTCCATAAACTGTCATCAGGAGCAGAGAAAAGCCAATGTTCTAGAAGGCCTTAATCAGAAAGAAAACAAATCAGGTTAATTGGTGATCAACGGAGTGTTTCTGACTTTAATGAGGCCCTGTTGCCCATGGCAAGGCCCAGTTTAGGTTAAGGGACTTTCTCCTGGCTGCTTTGTCTCCTTTGATCTTGTTTGCTTTTCCACTGCTGAGATTCTCATTGTTGTTTTTAATTACTTTACCACCAAATGATACAGATGAAAGATAGGTGTCTGTAATTAAGAACATTTCCATAAATTAGAATTGCTAACCAGTCTCATTAGTAGCTAGAAGCTTTTGTTTTGACTAAAGTCTCATGCCATCTTTTTCCATTCAATCTATATATATATATTTCACAGAGCAAGAAATCACTTTATATTCACCATATTTTTTGATAATCAAATTTCACTAAGTAATTAAACACACCACACATTCGAACGATTGGGGTCAACCTGTAGAAAATGCCAATTGCTATATTAAACCTTAATAAAATTGCTAAGTCTATTGAATTAGTCAGCTCAGAAACACTGTCACCAAGCATGCAGTTTTCACTCAAGCACAAAGACATCATCAAATAGTTGTACAACACTACATCTTTCGTATGTAATGAGGCTCAAGCAACTTTATCTTGAGGTTTTTCGTTGAAGTTGTTTTGTGTTTTTGATGGTGGGCCATATGTTAATGAGAGGTTTTTGTTCCCATTACCATCAATAACTCAACTACAGGAGGGGATACAATTTGAAGGTACTTTCTTTGAAAAACACCTGTCAACCTGACAATAATGTGCAACCCCCAGGGTTGTCTGTATTGCACTGCAGCTCATGCTTGAAATGATATATTTCCTTGATGTATAACGTGTACAAAGACCCAACATATATGCTATGTCAAATGGATGACTACTGGCTGGTCCTCAGAGCTTAAAATTAACCATTTAGAAGATGGGGCATTCAGCGTTAGTGTCTGTGTGTGATCAAATCATTATTTTATTTAACTCAATGTTGATTGTATTTAAATGGCATAACATAATTACATAGAAATAGTTGGCCACTATTAAACTTCCAATAATGAATGACTTTGTAGCACAAAATTAAATAATAACGTAACATATTCCATTTAGTAGACACTTTTATCCAAAGTGACTTACAGTCATACATGCATACATTTTATGTATGGTGGGCCCGGGAATCAAACCAACTAACCTGGCATTACAAGCGCCATGCTCTACCAACTGAGCTACAAAGAACCACAGATGATTTGAGAGGAATGACTCCCTCAGTCTAATATATTCTGTTTACCTATAGTAAAAGGCTATTTACACTGATCACAGAACAGGTCAAACAGAGATTCTACTCTTTGTTGCTTGAAACAGAGCACTATAATCTGCCAGAGGACAGCCTATCATTACCAGAGAGTGGGGTAATAGACTGACATGGATGCTATGGGGAACAATTGGTTTTGCTGCATCAATCAGTTCACATAGAAACTGAGCTAAATAATTAGGGAGAAAAGGCTTTTTTAGTCCCTTACGTCATCATAAACGACAGCATGCACACACAACTGTGTTGCAGTACCTAAAGCAATCGGAATGGTTGGCCAGCCAACATTGTAGCATCCAGTACCTACTATTACGTTCCTTTCAGTAAAGAGAATTTTAGACCAAGTTCTGCTACACTGGACTCCCTCTGATATTCTTATACTGATGCTCTAGAAGAGGATCCTTCCATACATATGTTTGTGTGTATGAGTAAGTGAATCAACCTACTAAAACTAGCAGTGTCTATTATGTAGAGTGGGCTATACTGAAATTAATCAATTAAATTATCACATTTAATTAATAAGTTATCCTCTCTATTTTTGAGTTTTAGACAGCCTCACTGAAGTGATTTTGTTAATAGACTGGTGGCTGTGCCAAAATGTAGAGGTCAAAGGACTTGGAATGAGTGTTGGTCAAGTTGTGTCATATAGGAGAACTTTCTATGATCAAAACGAATAATGTGCAAGTATAACTACAACACTAGTCATATTACACATACCCCTCTCAGAAAGTCATACTGAACCAAAACATGTCACTCCACAATAAACAAGCACACAATACCAGAAAAACAATCTAACAACCTATTCTTCCCTGGAAGTCTGCGTTTGGAACTTCTCCCTTCCACATCCCAGTTAGTAAGATGTCTTACTCAACCCTATAAAGGAAGGGTCCCATCTGTCAATGTGTGGCCTGATTAAAAAGGGCAGAGGAAAGGCTTTGGCTGGCCAATAGGGGAGGTCAAGGACAGAGGAGGCAGTTCCACTCCCCCACCACATAATTTTTGTATGACAGCACCACCCCTAGGTTGAAGTTCACTGAGGCTTTTCATGAACACAGTGCTTAACGTCAAACACAAGATTAAAGCAGGGGTGTCGCATCTTGGCAGGCCCAAATGAAAATATCAAGCGTTAAGCCAGCCTCTGCAAAGCCAGGGGACAGATATCTAATATTAGAGAGAAGGCCTAGTTAGCAGACTGCCTGCTGCTTTCCATGTTCTCAGAGGTGGTCAATAGGCCATGCTGGAGCTGTTATTGGTAAAATATATTACAGTAGAGGTCTGCAGAGCAGCCTTATTAAGAGGTGTGGGCATAGAAGAGATGCCCTCATGACACTTTTCTGGAACTGAAAACATCTCCATATTACTGAATAAATAACTAGCCAAGATTTTATTTCATTACCAGATAATATTAGGGTTATAAGGCAAGTCAATAATGAATTTATTTGAACTAAGCTTATTGTTAAGGAAATGTAACTACATAATGAAATGGGGGGAAAACAATTACAGCAAACTTCAGCTTTGGAATTTCCATAGTTCTTAATTTGATCACCCTGTTGCAGGAGAACTTTACTGCAATTAAAGGAAATGTAAAACTTGTACTGTATTCAAGGTTTAAAAAGGCTTCTGAAGTTTGTAATTTCCACTTCTACTTTTTCCCTTACGATCAACCCCAAATCTCCATTAATTATAATTCACATATTAATTCACATTTCCTGTTGCTGCAGGATAATTTTCCTAAGGTAGCAAACAGGCTCAAATTAAGGTCCGTCATATGTACATGGTTTATAACATGTAAATGCAGATTTAAATGTAATCATCACATCAGTACCACTGCATCAGTCATCAGCAGTACCTTAACCCAAACCTAGAATTCTACACAACCAAGACAATTCAACAACAGTGCTATCATCTCTTCCTACTGGACGCGTTCCACAATCTCTTGTATTTATTTTTTCTCTTTTCAGTTCTTAGTGTTGCAATTGCTTTTTAATGCTTAACAGATGCCACACGGATATCCCTTACTGTCTATTTTAAAAGGCTCTCTGCCTGATGACGATGGGAAAGGCAGAGGGTAGCTTTGAGGAGAGTAGCTAAAGCTCATTAATAACTCTGAAGATCAGACTGCAAATGAAACCCAGTGCTTAATGAAGAGAAACTTGAAACTTACAATCCTCACAGCATATAAAAATAAAGCCTGAGACTAATATGTAGTCAAAAGTTTATTTTGGTAGCTTGCACTGTGTTTTATCAATACAGGATTTTTACATGGTAGTTACATTTGTATTGAGACAAATGCTTTACATTTTGCATATCTGCTTAAAATTATTCAAATTTGCAAGCTTATTCAATCAGTGGCTTATTCGAACATCAACAGTTTGCTACTTTAAAAGAAACATATTATTCCACTTTTCCCCCTTAGGAAATGTACTTCTCGTCAATGAATTCCAAAAGCCTCCACTCTGAGATCATAACCTTGACAGAGACACAGCATAGCCTACGGTGGAAGGAGTCTGGACAACAACAGTCGTGCCTATGTGCTTTTTAATCAGTCCAAACCTCTGATATATCTCATTGTCTGCACCAGATGTTGCAGCTATCTGGTATGACATGTGGACCAATCACGTTGCCCAAGCCCTTTGGTGGATAACGCCAAGGATAATGCCCGAAGCCATTCTTCCCCAATCGTATTGCCCACATTGCCCACCCATGAATGGCAGGACATCAAAGAAAACATTTGCTGTCCAAAAAATGTAAAACAACAGCTCTGGCACACCAGCTCTGATGGAGACTTCAGTGTAATGGACTTCAATTAGCCATCAGAAATGGACGAGTAGCCTATGGGTACCACGCAGCAGAGCTAAACATTCTCTCAATAATATTGCCCTGGGCTTCCTGTTAACCATATTACTGCCTCTTTTCGCTTGTATTGAAATGTTTTGCTTGAACGATGCTAAGCTGGGAGGGAGTTTTTTTCCCAGGCATCTAATGAGCCAAAATCGACCACAGTGTCCCATATTTGGAGAAGCATTTATAATTTTCACTCTAAATAACTCAGAGGTGGACAGTTCAGGGTAGAGTAAGACATTTAAATTTAAGAGATTTGAGACTACAAAAATGTACTACACAGTATACCTTTGGTGTGATTGTTGACAATATACATTAGCTGTACTATTTCCTCATTTGCCTACATGTTGGGAGTGCCATGTTCTAAACCCTAAAACATTGTATTCCACTGACATAAGGCCCATTGTTTTAGCATGCATTCGTGTAGCTATTGACTGGTCTTCAGAAGTTATAAGCATATTCAGTAACAGCATAATGGGGTTCAGGGAGACTGATCATGTTGCTTTAGGGCATCAACAATGCCATTGCAACTGCCATTAAGACAAATCACCTGTGTTCCATGTAATATATACATTAAAATCTGCACCAACTGGAATCAACCCTCCTATTGTCTAAAAAGCACCATTGGCTGAAATATTCTGTCCAGACGTATTACAAGACATGCATGCCAGCCTGGTTATGTGGTATGTACCGTAGACTAATTTAAATGAACAAGTTTGAGAGAGAAGCCATTTTGTATCACAAAGATGGCTTATTTCTTTTCCCCCTGTATTGCAACAGAAGCTGGTGCTTCAAACCTCTAAGAGGCTTGGGAAGCTTAAAATAGGCTTAGCTGCCCTTCTCATCCCTTCACAGCCATACATTGGCTGAAAACTCTATAGAAAGAAACTGAAAAGAGGGAGAGGAATACAATTATACTGAATGTACAAAACATTAGGAACACCTGCTCTTCCATGACAGGTGAATCCAGGTGAAAGCTAAGATCCCTTATTGATGTCACCTGTTAAATCCACTTCAATCAGTATTTATGAAGAGGAGGAGATGGATTTTTAAGTCTTGAGATAATTGAGATGTGTTCCATTCAGAGGGTGAATGGGCAAGACAAAATACTTAAGTTCCTTTGAACGGAATATGGTAGTAGGTACCAGGCGCACTGGTTTCAGTGTGTCAAGAACTGCAACGCTACTGGGTTTTTCACACTCAACAGTTTATCATGTGCATCAAGAATGGTCCACCACCCAAAGGACATCCAGCCTACTTGACACAAACAACTCTGGGAAGCATTGGAGTCAACATGGGCCAGAATCCCTGTGGAATGCTTTCAACACCTTGTAGTCCATGCCCCGACAAATTGAGGCTGTTCTGAGGGCAAAAGGGAGTCAAACTCAATATTAGGAAGGTGTTCCTAATGTTTTGTACACTCAGTGCCGACTTGTGTCAATTCAAATTCAATTCCATAGCTAGGAACAATTGGAAATTCAATTGTGAATGAAATTAACAAACTAATGTTTTGGAGTTTACAGAGTGCCAAAATAATACAAATATACTGAATCCCTCAAACAAGTTAATATTATATAATAACTTGCTATCAGTCTTCAAAAAACTAGCATTGTATAGTCAATTGAACAAAAAGCAATAGCACTGTTTTTTCTTATTACTTTCTTTAGGAGTGAGCAATGTCTAGCATTTTGGTAGCACATAACTATTTATGATCAAAACTCCAGAAAGGCATGAAGCTGATCTTTAAGGCTTTTCTCTAATCCCTCCCCTGGATGCGGTCTTAACTGGGAGCCTAGTTTGTGATGGGCTCACCCAACAGCACAATGTTGCATGGGATACTACATTCAGCTTAAGCCAACCTATCAACTACATTCAAAGCACATCCATTGAGCTATATGGATGGACTTTTTTGCAGATCTATAAAAAATACTCTTATCTGTATTTAGCATATGCCGTCTATGTCAGTGTTGTCAGCTTTAGACGGATTCGCACTCAAAACACCTCAAGCCATTCTTGAGCTGAAACTACTGATAACATTCTAAAACTTTCTCAGACAAGCAGGTTTTCACGACTAGATAAATCCATTCAGTATCCTGTTGTATCATTTTATTTATGTATTGTCATTTTAGCGTCTACAGTGCAGGATTTGGAATGCCATTACATTTTCTTTGTTGCTTTCCCAAACAGAACGTATTCATTTTCAGAATACATTTGCCATTTGCCTCACAGTAAGAATGCAGAAACAGCATGTAGTAACAAGGGTTAATCTACTTTAGTGTAGAAGCACAACTCTATTGTGCTGATATCTTTAATTGTTAGTCATTTTTATTGACATACATTTCTAACTTTTTCAATTCACTAATTTGTCAATGATTGCAAAAATACTGTGAGGTAGTCATGTATATATTATTTGTATTACATTTTTGTGTGTGTAATATATATATATATATATATATATATATATATATATATATATATATATATATATATATATATATATATATATATATATATATGTGTATGTATGTGTGTGTGTGCGTACATACATACATACATACATACATACATACACACAAAAATATATGTGTGTGTGTATATATATATTTATTTATTTATTCTTTACATAGAACCCTACAATTAAACATACAACGTAATGTTCTTACACTCCTCCATGCACAGTTTGTGTAGAAAACATCTGATGTTTGAATATATTGTGGTCAACTTGAGGGTGTAAAACCACCCCTCAAAAAAGAAAAGAAGCTTTCATGTTGCCCGGCAGAGACTGAGTCACACCACCACTAGAGAATCTGGAACGGGTCCAGGAGTAAGGCTGTCTGCGGACCACAGTGGGACGTCATTCACAGTGAGATGTGTTCCAGCTGAAGTGCTAGGGTTGGAAGTTAAAAATGATGCATTCCACTCACATTTTCCTAATCAGAGTGGTCTCTCACTTTCAGCAATAGACAAGTCCAAGCAGCTATCATAAAACATGATAATCTAGGTTAATGGTTCTATGAGCAGACCATCAGAGATTGACAAACTCAAATCTGAGCAAAAATACAAGTTACATGTGAATTTACCTATGTATCCAGTTTATAATTCTGTCCTCTGACAGTTTTTATTACATTTGCAATTAAAATGAATAATACTTTTTAATCCAATACTAAGCTAATTTGTATGTATGTAGGCCTAATCTCTATTCACTTAAAACATTGTGTATCATGTGTACTTTGAAATATGGTCGAACATCTATTTTTCAGTTTGCGTTGAGTATTACTGCCGTATAGCTTTCTTGGGTCTGTACATTTGAAAATTGTCTGGTAAACATGTATTTCATTCTGCTCTCCACATGATATTAGCACAGACGCTTTGCCTGTGAAGCAGTTGTGAAAGAGAACTGTGATATTTCTGCATTAGTACTCAGTGCTGAGCACTGAGACTCAGAGAAACAGCAATCCTCTCATACCTGTTAAGAAGTCTTTCATCCTTAATGGGCTCATTAGCCACATTGTTAATTGAGTGCTATTCAGGGAAACATCAAAGCAAATAATAAGAGTGTTCAGTTCCTTTATTTATTTTTGTCAAAATAAAGACCCAACAGTGCACTAATGCTGCTTTCATGGGGGTGTATGCTTAAGGAGGCTTATTCCTTTTAGGTTTATTGTGCACCATTACAGTAAGAACATTGGCCACAATAATATTATCACCACTGAAGGCATTCTACATGGCAGCATCTCCCCTACTTCAGAGAACTTCACTTCTATCTTTTTTCTTTAGCCTAGAAAGCCTCTTCACCGTGGGATTCTAGAGCGTTGCAATGCAGCACGATTTTTTGTGCTCTCTGTGCAGCTAATTCCAAAGAGATTTTAGACAATTTACGAGACCATTCAAGCTGGGTGGTTTAGACCTTAAATACATGGACACTCAAACTGACAAATTCATCAAAGACTAAACAATAATGATGAAGATAGGGATGATGCCTGTGCTGAAAGGGGGGATGTCAATATATCTCGATCCTATATAGTTCCTAGTGTTATGTCTTTATTTTGGTCTCTTTTTACAAGATACACCCCCAATACTTTAACCAATAACAGCAACAACAATAGTGCAGATGATGATGATGATGATGCTAATAATAATAAATGTGCAATATTTTGTTTTGTTTTTAAAGGGAAATAATAAAGCCAGTTGTCAAAAACATGGTATTGTCTTTCCTATCACAAGGAAATATAAAAACACATTTCAGTTATTCTGTTTTAAAATATTTATATCAGCTAAGTGGTCTTCTCCCCATGATGCAATATTGGTGGGTAATGGGATCTGCAAATTGAAGCTAACTCATTGGAATTACATTTATCAGCATGTGCTCAGAGGTAATAAGCTGTCAGTTATAAAACGAAGATTTGTATTTAGATATATGATAGGGAAGAATAATGAATAGGCAAAATGGATGAAGCTGCTTTACAACTAAATTTGTTATTTTGAACCAACAGACCAAGAAAAATAATAATGATTATGACAATAATTATGGCAGATAATATGTTCAGTATGGAGGAGAAGACAGTGCATATGAAATCACGCTGCTGTGCAGAAGTATTACAAGTTAACAAGGTAATATTTGCAGATATATTTAAAGAGAAGAAACCAAATCTAGTGTAATCATCAAACATTTTAATGAAGGAAATCTAATTAGGATAAAGGGAGGCGTTGCTCCATGGAACATTGATCAAACCCAGACCCTGTGAACTGGCATCCTTGGGGTGGAGGGGCTGCACAGGGTGTGGGACAAAGCAAAAGCGTAACAGTCAAGTAAAAAAACAAAAAACATGTCAACAATAATCATGTTCACAACATGATTGTTAATATTATTAAGTTGTTGTCATCATTCATCTACTCAGGTTGGCAAATTATAGTAGCTAGTACTCTTTTCTAAGAGTCCTTGATGTCCATAAAACACAACAGGGAATTTCTCTGACACGAGGAACGAATATGGAATAAATAACGCATGTTGATCCAGCAGTTATTTAATGATACATCGTATAGTATAATTTTGTGCTATTTCTGAGTTGGGATTGTCACTATCTGTGGATTCAACACTGTTTTCAGAGATGTACAGATGCCTTTGCATTATTGATATGAAGAGGAACAGAGGTAGTTGACTGCTTGAATTGGTTCCAGTCAATCTTTGAGGCAAGTTAGAGGAATTTCTATTTAATTTGGTACCCTTGAAAATGTGTCTATATGACGTCAAAGGCGAAACATTTGAAAGGAAGTCATCTCTGTTGTATGACTGAATACAATAATTGTGACAGGAACCAAATAATAAAATCAGATGAGAGAGCTATGAATTGCCATGGAAGAAATAATGACAGTACTAACTTGTCAAAATCAGAACTAAAACAGCCACTGATAGCAAGTGTCCTCTGTGAGCATATCCTATTCTTAGCATATCTACACATTCATTATACTGTATTGTTACTTTCCGGTTTGTTGAATTTAGCAAAGAAAGAAATAACCTTAGAGTGAGAAGTTATTTATGTTGTGGTTATTGTTGATTCTACGGTTATTCCATAAAAAAAAAATATATAATTGTACTGACCAATATTACAGTATTATCGAATTCTATATTGATACATCATTCGGTGTATTTGGTGAATCTACATAAAAGGTTTGTTGTAATTTTGATAAGCAGACTCTTTTACAAAAAGGTAAATGTGTCTTACTGGAATTGTGAAGAAAGCAAAAAAATTATATTATTGATTTTAATTCCAAAATAAGTGTTTTGGAGCCCAGAAACAAACAATATATTTCCTAATATAATGCTCTGTGTTCCTAATGACACTGAGTACTTAGCAGATGGAATACAGTACTTATTTCCATGCATTAAAAAAGCTTCTGAGTAAGAATAGCATCAGATTGAGATGACAGACCGTGCTGCGAGGCTAGGTTTTAATATATATCACATTCAGAAAGAGAGATGGGAGCAGATATGTTCAGTCTTCTGACCTGCTCGGTGTAAACAGGCAATGACATGAAGAAAAGTATATTAAAAAAGTCCAGCGCGTCTGCAGAACTGGCGTCTGATGCCTGTCAAATCATTAAAAAGGAGAGGTGTCGTTATCAATTGCAGTGGATCAGCGATAGTGGTGGCACATGGCTGTGATCGGGTATCTTCCACAGGGGCACTCTAGGGGCCTTTTGTGAATTTATAAAGTGAGATAAAATCGGCTTCATATTTCTCCACCAAATCACCTGATGAAAGCAGGCTGGGAGAGAGAATTACATGGCAGGAGTTTTGTCACTAACCCCATCGGCTTTATGGGTTGGAATGGAAAAGGTAATGAGAAAAGCCAAGCTGCGGGTTTGCTCTATTTAATAAGTCATCATGCCACTATCTATGGTTACCTGCAGCGTGCCCACCAACATAGTAATAGGAATACACTTCATTCAGTCCATCTGCAGGCCTATGATTGGTTATAATGTCTAACATGTTTGAGTAACCAAGCAGTTAGCCCCCCTCTCAACCAACACAGACACCATTACACAGACTTCTATGATGTTAATAATCTGACCAAAGTAGACAGAATGAGACTGTATTCTGGTGTTCTCTCAGCTCCAGAAATGTGTGATCGCAATTAAGATATGTCTTAAACACAATATGAAAATTAGTGGAATCTTAGACATAATAATTGCATACAGAACTTGCAAGTAAAATGCTTCCACCCGATCACTGCACACTTGCGTGCGAGCACACACACACACACACACACACACAAATTCCCAGACGGACAGCATGATAAAAAGCTAAATTGTCCTGTCTACAGGATACTAAGAATGATACTTGGCACCAGTGTTTTTTTTTTCCTCATCTCATAATTCATCAAACAAATTTCCTCCATCTCAGTGAGTCCTTTCTTATTTTCCCTGGGTTTCATTCTCCCAGTAAATTCTGTATGTGCAGAAATATTCCTGCCTGAAGGAAAATGGTTTTCAAAGTGAGTGGATGATGAATGGCCAAACTGATTCCCCGGCAGGAGTTAAAGCTTTGTGGAGACACTTGGCACAAATTTGATGAAAGCAGTTAAAACAAAGAGGGAAAAAAAGACAAACATATCTAAAATAAAAAGTTAAAGTGCTACCTCTGACAGTTCTGGTCATGTGCTCAGTATGGCGACTGAGAAACACAGAACCGAGGCATGTTTCACATTTGACAGCAGAATGCAAACCTATTAACCATCCATAGTAATTCGCTGTCTTTCTAAGTATCCATGAAAATAGCCCTATTACCATGTCTCAGCCTGAATAGTTACTATTTTAGAGGTCCATCCCTAACATGGGCAGATCTGTTTTAACAGACAGGCGAGTCACATGCTCAGATCAGCCATCCACACTGAGGGATTTTTGGAGCGTGTGGAGTTTTAACATGGAAATTGGCTTTGAACCCCATCTGTACAGGTCGGCACATCTTTGGGCGAGGCACTGCTACTGCTGACAGGGAAAATGAACCATCAATTCCTTATAATGTGGCCTGATTATCTTCCTACTTACCCCCTGCAAATTCAAACTTTGAGCATTTCACCACCACCTAGTAACCTCAGAAAATGTGGTGCCCTGAGACGATTTTTCCAACCAATACTAATATCTCCACGTTACCAATCTCAAGCAAAAACAAATACATTTAACATATTGTCGGTCTGGAATGAGCTCTGCCTAACAAATAGCGTCTTTGAAGAGAATTTGTAATATCCCATTTATCATTAGAAATATACATCTGGTACAAGCTTTTTGCCTAAGCAAAGAATATATTTACACTACAGAAAATATTTTAAATCCTCAATAGTCCATTAGACGCACCTATGGCTATTTCTAAGTCGACTGACAGAAAAGAAAGCAAGTAAAACAATGTAAGTGACTTCACACACAGACAAATCCGCAACTCTTTGACAGAGCTAAGTTGACCAGAAATTGACCACTAGGCCAGTTTTATACTTAATATAAGCAAGTAAAGGACTTGGTAAAACTACACCATTAAACAAAGTAAAAGTTAGAACATGGTTCCTACCTTGGTAGCCCTGTTGTGTTCACCAACTTAACTACGCTTTTATAAAAGTTATCAAGGACTAGAAGTCAACACAACAACAAACTACTGACCACTAGATTACGTCAAACAGGACTCTGATGTATAGCACAAATCGGACCAAAGAGCAACGTTTTTCAATGTGTGTGATGTGAGTGTTCAGCAACTTTGGGATGGGGGATCTGTAGATGTCCGATGTGGGATGTCTTTATTTGATAGGATTGTTTTTGTTATTTCCTCGGGCAGGCATGTCCAGCCCGCTGGTGTCCCTTTCACCCGTTAAAGCAGCTGGGGCCTGACCCTGCAGATCTGCCCCTCAGAGCAGGGCTCCTTTCAGCCCCATACAGGGACCCTCCTTGTCCCCTCCCACCAGCAACATCCCATTCACTCCCAGAGATAACTTTATTCATCTTGTGCATCATTGTATCCAACTGAATGCAGGAACTATGCAGACACTCTAGTGAATTGAACTAGTATGTGTCGTCCGGGGGGGCGCGAGTGTTACGTCTTCATTTTGTTCATTTAAATTGGGCGAAGAAATCAGTGTGTGCCTTAACTCTCCTGTGATCTTGCTCTCTGCTAAATTCTGCAGTGCCCTTCATGTCTAACTTTTGTTTGCCAAGAATAACTATTCTGTATTATTTCCATGTATCTAAAATGTAATACCTGTGGAACAACGACATTGAAGTCATATTTATCATAACATTATTCCGTGATGACATAAGACTTTAGGTAAGGATGATGGCTACCATGACTATCCCTTTTAGAGATTCTGATGATAGAATCTTGTTTAGCATAGTTTCACAGATTCCTCATCAGAGTGTTTTCCTCTTTTATAGTTCCTATCACTGTGTTTGATTTTCCTGCTGAGCAGCTGGCAGGGACAGTTAGGTTGATTTTCACCTGCCTGCACCCTAGCAGTCGAGACCACCCTGCTCTTCTCTCATCATTCATATTCAAGCCAGGGCCTCTTGACAAGTCTGCTGATCTCACTCAATGTTTTGTGATATGGACAATACGTTTTTTCCCTCTGTGGAGAAAAATGCTGAGGCCATCACACTTCTGGAGGCCTGCCTTGTGAGATTCAACTGAGGCAGAAGCAGTGGATTACTCCCCTCAGAGTCCTGCTGGAGCAGATCACGGCTCACCAAAAACCCAGTCAAACACCATCTAATGATGCACATTGAAAAAAGGTAACTGCCTCCTCAGTGTGTCCCTCATATTCTCGATATCAACACATTTGCAGCTGAGAGAGAAAAATGACTTCTGCAGTTGAGAACTCATAAATCCACTGTACTTTCTGATGGTTCTAGGTAAAAAGTATAGTGTGTTGTATGGAATGGTAGCCTTAATGTTTATGTTGGGTACTATGTATTATCAAGTAGTGAGCAATGTGTGTTACTGGTAAGATCTTTGTCAAATATCAATCTACTCTATTGATTTGTTTATTAAATTTGAAAAAAAGGGATGCTTGACATTTGATGTGGTGTATTATGCCAACATAACAAAGGACATGGACGTGGAAGCGGAATTAGCTACAATGCAGCCTTTTCTCAAACTCCGGCCTAAATCAGGAATGGATGAGTTTTTAAATCAGTCAGTCACTGTTTTGCAAGAGGAATCATCAGTAACTCTTGATGATAGTAGATTTTTTATTCTTAATAAGAGAGTTTGAATGTTTGTGTAGTAACCATTGGTAACATCATTTTGGGGGGATTCTAAAAGAGAGAAGTTTATACATTAGCGCTGTAGTTGCAAAACACTGTTGATATTCAAATGATTATTGTGCAAAATCTGGGATAAGCTTCAGTGTGAGAGCCCTTCTAAGTGCCTACAACTATTGCTAATTCCCCTCTCCATTGTGGGCTGCACAAAGGCCTTAATCCCATTTCACTTCTGCAGAAAGCTGAGGCTATTTTCCCTCTCATAAACCAACAACACTCCCCCTGGCTGGGGCTGAGAGGCTCTGAGAAAGGAGCCAGTGTGTGTATACTTCAAGGCTTTTTTGTGTTACTTGGCTAGTGCTCTGCATAAACTTTTAAGTGGTCCCAGTAGGCCTCAGACACCTTTCGGCAGAAAAATAAGCCATCATAGACTGTAAAAAAGGAAACCAAACACTCTTAACCTAGACAATCCAAAATAAAATATATGAAGGCTTTTATAACTGAGATTGAGTTTGGAATGCAAAGGGTTAACTTGTGGTTTTTTTCTGGCAGTGAATTCATGCACTAGTAGGGAACTTTCATTCTGTTGAAAAGCAGCGCTATTTCTATTCATTGTAAATCCTTTAATACATTATTTATAACTTGGTGGTCCACTATCAAAGCGACTGAAGTAGGACAGAATTCAATCCCCCTGCTTTGTAGTTTGGCAGAGGCTTGCAACAGAAAAATACGTCTCCCTATTTACTTATTTAGACATAATATTTTCCTTTGTTATTAGCACAATTCTACCCTCCCTAACCTTTCCAATGTGTGGTTTAATTCCAACAGGGAATAGCTTCAAGGTTATGTCTCATCTAACTGGCATGACTTAAAGTGTTTTATTGGGAATGTGAATACTGTGTAGAAGGTAGATAATTATTGTCATTCCAATTTAAAAAAAATAGATTTTAGCATTTGTATTCCAATTGCCATCTCCAAGGACAGCCTCATGATTTTCAAAAAATGTTTTCGTGATTTTAATCAAAGCCATACCTCTACGATGAATTATGATTCAACAGAATAATACAGCCCCCAATAGCTGAAACACTCAACATTTTTTACTTTTGATTTCAGTTTGGTGAAAGCCACAGCTCTTTGGCAGATAGGTCTCTTATGTGGTTATGGAATTGCTAAAGCTCCCTGGCCTGGTTCTGCGATTACTCAATAGAGAGCTATGCCACGCTGTGACAAGCCCATCCTTTAATAAGTAAGTGATGGCTTTATTCAGTGGCTGTGTCATGTGGTGCGTGTGAACATACACCAGCATGTGGCCTGTGTTCGTTCATGTTACAGGTGTGTGAATCAGGGGTCCGCTTGTCTTAAAACGAGGGGGCGTATTGTGCGGTAAACAGAGATCAGTTGGAAACGGATAATTGTTGGATTAGCTTTCTTCTTCTAATATCCTTGTTAGCGTTCCTGTCAATCAGACCCCCAAATTCCAGTTTACATTTCATTTCACTGTATACCACTATGTGCTATGAAGGATGCATGTCAAACACTTATTTTTATTTATTACATAGTTCTTACACAGTTAGACAGAGACAGCTAGGACTTTTGGTGGCAGTAAAGAATATTTCACAGACTTCAAAAACCTCTATTTTCCTTTGTTCTGCCCTTGTGTGCCCTTTGTTTTATTTAAGTGCTAAAATGTTCCTCAATAAGAGTCATTGGAAGGACATAGATCAACTTGGTGGAGAGACTAAGGGCCACTACTCTGAATGACATCTTTTGAACTGTGTGTGTGTGTGTGTGTGTGTGTGTGTGTGTGTGTGTGTGTGTGTGTGTGTGTGTGTGTGTGTGTGTGTGTGTGTGTAATATATTTATCATCTCAGAAAGCACAAAATCCAGATATTCCCTGAGATGACACTTAATGAATTATTCTACATGAGTCTAAGATTCATAGATTACTAAACATTTTATAAATTGGTGGACAAATAAATTGTGCCAACCCTTATCGAGCCATACTCTTGCAGTAGGCTATAGCTTGGCTTGGTCTGGTTGGATTTTGAATATTACATACCAATGTCTCTCAAAGGTAACCTTTATTCGCTATTAAAACTCGTAAATTCAACTACCAATTAACCAGAAATGTCTGGTACAGCATAATATTTTTAAAGCAGGATACATTTGTACTTCATTATCCCAAAAGGTCACCAGACCATTTATTATATATTTTTTTGTGGTTTTGCATTATCAAACAGCTATGTATTGCTGACCAACAAAAGTTGCTGAATCTCCAACATTCATTTCAACTCCACTAGTGTAACCAACCCTCATCCCATTTACTATTTAATAATGACTTTAGATTTCAATTTCATTTTATGATACAATAACACTACAGAGTGTAACAACAAAATACTTATATTGGATTTTTGATTGACATACAACCACAGTTCTCTATTATAAATGAAATCAAGTAGCCTCTAAAGTCATTTTAGAGCGGAAACTGTTGAGTTTATATCAATTACCTTGTCTAATTGCCGGTACAAATCATAAAAGCACTAAATTGAAAAACGGTTATAGAGTGAAATAAATTATGAATGCAAGTGATCACAGATTGTAATTGACCGCGTTCACCTCCATATTTAGGTTAGATAGAAATTGAATTAAGCAAATGTGTCTTCCACCAGGGAGGTAGATGAGTTAGTTATTGGGCTCATAATCTTATCTATTTGAAAAGTAGATGGATTCCTAATGTTGCACTTTAAAGGAGGTGAAAGGATAAAGACTTTTGTTGAAAGATTCCCTATGGAAATAGTCAATGGACAATATTGATAAGCCTTCAGCAGGCAAAGTACAAGCAAACCTGAAAATGTTACACCCCCACTACAACAATGGATATTAAGTATGGTAAGATCTAAGAAAAAAACATTGTGTATACTTTGCCAATTCCTTTCATCAAATCATTCTAATTTTGTACTGCCACTGAATAATGGTAGTTTGTTAAATGTACTAAAAGAAACACAGTAGCCTGCTCTGAGAAGGGTTGAGGAGAGCACTGATATTGTAGTATTAGGGTCTTTCAACATTTGATTGATTCACTCCAGAGCCTGCAAAAATTGCACAGTATCTGTGATAACATGGTTCATCAGTCAGCTTGTCTCCTCTTAAGCACTGGGATACACCGAGGTCCTCTGGATCACCCCCATGACTTTGTCCCTTCATTTCAATTCCACAACACTGCCAGCCCATATCCACAACATTATCCACACATCTTCTCCACTCAACTAGAGAACGACTACAGCAAGGGGATTTGGGTGTTGTATCTGTCTACAGTATATTCATTTTGAGTATTCTTTCCTAGCCTTTGAATTCACACACTTGGAGACAATGTCATCTAGTTCTTTGATTCTGTTGAACTTCCAATTAACCAATAAACTATTGCAGTAAGGATTTTATTTAAAGCCGCAATATGTAACTTTTTGTCTGACCCGACCAAACTCGCATAGAAATGTGTGTTATAGATCTGTCATTCTCATTGAAAGCAAGTCTAAGAAGCAGTATCTGTTCTATGTATGCTATTTCTGTGCTTCCTGTTCTCAAGTTTAGTTTTTGTCTTTTTACTTTCGGTTTTGTACACTAGCTTCAAACAGCTGAAAACACAATATTTTTGGTTATGTAAAAGATATTTCAAAGCGGTTTAGATTGTACAATGATTCTCTACTCTTGCTTGTTTTTTCACATAAACGGAAATTAGGCGAGCTATTCGAATTTGAGCAACAGAGAAATGGCGGAGCGATTCCTGCATACTGCAACTTTAAGGCTTGGGAATAAAATGCAATACAAAAGAAGGGCTAAACCTCAGTAACTTATTACATTTAAGCTCTTAACTAGTGTGATAAGTTGTAACACCCAGGTGGCCATTTAAAATGAATATCTTATCAGGTGTTCACTCTAGGAGGAATTAAGCTGATGGTTTGGTTAAGAACTGATTCATCCCTGAGTTTGATTAATATTAAAGGAGTGGCAGGCACAATAGCCCATTGCATTTGAAATCTTAACCCCAAGAACCCTCATTTGGAACACCTAGTGTATCTCTATGCTGCACCAGTCTAATCTGAAGAGCGTCGGTGTGACCAGGTGAAAAGTGGCATTCATTCCATATTGGAGGTGGGCATGTGTTTAGAGCAGCAGAGACAGGTAGAGCATGCCATGGGAGTCAGCTCATGACCTGACAGCGATTGCCAGGCAGGGTGTTAATTGGAAAGGTGCGCCAGCCCATTGGTGTTCCATAGCAGAAGACGTTGGACTTTCTGCTTGACTCCCTTGATAAGTAACTGTGCTTGTCTTAAACGTGCTCAGTGGCTAAGGACAGTATTAGTGTATCATATTCCCTAGTCACACGGCTTTCACCGGATGCACATTTGATTTTGTGTGCAAGAGGAGAAAGAAAGATTACACCTTCAAAGCTAAGCCTGTCAATAGTGCTCACAGTAGGCAACGGAGTGTTGGTGTTTATGTTGACCAAAGACCAGATACTATCTCTCCTAGTTTAATAGCAATAACCACTTTTGTTAGACTGATGTTCCATTAGGAGCCACTCGGCTACATTTATAAGCATAAACCAATTAGTACATGCACAGAAAAGGGAAGAATGTGTTTGTGTACCAGAGTAAATATTCATTTTGAAGTGATATTGGGTACAAGAGAAGAGCTGTTGTTGAGAATAAACCCAGACCTTACACTAATAACCTGAATTTCCCAGTATGATTTAGAGACACTACTGCTCAATCCAGGGTCTTATGACGGTTGACAACATACACACAACTACATATCGAAACCAAACAACATTGATTCAGTATAGTTTGTTAGCACAGTAATAATGTGTTTAGATACATTTATTAAAATTATGATTTAGAACAACTTCATTGATGATAGATGTTGCTGTAGTTCCATCAAATTTTACATAACGAAGAAAATATGAAGTCATCATTCTTTGCATTTTGTCTGTTAGCCTGCACAACACACACTATTACATTTAGCTGCATACTAGCATATTTTCAAGGATTCAGTACATGGCTGTCTCCACCCATTTGAATATGAATGCACCATTCTCTGATACAGCAAAGGCTGTTCTCCACATAATTCACACAACCTTCAATTTAACCTCAGAACCATCATGTTCAATGGGGACTGGCCTTTCTATTGTGAAAGATGCAGCATCCTCTTTTTTCAGCAAAAGGATTTAATTAAACCCAACGCATTCCAAAAGAAACAGTAATTTTGGGACACAATCATACAAAATGTGTCCGACGAAGATAATTCCGCTTAATGGAAGCATTTAAATGTGTTGGCTGAAGCCTCTTACTGGACCTTGGGTAATATATCATGGCTTTTGTGTATTGCTGTAGATTATCTTTATAAACACGACCAAGCGAATAAGAGCACAATCAATATGTCTGTTTACCGTAATTGTTGCAATATAGGTTTGTATGAACATTTCCATTTCAAATTGTGAATTAAATAAACAAGAAAATCACTTGGTGTACCTACTGAACCATATCCAATAAGACATCTTAACAGAACGAATAGATTATCATTTTGAAAAATAGAAATATCAACAGAGATCTTTACTCTCATTGGATCTAGTCAATGCATGTCATTTTTACTGACAAAATTCTCCCCTGGATTGTTTAGTTCTGTTAATTAAGATAATAATTTGTCATGTTATTTTATGTTGGTGCGGGACATTTGTTCTGATACCAAAAAGGTCTCCACATCCCAAACAAAATACAGCTAAAATGTACCAGAGTCATCGCAGCTTGAAATGAGGGTTTTGGACCTGCAACGGGAGCACTGGCCCGAGCTGTCAAATTTCCTGTTGATATCTTAATAAACAAAAGTAGGATAAACTATTGTTAATGGGGATGTGGGAGTGTATTTTCAAGCAGCAGGCCCGAAAAAGGGGGCGAGGATGTGTTCGGTCAGCTTGAACAGCAGAGAAAGACTTTGGGGAGGACGCCTCCTTTGTGACATGTGCAGCATAGACATAATGAAAGATATTATAATTACAATGCACGGTCTGTAAAAAGGGACAAAACAGATATTTGACCGGGGGGTGGAGTGTGCTGCACCATAGAGACCCAGGCCACTCCAGAGCACAGTACCAACTGCAGTTCCATTCTGATCACTAACTTAGACAAATCTCAATACGAATGCACACAACAGGAATCTCCAGTGAATAGTGTTTTGTTCCAGAAATAAAAACATTTGAACGAGGCCCCCATATCGTCTCATACTACTCTGAACTGTCCCATCAGGCATGAGGAGAACTTACACCTCTATTTGAGCATGGGACACATTTTCCAGACTATAATTTTATGTCTATAAATGATAGTCCTAGGAGTGATAGGAGCGCTCTTATTATTATTATTTTCGGTGTTAATTCATACATAGTGTGAATGACAAGCACAGACCGACGAGCAGCCGTTATGGCTGACAACTGGAATGCTGCCTTTCTCTGTACATATTCATCCCCATAGGCGAGACAGACAAACAATGCAGTGAATGTGGGAAAATGTGAAATGCTAAACCTGCGTGTGTGTGAGTGCTGCGTGTGTGCGTCTGTGTGTATTCGTATAAGGGCTACAGATGAGTTTGAATGCTGTCCTTGTTTGGTGATGGCATGGATCTAGTGGTTGTATAGGCATGTGGAAGAAGGATAAAGTGAAGCAGAGAGAGAAACAGAGGGGAGGGAAGCTTGCAGTGACTGAGAAGATGAGGACTTGACAGCGAGGTGACGGAGAGTTCAAACAAAATGAGGCTTGTAGATTAGCAGCGTTCCCCTCGGTGACAGGTGTCATCTCTTGTGGCAGTCTGTCACTCTGCCTACTGCCACTCTTTATATAATACCAGGAGGGAGAGGAGAGGGAGAGGGGAGAGGAAGCACCAGTCTCACCTCACCAGGCACATCCACCCGGTGTCTCCCTGCCAGTCACCTAGATTAAAGCCCAGGTGGCCAAGGGCTGCAAGAGGGAAGCACCAGGAAGAACAGAAGCCAAGGAAAACACACTATTAAAGCAATGCTACTGCCTTCTGTGAAAACGATACTATTAGTACAATATTTGGAGGATTCAGGTCACATGTGACAGCTCATTTTAGCTATACACTGATCAATATTTTCATATTCAGAAAGCATAAATAATGTGGGGATGGCTCAATGCTGTGATATGTCATCTTCATTAACTTGACCAAGTGTGATGTAACATAGATGAAGTTGGTCAAGGACAATGCCCCATGTTACGGGAAGGCTAATAATTCATCTTTGACATTATAGTTCGTAGATGTGTTACTAAATCTATTAATACTACTACAGTTCCATCTGTGTAATGTCAATCAAACACCTTTTTCCATAGTTAACTACAGGCAATTCTCAAAATAGATCTTTATTAAGATATCACAGCCTCTTAACTTATATCTGCCCATAAAACATAAATAGACTAACCTACACAGAGGTTGGGACTACCGTCTCATCTCCATACACCTCTATTGACTCCCATCCTACTCTAGGGAGAGTCAGTAGATTTCTAGGTGAATGAGTGAGTTTCCTGCTGGCCATTGTGAGTGAGTCCCTTTCACATGACTCTAACCCAGGAGGGTATTAACTAAAGCTGGGAGGGAGCCGGGACACATCGTCCATCCGGTGACACCCAGGGTGAGACCTGCTGCTCCCTGCCTAAGACTTCAGCCACCTGCTTCCCAGATTGGACTGAAATACACACAGCCAGCGCTGCCGCCACCCCTCTGGGTTACAGAGTCAGGGGAGGGTCAGCTATTTCTTCATGACTTTAGCAAAGCTGCTATCTTACATTTGGAATAAGATAACCATGGATTAATTTCATACAATTGTGTTGCTGGCTGTTTTTATGTTGACTATATACAAAATCCGTTCGTCTCACTAAAATGACAAAGGGAACATAAATTTAACAAGGGCAACAAAAATGTAACAGACAATCAGACATCAAGATGTAAACACAGAACAAACACGCACCTAATTAGTATTCTGCCATTTGTATTTTCGACAGATGAGGGATGCCCCCTATTGACTTTGTCAGGAAAGCCAGTCCAGAGTGAAATACAGAGATGAGGGAGTTAAACCACTGTGCGCTGTTGCCTGCAAATTGTGTTGTGAGCCATGGCAAGTCCCAGCATTCCTGGCATTGCAGTTACAACCGCGATAGCAGAGAACAGATCCACAGATAATATGGACAATGGAGGGACTGTATTATGTCTTACATTGAACCTCTGATGGCCAATATACAGTACATTATGGTTTTTAAAATATTAATTGCGCAGGTTGGAAAGGACAGAAGGTAATGTATGTATTTGGTACTCTCGCGATTGGAAAATTCTCTCTGCATAATAATCAGATGGAATGGAGTCAGAAACGTAATGAAGTTGAGCTTCTGATGCATAAAACTACTTTATAAAATATTGTAATGATCAATAAATATAATATATTTTTGGTATTTTTAGTACATGTAATATTCATTATTAGAGATTAAATATTGATTTCTAGTTTCATCTTAAATTATCTTCAGTTCTTGTCCTAAAACATTTAATTGATTTGAATATTCACAAGTTCTGGAACTTCCTCAGATAATGATCTCCCAAAGTAGCAGCCTAACAACAGCTGTGTTCTTGTAGCCTGTGCATTTAAAAACGAGTCATATTCTTCACACTGCCTCTGGTTCTTTTGGGGGAAAGGGACCACCTTCGGCACAGTGTGGCTCGTGTGAGTAATGAGACAGGCTTTCCGTGGTGCTGATAGAAGCTACCATTAAAAGGCGTGCTCCGGGGTATTTCCTCTCTGCATTCTAGGGAGGGAAATGGGATCTGATACCGCCATGTATAATTTGTTTCCACATCAAAGTCACACTTATTGGCAGAATTGTTTTCATTGTTACATCTACCTCCTGGTCAAATTCAAGTTAAATAGACTCTGATGCAGGCAGGGCTCAGATAAGTGTATGTGTCCTACGTATGCTGGGGAAAGTTTAGCACTTTACCTATCACCTTTAATAGAATTGTATGGGTTTCATGAGTTGTAGCACAGGTGACTAGTATTATCTTAGTGAAATATTTGCAAATGGTACAGCATTACAGTAGCATTTTAAGAACATCAAATACAGATAGGTACAAAATTGCAGAAATTAACCTCATACCTACTGTAAAATATGGAGGTGGATCTTTGATGTTATGGGGCTATTTTGATTCTACTGGTTCTGGGGCCCTTGTTAAGGTCAACAGCAACATAAACTTTACCAAGTACCAGGACATTTTAGCCAAAATCCTGGTTTCCTCTGTCAGGAGGCTGAAACTTGGCCGCAAGTGGATCTTCCATCAAGACTACTACCCCAAGCACACATCAAAATCAACAATGAAATGGTTATTTGACCACAAAATCAACATTTTGCTTAGGCCATCTCAGTCTCTGGAATTGAACCCCATTGAAAACCTAAGTTTTGAATTTAAGAGGGCAGTCCATAAGCGCAGACGAAGGATATCAAGAAACTGGAAATATTTTGTATGAAGGAATGGCCTATGATCCCTCCCAATGTGTTCTCCAATCTCATAAAACATTTTAGAAAAAGGCTCAGTATTATCCTCGAAAGGGGAGGGTGCTGGAGTATTGAAAACTGGGGTGCCAATAATTGCCTTTTTTAGATGTGTTTTTTTGTTTTATTACAAAATCTTTCTCTGAGCAAATGTATTACAATAAAATAATATTTAAAAAAAAAAAAAAATTTTTGCATACAATATTTGCTCATCTTTTTATCAAGAGTGCCAATAATTTTGGACCTGACTGGAAATTTAAATAACAGAGCTCTTTCGCCTCATCTAAATTTTTCTCTAAATAATCCAGTCACCCATCCACTCATTTTCACATGTACTTTGTGGTGGAGTCACAGAAAAATGGGCGCAAGCCAGAAAAATAGGATTTTGGTTCCTTATATAATCATGTTTCTTTGAAGTATTTTGCAAATGCCATGCCATTTAACCTTCAAGATGAATACGCACACACACACATCTAGGTTTTCCATTAAACTCAAAGCTATCCTGAAGAGGATTATTTTGAATTTGTCAGACAGCCTTCTTCATATCTTTGAGACTTTAAGTTGGGATATCTTTGGATGTGCCTCCTATCAGAGCAACATATTTTCTCACACAGAGATCTGTACAGCATGGGGCTGTATTTTCTCATTGCATCACTAGATGTGTAGCATTATAACTCATGAGTGGCACCTCATTTCACACTCCCTAATGGCTTGACACTGGGAGCACACTAGGGTTCCTGCCAGGGAAGCTTCCCTTCAGTGTTGTCCGGGTTATATAAGGGACGGGAAGGAAAGAGATGAGGAAAAGTTCGACTGGACTGGGGGTTTTTCAACTCAGCAGAATGTGTAGAATTATGACACAGAACATTTTAATACTGATGAATATATTTCTTAAATAATATACAACAAGGCTGCTCTGTATTGTATTGTCCACACGAGTGTTGGTACATACACAGCACACGGGGCACAGAGGTAATTCATTGTCTATTCCACATCATTTAATTGAGCACGGTTACATGCACACAATAATACGATTATTGTGGATAGTCAGATTAATATAATAGTTTACATTTAAATGTTTACATGATTTGCAAGAACGATTTCCCGAATAATCCTGTTTACATGGACACATCTGCAATCAGGGATCTAATGGGATTTAAATAAACGTAGAAAATCGCCAATCAAAATAAACTTTCTACCACAGTGAGGGTTATTTTGGTAAGCCTATTTGATTCGGAGTTCGGCCATATAAAGTTTGTATGCGAAAACTATTTACAAGATGCATGCATACTTTCAGTTTTTCCCGAACTCGCTTCGCTCCTGCATATTCCGGGAGGCTTGCGCTACCAGTGCTGACACATGCGCAGATCAAATACACCGCGAGAATGCCGATTTTAATAATTCGGAAGATCGTTTATTCGGTGTATGCTTACTTCGATTTTGACCTTACACCGATTAAGATAAGCAGAGTAAGGTATTTACATTACTATTTCCATACTCTGCCTACTGCCAAAATCAGTTTAATATCAAATTATTCATGTGAATATAAACAATCATTGAAATTAGTGGAAACAACATTGATTCAACCAGTGTTTGCCCAGTGGGAGGAGTGTAATACTGGAATATATTGAATGTATTTATGTGAAGATAGAATGAGATGAAGCTGTTTGTGCTTCTCTGAAAAGCACTCCAGTGGCCTATGCTGTGATGTTTGATAGTGTTAGATTAAGAGCAGCAGATAAATTCAGCTCAGACTGCACTGTGCACCCTATCTAGCCAGGTCCGGGCTGGATGACAGACATTGTAGCCCTCCAGCTTACTTGTCATACAGCAGCAGCCAGCCAGAGCAAGGCAGGTAACATGATTGTATAATTGTGTCATGACATTGTGAACCCGCTGGTGATATGTAACCATGTTCATTTTCTGATAGCGCAAGGCTGGACCTTAGAATCAGAGTTATGATGGGTGTAATTTGTGCCTCCTACACCAAAGTGAAAATAGCAGGTCATCGGCAGGATAAATACAAATTAAAATTGATGCAGGTCTCATTTCTGTTTGACCAGTTCGTATGGGGAGGCTACAGAGAGGCAGACATGGTGGGCTTGTCATTAGGTCTTCCATTTCACACCATAGCCCTGAAGGCAAAAACTGCAGATGAAATGTAACTGCCCAGAGATATATAATTGGCGAACACTCCTTTGACATAAACACGTTGATTTAAAACACATTTGAAATATTTATCAGTTCATAGTGTTTATTCACTTTCATTGCTGATGACATTGTATGATAAAAAGGCCAGGATAAAGACACAAAAAGGCTGACTACAATGTTGATGTTTTCCTTCACTGGAAGGACGTAGATGGGTGAGGCAGGTATACTGGAAATGAAAAGCTCTTGATTTGTGAGAGATTCTATGAATGACAGTCTCCTTTTGATTCCAGGAACTTAGGTAGAGGGACTGTGCGTGTGTGCTCCTGCACAGTGAAAGGGGCCACAGAGGATGTCCTCCTGAAACAGTCACATCTTGTCTGACTGGCAGTTCAAGAGCTCTTCATTACAGCCCCACTGTGTCCAAGGGAAAGAAAAACAACGTGCCCAGCCTGGGACCTGTAACCTTGCCATTTAATCAGGAGTTCAAACTGCATTGTCTCCCACCACCACATCATTTAGTCTCTGAGGCTTGAGAGCAACTTTGAGGCAAATGGCTTCAAATCAAGCTAGGCAGAAATAGCTCTCACCACATCACACTAGTAAATGCACTTAGACGAAGTAGGTATCACTGTATCAATGTCATTCATCACATACACCTATGCAATCATTTTTTGATGTCTTAAATCCTGCATTTGAATTGGTTGTCTACATTAAATGCATGGCGTGATCAACAGTCAACATTGTAATTGCTCCCAGTGTTGAAGATTTCCAAGGCCCCCTGGAACCTGCGCTATCAGAAACAACGATGGGGTTCTGAAGATGGTAAGGGACGAAGCGCTACAATGGATGCTAGCGCACTAGAAACATAGCTGAAATACACTGCACACATTACACTAGGATCAGTGCACAAACACGCTAACAACAACGGCAACGTAAAAGCTGAACTTTAGCTTACTTACCAGCTGCTTTGGTGATTGCCATTCAACTTATTGTAGCTATGTAGCTAGCTAACCAGTGTCCTCCTGGCTAGCTTCCTGATGCACAGGTCTGCAAATATGACAGATTCACTTTTTCATAAGGTTGGGGTCCCCAAATCAAATCTTGTTAAGGGCCCCAAAAACAGTAAAACCCGAACTTCTCAAAAAGGTGGCTTACAGAGTTATGTATGAATGGTCATCTACACTAAACAAAAAATGTAAAGTGTTGGTCCCATGTTTCATGAGCTGAAATAAAAGATCACAGAAATGTTCCATACGCACAAAAAGCTTATTTCTCTTGTTTACATTCTTGTTAGTGAGCATTTCCTTTGCCAAGATAATCCACCCACCTGACAGGTGTGCTATATCAAGAACCTGAATAAAAAGCATGATCATTACACAGGTGCACCTTGTGCTGGGGACAATAAAAGGCCTCTCTAAAATGTGCAGTTTTGTCACACAGCACAATACCACAGATGTCTCAAGTTTTGAGGGAGTGTGCAATTGGCATGCTGACTGCAGGAATGTCCACCAGAGCTGTTGCCAGATAATTTAATGTTAATTTCTATACCATAAGCCGTCCTCCAATGTTGTTTTAGAGAATTTGGCAGAACGTCCAATTAGCTTCAACCGCAGACCACGTCATGTGTATGGCGTCGTGTGGGCGAGCGGTTTGGTGATGTCAACGTTGTGAACCGAGTGCCCTATGGTGGGGTTATGGTATGGGCAGGCATAACCTACGGACAACGAACACAATTGCATTTAATCGATGGCAATTTGAATGGACAGAGATACCGTGACAAGATCCTGAGGCCCACTGTCGTGCCATTCATCGACCGGCATCTCCTCATGTTTCAGCACAATGCATGGCCCAGATGAAAATGTCCCAGTTTTTCCATGGCCTGCATACCAGACATGTCACCCATTGACCATGTTTGGGATACTCTGGATCGACGTGTATGACAGCGTGTTCCAGTTCCCGCCAATATTCTGCAACTTCGCAAGCCATTGAAGAGGAATGGGACAATGTTCCACAGGCTACAATCAACAGCCTTATCAATTCTATGCAAAGGAGATGTGTCACGCTGCATGAGCCAGATATTGACTGGTTTTCTGATCCACGGCCCTACCTTTTTAAGGTATCCGTGACCAACAGATGCATATCTGTATTCCCAGTCATGTGAAATCCATAGATTAGGGCCTAATGAATTCATTTAAATTGACAGATTTCCTTATATGAACTGTAACTCAGTAAAATCTTTGAAATTGTTCCATGTTGCGTTTATTTTTGTTCAGTGTATACAGTATTTATGCTTCAGTTTTTTGCATTTCATAACGTTTAATGTTCATTTACCAAACCTTTTCAGACTTTTTACACCTACTGGTATGAAGAAGAAGTGTGAAGGTACAAAGAATCCCCACAGCTGTTACTGCGTGTCACCTTTACTACTACACAGCAAATGAGATTGGCACAGGGGGATTTAAACTGTTCAGTCCTACAGCTGGAAAACCTTGTACGTACCATTGATATTATTGCTAGTACTTGTCGAGTTTAGGTGTAATCTCTGTTTCAGAATTACCCTTTGACTGCACCTTTTTTGCTGACGATCATTATCATTTTTTACATTTTATTTATTATTTTACCTTTATTTAACTAGGCAAGTCAGTTAAGAACAAATTCTTATTTACAATGACGGCCTAGGAACAGTGGGTTAACTGCCTTGTTCAGGGGCAGAACGACAGATTTGTACCTTGTCAGCTCGGGGATTCAAACTTGCAACCTTTCGATTACTAGTCCGACGCTCTAACCACTAGGCTCCCCTGCCGCTCCAAGTGGATGTCCTCACTTTCAATTTTGTCCACGCACCATTTCAGCACACAATTTCGGCCCATGCTCATGTGACAAATACTGTACTTGCAGTTTCTGCTCACTTAGGTACCTAATTAATTGAGAAAATTCCCATTCTCTGTATTACGTTGACCACATGCTGATACTGTGATAACCATGAATATGGATAACCTACCAACAGACAACAGTGATGGTGTTTCATGATAGAGATGAGAAGGAACATTTTGCACATGATTGCACAACAAAACACTTTTGTACTTTGCCAACAAGGTGATTTGGAACAACACATAAAAAATATTTTGTCCTGACATTGGCAAACTAACCATCTCAACAGTCTTACTGGCCAGGCAGTCAGTCAGTTGTCTAAACATAAATATATCCAGCAACAAAATTATTCTAAAACAAATAAGAAAAAGAGGTGATGAAAAGGGTATGCATGAAACATTTGTCAATAAAGTTTTGCAGAAATGGATAGATAAATATAATAACACCATCTCTACCATATAGCAGAAAAGTTGATTTTGTCTTGCTGTGAGCTAGCACACTTAATTGTAGTATGCAAATGAGAGCAATTACAAAGCTTTTAGGTGAAGAGATGACAGCTAAGGTTGGTTTCATAGCAGGCCTCACCCAAACAGTTGTCATGGAAACAATGTAGGATAACCTCACTGTCAAATAATTGAGGGCATTATTGAAGATAGATAGCAGCTCAGTATAGTTACGTTTGCATTAATGCCCACATATTGAAACATCGGCCTTATATTTATTCCAGAAATGATTTTATAGGCCATATGTAGTGTAAATAGTGAATGGTAACACCAGGACACGTCTAGGGATATGTGATTGAACAATGGTACTTTATGTCTTAACGTAATTTATTCTATCTGATCTATTCATTATAACTTGGGGGAAAGAAATTCAATGGAAATTTCACATTTATTGATTAGAATTGGAATATTAATATTAATGTGTTGCCTATTAACAATTCTTACAGTTCCAATTTAAGTTGTGTTGTGTAGACTCTGGATCCTATAATTGCAATGACAATGATAACATTGACAACCATCATCTTTTCCATACACAGTACTAATGATGACCAGACTGATGTGGTGACGGTTTAAGGCTTTAACAGGCAATTTTCAATAATATTATTTGAGATAATGATTTCTCTCCTAAATCAAATGCATTAGCTTCCCCCTTCTTTGTTTACAACAAATTAAGGGGAATGACCATGAATGCCACCAGCATACCAAATAAAAATTGAAGACACAAATTGATATTTTCTATGGCAATTTATATTACAATTACTCTTGTGGAGGCTTTCATGAATTAAATATGAGTTATGTCTGAGAATTAGATGTTATGAAGGTAAATGACAAGAGGAGCCTGTAATTGAGGTGGCGGCAGCATGGGCCTACTGAACTAATCTCTGGCTGGGTCATGTGATAGGCTGTCCTCCAATGGCAGGAGTTCTTTTTGCTTCAAAGCCAGGGCAGCTGAGAAAATTGATTTCTCATCTGAGCTGTATTTGATAGCTTTTGAAATCTGAAATTTAAATTAACTAACCTATGCCCTGTCATTACAAAAGAGCAAATGAACATTGCAGCAGTGTTTCCTATAGGCAGTGCAAACTTGCCAAGGTACATTTTCAAATAATTGTAAGATGCATGCTCTCTCTCTCTCTCTCTCTCTGCAAAGTTGATTGAAGTGCTTTTTTTAAAATAAAAAAATCCATAATGAGAGTGAAAATAACAGAGATATGCACATGTATTTCTGACAGAAGGTACCAATAATACTTATTATTGTGATGACTCCAAAGCACAAAAATAGTTTTATGTGTGAAATTGCTATGGACCACACAGTTAATTGGAATGTGAGTCAAAATCTATGGCACTTTTATGCTCAAATGAACATGGCTCATATTGTTTGGTCATCGATTTTTTTGCAGCTTCTACTGTACATATGAAATCAGAGATTCCGCATGTGTTTTATTATTAGCTTTCAATGAAGTACATTTTCAGGCAGACAGTTCCTTTGTAACGGTTAGATTTTTTTAATCACGGGTAGAATTCTGCATTAATATGTGTAGATAAATAAGTAATTGATAGATTTTTTTTTTCTCCTCATGACAAATCAGTCAACCAAGAGTGCATGTCTTGGGCATGCAATTGCTTTTCTGTTTGCAGTCCTAATGGACAAACATTATTAATCAGCTCACCACAAACTGTATCCTTTGCAACTGTCTGGTGCAAGCTTTATTACAAGTAATAAATTATGGTTGGTAAAAAAAAAAATCCAATATTACTAACACAATTTCTCTCTTATGAGCTTAATACAATTATATCAAATCAGGATCATGGATTCCCCTCAATTGTTTAGATAAAGGCTACAATATTGATTTGGTTTAGGATTATTGAATGAGCCAAACAAGTTAGTTAGTGAACATGAACAAGGCAGGGGATTGATAGGTAGTTGGTTTATTTGACAGAAGACATGCTAAAACAGATGTTACTGCATGTGGACAAGAAGATCAATAGACGGTGGATAGCAGATAGATAGTTACCTGAGATGGAGGAACTTGTAACAGATGTTCAACAGACTGATGCCCGAGTAGGCAGATCAATGGACAGGAGGCAGATGGAGGAGAACATGCCGGAGCGTAGGGAGGTTTGCTAGACAGAGACATTAAATAATGGGAGTCACATTTGATATGCAGATGGGTGCCTGTCCACAAAGTCTACCATCTACAAAACAATGAATAATAGGTTGCAATTTGGGAGGGCACTTTTTGAAACCTTTATTCTACAACCTCCATTGACTTCAGTGTCATATTCATTTACTGCTAGATTTAGCCCTTCACTGTCAGGACTGTGTGAAATAAGTTAATGTCCAAACTTATCATTTCCCCCAACAACTTGTCTATGATGACCATTATTTAAGCCTGTGAATTGTGAGATGCAGCCATTTCTGTGCTTTAAAACTGATCTAATTAGCCACTGGTAACGAGTATCACGTCAAGCTGTGAATGAACGCACTATCCCTTTTGGTTCCTATTAGTGATTCCGACTCCGTGCAAATCCCAGGATATCTCTTGGACGTGAGTATCACTCTATGCTTCACCATTTCAGGTAAGCATTCCTTAGCATTTTGCTAGATAATCATATTACCTAACGGGTTGTTTACATGCAGAATTGAATGGTTAATTTTATTGACAGGCTCATGGTAAATCTGCATGATAATACTGTATATCCACGGGTCACCTAACAGTCATCAGCCGCAGGGAAAAAATGGACCTGTAGCATATGTATTATGCCATGAATTTACTTGACACAATGAGGAATATCTCAGCCATATTGAACATACATGTCAAGACAAACAGACAGTTTCAGTCTCTTTCATACTTCCCCTCAACACATACACACGGATCTCCTGACATGCCTTGTCCCAGTGGCCTTGCTGTCCGAGAAGGAACTAGGCGATAACCTGATAGACTTTATCTTGTCTTGCCTAGGTCTCAGTGATGCCTGAAGAAGACACTTCAACTGTAAGGCATCCCCCCAGAGTCCTAACCTTCCCCTCATCTCCCCTCACCAGCCGCAGCGGCTGGGAGATGTCAGCGGCCTGTTGCTTATTGATGTTTCTGCATGTTTTAGGTCTATCTGAGATATGACAGCCCTGACACAGGGCTGATTTCAATCAGCCTGCCACACAGCACACAGTCCGACAGCTAGAGAAAGTAAGACAGAGAAAAAAGAGAAGAAATGATCTATGGGGATGTCCTTGGCTCAGATCAGGTCCGGCCTTGTCTCTGACCAGGGGACTCTCCTCCCTTCTAATGAAGATGTTTCATTCACATCTCAAATTAACGTGCTCCTTGCCTCCCTGGCTGATTAAATTCAATAGAAGAAAAAAGAGAAATGAATAGGGAGGGAAAGAATTGCAGCTTTTGTCAGATTGGGTAGGCAAGAACAGAAAATGACCCCTGAGCCAAAGGTTCTGACACTGCATCAATCCCTTTAGGGGTGAGGCCTGCTGGACCAGTGCTGGCTGAAGATTACTTCAGCACATCTGAGGGATGACTGCTCTATCTATTTCACACATCCTATGCAGACAACAAGCTTGTATGGTCTGGATCCTGAGCTGCCCACTAAATTAGGTCTGAGATCATTCCATGGAATGAGGGGACCCATCCAAGGCAAAACCATTGACAGAGGGCCCAGTGAATCCTTAAGAAGAGAGAAGCATATATTCCCTCCTTGTCCTTTATACCACTGACTAGAATAATATACCATTGATAATCCCAATAAATCTCTTCCCCCGCAAATTGAAGCACATGCACACATATCCCGATAAGACTCTCTCACGCAGTTTCCTCACATACCCATTACGGACATTCACATCGCCTTGGTTCAAATCCCCTTACGTTGCTATTAATAGTGATTGATACTTATCAATAAATTATTATTAATTCAGTCCAATAAAGGTGGTCTGATGCTAGGGTTTGATTTAAAGCAAGACTCAGTGTCACAGTCGCAAAATGAAATTCAGACCACTAAAAATAAATATTCCCTTTCCAATTTTATTTTTACTTATCATATTACCTTTGTACTTTTGTTTGCTGTTTGTTTATACATGTGTATGTTAACCATCAAAGAAATGTATTAAAACAGCAAGCAATTGGAAGAACAATATTTCTTCCTGAAAAAGTACGTCCATATGGATTACAGAGGACGTGCTTTAATACCAATAGACATACAGTATAATATCTGCAAAACTTATTGCTATTAGTTTGTCAAACCCTTTCTTTCTGCTTGAAAAACTTCAACTTTCTGAATTTTAGAGATATAAAATGAATATTATTAGCCCCAATACTTCACGTTGAGTGTATTTCACTTCCAGGGTTTCACAGCCCAAACTTCCAGAGCCTATAATGAGATTGCCCCAAACAAAGAATAGATTAGCTGTCATTGAATTACTTCAATTTCCTTATTCTAATAGAGGGAACCACAACACCGGTCACAACTTTCTATGTCTGGTTACAGGCTTCACAACATGTTGCACTGGATAATTAATCCATCAAGCAAAGGCATTGAACGCCTTGAGACTACAGCACTGAACATGCAGAAAATCAAATTTAACCCCGTGTTGACTAAAACACTCCCTTGCACTGTCGATCAAGCATGTCTCTCCTTGACAGCTCTGTTCGTATGTTGTTAAATAATCGAAAGGAGAAAAAAATAATCATGAAAGAAAAAGCAGTCTCAGAGGAACTGTCACAAAGAAAAGAAAATGCCAAGGGGGGGTGAGGAATGCCTTCAGTCACCCAGCTTTTCACATTTTAATTTCAGTCTTCAGGACTGACTCATGGTAGCGCCTGAGTGAGCGGGGCCTGGGAGTCAGGGCCCTGTGCTGACCCCTGTGCATAGACAGACCCAGAGAGATGTCAGCCGGAGCTCCCGAGGATCACCAGGCTGCCAAGCGCTTTGAAAGCTGCTGCCAATTCAGCCTAAGTCTCAGCTGAATGGCCGCCACAGAGAAGGGGAGCGACGGCAATAAAAACAGGTTGCAAAAGGAAGAGAAATCGCTTTCAAAATGTCTAAGGCCTTTGACCTTTCATCCAACCCCTCGCCCTCTGTCTTTGAAGCTGAGCATATTTTTTGGAGGGACATCGAAAGAAGGGAGGGTTTTGGGGCTGGACTTGGGGCCTGTCAGTATAAATATATTAATAATCTGACAGCTTCATCTGCTTTTGAGGGCCAGCCATGACAGCTACACAATGCCTCACGCTGTAGCCCTCCTCGTACATGTCTAGCCTCCCTGTCTGAACAACAGAGTTTATTAAGACATCACAGTCCTGTGAAGTATTGATTTAACACCAGTCTCTGTCACTTACTGTATTAGCCATATCAAAGTTGCCAACTAAACAATGAAGGCTTCACATGCAACTTGCTATTTTTCTTTCTGAAGATGGAATGTTTTAACGCACAGTATGCAATCGAATCTTTCATGTCTAAATGTTGACCCTTGTGATCTAAACAATCGCTAACTTATTTTTTAAAGACAATTCGTCATCTATATCAGCAAAGAAAAATGCTAATAATGTAGCACTGAACAAAGGTATTTAAGAATATAGCTGAAATAAAGGGCATAATGGCCCAGAGAAAGAGAGAATATTAAGTTGTTAGAAGAGCAGGGGCTGTCAGTCTGTCTGTCTGTGGGAGTCCGCCCCTCAGAAAGTGGATCAGTCCATTGAGAGAGGCGGGGAGGGGTCAGAGGGAGCGCAGGTAATTGAGGTGTCCCCTCCCCTGCCTTTTTTCCAGGGCTCCTCACCCCATCCTCTCACCCCCCGCCCTATCCACACAGCGGGCACAATTACGCTCCCCATAACCCCTCCAGCTGGCCCCCATGATCCCGCACTTCTCACTAAACGCAACTCCGCCAGCCCTCTCGCTGTTAACCTCACAGCACCCGCTAAAGGGGAGTGGGGGAAGCGGCTGTACACTAGACCATGGAGAAGGAACTTAGAGAGCTCTGTTTTACAGGCAGCACTTGGCAAAAACAGAGAGAACTTCAGTTAACATGTAGGTTACACATTGAGTATCGTACTGAGGGACATATGTATGCCTGCAGATGTTGGGACTTTATTCAACAATTTTGGGGAGAACCAAAACAGATACACAATCATGTAAATGAAATTGCATTTCTTAAAATAGTGTCTTAATATTCTTGATATTTGATCACAATAAAAACAGTATAACATAATACGTGCCCTTTACCTATATATTTTTCATCATAAATGTAGCAGCAATCAACACCTTGGTTAATTGAGACACTAGAAATAGATTTCAATAGCCATGAGTCAGTCCATTCATATTTCTCCAACACTCTCAAGGTGTCTCTAGACAGACTTCAGCTTTCAGTCCCATCCCTTCACATTAATGAGGGAAGACTCTACTGTGCGTTGTTACCGTAAATAATACCATATGGTAAAATGTAAACAACATCTGCATATTCATGTCGTTACTTCATCTGTTTAATTAGTTCCAGCAAAGCAGTTTACCCTCTGAGGCCCTCCCTGTCAAAGCAGCACCGCTGCAGCCGTGCCCTGCTGTCGACCCTGACAGTCCTCCATTGTTCAACTGATGCTCACGCCCTGCCAGTTTAATGCCAGGTGCTTTCTTATAGGCTGTGGATCAGGTGGGCAGAGTGTAGGGGATGCTGTCACATGATGGCAAACCTGGCACATTCCTCCCTAACAAGGAGACCGATACCAGTAATTTCAGGATGATTTTGTTATACCTCAACATGGCTTTGTTAAACACCTAGTCTGCTACAGTACCTTTACCAAAATAATACAGATGATGCTGACATGCATCAGATATCAGTAACATGTCTGATATGCCTGATCGATTGCATCTGTCTCAACTTTGAGAAATCACAATGCAAGATAGCACAATATACTGGCCATATGTACTATAACATATATATATATGTTATAGTACATATGGCCAGTATACCTCAACATGGCTTTGTTAAACACCTAGTCTGCTATGTATATATATTAATATATGTATGTATGTATGTATGTATGTATGTATCTATGTATGTATGTATATATATATACACATATATATATATATTATAGTACATATGGCCAGTATACCTCAACATGGCTTTGTTAAACACCTAGTCTGCTGTGTATGTATGTATGTATGTATGTATGTATGTATGTATGTATGTATGTATGTATGTATGTGTGTATGTGTATATGTATATATATATATATGTATATATATATATATATATATATATATATATATATATATATATATATATATATATATATACACACACACACACACACACACACACACACACACACACACACACATATATATATATATATATATATATATATATATATATATATATATATATATATATATATATAGTACATATGGCCAGTATACCTCAACATGGCTTTGTTAAACACCTAGTCTGCTGTGTATATATATGTATGTATGTATGTATGTATGTATGTATGTATGTATGTATGTATGTATGTATGTATGTATGTATGTATGTATATATATATATATATATATATATATATATATATATATATATATATGTATATATATATATATATATATATATGTATATATATATATATATATATATGTATATATATATATATATATATATATATGTATATATATATATATATATATATATATATATATATATATATATATATATATATGTGTTTACACACCTTCTTCCCCCACAATACTAGGATACCTTGAGGGAAATCTATAGGCTACCTGCTATTTCATCAAACACACAACATACATTTTATTTGAATACAGGAATAAAAGCATGTTTATACATACTTACTGCATAAATACGTCAGTGTGGGTTGGATTGAATTGGGTCCTTTGCATAAAATAAGTTACACTGTCATCACGTACATTTTAGTCTCTAACTATGGAGTCCTGTACAGTCTCAATGCTAACAACTAATAGCAACAGAGTGCTTGCTACTGTAGCGGTAATGGCAAAGAGCAGTGCAAGATAGCATGGAGGCTTGGAGGCTTACAGGGCATTCTCTCTAATTAAATTCCCCTTCATCAGGCACTCGTTTGTGCACAAGCATTAATACTTTTGACCCCATGTTGCCCAAACACTAACGTGCCTGGCGAAGGAAAAAGAGTAGGGAAGTGAAAGAAAACACAAAGGAATATCTTATTAGGAGAGTCAGACATGTTTTAGCCTTCGTTGCTTGATGGCTGCTCCTGGTGTCGCGACCTACTGGCGTCTTGCTAATACGGCAGTGCGCGCCACGCCATTGTTCTCAATCAATAACTAATTATCAAAGTACTGGCTCCAACTAGTATTGTCCTCTTTGCTTGGAACCCCTTGTTGTAGATTGAGAAACAGAGAGGGAGGAGAAAGGGGACTGAGGGTGGCTTTTGGCTGCATAGTGATGCTGCCGCCACAACATCCTCGCTAGCCTATCCAGATACACTGTGCTGTCAGCTTGAATTAGCATCCCCTACTAATTGATATAAATTAGAACAGAAGAATTCTTGTTGCTGCTGAATGTCATAATGATATCCTCAAAGTAATCATGGGAGAGAAAAGGAGAACAGTACAAAACACACATGCAGAACCAAAAGGAAAAGACAAATTAGGCTGACTCCTGCTAGGGATTGCAAACAAGTCTTGAAACAAAGGGAAAGGGGAACCAGACTGATGCCAAACTCTTATGTTTCATTATTTCAATCTCATTTGTGAGTGTGAATCAGCGTTCGTTTCTAAGATTTGGAAATATTTCCCTTTTCTTTGCAATTCTTGTCTGTCTTTTGACAATCACATTATCTTCAACAGATCCAAATACAGCAGTCTAAATTAACTGGTACTATTTTCCTTTACCAGCTTTTCATTGTTTGTTGCCTTTTGCAAATGAGCAGATAGAAATAGAGGAGCCAAGTAATTCAGAGTTGGCAACATGGAGGATATTCTGTTCCGGTGCCTGGCTGTCTGTGTGCTTCTGAACAGAGTTAAGGATGATGTCATCCCACGTGGCAACACAGTTCACTTCTCCCAGTCCTGTTGGTGCCACTGGCACCAGGCCTGGGGGTTGAGGCCCCTAGGAGCCCGGGGGGTGGCTGGTGCCCCAGTAGCAAGGCAGGGGTCAGCCTAGTAAAAGTGCTGCCCTCAGGATGGTGAGTATAATCCCTGTGCGAAACCCAGGCAGCTGGAGCAGCCCGATTCGCTCGGCAAATGTAATGATATGGGTTGCACTGGAGCTGATGTCTGACCTCATTACCAGAGTTTAATTGCGTTGTTACAGAGTTTCACTTCTTCCTTTCTCTGGCCTCTTTGTATTATACTTCCTGGGTTGCTACAAAAGTAAATTAATTACTTATGTATTTTGTATCTCCATATATATCCCTAAAAGTTGTATTATGACAAAATGGCTGTTAGAATACTCACTACGTCATGGAAATGTTTCATCTGTGCAAAGTATTTTCAATTCTAAAACAAAATTATTATATTGATGATAGCTTTGCCTGCATTTTCCAGTATTCTGTGTGATCTAAGAGATGATATTAACTCACTCAATAGTTAATGACGGTTGTCTATTTATATGGAAATTATTTGAAAAGAAATGAGAACATTAAATCAACAGTTCATTAACACCTCTTAAATCATACCTGTTCCTCATCAAGTTGTGTTTATTAGGGAATGGTGTGAAACATGTTTGTGAGTTCAATACATATGTAAATAACTGTGGTGTTGTTCACGCTTATAATTAGTTAAGATTTCTTTAGACTTATTACACAATTATAACCAATAAATTAAAGGTGATAAAGATATCCTGAAATGCATATTTCATTTGATTGAATCATTAATTATTCATTTTTTTTTGTTGCTGGCTCTAAACATACACTACAACAGAGTACAGGACATCAAATCTCAGTGGTTATGAACCCATTCTATACAGTGAGTGGAATGTTTTGCTGCTTTGAAGCCAGGAAACAGCTCTACTTGTAGTAAACCAGGTGACCTTTGAGCCATCCAGCAACCTGCCCTCCATCATTAAGTAAAGGTATCATAAGGCTAAAAGGTTAAAGGCTGGGAAAAAGTTGGTGTGTGTTCATAGAGAGACGAGGATGTGCATGGGGACTGAAGATGTACTGGACTATATTACTTTATCTCCTGTTCTCTTGGAATTGCATCACAATACACCCTTGAAAATAGCTCCCAATTAAAATCCAAGCATTGTGTTTGTGGATAGATTTTCCTGGGTTCTCCTCATGAAAAGTGCAATTATAATTCTGTGGTGTATAAAACACACTCCATGTAGAGTGCCCATCCTATTCCTATCCTATTGTCAGTTGGAGGATAAATGTTGAAAAGGCCTAATCCTGAGATGGGCTGGACAGCAGGCTTTAATGAGGAGCCTGTCTCAGAGCCTGTCTTAGGCAGAGCCATGTGATATCCTGGCTGGGGGCTGGGGCTGGGGCCGGCCCCGGTGTGGAGGTCAGGTCGTAATGGATGGGTCCATGGCTTCCCCTCTGGAGAAGGGCGGAGCCCACTTAGGCTGACCCATTAAGTCAAGTTGCTCTCCTCTGACTCTCCAGAAGATGCCTAGTTGTGGGACACCGTCAGGCGAGCTTCAGCACAAACAGACTGCCTGCCTGCAGGCAATTGGTAAAAAAATTAAATAGAAAGACTCCAGCTATGAACATGGAGGCTGGAGCCTGTGAAAGATGTAAACTCAAAGTAAAAAGAGCAGAAATTGAACCTATGGGCTATCATGCAGCAAGTGAAACAGAGCTGCCACTTTGAATTAGGGGACAATAGGAGGTTCAAGCCAGCGGGCAGCTAGTGTATCAGGCAGCCAGATCCCAATCTTAGTGACATTACTGACCCAACCTCGCACAAACTCTGATCTCTGGTGGCACAAAGAAAGGATTGGAGACCAAAGGGGATTAGTACCAAAACTGAAGGAGAAAATATACATGGAAAAATATGGAGGGAAAGACTTAGTACAGTACATTACTGCTGGGCTTCACAGTGATGCAGACGGGAGCCAAGCTGTGCAAATAGTCACATGATTACGTAGTCAATAATACCGGCAATCTTCAGAGACAGAAAGCTATAATCAACAAAAATCCATATTGAAGGTGAATGCCAGAGTTTTTTCAAAATGTCAGCCCAGTGGGTTTGCAGAAGGGCAGGGATGACAGCTGAGGAGCAGGAGCTGAGCAGGCGGGACAGCGGGGACAGGAGGGCTCTATGCTGATGAGGTCCTGGACAGGGGGGCCAGGCAGAGTGCAGTGCTGGGCCAGGAGGACATAGTCCCACTCAGCCTCAGCCTGCTCCTGCACGATAAGGCAAGAGGGATGCTCTGTCTACACTGTTGGTACATTAGGGGAACCATTTACTCACAATACATCATTATACTAAATATGATCATGATCTGATACAAACATGGTACATGATCTGTAACATATTTTACCATGGATCTGTATTACAGTGGTCGGAAGTAGTTTGAAGTACCAAGCAACTTGGTTTTGGAAAAGGTGTTACATTTATGGTACAGATGACCAATTTTGTTCAGTTTGTGTAAGATAGATTTTTGGTCCATTTTGGGGTATAGAAATATTTTCCATTTTAACTTTGATAGAAGTGCAATGAAATTGAGGTGTTTTATGTTCGATTTCTTTCTTATCCACCTCTGAAAAGCTATGTTTATTATTTTCTGAGGTCTTTTAAGTCATTTTAAAAGTTTTTTTGGGGGGGGGCACAGTCTTTCTTGAATAAAATAAGTGCAGATTTGCTGAAAATCTGTGGCTTTTATGTGCGGCTGCAGGAGCATGGTGAAATGTTTGGACACTAATACCCATTCATTTCGGTAGATCCATAAATAAAAGCTGCCAGCTATGCTGCTGCCGTGAAGTGGTATTCTTTGGTGCCCAGCGGGATGTCCTGTTCACATTAGCACAGCGGGGGAAACTGCCCGGAACAGCCAGACAACTAAATCAAGACATTTTCAACTTCTGACAAAATTGCTATAGGGGGGAGAGACAGTTTGAAAGAGGGATGTGTGTGACTTGTGCATGTCTCTGTGTGTGTTTGTGTGCGTGTGTGAGAGATCTTTTCAAATGGTTGTATATTCCAATACCTTCAAGAAAAACTCCATGTGGTTGAATAAAAAACACAATGCTAAGACCAAGCAAAAACCCCTAAACAATCACTTCTCTCTTTGTCCTTTTTCTGTTTTTATACCAGAAATCGAAGATATTTGAGAATTTGTGCGGGCCCATTTTTTTTATCTCAGAGATTAGTATCACATAGGTATTAAAAATGAAATTTGTAAGGATTTAAACACTTTCAAGCTTAGATTCTTGTCATAGTCAGATACCTCTGATGATCTATTTCATATATAGATAGAAATGTAGTATTTGATGTCATCTCAATATTACCAATGCATTCCAATCATGATGTTCATGAATTGTTGTGTGATGTGCACTACCATAAAAACGATTCGCTTCAGTTGTGCCGAAATAATTATGTTGCCTATGCACACAGGATATACCATTCCACAAAGTGTTATCATACGTAAAGCTGGTTGTCTGATCTCATCGTATTATATGACGAGGTTCTGACCTCCTTTCTGGAGGCACAGAAATTAGCACTAGAGTCTATTGCCTGTATGTATAAACTGGACTAATCCCAATTTAAAAGGGATCAAAAAAAAATCTCCAAGCATTCATGCTAAAATTACAAAAGGTCAGAGAGAATGGCACATGGTGGCAGAATGTCACAAAGTACACTCTTAACAGAGTCACAGCCCTGGGCTACATTTGCAGGTGGTCGATTGCCTCATCTTCACAGAGGTTAACTCTTAAAGAGTGCTAAAGTGTGCTAAAAGCTGCAGGTCTGAAAGAGAGGCCTATCATCAGAAGAGGCTGCCTTAGTGCCAACAATACCCAGATAATGACAATCCTGACCTCAGTTAAGTACATCACACAGCCAGGGCTCTTGGATGTGCTGCCCAGAACAATGCAGGGGGAGAAGGGCCCAGCCACGCCTGTCGCCAGGGCCTCAGCTGGGATTTACGATGCCAACGGGCATGCCATCTTGATTAGGGGGCAAGTTAACCTTTCAACTTAGTGAAAATAAAAAAGGAAGGTTTGTGCTCTGATTCCTTCTGCAAATTCTACGTGACTACATGTGGTTCAAAACATCATTGCATATGAAATATAATCCAATACAGTGCATGTCACTGCTCCCAAATGCCTATCACATATTGTCTGGGGAAGAAGAAAACAAGGTTTGGCAGTGCCACTGTGAGGTTGTGGCTGGATTTTGTTTGTCTTGGGGCAACCTGGATCCCGTCCAGACAAGCCTTCTTTTGGAGTTCTGTGAACTGGAGATGAGAGGAGTTCTCCCTCTTTCTGTGGGCCCTGCGTCTGAGTCTTTGCTGTAGGGTTCAGTGGACCTTGAGAAAACACCAGCAAATCTGTCACCATTGCTCCCCCCCCCCCACCCCAGGGACAAAGTTGCCTGGCCACTTCTGAAGCTTCAATGACCCAAGGCCTGAACCCTGCTGCTCTCTATTCCCTCTTCTACGCAGCCACTGGGAATCTATGACCTCAAGTTCATCAGGAATCACAGTCACACGGCAGCATCAAAAGCAATGGCAGTTACTGTCATGTTAGCAAAGTACGCTAGTCGCAACGTTGGCTTAGTTCAAATGTGCAACACAAATTATATCCTAACAAATCTAATCACTGCCTGAATATATACTGTAGACTTTTAGAAATAAAATATGATAATTCATTCATTTTAAAATATGGGGTATGATTTTATCATATTTATCCTATTTCGTCCAAGCCCAGATGGCCCTTAATTGGTTGGCAAAGGGAGCAAGAAGGTCTGCTTTGAGGCGTGAGTGTGTGATTGTTGCTGTTGAATTGCTGCTGTGAAAGGCTGGCTGCATGATGTAGAGATGGATCAGTGTGAGAACAGGTCACACAAAGGAACCACCAGCCATGCGCACAGGGGGCTAGCCCAGAAGAAAGAGAGACTGAGTCTTCAGACTCAACACAATCCTTGACCGAAAAATGTAGACTACATATGTGTTGGCATTTATCCATGGAAGGTTTCAGAGAGTATGAAGTATCATTAGTCCATATCCACTGACTAAGCTATCATGTATGCTCAGCTGTTCTTTGAAGGAGAGAAAAATGAAAAGAACGGAAATCACTAGGATTTCACAATCCTGGTGTCTACGTTTAGGACCAATGGCAGACACGCTACTTGGTTTGGAACAAAACAAGCTACATTTTAGAGATTGAAAGCCCTCTGAAATTCATAGACTGAGCTAGATGCAAATACAGATTGTACTGTGGCTGCTATTACTACAACTATCACCACTACTAGAACTAAGAGCTGTAATCCCCAAGTCTTATGCATACCACCATCATTCCTGTTCCAAAGAATTCTAAAGCTACCTGCCACAATGATTACCCCCACTGTAGCACTGACATCTGTAATCATGCAACTGGATCCTGAACTTCCTGACAGGCCGACCCCAGGTGGTGAGAGTAGGCAACAACACCTCCGCCATGCTGACCCTTAACATGGGGTCCCCCCAGGGGTGTGCGCTTAGCTCCCTCCTGTACTCCCTGTTTACCTATGACTGAGTGGCCACACATGACAAACTCCTTCAAGTTTGCTGATGACACGACGGTGGTAGGCCTGATCACCAAAAGCGATGAGACTACAGTGAGGAGGTCAGAGAACTGGCAGTGTGGGGGTCACTTTGAGTTCCTTTATTTCCACATCTCTAGGGACTTAACATGGTACTTTCACACCAGAACAGTCGAAGGCACAGCAACGCCTCTTCTCCCACAGGAGGCTGAAACGATTTGGCATTGCCTCTCAGATCCTCAGGAACATTTACAGCTGCACCACTGAGAGCATCCTGACTGGTTGTATCACCGTCTGGTATGGCAACTGTACCGCCCACGACAGGAAAGCCCTACAGTTGGTTGTGCGGGCGGACCAGCACCTCACTGGGGGCGAGCTCCCAGCCATCTAAGACATACATGCCAGGCTGTGTCTGAGAAAGGCCTGAAAAAGTGCCAAAACTCCAGACACCCGAGACATGGACTGTTCTCCATGCTCCCGTCCGGCAGGCGGTACTGGTGCATCAAGGCTCAGACAAACAGACTCCTAAACAGCTTCTATCCCCTGACCATAAGACTGTTAAATGGCTAACAACTATTGTTCTTCCTCTTCCACAGACTATCCACATGGACTCTTTGCCCATCCACAGGTCTCTACCCACTCAGATACAACCTACACTGCTGCTAAAATGATTATTGATTATATTTATTACTCCATTACAATGCTGTCCATTGATTATTGACTGTCATTACCATTAGTATTTATCCTGCTACTGGTCACTATTACTCCTGTTTACATGTGCATATATCCTACAACCTCATTGAATAAGGTACAGGCACTGACCTGTATATATTGAGTTGCAACACCCACTTTTGCGATCAGAACATCCTCAACTCGTCGGGCATGGACTCTACAAGGTGTCAAAAGCATTCCACAGAGGTGCTGGCTAATTTTGACTCCAATGTTTGACATCAATAAGGGATCATGGCTTTCACCTTGATTCACCTGGTCAGTCTATGTTATGGAAAGAACATTTTGTATACTCAGTAAATACTTGCATTCTCGTGTAAAAAAAAGAATATAAACGAAACTAATTTTAGTTCTTGTGTGGTTTTTATTATTTTATATTCTGTTATTATCTATATTATTATTATTATTATTATTATCATCACTGCATTGTTTGGAAAGAGCTTTCAAGGGAAGAATTTCACTGTACTGTTTTACACCTGTTGTATCCTGTGCACATCACGTATAAACTTTGAAACTTGAAATACTACTTTCTAAAATGTTCTCTACAATTTTAACTTGATCATTCTCTACAACAAGCACTACATCTAAGAGCATTTCAATAGAGCCACATGGATTCATGTCCTTTAGCTGGCAACACCAGTTTTACCCACACCTATATTCACAGACATGCACGTATGCTTTTACAATACTTTCAATTGCTCTGTCTTGGGTGAATATGACACTGCTTGGTCCTTATGCTCTTGAGGAGAGACATGACTGAAAAAGATGAAGACCTTACACTTGTGCAACAGCTACAAGACAATGTCTTTAAGAGCAAGAGGCAAAATTAACCTGTGTCAAGTCGATAGGCCATGTGAGAGGTTGAGCAGGCCATCAAATCAACGGAGGGCCAACACAGGATCCTATTATTAATGACACTGAATGGCTGCCTCGGCCAAAAGTCTCCAGCGCCAGAGAAGTTCAGGTGTTACTTGATTCATTAGAGCTTCTGTCTCAGCCAATATGATGGCCTGTTGTCCTGAGTGGGTTGGAAACGGAATGTATTTTATTCCTGCCAACACTATGTCACTTTAATGTATTTTTCTGATGCCCAGTCTTAACACCTGGTAAAGATTTGAGAGAAAGAGGTAGCAAAGGATCACAGGAGAGCCCTATTTAAAGGGAGTGGTTGACACTAGTGTTATTTCCTGCTCCTCCTTTGCAGCTTCAACATCCTCCTTAAAGAGAAAATGTGTCACATTAAATGCAGAAATGTTGTAGGTTGTTTGAAAGTGCAGATAATGATCAGTCATTACTCAATGTTATTTTACAATTTGGTCAGGCACTGACACTATCACCTACATGTTTAAAACTGATCACAGATGGCCATGGGGATGATGGTACTGTAGATATTAACATATCGCTGCAACAATTAAAATTAAAGATCCAATCTCTTAAAATGTATTCGTGACTTAACTAGGAGGCAGAAATCTCTGTGATAATTCATATTGTTGGAAATACACTGCACTGAAAGACTATGCAAAATTGTAGTGGGGTAGTATTTATCAAATAAGTGTACTAAATATATATAGTGCATTCGGAAAGTATTCAGACCCCTTGACTTTTTCCACATTTTGTTTTGTTACAGCCTTCTTCTAAAATGGAATAAAATATGTTTCCTCATCAATCTACACACAATACCCCTTAACGACAAAGCGAAAAACAGGTTTTTAGAAATATTAGCAAATGTATTACAAAAAAAAATATATATATTTACATAAGTATTCAGATCCTTCGTTATGAGACACGAAATTGAGCTCAGGTGAATCCTGTTTCCATTGATCATCCTTGAGATGTTTCGGCATGATTTGGAAAGGCACACACCTGTCTATATAAGGTCCCACAGTTGACAGTGCATATCAGAGCAAAAACCAAGCCATGAGGTCGAAGGAATTGTCGGTAGAGCTCCGAGACTGAATTGTGTCGAGGCACAGATCTGGGGAAGGGTATCAAAACATTTCTGCAGTATTGAAGGTCCCCAAGAATACTGTGACCTCCATCATTCTTAAATGAAAGAAGTTTGGAACCACCAAGACTCTTCCTAGAGCTGGCCGCCCGGCCAAACTGAGCAATCGGGGGGGTTGGGGGGGTCCCTAATACAAAGTCCTTAATACAAAGTGTTATGTTGGAGGCAAATTCAACAGTACCACTGTCCATAATTACAAGCATGGTGGTGGCTGCATCATATTATGGGTATGCTTGTCATTGGCAAGAACTAGGGAGTTTTTTTAAGCACAGGCAAAATCCTAGAGGAAAACCTACTTTCCAACAGACACTGGGAGACAGATTCACATTTCAGCAGGACAACAACCTAAAGCACAAGGCCAAATCAACATTGGAGTTGCTTACCAAGATGACATTGAATGTTCCTGAGTGGCCTAGTTAGAGTTTTGACTTAAATTGGCTTGAAAATCTATGGCAAGACTTGAAAATGGCTGTCAATCAATGATCAACAATCAACTTGACAGAGTTTGAAGAATTAAAATAATAATAATATGGAAATAGTGTACAATCTAGGTGTGCAAAGCTCTTAGAGACTTACCCAGAAAGGCAGCGATTACGGCTGTGAGTCTAAGGTGATTCTGTCATAAAAGCTACTGAGGATTGTAGCTGACTCTATAGCCACTCCTATCTGTCATATCTTTAGTCTGAGCCTAGAGGAAAGTCTTTGTCCTCAGGTCCGGAGTGAAGCCAAAGTCATTCCACTACTGAAGTGTAGCAAAGCAGCCTTTACAGGTTCTAACAGCAGACTTTCAGCATGCTTATAGAGAAGGGCACTCAACACGTACTGCACTGACACAAATTACTGATGATTATTTGAAATAAATTAATAATAAGATTGTGGGAGCTGTGCTGTTAGATTTCAGTGCAGCCTTTGATATTATTGGCCATAATCTGCTGTTGAGAAAACGTATGTATTGTGGCTTTTCAAGCTCTGCCATATTGTGGATTCAGAGCTATCTATCTAATATAACTCAGAGGGTTTTCTTTAATGGAAGCTTCTCTAATGCCAAACATGTAAAAAGTGTGGTATACCGCAGGGCAGCTCTCTAGGCCCTCTACTCTTTTCTATTTTTACCAATGACCTGCCACTGGCATTAAACAAAGGATGTGTGTCCATGTATGCTGATGATTCAACCATATATGCATCAGCAACCACAGCTAATGAAGTCACTGAAACCCTTAACAAAGAGTCACAGTCTGTTTTGGAATGGGTGGCCAGTAATAAACAGGTCCTTAACATCTCTAAAGCTAAGAGCATTGTATTTGGTATAAATCATTCCCTACATTCCAGACCAGATCTGGTAATGAATGGTGTGGCTATTGAAAAAGTGTTACCTTAGATAGTAAACAGTCATGCTCAAAACATATAGATTCAATGGATGTAAAAATGGGGAGAGGTCTGTCCGTAATAAATAGATGCTCTGCTTTTTTTATACCACACTCCAAAAAGCAAGTCCTGCAGGCTCTAGTTGTCTTATCTTGATTATTGTCCAGTCATGTGGTCGAGTGCTGCAAGGAAAGACCTAGTTAATATGCAGCTGGCCCAGAACAGAGTGGCATGTCTTGCTGTTCATTATAATCAGAGGGCTAATATAAATACTATGCATGCCAGTCTTTCTTGGCTAAGAGTTGAGGGAAGACTGACTGCATCACTTATTTTTATAAGAAACATTAATGTGTCCATAATCACAAATTGTTTGCATAGTCAACTTACACACAGCTCTGACACACATACTTACCCCACCAGACATGCCACCAGGGGTCTTTTCACAGTCCCCAAATCCAGAACAAATTCAAGAAAGAGTACAGTATTATATAGAGCCATTATTTAATGGAACACCGTTCCATCTCATATTGCTAAAATTAATAGCAAACCTGGTTTAAAAAAAACAGCTAAAGCAACACCTCACGGCACAACCCCTCTCCCCTGTTTGACCAAGATAGTTTGTGTGTATATATTGATAAATAGGCTACATGTGTGATTTTTAAATTGATGCAGTTCTGTCCTTGAGCTGTTCTTATCTGTTAATGTTCAGTACAGTGTCATGTTTTTTGTTAATCCCAGGAAGAGTAGCTGCTACTTTCGCAACAGCTAATGGGGATCCTAATGCAATAGCAAAAAATGTATTCATGGGTGTGAAAACTTATGTAAATTAGATATTTCTGTATTTCATTTTAAATAAACTTGCTAAACTTTCTGAAAACATGTTTTCTCTTTGTCTTTATGGAGTATTGTGTGAAAATGGGTGAGAGAAAAAAATATTTCATCCACTTGAATTCAGGTGGTAATACAACAAAATGTGGGGTATGAATACTTTCTGAAGGCACTGTATGTTTGGGGCAAATCCAATACAACCCATTACTCACAGTACCACTCTCCATATTTTTAAGCATAGTGGTGGCTGGGTATGCATGTAATTATTAAGGACTGGGGAATTATTTAGGATGAAAAAGAAACGGAATGGAGTTAGCACAGGCAAAATCCTAGAGAAAAACCTGGTTCAGTCTGCTCTCCACCAGACACTGGGAGATGAATTCACCTTCAGCAGGACAATAACCTAAAACACAAGGCCAAATCTACACTGGAATTGCTTACAAGGAAGATAGTGAATGTTCCTGAGTAGCCGAGTTACAGTTTTGACTTAAATCTACTTGAAAATCTATGTCAAGACCTGAAAATGGTTGTATAGCAATGATCAACAACCAATTTGAGCTTGAAGATTTTAGAAAATAATAATGGGCAAATGCTCTTAGACTTACCCAGAAAGACACACAGCTGTAAATCACTGCCAAATGTGCCTCTACAAAGTAATGACTTAGGGGTGTGAAAACCTATGTAAATGAGATATTTCTGTATCTAATTTTCAATAAATTAGCAAAAAATCCAAATTTCACTTTTTCATTATGGGGTATTGTGTGTAGATGGGTGGAAATTATATATTTTTTTAATCCATTTTGAATTCAGGCTGTAACACGCCAAAATATGGTCTAAGTCAAGGGGTATGAATACTCTGAAGGCACTGTATACAGTTGAAGTCGGACGTTTACATACACTTAGGTTGGAGTCATTAAAACTCGTTTTTCAACCGCTCCACAAATTTCTTGTTAACAAACTATAGTTTTAGTAAGTCGGTTAGGACATCTACTTTGTGCCATACACAAGTAATTTTTCCAACAATTGTTTAAAGACAGATAATTGTCTTAGATGGCATCATGAGGTAGGAAAATTATGTGGATATATTGAAGCAACATCTCAAGACATCAGTCAGGAAGTTAAAGCTTGGTCGCAAATGGGTCTTCCAAGTGGACAAATACACCAAGCATACTTCCAAAGTTGTGGCAAAATGGCTTAAGGACAACAAAGTCAAGGTATTGGAGTGGCCATCACAAAGCCCTGACCTTAATCCTATAGAAAATTTGTGGAGAGAACTGAAAAAGCGTGTGCGAGCAAGGAGGCCTACAAACCTGACTCAGTTACACCAACTCTGTCAGGAGGAATGGGCCAAAATTCACCCAACTTATTGTGGGAAGCTTGTGGAAGGCTACCCGAAACGTTTGACCCAAGTTAAACAGTTTAAAGGCAATGCTACCAAATACTAATTGAGTGTATGTAAACTTCTGACCCACTGGGAATGTGATGAAATAAATAAAAGCTGAAATAAATCACCCACGGTCCCAGCTTTGATACACCTGTACTGTCTCCGCCTTCTATATGGTAGTGGGGTAAACAGGTCGTGGCTCAAGGGACTAGTGAGTCCATTTAGGATGTCACAGCATCTAAATGCTTGTGTGGGGGATGAGACTAACGTAAATAAGACAGAATTTCTAGAGACAATTAAACGTAATTTAGGGTTTACCCTGTACAGATTCAAGTTACCACATTCAAGTTACCATACACACCCATATAGATTGCATCGGTCCTCTTCAGGGAAGAACTTTCAAATAGATACCAAACATGGCTGTAGTAGTATTATTCTATCACACATTTCAGATATCTGGATACTGTGTGCGAGAGAGAGAGATACATTTTGGCCCCTCAGAGAGGGGAAGGATATACGGGCCCTTAAATCATTGTCCTTCGTGTTTTGCTGGGCCATTTGCTATGCGGCCAGAGAGCACATAAATTAGGGCCGAGCCTACACAATTGCAAAAATGATTATATGTTTTCAGACTAGTTTTTGCATAATGTTTTGCATCTCTCTATTGAAGTGGACAGACAGACTAAACTGATGTAGCATAATAGCTGTCAATGGCTGTGCAGTGTTAATAATGTAATATGCCTCTCCCTTGGGCGGCTGATCTCCTCATCTGGGTCATGATGAGTATTAAAAGGGTTAAGGGTGCACAGTAAATTTATTGTGGTTCTTCCAACACCAACGGGCCAGAGCACTAATGGATGACCTTGGGGTTTGGCTGCCCCAGACTTGGGGAGATCATGTCTCACCACCCCCATAGCAGCAGCATGACCCCATCCCACTCTGCCCCTGGCCTCAACCTTTAACTCGCTGATCTTTGACCAAATTATTAAGCAGACACCTGCTTTCCGGTGTTTGGCCAGTGTGGGGGATGGACTAGCCCAGGCAACTCTAATTTGATGTAAATGTGTGGTGTGACAGTATCCCTCTCTCCAAAGACATCCCATCTGTTTGACTTTCCAGCAGTATGGCAACGCTGTCTCTAGCCCTGTATTATTTTTGGGAAGTATTGCTTGTATGCTCTACAAGCAAGGTTATGTTGTTAACAGATTAAACTCATCATATCTTATACTGTATTTCTCATAAGTATAGAGTCCTTTTGTTATCTGCACCAATATGTTCACTGCTTTTTAGAATCTAGTGTTCTTATTAGACACACATACATAATGTACTTGCACACACTACCCCGAACCACGACACGCTAACATTGTGCAGAGTGCAGTTTTATTTGTTTGGACATATACACTGGGGAGGAGACAGGTATTTATACGAGATAAACTGTGTCCCCATGGCGGTTGGCTCCGAGGACATTATTTCCTCCTCAGTCTAATATGTTGTGAGAGGTGAGTCTGCTTTCAGGACTGGACTTCAGGTGTGTTTCTTGGGGGTAAAGAAGCTCACTGTATTAGAGCAGCTCCTAGTGGCTCATAACTGAAGTAAGAAGGTAAATAAATCACCCTCGTTGTTTAATTACACTAATTTAGGGTTTGTCACATTTCTGAGGTTAGTGGTTCCATTGGTCTAACTGTGCACTCTTCAATTTGCTTAAGTCTGAGGAAAAGGTAAATAAAAAATATCAGACACATACATTCTGCAATGTGCAATACTATGTATTTAATTTAATTAGCTAACTATACTGATTTTAATTCCATACATTATTGAAATCAGGGGCACTGTTTTGTATTTTGGAGTGGTTATTAAAGACAAAAATGGTAAGTGATGAAATGGTAAGGTACATTTGGTAATAGTGTCATTATATCCACTGGAAAATGTAGTCCTCTGTCAAGGGCAGGTAGCTAGTAACTCAGACCCCAAAGACCCTTCTGGACCTCAGGGACTCACATACGTCAAACTTCAGAAAAAAAAGTTTAAAACCTCTAGCCATTAAGGTATAGCTTGGGTATGACACTGACCCAGGTCTGCCATCTTGCATTGTCCCACCATCTGCACAAATGTGAACTTTGCCTTTAAATCCTGCCTTCTCAATTAACATGTCCAGCTGGGTGGAGAATTCTGTCAGCTCCCTAATATCATTACTGCCACACCAGAACGGGATATTCATATAAAAAGTGCCGATAGCTTTTTCCCTTGCTATGGGAGAGCTTCTGTCTTTAGTTCCATAATGAGGTTCACAGACAGCAGGGTCATTCTAGAACCAATGGTCTGATTAGGGTCTGTTCAGGGCAAAACGGGAAAAAGATAAATGTCAAGCTGTCTTTGTTTGGGACTTTTCCTTCTCCTCTCCTGCTCATTAGGACGCTCAGACACAGTGGAAGCACCTATCTGGCAACTTGTTCATAGACACACATCATGTTCCACTGCTTTCTGACACCAAGTCTCAAGCCTTGTGTGAGATATACCTGTGGACACAGACAAAGAGGGTTGAGAATGTATCAAGTCTATTTCCAAAGGGCTGTCTGTGTGGTGTTTGTGATAGCTCCATTAAGAGCATGAAGGACACTGAAACGTGCCTGTTTGTCTGGGTTTGTGTCTGTCTGTGTTTGCTTGTGTGGATAACTGCACTTCCCAGAAAAAAAACCCTGAGATCATAAATTTGGGGACGTCTTTGAATGTAGGACACTGCCGCTGTACCGGTTAATCTCCCCCCACGGCTTTGCAGACGGTAGTGGATTTAGGAGTTGGCATCATAACTGACCAGTGCTGTTTGATTAGATAACAGGGGCTCTACTGCAGGCATCAATCGTCCACTATGCTGAAATGAAACGGTTCACGCAGCGGTCCCCGTCCATTCTGCTTCGAACACGATGGGGGTGACTGACGCCATGGGCTGCCAAACAGCGTTCGCCATGGTGATACCACGGAAGGCACCAGCTTGCACCAGATGCTGGGAATTAGCTGTCCCTATGACGGTCAAGGGTTTGTGTCCGGAGCTTCTTCTAAGGGACAGATTGAATGGGGTTGCAGGTTATGCTTCTGTGCCAAAAAGGCCACAAACACAGTCAGGATATACTTACTACCAACATGTTCAGTTAGTATCCTCCTTAGCTCATGATTAACACGAAGACGTACAGTACTGTTTATGGAGGCCATGTGTGTGGTTCATACTGCACCAGGCAGGGAGTGTGGTTTCTTGGCTTTGGGGACATAGTCATTGGGTGGCCAAAGGATGCAGATTGGCTCATTATGCTTGGTTAATATGCTGACCAGATGAAGACCCTTTTGTCTTCTTTTGCTGCCAATAGAAGTCCAGCTACACATGGAAGGACAGCAAGCAGACAGACTACAGAGCCAGGGAGCCCACATTTCCCACATACAAAACCAGTGTGTACAACAATCTCTATGACAGTGAACCCCAACAAACAGTAGCTATAAACCCCACAGGTTGATGCTTTAGTTCGCTATAGAATAAATTATACAGACAGCAGAATTATTTAACTCTATTGTTTTCTTGGACTACATGTGAACGCTGCCCTGGCAGTCATGGTTTAACTACACAGCTGTAAAAACAATGGAACGATTTCAGTAATTTGTTTGTTCCCCGACAGAAAATGTTTTGTTGTAGTTTGTGTCATTATAAAGTTCACTAAATCTAGCCACTTGTGAATAAATATAAACCCTGTTGCAGGCAGTCTTGTAAATTGTTTTACCGTTTTTGCAGTATGATTGTCATGAGCTGTTCTCTTTAGAGACTGACCTCTTTAAAAAGTGACCCCTCCTCTCAGTGAAACACGTGCAGGAAGGCCATAGAATGAACGTTCATACTGCATTCATGGATTAGAACCATCATCTGTTAGTCCTCATACTCAGTCCAATACTTTGTTGTATTGCATGGAAAATCACTTATAACCATATCCAAGAGGATACAGTACATGGACTTTATTAATACAAAACAAAAGTTTTTATTTTACAAGAGATTGGATGTGATTTCAGCACCAGGGCTTTGACTGGTTAATCTTAGCCCAAGTTGTACAGCAGTATTGGTGGATGTCACTTTAGATACTCATGCATTTAGGGTCTGCATGGGGGAAATAATGTACAACAATGATATCTTTGATCATTGCAAGAACTCCCTAACACAAGAACTGTGTCGAGTGTGGTTATCATCAACCCATTTTCTATTCCCCCCAGCACAAATCATTCCATGGCTCCTCCATCCCCATGCTCTATAGCTGGGCTTCAAAAGCAATTTCTGCTGAAATATATGGTGCTTTTCTTCAATTTTCAAGCCATTTGTACCGGGGTTAGTGTTGTTTACCTAGCTAGCACACTGGTATTTACATACCTCTTTAAAGAAAAAAATAGCTTGGTATGATTTATGGACTGCAGCAATTTTCCATGTTGTGCACCTAATCTGAAAGGTTATTGAGAAAGGTCACATTGACCATACAAACACCATGGCCCGTCCACGGAGACTGGCTGGAGATTCATTTTCCTTAAGATATGTCAGGTTGGCTTGCATTGGAAGAGTATTATGATATGCAAAGTCTATGGATTTGAAAATATCTTTGATTTAATTGTTTGCTTCAATGCTGAGAGAGTGAGAGAGCGAGAGAGAGAGAGAGACTGCTGTCAGGATCAATCCCATGTTTCAGAGTTGTAACCTTTACCCTGTCGCTTGATTGAGAAGGGATATGAGACCATTGGTTTAAAATAGAGAAGGAAAGTACATTTAAAAGTACTTAGCGAATATGATATGGTTTACTGGTCTTTCTGTCTATTCCTTCATTTCCCAAACACATTGTGTGTGAAACCTATCTTTGTTTTGATCTGGCTTGAATTTGATCTGCTTGGCAGGGAAGAATAACCTACAGCCAATCTTCTATGATTTATCAAACTATCATTGACTAACAAGATGGCATCCTGCCTGAGGTAAGCATCTTTGAACATGCATAGTTACCAAGAAATGGGAATACTTTAATTTAATATCCATTTAAGGCTGACTTCGTCTATGTACCCTCATTAATATTAACTTTGTCTTGCTGCTCTATGGTATAACTATGTGGAATGTTTCTGCTAGATGGAAAAAAATAGAACTCCTGAAAAGGTCACATGAATCACAGAACAGCAGAACACTAGGCAAAATAATAAAGGGCATCACAATCAAGCTATCATATTGGGACAAGCCACTGGTGTTGAAATGACAGAGAAGCCCAATGCATTGTAAGCCTGACACAAGGTATGAATTATTTCCAATGAAAAGCATTGTTTGCTGGAAGCTACATTTTATGCCGTTTTAATTGCTGGGTGGAAACTGTTACAATGAGGATAATTGGTGTGCGTTTAGATCTTAGAACGTTTATTTCTATAGCTAATCACATCTAACAGCTTATATCAAATGAGGGTGCATAAAATAAACCTTTTTGAGATTTATTTCCAAAGATGTTACTTACTTTGGGAAACGCTCAACAAAGCTATAATACTGTACTATACTTGTATCTTAACTGGACTTGCCAGTTCAGTTTCCATTAGAACATATAGCACATTTAAAAGATATTACTACAATATACATCATATATGACTAGATTTACATTCTAGTATAACCTTGACACTTTATCATCCTCCCTCGTGTTTAGAATTTCTGATAGGTCTACCGTTGCTCATTATTTACAGTGAGTTCAGAGCACCCCTCTTTAGCATGGACAGACAATTTCTTTGGGAAGCAGAGGATCAAGTTCAGTCTTAATGACAACCCCTCGCTGACCTCTCCAGAGAGAAAACAAATGGAACCTCAAGGTGATGTTTCAATTTCACTAACCACTTGGGTGTCCTGGGGAAAATAACAGATGTAGCCCTGAGGACGGGGAAGGGGTGAGGTGCAGGTCAAGGTCACCATACGCCAAGGTTAGGGTCAGATAAGCACGGCTGGCTCAGGGTCTTCAGATGCCCAAAGGCCATTAGAGGGAGGGGGTGGAGAGGGGCTCAGGAGCTTTGGATCAAGTGTTGCTCCTCTGAGGGGCTGAGGGGTGGGTGAGGGCAGGGGCACCAGGGTTCGCCACTGTCATCTGCACAGGGCTATACAGTTGCCCTAGGAGTGATCATATGTTTTGGATAGTAGATACCATAGCAGCTACCATTCAACTCACTAACTTTATATTGTGTATCAATGACAAAACTTTACCTCATGGAGTCTTCAGAATAAAACACATGTGATACAACACATTAATTGATCATTTCAATTATCAATTAGGAAATTATACATGTTGCTTTATCAGCTCAATCAGAATTCATCAGACATATCAAGGCAAAACTGTGGCCTAATATAATTAAATATCCGTTTTTACATAAAACGTCTGTCACAGGAATAAGCATTTACAGTGTATTGCATTGCAGTGAAGCCAATGTGTTTATAATTCAGAAAAGAGACAATGTTTCGACAGCTTGATCAATTTACTTATTAGCAAAAAAATATATATAGCAAACTAATTTGATAAAAGGCTTTTATTAATAAAGGCAACAGTATTTAATTGCAAATTTAAAATAAATTAGCTCAATATATTTTTCAAGGGAGTAAAATGTCACTATGAGACACTAGATTCAGTAGGAGATACTAGCTCTGGCACACTTATTTTGACTTAATAAAATAACCTAAGTGATTTGTTTGATTCCCTAGTTTGTAAGGTGCAATAATAACCGAGGAGGGACATTTTCTAAATGTGTTCAACTAGAGAAATTTCACTGGGATTAGACTGCAATTACTGTCATATTCATGTAGAGGAGTATACTAATAAGGAGGGGTTTTCTGCAGATCAAATCAAATGTATTCTGGCAGGTTGGGATTCTCTTCATTAGAATAGGCTAGTTATTTGATAAACTCTTGAAGACCCTAAGTATAGGTTCTACTAGTTCTCACTCATTGCTACAGTATATACTTATTATTATATAGCTATGTTATGTTGTATCATGCTATATTGTTTTACATTGTATAATTTGGAAATGATCCACCCACTACAATTGTCTTGAGGGTAGTAAATATCAGAAAGAGAAATCAATACCTCTATTCATCAACTTACACTCAATGGAACAGTGAATTACACTTTTAGAAGAATGTTGATCCTCCATTCATCTATTATTTCGTTTTCAGGAGACACAAATGACTGAAACAAGGTACATACTTTTGATATTTTAGGTAGACGTGCTTATCGAATTTGGTAAAATTTATGTATGTGGTGCTGAGGTAAACTCAGCAAAACAAATGAATATTTAATGATTGGAATTGATACTGGAATCCCATCTGATTTCCTCTCTACGCAGAACATTAGCAATGCACACTTTATTGAGTTTACATAGAAACGGTCAAGGGAACTTGAGCTAAAGTGTATAAACAAGTCATCACATATGTTGACACATATTTCCATGGCGTTCATGTGATATGAAGACTAAAACAAGTTGTATGCTGAAAAAGCTATGATCGTGACATGTCACATGCTGGTTCAACTTTATTGGTGGCACTTGTAATAAAGCTAAGGTTGATCAGATTTTCCACAGAAGGGATATTTTGTAAGTGAGTTCATTAGCCTTATTATTAGCTTAATTCCAAACATTAAACCAGTGAATGGCAACCATATTTGCAAAAGGTAGGATATACACATGTTGCTACTACAGATCACCATGATGTGCGAATGAAACAGAAAGTGTAAAGAAGGATAACCATCATGTGGACTTTAATGAAGATAATGAAGAATAAAGAAGATATGGGAGAAGATAAACAGGAGGGGGCAGAGAGAGAGACGTGCCTTCACAAAGGTCAGTCCTTCTTTGTAGTCAATAATTGACATTTAAACGTGCATTTCAAACGTCACTGATAATGTTACGCGAGATAATGGAGAGAGACCTGCTTCCACTGGCATGCAATTATGAGCATAATGAGATGCAAAACTGCAAATGTCTTTGTGCATGCTCCAGCCTCCTTTTGTGGCCTGCCGTGGCGTCTGTGGTGGATGATAGATGCCATGCTGGCGGTGGCAGACAGAATGGTGACATGTGGGAGCAAGCAGAGAACAGAATTGGGGCAAATATGCCACACACCCTCTGAAAAAATTAATCCCACTACTGCCCTAGCTAATGCTTTCCTGAATGCTCTCCAAAACCTCCACTTTGCAGTTGATTAATTGTTACAGACAGACAGATCTTTGAGTCAATTTATGACATGCAAAAATATATAAATGTTATTGTTTAATTTCTGCACGTTCACGTGACTCCAGTAAATTAATGTATCCCATCTTTCTCTCCCCAAGCAAAATATATACAGTATATACACAATATATACAAAAGTATGTCGACACCCCTTCAAATTAGTGTATTCGGCTATTTCAGCCACACGCGTTGCTGACAGGTGTATAAAATAGAGCAGACAGCCATGCAAACTACATAGACAAACATTGCAATAGAATGACCTTACTGAAGAGCTCAGTGACTTTCAGCGTGACACTGTCATAGATGCCACCTTTCCAACAAGTCAGTTTGTCAAATTTCTGCCCTGCTAGATCTGCCCCGGTCAATTGTAAGTGCTGTTATTGTGAAGTGGAAACGTCTAGGAGGAACAATGGCCCAGGTATGAAGTGGTAGGCCACACAAGCTCACAGAACGGGACCGCTGAAGCGAGCAGTGTGTAAAAATCGTCTGAGTTCAAAACTGCCTCTGGAAGCAACATAAGCACAATAACTTTTGGGGAACTTCATGAAATGGGTTTCCATGCAGCCGCACACAAGCCTCAGATCACCATGCACAATGCCGAGCGTAGGCTGAAGCAGTGTAAAGCTCGCTGCCATTGCCAGTAGAGCAGTGGAAAAGCACTCTCTGGAGTGATGAATCACGCTTCACAATCTGGCAGTCCGACGGACAAATATGGGTTTGGCGGATGCCAGGAGAACGCTACCTGCCCCAATGCCAATTGTAAAGTTTAGTGGAGGAGGAATAATGGTCTGGGGCTGTTTTTCATGGTTCGGGCTAAGCCCCTTGGTGTAGTTCCAGTAAAGTGAAATGTTAACGCTACAGCATACAATGACATTCTAGACAATTCTGTGCTTCCAACTTTGTGGGAACAGTGTGGGGAAGGCCCTTTCCTGTTTCAGAATGGCAATGCCCCCGTGTTTGAATGAGATGTTCGACGAGCAGGTGTCCACATACTTTTGGTAATGTAGTGTATGTATAAAGTATATATTGCATTCAGAAAGAATTCAGACCCCTTGACTTTTTCCACATTTTGTTACATTACAACCTTATTCTAAAAAGGATTCAATAGTTTTTCCCCCTCCTCAATCTAAACACAATAACCCATAATGACAAAGGAAAAACTGGTTTTCAGAAATGTTTGAATAAAATAATCACATTTACATAAGTATTCAGACTGTTTACTCAGTGGTTTGTTGAAGCACCTTTGGCAGCGATTACAGTCTTGAGTCTTCTTTGGTATGATGCTACAAGCTTGGTACACCTGTATTTGGGGAGTTTCTTCCATCCTTCTCTGCAGATCCTCTGAAGCTCTGTCAGGTTGGATGGGGAGCGTCACTGCATCGCTATTTTCAGGTCTCTCCAGAAATGTTCTGTCGGATTCCGGGCTCAGGCATCAAGGATGTCTCTGTACTTTGCTCCGTTCTTCTTTCCCTCGATCCTGACTAGTCTCCCAGTCACTACCTCTGAAAACCATCACCACAGCATGATGCTGCCACCACCGTGCTTCACCGTAGGGATGGTGCCAGGTTTTCCCCAGATGTGAAGCTGGCATTCAGGCCAAAGAGTTCAATCTTGTTTTCATCAGACCAGAGAATCTTGTTTCTCATGGTCTGAGTCCTTTAGGTGCCTTTTGGCAAACTCCAAGTGGGCTGTCATGTGCCCTTTACTGAGGAGTGGCTTTTGTCTGGCCACTCTACCATAAAAGCCTGATTGGAGGAGTGCTGCAGAGATGGTTGTCCTTCTGGAAGGTTCTCCCATCTCCACAGAAGAACTCTGGAGCACTGTCAGAATGACCATCGGGTTATTGGTCACCTCCCTGACCAAGGTCCGTTTGGCTTGGCCAGCTCTAGGAAGGGTCTTGGTGGTTTCAAACTTCTTCCATCTAAGAATGATGGAGGCCACTGTGTTCTTGGGGACCTTCAATGCTGCAGAAATGTGTACCCTTCACAGTATCTGTGCCTCGACACAATCCTGTCTCGGAGTGCTACGCACAATTTCTTCAATCTCATGGCTTGGGTTTTCCTCTGACATACACTGTCAACTGTGGGACCTTATATAGACAGGTGTGTGCCTTTCCAAATCATGTCCAATCTGTTGAATTTACCACAAGTGGACTCCAATCAAGATGTAGAAACATCAAAGGTGATCAATGGAACAGGATGCACCTGAGTTCAATTTCGAGTCTCATTGCAAAGGTTTCTGAAAACTTACGTAAATAAGATATTTATTTTTATTTTTAAAACATTTCTAAAAACCTGTTTTCGCTTTGTCATTATGGGGTATTGTGTGTAGATTGATGAGGACATATTTTTATTTAATCAATTTTAGAATAAGGCTGTAAAGTAACAAAATGTGGAAAAGTGAAGAGGTCTGAATACTTTCCAAATGCACTGTATATATAAAATGTGTAGATATTTATCAAAACTACAGATTTATGGTCAATGGCTAGGTCAAAAATCTATTTTGGGATTTTTAAGCCTTGAGAAAATTGGGACATGGATTGTGAAGGTGTGCCATTCAGAGGGCGAATGGGCAAGACAAAATATACAAGTGATTTTGAGCGGGGTATCGTAGTAGGTGCCAGGCGCACCGGTTTACGTTTGTAAATAACTGCAACATTGCTGGGATTTTCAAGCTCAACAGTTTCCCGTGTGTATCAAAAATTGGGTCGTGGAAAATTGTTACACACGGGAAACTGTTGAGCTTGAAAAACCCAGAAATGTTGCAGTTATTTACAAATGTAAACCGGTGCGCCTGGCACCTACTACCATACCCCGCTCAAAATCACTTATATATTTTGTCTTGCCTATTCACCCTCTGAATGGCACACCTTCACAATCCATGTCCCAATTTTCTCAAGGCTTAAAAATCCTTCTTTAACCTGTACTTTAAGCATCAGCTGTCAGAGCAGCTTACCGATCACTACACCTGTACACAGCCAATCTGTAAATAGCACACCCGACTACCTCTTCCGCATATTATTACTTACCCTCTTGCACACCAGTATCTCTACTTGCACATCATCATCTGCACATCTATCACTCCAGTATTAATGCTAAATTGTAATTATTTTTGCCTCTAGGGCCAATTTATTGCCTACCTACCTACTTTTCTACATTTGCACACACACATTTGCACACACATAGATTTTTCTATTTTTCTTTTCTTTTGTGTTATTGACTGTACATTTGTTTATGTGTAACTCTGTGTTATTGTTTTTATCGCATTGCTTTGCTTTATCTTGGCCAGGTCTCAGTTGTAAATGAGAACTTGTTCTCAACTGGCCTACCTGGTTAAATAAAGGTGAAATAAAAGTCTCCCCCTTCATTTACACCGATTGAAGTACATTTAACAAGTGACATCAATAAGGGATCATAGCTTTCACCTGGTCAGCCTATGTCATGGAAAGAGCAGGTATTGTTAATGTTTTGTACACTCAGTGTACGGGAATACAGCTGCTCAATATTACATCTAATCTCAACTTTTGGTGAATTTCCTGTAAGATTTGTCGCTTATGTGATTTTGTATAAGCCAATGTTAGTTTATGAGCTTCGCAGAACCCTTCACAGCTAATGTGGCACTTTATTTTTCTTGTTAATTGATGAGAGACCCAGGCCACTTGTGGATCAGAAAAGAGCTCCACCAGATTATCTGTAAACTCATATATAATGACCATATGCAATATATTTCACCACATGTATCTACACTGTGTTCAACAATGCTGCTAGCTAGCTAACTATCGTAGCACTAATTTGGGCTTCTTCAGATATGTCTTTGGGGGTTTGTCCAGATAACTCATGGCCATGCCTTCTTAGCATGGTGTGATGACACTTTTGATCAAGAAGGTCAAAAACATTTCCAGGACTCCACCCTGTACCCCCTCTGTCACTCTGCCCTCCATCTTGGGTGGGTAACTGAGTGGCACACAAAACTTGTGAGCAGTCATGCTGTTTGTTAGAAGCAATTAATTTCTCTGGGGCCTTCGTTCTATTCAGTGTAAGCTTTTGTGCTTTAAATCCTGCTATTCTAAGCTTCTCTTTTTCCACAGAGGGAGATGGAGAGAGGAGGATAGGGAGGGAGAGAGGCAGCGACAGAAAGCTTTGGATGACAGATTATCTTGAGCCAGTTAAGCATGTAATTGCTCAAATGAGTTAAAATCCCTTCAAATATCTGTCTATGCACCTCATCACACCACTTCAAAATCAAATATTTGACAATTGACAAAGATAAACTTAAAAGGGATCTTCATTAGTTGCCATCCACCATGGCAAGATTCTCTCAACTAAAGGAATACATTCACTGGATTTGTAAAAGTCTAACAAAAACAGCTGGAAAGAAATAGATTACAGTCATCTATAGACATTCAGACTTTGGTCCTTGTTCGACCAGTGAACATCCTTTTGTTTAGTCTCAAGACCTTGTACCTGGTATTCCACTGATTGCTATATAAAGGTCAACAGAAGTATAGTACGCAAATTAACTGTCAGTAACAGTGATTACTTGACAACTTTACTACTCTACAGTACTCACCCCTAACATCCTAGCCATATACTGTAGAATCACTCACTGAATTCTGTTTTTATAACTACAAGGAGTCTTACAATTAACCACATTGTCTCATTGACCACCATGCCAGTAAATCTTATTTCAAAGTAATACAAAAAAACATTCCTGAATATGATATTTATTGCTGTTTTTCAGATAACTGCCTTGTATTTGTCTGTAGTATAGTGTTAGTAGTGGTATTACTGTAAAATGAACAGATTGGAGAAAGCTGAGCAGTGGTGTTCGGGATAATGTAACAGAATGGATGTGTATTAACTCAGGAGACAGAGATGTAGAGTGACAGACAGCGGTCAACACGCTGATCTGGATAAAGTGTACCTTGCTCTTGGCAAGCCTTTACCCATAGTTACTGTTGCTCCAGGCATTGGCTGGTTGATCCATGGCTTCGAGTGAATGCCTGTTTCATGCCAGTACGTCAGAGGCCCTTTAGATATCAGAAAGGATTGTGGCAATCAATTTTTTATTTCTTAATGTGATCATTATTTTGAATTTGACAATAACTCTATAGTTTATTCCTCAGTTGTTAAACTGACATTTCAGGGTTGTTAAGTTACTACTCAATTTATTGATTTAAAAGTAGTCCATACAATTGGATACAACCTTCACAGCACTAGAGCTTAATTACCACGTTTCTACCACTTCTACTACCTATTGTAATGAAACGCACCTCTTCAGTACATGTCATATTAAGACAACCCCTTATAGATTTGACGGTGCAAACATACTTGAGTTGGGATGAAAAGTAACCATGATGAACTAGCACCAAGATTTTTGCCAGGTTTATCTAGGTCTTGGCCAATGCCACCCTCCGAGCAGACCAAATTTTAAAAATAAAAAACTGAAATATCACATTTACATAAGTATTCAGAACCTTAACTCAGTACCTGGTTGAAGCACCTTTGGAAGCGATTAAAGCCTTGATTCTTCTTGGGTATGGTCTGGGACTGTTTTTCATGGTTCGGGCTAAGCCCCTTATTGTAGTTCCAGTGAAGTGAAATGTTAACGCTACAGCATACAATGACATTCTAGAAAATTCTGTGCTTCCAACTTTGTGGGAACAGTGTGGGGAAGGACCTTTCCTGTTTCAGAATGGCAATGCCCCCGTGTTTGAATGAGATGTTCGACGAGCAGGTGTCCACATACTTTTGGTAATGCAGTGTATGTATAAAGTATATATTGCATTCAAAAAGAATTCAGACTCCTTGACTTTTTCCACATTTTGTTATGTTACAACCTTATTCTAAAATGGATTAAATAGTTTTTTCTCCCTCCTCAATCCACACACAATACCCCATAATGACAAAGAAAAAACAGGTTTTCAGAAATATTTGAATGAAATAAATCACATTTACATAAGTATTCAGACTGTTTACTCAGTGGTTTGTTGAAGCACCTTTGGCGGCAATTACAGCCTTGAGAGTTCTTTGGTATGACGCTACAAGCTTGGTACACCTGTATTTGGGGAGTTTCTTCCATTCTTCTCTGCAGATCCTCTCAAGCTCTGTCAGGTTGGATGGGGAGGGTTGCTGCACAGCTATTTTCAGGTCTCTCCAGAGATGTTCAAATCGGGTTCAAGTCCGAGCTCTGGCTGGGCCACTCAAGGACATTGAGACTTGTCCCAATGCCACTCCTGTGTTGTCTTGGCTGTGTGCTCAGGGTCATGGTCCTATTGGAAGGTAAACCTTCCCCACAGTCTGAGGTCTAGTCCCCCAGTCACTGCCGCTGAAAACCATCGCCACAGCATAATGCTGCCACCACCATGCTTCACCGTAGGAATGGTGCAAGATTTTCCCCAGATGTGAAGCTTGGCATTCAGGCCAAAGAGTTCAATCTTGTTTTCATCAGAACAGAGAATCTTGTTTCTCATGGTCTGAGTCCTTTCGGTGCCTTTTGGCAAGTTGGCTGTCATGTGGCTTCCGTCTGCCACTCTACCATACAGGCCGGATTGGTGGAGAGCTGCAGAGATGGTTGTCCTTCTGAAAGGTTCCCCCATCTCCACAGAGGAACGCTGGAGCTCTGTCAGAGTGACAATCTGTTTTTTGGTCACCTGCCTGACCATGGCCCTTCTACCATGATTGCTCAGTTTGGCCAGGCGGCCAGTTCTAGGAAGAGCCTTGGTGGTTCCAAACTTCTTCCATATCAGAATGATGGAGGCCACCATGTTCTTGGGGACCTTCAATGCTGCAGAAAGTTTAGTACCCTTCCCCAGATCTGTGCCTCAACAAAATCCTGTCTCGGAGCTCTACGGACAATTCCTTTGACCTCATGGCTTGGTTTTTGCTCTGACATGCACTGTCAACTGTGGGACCTTATATAGACAGGTGTGTGCCTTTCCAAATCTTGTCCAATCAATAGAATTTACCACAGGTGGACTCCAATCAAGTTGTAGAAACATCTCAAGGATGATGAATGGAAACAGGATGCACCTGAGCTCAATTTCGAGTCTCAAGCAAAGGGTCTGAATACGTATGTAAATAAGGTATCTGTTTTTTGTATTTGTAATACATTTGCAAAAATTTCTAAAAACCTGTTTTCACTTTGTCATTCTGGGCTATTGTGTGTAAATTGTTAATTAAGGAAAAAATATAATTTAATCAATTTTAGAATAAGGCTGTAACATAATAAAATGTGGAAAATGGAAAGTGGTCTGAATACTTTACGAATGCGCTGTATGTCTCAATGTTATTCACACCAGTTCAAACTGTGCCTGCAAGGAGGTGCAAAACTGGGCCTGGCAAGCTCCCAAACCAAAACACCCTTGAAGAATGTCAGTACATTATATGGGCTTAACGCATATATGAGTGGAACGTGTCTACTACAATGGAAAGTAGAGGTCGTAATAGTGGTCCAGCCATCAATATAAACTACAAATCTTGTCTACTCAGGAAGTCGCTTATTTTCACACACTTTTAATTAATTTAGTTAATTTGTTGAAATTACCAATTGGTGCTGTTCCCGCAAAGTAAAGCCAGAAATGGTACAATCCAAGCAAAAGAACCCGCCACCAATTTATGTCTGTACAGTATGCGATATTTCTTACCTAACTGCTCTTTGAAAAAGTATAATTTTCAATTGCATGTGCATTTTTTGGGAGGTTTGACTTTCACAGAGAAGGGGGTGATTTGTATTGTTTAAAGGACAGCTAAATAGTTATTTGCATAATTTCACATCACAATGAATTCAGTGCAATGACAGTTTCATCTGAAACGGAAAGTCCTGCTGTGCCTGGACTCAGAGATGGCATGCAACTGGCAAGGTCTCAATGGCTCTCGTCAATATTAAGCTTAAATGACAGCAAATCTGTAAATACTTAAATGTGATGCTGTTTAGAACATTCTTCAAAGCTTGTGAAAAGTTTCCAGTCCCAATATATGTTCACCTACTACTTAAACACACAGAGAAAGTGAGACAGAAGGAGATATGTGCAAAGCAGAGTAAAGGTTGCTGAATTTGGTACTGTACTGCACAACTGGGTAAAACTATATCAATGAGAACTTCAAATTCCTTTTCATCATAATGTACAAAACTGCCAGGGAGATTTTCAAGTGGAGTTATAAAACGGACCTTGAAACCAGCTGTCCCCATACTGTCAATAGAGATTACTACAATTCAAGAAAGCATACAATGAAAGTTTTTGCAGAACTTCAAGCCAGCTTTGAAAATGCAAAATGCAATACAAAAGCATCAAAGACAGATTAAAGTCGTTCCTTAAGAAGGTTGTGCTTCACTAAGGTAAAATGTACCCAGGATATGGTTCCTTCATCACAATATTCAGATTTGGTGACAAGCTGACAAGGTCATTGGATGTACAAGCTCTCATTTAAAAAATAGACATGAGACCAGGACTGGGGTTAGTTGGGTCTATCAGAGCTGTCAATCAATTAATGACAATTATTGAGCAAGGAAACCCGTGGGAGGTGAGAGGGGGAATGAGAATGACCGTAGAGGAACAACACAGGGAACAGGATAAATTAAGGAGATTGGAAAATAATGACCAAACCTGAATTATATTACCAGTTCACACATGCAGATCTCTCACTTCAGAATCTCTGCCAAATGGGACAATGTGGCGTCATGACAATAATCTTTATTTTCTTTCAATCACCCACGATAACAATGTTTTTAGAACAGCACAAACTTGAACCAGAACAATATGGCGACGCACGCTAACCAGTCAGGTTATTCAGTTGAGAGATACTAAATCGAATTGCTATCCTGTCATGAAATAGCTCCATTTGATAGCTACTGTATGTATGTCAACATTAGTTAAAGTTCAAAAATCAAGTGCATTGTGTAATTTAATAAAAATTACGAATGAAGTCGAGACCCAGTTGTAAACAGAAACAGAATACCAATTTACAAGTATACAGTGTTTCAGAAACTTGCTAACAACAATAGTAGAAATGTGCCATCTACTGTAAGCAACCTCAGTAGGTTATGTAATTGTAACAAGGTGGATCATCCAAATCAATATGAAAGACTCTTTGATTAATGACAGGGGCTACTATTAAAACCAGGTTAGCACATTTTCATGAATAAAAAGGACACCAAGGGAGACTATTTGTGGGAGGAACAGATAGTAGGGGGAAGTGTGGTGCTCATATAAATAAAAAAGGGACAGAGTTCTGCACATTCTCAAATACAAGAGGAGAAAGGGTTCTGAAAGAGGAGGGCGAGACAGCGTTTTGAAATTCTCCAGCTGGCAGGCTTTAATTTTCCACCGTTCTAATTAAAATGCAAATTAAATGTATAATTAGCAACCACAGTATCCGAGAAACCACCTTGTGTGCAGCCCAAACATATGGGGAAACCAGCGGTGGGCAGCAATGTCCCTCTGAGGCAGCGGGGGCGGTTGGTTGGCTGGGTGAGTGGGTGGTTGGTTGTTCAGCCTCCTCCACTCAGAGGGGCTGTGCTGCTGGTGATCAAGGGGCTGGGCAGGTGAAACTCCCAGCTCTGGATCTATTGGTTAACCTAGCCTCCTCGGCTGAGCTCTATAGGAGACGGGTGGCAGGGGAGCACGGCACAGTTTACTCTGCTGTCACTGGCCATGTCACAGGTCATTGCCTGTGTCACCTCAACTCTGGCCAAGTGCACTGGCCACTGCTACAGGGGTCAGATCCTCCAGATCGAAAGGTCTCGGACCAAAATTAACCTCTGCTGACTCGCAGATAATTCATTGATGGGGGATTCATAGTAAACAGCTTGTTTTGATGTCTCTGTCACCATTACCTATCAGGAATAGAGGAGGATGCCAAACAGCTGTTTTACATGCATCCTTATATCAATAAATAGCTAGAATCATAAAACAAGCTCATCAAATGTAATTCTCTGGCACTGAACAGCAGCTTGTTGTGATGAATGAGCTAGTTGTCACACAATATTTACTCACAATCATGGTTTTAACCTAAGTTTTTTTCTAGTAGTAATATTGCAGAAAGGTAAATGAAAGCCAGGCTATGACAATGAAATTATGAGCTGTTTGGGTAATGAAAAATCTACAGTCAAGGGACTTTGAAAGCAATTATCATGAGACAGAATGATGACGAATGCAACCTGTAGTTGTTGTCATTAATATGTTCTATAATCAGTAGTCGTGTCCACCCAAGTCAGCCAGGTCACCGTGGGTCAATATGCCATTTTCTTTAAGGTGACTACCTTTGTATTGACACTGCTGAAATGGCACCACCAATCATGTATCAGCTGTCACAGGCTAAAGTTGAGGTCACAGCCAATCCATGTCAAAGGAGAGGCCACTTCACATCTCCTCGTATGCTTTCAATGTGGACAGTCAGTCTGGTGACACTGTTCCGTGGGACCGCTCCTCTTGAGGTCTAGAGGTAGTCTGTGATGGACTGGCCAGTGAGAGGGTCTTGGATGACCTTTTCAACACCTGTATCCCTCTGTCAGCTGAGTGGGACCTGTACTCCTGTTGCTCTGGGAAGTGTCCTGCCTTTTTAGCCAGACTTATCTTGAAAGCTGTCAGGTGAGTTAACAAGCGGGCCCAAAGCTTTGTGTGGACACTTTGATGTGGCCCGGTGTCACGGGTTACAATGTTTCCTCTCAGGTTGCTCTCTGAGAGCCATTCATCCCTGCTCAGAGACATGCACTGACACTTTGTCCACCACAACGATAGCGGAGGGGAGCTGTGTTTTTGCTTAAAGTTAGAATATTTGTTGCTACATACATTTTAAGACTTATATCATTCATTTCTATACCCATTGAATCTTGAAGAATATTACTTATAAATGCCTCATGAGCTTAGTTCCACTGTTGTACCCCATCAGAACCCAAAATATAAGCTTGTTTTATTCCAATGTTGGTAAACAATGTACATGTAAAAACACTGTATAGCCTCAAAACATGGTTAAACTGGATTCTCGCTTTGACCAAGCATTTTCAACTTCATTTTCAACTTCAACTTTTGGGCCTGGATCTAAACAAAACACAATCATTAATAAAACATGTTAATTCCCAAATTACAAATTATTATGTTAATATCATTATCAATATTCAAACATCCAATTACAAAATATAAAACATCATGGATGTGAATTCCAGGTATGGGTTTAGCACTATTGAATGTAACATTCTGTTGACTAAGTAGAAGAGACCCACTGTGGAAAAAGATTCATGTATGGGAATCCAATTTATGCATTTATCTATAGAGAACATTAAAGGAAACCTTTCAACATGTCCTAAAAGCGATATCCAGACTGCAGTGCCATGCAAAAAAGTCAAGATGATGTATGGTTGATCCAAGGTGGAAGACATTTTAGGACAAAACCTAGCTCTCCAATAGAATCATTCACATTGTTTCCCTCTCTCTCAGAAATGTTTCTCCATAGCTGCTTGGCTGTGCCACCTGTTGCCTTGTTAATCATGCTGAGAAGATACTCATAAATCATAACATTCCGCAATTAATCAAGCTGTCAGCTCCCAGGTCAGAGATCATGCATGGAGAAGCCAAAGGTCATCTCCGGGGTGTGAAAGGGTCATGGTTGTGTGGCATCTCTTATTCTTGGGAGGTGTCAGGAGAGGAGCCAATGGAACAAAGGAGAAATCAAAGTCCAGCGACAGGGGGAAAAGGGGGGAGAACCATACCAGGCCCAGAGAGGAGAAGTGGGTCCAGAGGACAAAGCAAGTCAAATTGACCTGTCATTACATCAAGAGAGCCTTGCCAGACTGCAACACTATCACACTCCAACATACTATGTCAAATGACAGAGTTCCCATAACCTATTTGCATAATTAACAAGTAATTTCTCTTCGTTCATATGACTTTCATTCATTTGTCGAAGACTTCAGATGAATTGGCAGACACTATATCAGGCATCTTCAACAGCAAATAGACCACCATGTAGCATCTGGTTTTAATAACAAGATAGAAAATGTATATGTTTTAACTTTTTCTGATTAGTACAATGCCAATTGTGATAGGTTCCGGGTTGAAATCCAGGACGAGCCTTCTAAAAATACAATTTGGTATTGGCCATTTGGCCGCAGCAATTACCCGTGTGTTTGCTTGCGTGTGCTGAATGTGTATTGTTGTGGCTATAGCCTCAGTCTGAAACACTTGAGGTTGACTTACCTATCACCATTTCACCCCTGGCAGACTGAACTGTTATCTGGCACAGACGCACAAATGGGAATGTGGGTTTGCAGATGGTGGCTTTGGCGTGGCTGTCATTGAAATTAGCCCACATCAGAAATCCAGCATGCCGTTTTGCAGAACTGGCACTTTTCTGGCTCCAGTCACATTGTTGGGTGAAGGCCTGTCTGTCGCCAAGCAGAGTTCAGTGAGAGGCCCTGAGATGCACTGTTACCACAGATTCTCAGAGCTGCTGCCAGGCCTGCTACTACCTGTGTTGTCCATGCTCAAATCCTCATCAACAGACATTATTGGACCAGCCCTGGCCAAGTCATAGGGGTCCAACAGCACTCACGCAGGTGTGAGGTCTATAAAGGGTTGTAGTGAGAGCCCTGTAGACTACATGAAGGCTGCTGATATAAGTGTTCTTTTAATTCAATTAATATATTTTTTCCCCTTTGGGTGCAATTCATGTGTATTCATACAGTATGTGTGACGTGATCATTCCATACACAGAAAATAGCTCCAAGGACAGATTTGTCTTCTGACCGACCACCTGCACAGTCCATAAATGTTGCTATGGTCAATTTCTTAAAGGACATCGTCTTGATTTCTTATTATTTCCCTACAATCAATTCCTTGGAAGGCATATAATCTGGAAATAATCCATAATTTTGTATTTCATTCCTACAATCCATAACCCTAATTCCCACTACAATTTGTCTAAAACAATATAATTTGTCAGTGTATGTCAATGCCAGGTGTTTATGCAAGGCCTCTGAAAAGCAAAGTACATTAAGTCTGATATGCCCTTCCACTCATAGTGTGAGGGGTCATTCATAGATGATAATTAGAACATCCATAAAATCTCAAGCTTAATGTACTATACATCAAGGCTGAACTTTAGCCAGCTCAGCACATCAATCAATCTGCACTGTTATTGTCATTGCATTAGCAAGCCTTGGTGACATTTAAGTCCTACAAATGTTGTTAGCCTTTCAGTGCCTACTTACTTACTTACTTCCCCATAAATGCCATGTGATTGGATCATTGAGTGGCAAGTTTAGTTATGCAATGGTTGCTGGGGAAAAATGTCAAAATGCATTTACTACTATTTAGGGTCAATTATGAGGAACACTTATTTAAATGACATTACAAAGCCACTGCAATGAACTTTACGTGCCAGACTGAAAATCACGCATGTAAAAATCTTATATTTTTGGGTTGACGTATGCAGTATATTTTGTGTAAGCTAATGCTAAAAGACATACATTTTAAGAGAAAGAAAGACAAAAGGATCTAAAATTAGGACCACTTTACACCTTGGAGCCACATAAAGAATCTATGTACCAGTGCCAATAGCGCCTGTTTAACAGTTTGATTAAATGCTTTAATCAATCACTATCGCAGCCTGTTTATTAATCACTTTATCAAGCAGTTGATGCATTGCTGCTTTTAATGGACTCCATTTATTTTGATTTCTCCCCTCTTCATCTTATCAAAGGGGCTCTCCGAATCTAGGCAGATTAAAGAGGGATGTCTGGGGGTAGTGGTGAGAACACAGGCTGGAGCCCACTCCCTTAACTTCATTACAATCGCCATCCTCAGACTTAACCAATTTATTAGTGGCAATATGTACCCTGAGCAATTGCTAGGTAAACCACACAGTTTAGCTCAGATAAACAGGTGGCCATTCATTTGTCTTCTCACCTGACAGAGTGGTGATATATGATCCTAATGAGATTAATATCCACTCGTTTCATTCCCTCTCCCTGACCCGATGGGCCACTTTTAGTGTTTCTCCTCCTTGATCTCAGTCTGTTGCTCAAATTTTGTGTGGAGAGAAATATACAGTGCCTTCGGAAAGTATTCAGACCTCTTGACTTTTACCTTACAGCCTTATTCTAAAATTAGTTAAATGTTTTTTTATCCCCTCATCAATCTACACACAATACCCCATAATGACAAAGTGAAAACAGGTTTTTATATCACATCTACACACAGTACCAGTCAAAAGTTTGGACACATACAGTTGAAGTCGGAAGTTTACATACACCTTAGCCAAATACATTTTCACAATTCCTGACATATAATCCTAGTAAAAATTCCCTGTCTTAGGTCAGTTAGGATCACCACTTTATTTTAAGAATGTGAAATGTCAGAATAATAGTAGAGATGATTATTTAGTTCAGCTATTATTTCTTTCATCACATTCCCAGTGGGTCAGAACTTTACATAAACTCAATTAGTATTTGGTAGTAATGCCTTTAAATTGTTTAACTTGGGTCAAACGTTTCAGGTAGCCTTCCACAAGCTTACAACAATAAGTTGGGTGAATTTTGGCCCATTCCTCCTGACAGAGCTGGTGTAACTGAGTCAGGTTTGTAGGCCTCCTTGCTTGTACACGCTTTTTCAGTTCTGCCCACAAATTTTCTATGGGATTGAGGTCAATGCTTTATGATGGCCACTCCAATACCTTGACTTTGTTGTCCTTAAGCCATTTTGCCACAACTTTGGAAGTATGCTTGGGGTCATTGTCCATTTGGAAGATTAATTTGCGACCAAGCATTAACTTCCTGACTGATGTCTTGAGATGTTGCTTCAATATATCCACGTAATTTTCCTACCTCATGATGCCATCTATTTTGTGAAGTGCACAAGCATGTTCATCTCTAGGAAACAGAACGCATCTCATTCCTGAGCGGTATGACGTCTGAGTGGTCCCATGGTGTTTATACTTGCGTACTATTGTTTGTACAGATGGACGTGGTACCATCAGGCGTTTGGCAATACCTCCCAAGGATGAACCAGACTTGTGGAGGTCTACAATTTTTTTCTGAGGTCTTGGCTGATTTCTTTTGCTTTTCCCATCATGTCAAGCAAAGAGGACCTGAGTTTGAAGGTAGGCATTGAAATACATCCACAGGTACACCTCCAATTGACTCAAATGATGTCAATTAGCCTGTCAGAAGCCTCTAAAGCCTGTTTAAAGGCACAGTCAACTTAGTGTATGTAAACTTCTGACCCACTGGAATTGTGATACAGTGAATTGTAAGTGAAATAATCTGTAAACAATTGTTGGAAAAATGACTTGCGTCATACACAAAGTAGATGTCCTAACCGACTTGCCAAAACAATTGTTTGTTAACAAGAAATTTGTGGAGTGGTTGAAAAAGGAGTTTTAATGACTCCAACCGAAGTGTATGTAAACGTCCGACTTCAACTGTATACTCATTCCATTTACATTGTACATTTACGTCATTTAGCAGACGCTCTTATACAGAGCGACTTACAAATCGGTGCATTCACCTTGTGATATCCAGTGGGGGGGGTTAGAAGGATTACTTTATCCTATCCCAGGTATTCCTTAAAGAGGTGGGGTTTCAGGTGTCTCCGGAAGGTGGTGATTGACTCCGCTGTCCTGGCGTCGTGAGGGAGCTTGTTCCACCATTGGGGTGCCAGAGCAGCGAACAGTTTTGACTGGGTTGAGCGGGAACTGTGCTTCCGCAGAGGTAGGGGGGCCAGCAGGCCAGAGGTGGATGAACGCAGTGCCCTTCTTTGAATGTAGGGACTGATCAGAGCCTGAAGGTACGGAGGTGCCGTTCCCCTCACAGCTCCGTAAGCAAGCACCATGGTCTTGTAGCAGATGCGAGCTTCAACTGGAAGCCAGTGGAGTGTGCAGAGGAGCGAGGTGACGTGAGAGAACTTGGGAAGGTTGAACACCAGACGGGCTGCGGCGTTCTGGATGAGTTGTAGGGGTTTAATGGCACAGGCAGGGAGCCCCGCCAACAGCGAATTGCAGTAATCCAGACGGGAGATGACAAGTGCCTGGATTAGGACCTGCGCCGCTTCCTGTGTAAGGCAGGGTCGTACTCTGCGAATGTTGTAGAGCATGAACCTACAGGATCGGGTCACCGCCTTGATGTTAGCGGAGAACGACAGGGTGTTGTCCAGGGTCACGTCAAGGCTCTTAGCACTCTGGGAGGAGGAAACAATGGAGTTGTCAACCGTGATGGCGAGATCATGGAATGGGCAGTCCTTCCCCGGGAGGAAGAGCAACCATTCCATGGTTTTTCTTAAATTTTACTATATTCTACATTGTAGAATAATAGTGACGACATCAAAACTATTAAATAATACTATTAGAATCATAAAGCAAGCAAAAAAGTGTTAAACAAATCAAAATATATTATATATTTGAGATTCTTCAAAGTAACCACCATTGCCTTGATGACAGCTTTGCACACTCTTGGCATTCTCTTAACTTGCTTCATGAGGTAGTCACTTGGAATGCACCTCAACCCAATTGATATTTGTTTAACACTTTTTTGGTTACTACATGAGTCCATATGTGTTAGTTTTGATGTCTTCACTATTATTCTACAAGTGGAAAATAGTACAAATAAAAAAAAAACCCTTGAATGAGTAGGTGTGTCAAAACTTTTGACTGCTACTGTAAGTATTCGGACCCTTTACTCAGTACTTTGTTGTAGCACTTTTGGCAGCTATTACAGCATTGAGTCTTCTTGGGTATGACAATACAAGCTTAGCACACCTGTATTTGGGGAGATTCTCCCATTCTTCTCTGCAGATCCTCTCAAGGTTGGATGGGATGCACATCTATTTTCAGGTCTCTCCAGAGATGTTTGATTGGGTTCAAGTCCGGGCTCTGACTGGGCCACTCAAGGACATTCAGAGACTTGTCCCAAAGCCACTCCTGCGTTGTCTTGGCTGTGTGCTGAGGGTTGTTTTCCTGTGGATGTTGAACCTTCGCCCCAATCTGAGGTCCTGAGCGGTCTGGAGCAGGTTTTCATCAAGGATCTCTGTACTTTGCTCCGTTTATCTTTGCCTCGATCCTCACTAGTCTCCCTATAATTGCCGCTGAAAAACATTCACACAACGTGATGCTCCCACCACCATGCTTCACCGTAGGGATGGTGCCAGGTTTCCTCCAGACGTGACGCTTGGCATTCAGGCCAAAGAGTTCAATTTTGGTTCTCATGGTCTGAGAGTCCTTTCGGTGCCTTTTGGCAAACTCCAGGCCGACTGTCATGTGCCTTTTACTAAGAAGGGACTTCCGTCTGGCCATAAAGGCCTGATTGGTGAGGTGCTGCAGAGATTGTAGTCCTTCTGGAAGGTTCTCCCACCTCCACAGAGGAACTCTGGAGCGCTGTCGGAGTGACCATCAGGTTATTGGTCATCTCCCTGACCAAGGCCCTTCTCCCCCGATTGCTCAGTTTGGCCGGGCGGCCAGCTCTAGGAAGAGTCTTGGTGGTTCCAAACTTCTTCCATTTCAGAATGATGCAGGCCACTGTGTTCTTGGAGACCTTCAATGCTACAGACATTTTTGGTATCCTTCCCCAGATCTGTGAATCGACACAATCCTGTCTCCAAGCGCAATGGACAATTCTTTCGACCTCATGGCTTGGGTTTTCCTCTGACATGCACTGTCAACTTTGGGACCTTATATAGACAGCTGTGGGCCTTTCCAAATCATGTCAAATCAATTGAATTTACCACAGGTGGACTCCAATCAAGTTGTAGAAACATCAAGGATGATCAATGGAAACAGGATGCACCTGATCTCAATTTCGAGTCTCATATGCAAAGGGTCTGAATATTTATGTAAATAAGGTATTTCTGTTTTTGCTTTGTCATTATGGGGTATTGTGTGTAGATTGCAAAAAAATATATATTTATACATTTTAGAATAAGGTTATAATGTACATTTGTTTGGAAAAAGTCAAGGGGGCTGAATACTTTCTGAAGACACTGTATATAGGCCCTAGTGCTCCCGAATGGTGCAGCGGTCTAAGGCACTGCATCTCAGTGCAAGAGGCGTCACTACAGTCCCTTGTTTGAATCCAGGCTATATCACATCAAGCTGTGATTGGGAGTCCCATATGGCAGCGCACAATTGGCCCAGCGTCGTCCGGGTTTGGCCAGGGTAGGCCGTCATTGTAAATTAGAATTTCTTCATAAATGACTTGCCTAGTTAAATAAAAAAATAAAAAAATATATATATACAATTTAGCTGTTATACAATGAACTTACATTGAGTGGGATATATTTAGCAGATGTGTTTTAATAATAAGACTGAAATCTGATATGGTCAGAGAACCAATGAGGTTTGATAATGGAATAACTATAAGAGGCAGCCCAAACAAACCACCTTATTGTTAGAGCTGAAAAATAAACCTGATCGTCTCTCTTTTCTTTGCCCCTTTAGTGTGATACATTTTTCTTTTCATTTTATACAGCTTTAAAGTAGTCCTTGAACTTGCCATGTTCTGGTCAGAAATGGCCACAATTAGCAAACAATCCATCCCCTTTTTTAGCCTTCCCCACCAACCCACTCACTTCCCCCTAACACCATACACATTCAGACACACCTTCTGTCTCATCCACCTTTCCTTCTGTCTGCACTTCTGCTTCTCCTTATCTCTCCGTTGTGTGCTAAAAAGCTATTGTTTGCGTCATCTGAAACTCTACTCTTATAGACACCAGTGGAAAAAAACAAGAGTGCACAGGTTTTGAACACTGAATAGAAAAGTGCACTTAAGTGGTCTTCTCTTGCCCATCACCCCTAGCCTCCACCCCTCCTCCACATGAGAAGGGCTGCAGGGGGGGGGGGGGGGTTGGACTGCAAGGGGACGCCAGCAGGGCAATGACAAACTTGAAAGCAGCCAACATTTGCAGCACTCTCGAAAAACAAGCATTTCACACCTGAAGCCTTTCATGCAAGGCCTCGAGGCATCCCCTTCAAGGCATTTAATTGGCTATTGCTTCAGAGCTCGTTGAGCGCACCCATTATGGAGAGGTGACAGGCAGCCAAGTACAGATGTAGGATCTTAATTTGGCAGGAGGATTTGAATTTCTAAAGAAAATTTTGGAATCACCACCAGGGGACAGCTGGAAGCGGTGTTTGTATGCAATGCAGTACCGGACCTACATTGTACCTTCGACTGCCGATCCACTGGGCGCCAGTTTAAGTAGCCTATTTAGGCTAAGTGCAGGCTATAGCGTGTCTTGTGTGAATTCCTACGTGGATTTTTATAAATTAAAATATTTGTAGGGGTAGATGTATTTTTCGTTGGGGAAAATCAGTTGTTTTAGATCAATTGTTTCATTATATGTTCTGCCCCACTCCTTAAAAAATGTGTTTAAGAATGAATAAATCATTGGACAATTAACAATTAGATTGTGAGCGCTCCTCCAAAGTCAAACATGATTATAAATAATACAACGTAGGCTAAATTGATTCATAGAACATGCACAGACCTAGCAAGCAACAATAGATGCTTTGCTAACTGATTCCACCATTAAAAGCAAAAACAAACAAAGAAATAGAAAATAAAGTATGTATATGCTGAGATTCAGGTCAGAGATTTTGAGGTGGAAATGTAAAACTTTAAAGGACTTTTAAGCCTAGAATTCTTTGCAAGTTTGCCCTTTCACTTTTGATTCACACCTTTTGGAGGGCCCAAGCGAGATTTGGTTAGGGCCCAAATCACAAGTTTCTATCCTATAATGAAAAGTGGTGAGGAAAAAGTACCCAATTGTGAGGAAAAAGTACCCAATTGTCATACTTGAGTAAAAGTAAAGATACCTTAATAGAAAATGACTCAAGTAAAAGTGAAAGTCACCCAGTAAAATATTACTTGAGTAACAGTCTAAAAGTATTTGGTTTTAAATATACTAATATAAGTAGCAAAAGTAAATGTAATAGCTAAAATGTAAGTCATTTCAAATTCCTTATATTAAGCAAACCAGACGGCACCATTTTCTTGTTTTTAATTCATTTACGGATAGCAAGGGGCACACAACAACACTCAGACATAATTTACAAATGAAGCATTTGTGTTTAGTGAGTCAGCCAGGTCAGAGGCAATAGGGATGACCAGGGTTGTTCTCTTGATAAGTGCATTCATTTGACAATTTTCCTGTCCTGCTAGCCATTCAAAATGTAACAAGTACTTTGGGTGTCAGGGAAAATGTATGGAGTAAAAATAACATTCTTTTATTTAGGAATGTAGTGAAATAAAAGTAAAAGTTGTCAAAAATATAAAAAGTACAGACACCCCAGAAAACGACTTAAGTAGTACTTTAAAATATTTTTACCTGAGTACTTCACACCATTGATGAAAAGGCACCCACGAAGAAAATTCCACAAATTTGTTTAGCTATTTTGCACTGTTACATTTGTATTGGTGTTTCGTTTCATGTCCAATGCGTTCAGGGTGTTGTTACACATAATTTGCGGTGTGCATTATGAGCATCGTAGCCTATCATTTCACTTCCCCTAGCTGTGAGAACCATGGCATGAGCATGGCATGAGCACGGGCTGACTTGGCAGTGCTGTAGCGCATCTTGCCAGCAGCCTACCAAAGGTTGCACAGGTCCATTACAATGTAGAAAAGAGTGTCTCTAGTCCAAACCGTTCAATAGTTAGGCGATCTATATTATCGGAGATACATATTATTATTTCTATTTCATGCCCCGAATACAACAGTGAAATGCTTACTTAGAAGCCCTTAACCAACAATGCAGTTTTAAGAAAAAAAACAACTAAAAAACCTAAATCAAAAAGTAAAAAATTATTAAAAGAGCAGCAGTAAAATAACAACAGCGAGGCTATATACAGGGGGTATCGGGACAGGGTCAGTGTGCGGCAGTTTGTTGAGGTAACTGAGGTAATATGTAAATGTAGGTAGAGTTATTAAAGTGACTATGCATAGATAATAACAGAGAGTAGCAGCAGCGTAAAAGGGGGGGGGGGGGCAATGCAAATAGTCTGGGTAGCCATTTGATTAGATGTTCAGGAGTCTTATGGCTTGAGGGTAGAAGCTGTTTAGAAGCCTCTGGACCTAAACTTGGCGCACCGGTACCGCTTGCCGTGCGGTAGCAGAGAGAACAGTCTATGACTAGGGTGGCTGGAGTCTTTGACAATATTTAGGGCCTTCCTCTGACAACGCCAGGTATAGAGGTCCTGGATGGCAGGCAGCTTTGCCCCAGTGATGGACTACCCTCTGTAGTGCCTTGCGGTCGGAGGCCGAGCTGTTGCCATATCAGGCATTGAAGCAACCCGTCAGGATGCTCTCGATGGTGCAGCTGTAGAACCTTTTGAGGATCTGAGGACTCTTTTCAGTCTCCAGCAGGGGAATAGGTTTTATCGTGCCCTCTTCACGACTGTCTTGGTGTGCTTTGACCATGTTAGTTTGTTGGTAATGTGGTCACCAAGGAACTTGAAGCTCTCAACCTTCTTCACTACAACCGCATCGATGAGAATGGGGGCGTGCTCGGTCCTCCTTTCCTGTAGTCCGCAATCATCTCTATTGTCTTGATCACGTTGAGGGAGAGGTTGTTATCCTGGCACCACACGGCCAGGTCTCTGACCTCCTCCCTATAGGCTGTCTCGTCGTTGTTGGTGATCAGGCCTACCACTGTTGTGGCATTGGCAAACTTAATGATTATGTTGGAGTCATGCCTGGCCACGCAGTCATGAGTGAACAGGGAGTACAGGAGGGGACTGAGGACGCACTGCTGAGGGGCCCCCGTGTTGAGGATCAACGTGGCGGATGTGTTGTTACCTACCCTTACCACCTGGGGGGGGCCGGTCAGGAAGTCCAGGATCCAGTTGCAGAGGGAGGTGTTTAGTCCCAGGGTCCTTAGCATAGTGATGAGTTTTGAGGGCACTATGGTGTTGAACTGTAGTCAATGAATAGCATTCTCACATAGGTGTTCCTTTTGTCCAGGTGTGAAAGGGCAGTGTGGAGTGCAATAGAGACTGCATCATCTGTGGATCTGTTGGGGCAGTATGCAAATTGGAGTGAGTCTAGCGTTTCTGGGATAATGGTGTTAATGTGAGCGATGACCAGCCTATCAAAGCACTTCATGGCTACAGACGTGAGTGCTACGGGTCGGTAGTCATTTAGGCAGGTTACCTTAGTGTTCTTGGGCACAGGGACTATGGTGGTCTGCTTGAAACATGTTGGTATTACAGACTCAGTAAGGGAGAGGTTGAAAATGTCAGTTAAGACCCTTGCCAGTTGGTCAGTGCATGCTCAGAGTACACGTCCCCGGTAATCCGTCTGGCCCTGCGGCCTTGTGAATCTTGACCTGTTTGCCTTTAAACAGCTTGTAAAATTCCAGAAAATGATGTCATGGCTTTAGAGACATCTGATAGGCTAATTGACATAATTTGAGTCAATTGGAGGTTTACCTGTGGATGTATTTCAAGGAATACCTTCAAACTCAGGTCCTCTTTGCTTGACATGATGGGAAAATCAAAAGAAATCAGCAAAGACCTCAGAAAAAAAATTGTAGATCTCCACAAATCTGGTTCATCCTTGGGAGCAATTTCCAAACACCTGAAGGTACCGCGTTCATCTGTACAAACAATAGTACGCAAGTATAAACACCATGGGACCCCGCAGCTGTCATACCGCTCAGAAAGGAGATGCATTCTGTCTCCTTGAGATGAATGTACTTTGGTGCGAAAAGTGCAAATCAATCCCAGAACAACAGCAAAGGACCTTGTGAAGATGCTGCAGGAAACAGGTAAAAAAGTATCTATATCCACAGTAAAACAAGTCTTATATCGACATAACCTGAAAGGCCGCTCAGCAAGGAAGAAGCCACTGCACCAAATCCGCCATAAAAAAAGCCAGACTACGGTTTGCAACTGCACATGGGGACAAAGATGGTACTTTTTGTAGAAATGTCCTCTGGTCTGATGAAACAGAAATAGAACTATTTGGCCATAATGACCATCATTATATTTGGAAGAAAAAGGGGGATGCTTGCAAGCTGAAGAACACCATCTCAACCGTGAAGCACGGGGGTGGCAGCATCATGTTGCGGGGGTGCTTTGCTGCATGAAGGACTGGTGCACTTCACAAAATAGATGGCATCATGAGGTGGGAAAATGATGTGGATATATTGAAGCAACATCTCAAGACATCTCAAGGCTAGCTTTTTCAAACAGAAATTTGCATCATGTAGCTCCAAAAAGTAATTGTAACTCCAAAACGTTTTGGGACACTGTAAAGTCCATGGAGAATAAGAGCACCTCCTCCCAGCTGCCACTGCACTGAGGCTAGGTAACACTGTCATCACCGATAAATCCACGATAATCGATAATTTCAACAAGCATTTCTCTACGGCTGGCCATGCTTTCCTCCTGGCTACCCCAACCCCGGCCTACAGCTCTGCACCCCCCGCAGGTACTTGCCCAAGCCTCCCCAGCTTCTCCTTCACCCAAATCCAGATAGTAGATGTTCTGAAAGAGCTGCGAAACCTGGACCCGTACAAATCAGCTGGGCTAGACAATCTGGACCCTCTCTTTCTAAAATTATCCGCCGCCATTGTTGCAACCCCTATTACCAGTCTGTTCAACCTCTCTTTCATATCGTCCAAGATCCCTAAAGATTGGAAAGCTGCCGCGGTCATCCCACTCTTCAAAGGGGGTGACACTCTAGACCCAAAATGTTAAAGACCTATATCCATCCTTCCCTGCCTTTCTAAAGTCTTTGAAAGCCAAGTTAATGAACATTAATGAACAGATCACAGATCCGCTGTGCAATCCAGTTTCCGAGCTGGTCACGGGTGCACCTCAGCCATGCTCAAGGTACTAAATTATATATCTGCCATCGATAAAAGACAGTACTGTGCAGCCGTCTTCATTGACCTGACCAAGGCTTTTGACTCTGTCAATCACCGTATCCTTATCGGCAGACTCAACAGCCTTGGTTTCTCAAATGACTGCCTCGCCTGGTTCACCAACTACTTCCGCAATACCTCCGTCTCCTTCTCCTGCGAATGATGGGGATGAGGGCCTGTTCAGGTGCCTGGAGTAAATCCCTCTCTTCCAACTCTTTAAAAAAAATGTTTTGTCCAGTTCAAGTTGAGGAATCGCTGTTCTGATGTCCAGAAGCTCATTTTGGTCATAAGAGACGGTAGCAGCAACATTATGTACAAAATAAGTTACAAACAATGCAACAAAAACTAACAAAATAGCACGGTTGGTTAAGAGCCCATAAAACGTCAGCCATCCTCTCCAGCGCCATTCGCAGCCGCAATGTATGTAACATGCCAAAACTTGAGATAATAATAAATGGCAAAGTAAAAAGATACTGCTTTCCACTAGGAATGATGTGAAAATGGATGGTCTTGAGGTTGCATGGGTAGAAATACTTCTTCCTAAATGTCATCCAATACTTGTTGGTGGGTGCGCTATCGACCTCCTAAGCAGAATAACTTCTATGATTTACTTGAATCTAATTGCTGTGATCACAATGTATTTGCTGATAGAGAATGTATTCTTGTTGGTGATTTTAATACAAATATGCAGTTATCACCCAAGAAATGTACACAAGTAAATGCCCTGTATAACTTTAATCAGTTATTTGGACTATACCAACTGATTGTTGAGCCAACCCGGGTGTGTATTGACAATAAATCAACTTTGGATTTGATTATTGTATCAGATCAAGAGAATGTATGTCAGTCAGGAGTCTTAAATATTGGTTTTAGTGATCATATGGTAACTTACTGTACCCGTAAGAAATACAAAATGCTACTAGAGCCAGGTAATAAATACATGAAGGTACGGTCTATGAGAAAACCTCAAAAGAACATTTTGTAGAAGTACTTGGAATTTTGGATTGGTCTCATGTACTAAACTGTAATGATGTTGATAAAGCTTGGTATCTTTTTAAAGATCTGTTTGTCTGCACTCGACTCTCTGGCTCCGATGAAACAAATTCGAATCAAACAGTGGTCAGGGAAATGGATCACTTCCGAGATCTTAGACCTCGTAAGGAAAAGGGATCGCTACCTGGCCAGATTCAGTAGGACAAATCTAAAACAAGATTATGATGGTTATATTAACTGTAGAAACCAGGCAAATACAAAATGGATAAGGCCAAATCCCAACATGATATAGATGCCGTTAATGACAACTTACATCAGCCTCATGAACTGTGGAACATTTTAAAAGGACATTGGCTGAAAAAATCCCCATAAGGTAAAATACTGTAGTTTCGGCTTGGATATTGATGATGTTTTATGTTATGACAAGGCAAAGGTTGCAAATTATTTTAACACATTTCTTACCACTATAGCCTCATCTCTTGTTAAGAAGTTACCCACCTGCTCTGGACACTATGGCCAGTCTTTCATTAACAACCTTTAGCATAGCAAAGGTACAACACATTATTTGTTTTTGCTGTGCATGGTAACAGAGGACAAAGGTTCCAATCTACTATGCTTAACAACCTCTAGGGGCTAGGGGGCAGTATTTTCACGGCCGGATAAAAAACGTACCTGATTTAATCTGGTTACTACTCCTGCCCAGTAACTAGAATATGCATATAATTATTGGCTTTGGATAGAAAACACCCTAAAGTTTCTAAAACTGTTTGAATGGTGTCTGTGAGTATAACAAAACTCATATGGCAGGCAAAAACCTGAGAAGATTCTCACCAGGAAGTGGCCTGTCTGACAAGTGGTTGTTCTTCTTGCCTCTGTTTATTGAACATTTAGGATCTTTGCTGTAACGTGACACTTCCTACGGCTCCCATAGGCTCTCAGAACCCGGGAAAAAGCTGAATGACGTAATTCAATTCCCAGGCTGAAACACATTTGCTCGTTTGGCAAGTGCTCTATCAGACGGCCATTAGACGAGGCTCGTGCATGAGGGGATAGCATGCTTTTACTTTTTCTCTCGTTGAATGTAAACAGGCTTTGCCGGTCGGAATATTATCGCTTTTTTACGAGAAAAGTGGCATAAAAATTGATTTTAAACAGCGGTTGACATGCCTCGAAGTACGGTAATGGAATATTTAGAATTTTTTTGTCACGAAATGCGCAATGCTCGTAACCCTTATTTACCCTTCGGATAGTGTCTTGAACGCACGAACAAAACGCCGCTGTTGGAACATAACTATGGGTTATTTGGGACCAAACCAACATTTGTTATTGAAGTAGAAGTCCTGGGAGTGCATTCCGACGAAGACAGCAAAGGTAATAACATTTTTCTTATAGTAAATCTGACTTTGGTGAATGCTAAACTTGCTGGGTGTCTAAATAGCTAGCCCTGTGATGTCGGGCTATCTACTTAGAATATTGCAAAATGTGCTTTCACCGAAAAGCTATTTTAAAATCGGACATATCGAGTGCATAGAGGAGTTCTGTATCTATAATTCTTAAAATAATTGTTATGTTTTTTGTGAACGTTTATCGTGAGTAATTTAGTAAATTCACCGGAAGTGTTCGGTGGGAATGCTAGTCACATGCTAGTCACCTGCTAATGTAAAAAGCTGTTTTTTGATATAAATATGAACTTGATTGAACAGACATGCATGTATTGTATAACATAATGTCCTAAGATTGTCATCTGATGAAGATCATCAAAGGTTAGTGCTGCATTTAGCTGTGGTTTGGGTTTATGTGACATTATATGCTAGCTTGAAAAATGGGTGTCTGATTATTTATGGCTGGGTACTCTGCTGACATAATCTAATGTTTTGCTTTCGTTGTAAAGCCTTTTTGAAATCGGACAGTGTGGTTAGATTTACGAGAGTCTTGTCTTTAAAATGGTGTAAAATAGTCATATGTTTGAGAAATTGAAGTAATAGCATTTCTAAGGTATTTGAATAACGCGCCACGGGATTCAACTGGCTGTTGAGTAGGTGGGACGCAAGCGTCCCACCTAGCCCAGAGAGGTTAAACAGGTTACTACTCTGGCCCAGAAAATTGAATATGCATATTATTAGTAGTAGATTTGAATAGAAAACACTCTGAAGTTTCTAAAACTGTTTGAATGGTGTCTGTGAGTATAACAGAACTCATATGGTAGGCAAAAAACCTGAGAAAAATTTTATCAGGAAGTGGGAGAATTTAGAAATGTAGTTTTTGTTTAGAATCCCTTGGAAAACTACAGTGACATAGGATTTACGTTACACCTCCTAACTCTTCCATTGGCTGTCAACAATCTTTATGAACAGGTTTCAACCGTCATCTGTTACCGGGCAGATCATTTTGGCTCAGTCAATCACAGGCCAGTCTGAAGAGAGGTGTCTTTTTATTCTTCCTCTGGGATGAATAGCTATTGCCCGGTTGTAAAATTATCGCAATTTTACGTTAAAAAAATTCCCTAAAGGATTGATTGTAAACATCGTTTGACGTGTTTCTACAAACGGTAATGGAACTTTGAACATTTCGTCTATGGATTTGCGTCCACGCCACATGGCATTGTAAAGTGTTCTGGATGGGTCAACAAAACGGACGTATTTGGACATAAATTATGGACTTTGCAGAACAAATTAACATTTCTTGTGGAAGTGGGTGCCCATCCGAGTGCATTCCGCCGAAGATAAGCAAAGGTAAGTAAATATTTCGAACATATTGTTAGAGATTTGTCGACGCCGTGGTTGTAGGCTAACTGTATAGCTTAGCATTGAAGGCTAAGTTCTGTACTCAGAATATTGAACAATGGGCTTTTTCCGTAACGTTATTTTGAAATCTGACAAAGTGGTTGCATAAAGGAGTAGATTATCTCCAATTCTTTAAATAATTGTTATAACATTTTTCAACATTTATGAGTTCTTCCGTAAATTAAATGTGCCTATTCATCGGAAGTTATGGGGAGAAAACATTTTCTGAACACCACGCGCCAATGTAAAAATTGGGTTTTTGGATATAAATATAAACTTGATCAAACAAAAAAATGCATGTATTGTCTAACATGATGTCCTAGGAGTGTCATCTGATGAAGATTGTCAAAGGTTAGTGCTTAATTTTAGCTGTATATCTGGTTTTGTGATGGCTATCGTGCTTGGAAAATGGCTTTTTTAAAATCTTTGCTGAGGTGCTATGCTAAAATAATCTCATGTTTTTCTTTCACCGTAAAGCCTTTTTGAAATAAGACAATGTGATTGGATTAACGAGTTGAGTATCTTTAAAATGCCGTATAATACTTGAATTTTAATTTTGAGATTATTTTGTTTTGAATATCACGCCGTGCTATCGCACTGGTTGTTGTCCAACCAATCCCATTAGCGGGATTGTAGCCTCAAGAGGTTTTTAATGAGCACAAACAAAGCAACTGGGCTGGATAACCTTCCTGCAAGATTCATAAAGGATAGTGCTTGTGTGTCACTGCTAAAATGCTAAAAAAAATGTAAACCCCTACAACTCATCCAGAACGCCGCAGCCCGTCTGGTGTTCAACCTTCCCAAGTTCTCTCACGTCACCCCACTCCTCCGCACACTCCACTGGCTTCCAGTTGAAGCTCGCATCTGCTACAAGACCATGGTGCTTGCCTATGGAGCTGTGAGGGGAACGGCACCTCCGTACCTTCAGGCTCTGATCAGTCCCTACACCCAAAGAAGGGCACTGCGTTCATCCACCTCTGGCCTGCTCGCCTCCCTACCTAATCCTTCTAACCCCCCCCCCCCCAAAAAAAAGATATAGATGTACTATTGTAAAGTGGTTGTTCCACTGGATATCATAAGGTGAATGCACCAATTTGTAAGTCGCTCTGGATAAGAGCGTCTGCTAAATGACGTAAATGTAAATGTAATAACGCATATTGTAAACCTTTCTATTTGTAGTGGGACATTTCCCAAGGATCTCAAAACAGCCTGGGTGGTTCCACTCCACAAGAAGAGCATTAAAATGTAGGAAACTACAGGCCTATGCCAATCCTCAGCACCTTATACAAAGTTGTTGAGAGATTAGTTTTTAATCAACTTAAGAGATGCCTTCTCGAGCACAACCTTCTTTTATGAACTACAATCTGGCTTTGGAACAGCTCATTCTAGTGATACTTTCCTTATCCACCTTTTTGACCACGTTAAGCAGGAAAGTGAGAAGGGGAAATATACAGGTATGGTCATGTTAGACTTGCAGAAAGCTTTTAACACTGTGGACCATGATATTCTCCTGATGAAACTGAAATGCATGGGTCTAAATTTTGTAGCGGTGAATTGGTTTAGGTCTTATCTAACCAACAGAAAACATGTAATGTTGGGGATGTTCTGTCAGAGGCCAAATAAATATCCTGTGGAGTACCGCAGGGATCCGATTTTAGGGCCTCTCTTATTTCTTATATACGTTCATGATATGCCAGATACAGTAAAGTGCAAGCTCTTGCTTTATGCTGATAATTCAGCCATACTGGTATCAGGGAAGGATACAGTTTACATGGAGTAGACCCTGAGTAAGGATTAGCATTTTGTTAGACTGACAACAAATTGTCACTACATTTGGGAAAAACTGAATAGATTTTGTTTGGAACAAAATATAGATTGGTTAGGGCTGTCAAGATACGGTAAACTGTGCATTGAATCAAAACAAGTGTATCTTATCTTGGTGTGTCCCTAGATCCATCCCTTTCTGGAGACCTAATGCTGCTAAAATTCTTTCTAAAATGGCGAACAAATTGAAATGTTTTTTATCGTAACACTAGATATTATAACATTAAAGTTAAGAAACTGCTTGTCTCAACCTTGATTCAGTGTCATTTTGATTATGCTGCTCTGCTTGGTATAGTGGGCTATCAAAAAAGCAGAAAAAAAGAATACAGGTCATGGAAAATAATGTATATGCTGAATGTCCCCTTTAGGACCCGCATAGAGGTACAGGAGTTCCGGGAGGTGGGCTTGTTGCCTTTGGAGTCCAGAATGGACCAACTTAAACTTAATCATATGTTTGACATCTTAAATGATCGTGCCCCAGGTTACATGAAAAACCACATTGATATGGTCAGCACTGATATGGTCAACATTCAACACCATAGTACCCTCCAAACTCATCATAGGAACACTGTTGACACTTTTCAGCAAGTTGCAATCATGAAATACAGAACACGTACAACACCTGATGTCACAGGAAGGCAAAAAAGGTAATCAAGGACAATAACCAACCGAGCAACAGCCTGTTCACACCGCTTCCATCCAAAAGGCGATGTCAGTACAGGTGCATCAAAGCTGGAACCGAGAGACTGAAAAACAGCTTCTATCTCAAGGCTATCAGACTGTTAAACAGCCATCACTAACATTGAGTGGCTGCTGCCAACATACTGACTCAACTCAAGCCACTTTAATAATGGGAAAATTGATGTAATCAATTTATCACTTGCCACTTTATATTATTTATATTAGATAATGTTTACATAACGTACATTATTAATCTCATATGTATATACTGTACTCTATACCATCTACTGCATCTTGCCATCCTGATGTAATGTATCACTAGCCACCTTAAACAATGCTGCTTTATATGTTTTCATACCCAACAATACTCATCTCATATATATATATATATATATACACTGTACTCCATACCATCTATTACATCTTGCCTATGCCGTTCGGCCATCACTCATTTATATATTTTTATGTACATATTCGTATTCATTCCTTTACACTTGTGTGTACAAGGTAGTTGTTGTGGAATTGGTAGATTACTTGTTAGATATTACTGCATGGTCGGAACTAGAAGCACAAGCATTTCGCTACACTTGCATTAACACCTGCTAACCATGTGTATGTGACAAATACATTTGATTTGATTTTAACAACACATTTGTGGATTGGTTGAAAAACTAAGTGTATGTAAACATCCGACTTCAACTGTACGTACAGTGGGGACGACGTCATCGATGCACTTATTGATGAAGCCTTTGACTGATGTTGTAAACTCCTCAATGCCATCGGATGAATCCCGGAACATATTCCAGTCTGTGCTAGCGAAACAGTCCTGTAGCTTAGCATTCGCTTCATTGGAGCACTTACGTATTGAGTATGTCACTGGTACTTCCTGCTTGAGTTTTTGTATTTAAGCAGGAATCAGGAGGACAGAGTTTAGTCAGATTGGCGAAATGGAGGGTGAGGGAGAGCTTTGTATGCATCTCTATGTGTAGAGTAAAGGTGATCTAGAGTTTATTCACCTCAAGTTGCACATGTGACATTTACATTTTTATTTCACCTTTATTTAACCAGGTAGGCCAGTTGAGAACAAGTTCTCATTTACAACTGCGACCTGGCCAAGATAAAGCAAAGCAGTGTGACAAACAACAACACAGAGTTACACATGGAATAAACAAACGTACAATCAATAACACAATAGAAAAGAAAATAGGTTAAAAAAAGTCTATATACAGTGTGTGCAAATGGCGTGAGGAGGTAAGGCAATAAATAGGCCATATAGTAGCGAAGTAATTACAATTTAGCAAATTAACACTGGGAGTGATAGATCTGCAGATGATGATGTGTAAGTAGAAATACTGGTGTGCAAAAGAACAAAAAAGTTAATAAAAACAATATGGGGATGAGGTCGGTAGATTGAATGGGCTATTTACAGATGGGCTGTGTACAGCTGCAACGATCGGTTAGCTGCTCAGATAGCTAATGTTTAAAGTTAGTGGGGGAGATATATAAGTCTCCAACTTCTGCGATTTTTGCAATTCGTTCCAGTCATTGGCAGCAGAGAACTGGAAGGGTAGGTAGCCAAAGCAGGTGTTGGCTTTGGGGATGACCAGTGAGATCGATATACCTGCTCGAGCGCGTGCTACGGGTGGGTGTTGACATACCTCACACATACAAAACATCTCCTAATGCTCAATTTAAAACAGGAAAGTTGGAATATGTGGGAGAGAGAGAAGTGTGATGTCTGTATGAAAAGGTTTGAAATGGTTTTGTGTGAGGTACAGTATATTTGTCACACCGTTGTGAAACCTGTGTTAAAGAGAGCACATGTAGACACCGCTGTATCCCCATCACAGATAGGAGGTAGTGGCAGATAACATGACGCACTACATACGATCCTCTATAAGACTGACGGAGGTCAGTGACAGGTGTAGCAGATGACACTGTTACACAGGTGCATTTGTTTAGGAATGCTTATATCCCTGCTGACTGAAATACAATACCAGTCAGAAGTGTGGACACACCTACTCATTCAAGGGTTTTTCTTTATTTATACTATTTTCTACATTGTAAAACTATGAAATAACACATATGGAATCATGTAGCAAGCAAAAAAGTGTTTAAATCAAAATATATTTTATATTCTTCAAAGTAGCCACCCTTTGCCTTGATGACAGCTTTGCACACTCTTGGTATTCTCTCAACCAGCTTCACCTGAAATGCTTTTCCAACAGTCTTGAAGGAGTTTCCACATATGCTGAGCACTTGTTGGATGCTTTTCCTTCACTCTGCGGTCCAACACATCCCAAAAATTTGACCATGAAGGCCTGATTCACACAGTCTCCTCTGAACAGTTGATGTTGAGATGTCTCTCTTACTTGAACTCTGTGAAGCATTTATTTGGGCTGCAATTTCTGAGGCTGGTAACTCTAATTAACTTATCCTCTGCAGTAGAGGTAACTCTGGGTCTTCCTTTCCTGTGGCAGTCATCGTAGCGCTTGATGGTTTTTGCGACTGCACTTGAAGAAACTTTCAAAGTTCTTGAAATTTTCCTGGTTGATTGCCTTTCATGTTTTAAAGTAATGATGGAATGTCGTTTCTCTTTGCTTATTTGAGCTGTTCTTGCCATAAAATGGACTTGGTATGTTACCAAACAGGGCTATCTTCTGTATACCCACCCTACCTTGTCACAACACAACTGAATGGCTCAAATGCATTAGACAGGAAAGAAATTCCATGAATTAACTTTGAACACGGCACACCTGTTAATTGAAATGCATTCCAGGTGACTACCTCATGAAGCTGGTTGAGAGAATGCCAAGAATGTGCAAAGCTGTCATCAAGACAAAGGGTGGCTACTTTGAAGAATCTCAAATATAAGATATATTTTTAATTGTTTAGCATTTTGTCACTATTATTCTGCAATGCAGAAAATTGTTTAAAAAAAAGTAAAAACCCTGGAATGATTATGTGTGTCCAAACTTTTGACTGGCACTGTACATTGCTTTCACTTATTGTTTTCAGTATGACTGATAACTGTTTAAAGATACATTGCCTACCCACATAACATCAAATGTTTTTAAAATGTCTGCGACTAGTCTTTCTCGACACTTGTCTCCTGTAATCTTAGCTCTAGGATGTATGTTCCACTTTTGTTAAGACGCTCTACCTTTAAGATATGCTCTTTTATCCTCTCCTGTGCCATCTGCCTCTGAAGTTTCACCCATACCCGCCTGAGGCGCCAGGAGCATTGGATGGCAGTGTTTATAGGGCACGCTGACTCCACGGACAGCCTTGGGGGAACCAGAGAAAGTAGGTGCTAACTCTGGACTGCTGATGAGGAGGGGATTGGCAGTGAACTGGGTTGGGGCTCAGGGGAAATCTGGCGTGCAAACTAATTATGTTGTGCTGCCAAACTGCCTGTGATTACTAAATTGGGAGGGGGCATGGGTAGAGCTTAAAATGTATTAATTTTATTTAAAATAAAATAAAGCGGTTCAAATTAGGGTTATTTTATAAGAACACCCCATTTTATATTAAAATAATTGCTTCTGTGAAGATGCGTTGATATGTCTTTTCAGTTTTAACTACTAAAATCTGTGGATTTCCAATGTTCAAAGATAAACCCAACATTTGTGAAGAAATTCTCTAATCTAAGCCACATCTCCTAAAATGTCCATTATCAAGTCACAAGCTATCTATCTGCTCCTCTAAATCAGGAATATATGACAGCAAATATAAAATTATTATTTCTGTCTCCCCCCTGCCAGTCACACTTCTGGGGAATGATGCTTAAAAAGGGTTATCTGCTTTATTTGTATTAACACATCAGCTGGCGGTACAGACGGCCCCTGAAGGTAAGCAATCCATTAGACGTAGAATACCAGTCCACTTTCTCAATAATGGAGCACAATACAATTTCAAACAAAAACCAGCATCAGACCTGAAATAAATACATATACCTGACTATTTTTGTATTAAAATTAATTATATTTTAAATATTTTAAATGATAAAGTTAGTATTTTGTTAAATAAGGAATTAAGTACTTGATTATTGAAGATATTTACTCTGCTATATTTCAGATATTTTGTTTAATAGTGTATACTGTAAGGTTGGGAAGCTATTGCTGTTTTAAAGCAAATTTGAAGACATGGTTATAACACTTAATAACGTAGAAACATTTCTTCTGAATCAATATTTAATGCACGATTTTTTATTTTATTTTTTATACCTAAGTCATATAATATAATACAATTGTGGCATTTTAAGAACATGCAATACACAGTAGAGAAACAGAGTTATGATTTGGTCATCAATTGTCTGATTGCATACTGTATAAAATAATTGATATGAAAATACATTATAGGTTGTACACTGTACACATAAATAATGTGGTTAAACAACTTTTTTCCAAATTATTATTTGGATGTAATTGAAGCAGCTGCATACGATATGCAATCATACCTGGAACAAAAGACAATCTATCTGGGGGTAGATGCTGCTTCTCCATTTAGCCCAAATGTTTTGTTGTTAATAGACATGTGTAATGTTGTAATAAAGGGTAGGAGGGATGATTATAATGTGAGATAAATCTTCTACATCCTCACCATTATTTGTATTGCATTATGTTTCAATAGATGCAAATGGGTTTAGCAGATGTCTCCATGCTTTGTGACTTACATAACTTATATTTTAGCACATAATCCATTTACGTAGTGATACACGTCGCTGGTTCGAGGGTACCATTGCAGTCTGACAGCATCCCACCTAAGAACAACCTCAGCTCTCTCTCGCTAGACTTAATCCCAGCATCTCAAGGGTTAAAAGAATGGATCTGATTTTATAAGGGAAATGGAGGACCACAATCATGGATCTAATCGTCATGGAAGGGATGCAGGTAACATCGATCATTGACATGGAGCAACATGATATCAGTCATGGAATAGATCACTGGCTGTGAGGTATACATAGCCCCACTCTTCCACAGACCTCATCCTTCAAAGGGGCAGACTGGTTGTGGTTAGGGAACTGAACTTGGGACTAGAGGGCTGCAGGTTCAATCTCTCCAGTGAGACACTGAGCAAGGTACTTAACCTGAGCTGCTTCAATGAACATCCCGCTTAATAAATAGATGGCAGGTAAAATGTCACCACTGCATGCTAAAGCAGTAATGCTCTGGCAACATACAAAGACAGCGACTGTAAACTACAGCAGCAGGTTCATATTGCAGTATGCTATAATTGAGCATCTAGTTACAGTATGTCACATTGAAAGAGTCACTTTGATTGTGTAGAATACTGTACACAGCAAGATGTGTAACATAAGCCAAAATAGGCCAAATTATGTAAACGGTTTACTTGCTGGATGCATGATCAGAGCCCCTAGGGCAAGGTATAGGGGCCTATGTCTGCCCTCTCTTCGGCACCTCAGCTCTCCAGTTTCTGTCCCAGGTTCTCAGGGCAAGGAGAAAAAAATCAATAAACCAACAAGACAGTGAGTCTCAATGGATTTCACTACAGATTAGGTACTGCGTGGAAAAAAGCGGTGGAGAATGCAATGGCGAGATTGCATTATAACATTATTATCAAAATCCACATTGATTATTGAAGTGTAAAAATAAGAGTAATCCTACAAGTAGTAATTGAACCTAAATCCAACAGCTCACTGTTCATCCAGCAATGATAGCCAATGACATGACATTAAGCAATGAGACAGGGGCCACAGGTTTAAGTGATCTGGAAGGCGGCATGATGCCCTCCCTGTCAGGATCAATCAGTCCTGCTGAAATTAAGAGCAAGTCTGTAAATTGGTCTTAATGTTGTGTTTCATCCTGAATCTCCTCAACACATTGACTGGAGGCTGGTGTCCTTCATCCCGCTGGGTCCCTGCCCTCCTCTCCTTTCATTCTGTGCAGACGGCTGATCTCTGCTCTCTGAGGGGAGGGAGCCAGTGGGCCAGGGGCCAGGCAGCACCCACAACCTCTCATGGCTCACATCGTACCGCTGGCAGGGAGCACAAAACAATAGACAGAAACTAACACTGGGGTTCCCCTCAATGTTCTCTCTCTGCATAACAACTAGCCCAACAATGCTCAATTTAGAACGGCAGGACATTTTTCTACCACCTCCATTTTTAAGTAGCATTTATCACCTCACAAAGAGTTAATGTGCTGTTTCTCTAGACCTACAGTATATGGGTGGCCTATGTCTCCAGTCCATAAATGGGACAGACTTGAAAGGCCCTAAAAACCACCCTCTCTGCCCCTCTCCCAGTCTGTTGGAAAGTAATCTGCTTACATCATTAGGCTAAGCTTGCTGAAACTAATTACCAGATGTTGTGTTCCTTTTTCTCTCCTATTTTTTGTCTGCGTGTTAAAATACCCGCCATCATTTTCTCTCACTAGCGCCCCCTCCTTCTGTGGCACCTCTACACAATAAAGCCATTTGCAAATAACAACAATTGAAAAAAGAAAGCTCCCTGCCGCTATTCAGAAGACCTATCTTGTGCTGTTCACCTCCCTACTCTTTCAAAATATGCAGTCATGTAGGGGCTAATAACCTGAACTGAGAAAAAGAAAATACCTGAAAAAAAATGAAAGCAGAATGAACCGAGGCAATTGAGGTCCTCCAGTCGCATTTGCACAATTTTTGAGAGTTTAGCTTATCACATTATTACCCATTTAGAGATAAAGAAGTGTCCCAGTGCTTATTATGGCACTGTAGCATGCTGAGTGTGCAAACACATATTTCAATCCTCCTCCTTTCTAATTCTGAGTGCGGGTGTGCCACAGCACATATAGAAGAGTTAAACAAACTCAACCATATCCTGGACATAAAGATTTGTCTCTCAAAAGACTGGATTTGTGATGTGTGTTTATGTCAAAGGATGTTAATTTCCACAGTTGTCATTTCCTGATTGTGATGGGCAGTAAAGTGCAGTACATTTTCTTATGAGCTGAACAGTGCCGTGTGACTCATGCTCAGTTCCGTTGATTATTAGTTTGACCACTTTCCGTCAGCAAAGGACATAGATTTCTTTGTTTTGCAAAGCACAGCAAAAAGCACGACAACATTGTACCACAGCCACCACCACTATTAAATGATCTACGTTAACCATTATTATAATACAATAAGCACACTAATAACACTAAAAGATCATTAAAATAATAATAATATTTTGAACATCCACCCTATTTATGTCTCTTACCTTTATTGTATTTTCTCTAGTCTAAACTATTAATACATTCAATTGTATTATTACATTCTACAGAACATTTCTGTTTGGAGTTTTCACATTTAACTATTATAAGACACTTTTGCGATGGATTCAGATATTAAACACTGCTACATATGACCACAATCCACATCACACTCACACTTTAGTAGTAGTAAATAAATGCATACCTTTCCACATAATGTCACAGTGCTTTCTTTACAGGAGTAATGGTGATGGTGAGCTGCAAAAACATCATTCTTAAAAATAAAACATATGATTGAAGAACGTATTTATTTTACTTTTAAAGTAACTCCATACAACTGAACAGAAACGCTGTTTGTCCTGCTCTAACCTTATTTTATAATAAGGTGACCTCAATAAATAACAGAATGAAAACATAGACATATTCTTTTAAAAACCACTAGCTTGTGTATTTCCCTCTTATCAACAGCCTGGCAGTGATTGTGATTCATAGTAGTCATTTAAGTGATAACGCACTCATTCACTACACTACCTCCTGGTTATCTGTGTGGCAGAGTTGGTGCCGACGCTAGCCACCGAACGAGGCAGAAATTCAAGATGGTGTTGATTGATAAATTGACAGGTTAATTTTCATGTGGATAATGAGAGTAAGAGCCAGGAAGACAATAGAGAAAGTCTCTGGCCCTTTGCTCTACCTTGCATGCAGTGCCATCTATCTATTGCTGCCAGTACCACAAGCAGAAACAGGTATACACTATGTCAAGCCCTGGTCAATTGTTTTCATTATCTAGGCTACATATTTTCTCGGCCATTTCCTATTATCATCATCACATAACTATTCCTTTTGGGTAAAAAATAAATACATTTAAAAAAAAAAGTTTAATTTCAGTGGGTATTAAGCTGCTATGTTAGTTGTGTCTGCTGTACCAAGTTACATCGCAATCAATTGTAAAACCATATAGGACAACATACATGAGATTATGAGGTCCACTGAATTGGATCCTTATTGCATGCTTGGGAAGTCAATGAAATTAGAATAAGGAAACCTTCTGCTAAAAGTAAATGTGCAATGAAAAACTTGGGGGCTAAACACTAAGGAATATAATCATTATGTGTCCTGCAGTAAAATGTGCACATGGCCATACAAAAACAGACAATATGATATACTAAACTAATAGTATTAGCTATAAATTGTATTATTTATGAAGTTTGTAATGAACTCTATCCGTTTAGACTGTAAAAGTGAGAAAAGAAATCTGAGAAATTCACAACCTCCAGACAGATGCAAAAGTTCAAGTTTTCTATCTTTTAGTTGTTGTTGTTTTACACATGATTTGAATCCTGTCTACATGCTTGTTCGTGTTATAGCAAGAGGCTACTTTTTATCACGGGTGCCATATCTCATCACACTTTTTTAGATTTGAATAGATACAGAATTCTCAGTAAAACTAATAAAAGATTACAGATGACATTTCCATTGATCGATTTGACAACATTATCTACAGTTGTAATTGCTGTATTTGATTCAGGATAGTAATATCACTTTTTACTAGAAGCAATTAGCACAATCTTACTTATAGTGCTTTTACAAATTAGACAGAATTCCAGCATAGACCTTAATTAGGGGACAAATTCTTGGAATGGAAGAAAGGGTTTTGCTAGGGATTAGAAAGGTTGCTAAATCTGACACACGTTTCTGCTGCTTGTCACTGCAATGTTCCGAGTCTGCAAGCCCCTCTAATTAACTCTCCACTAACGTTACTCTGTAGCTATATGAATCAGCATTCAACATCATGCTAATCAAATGTCACTTCTTACAGTCCCGAAGCCAACATCCTTCAATTAGAACTTTAAAACTAATAATGCACGTTCGGGGTATCTGTATACTCCTTACCCTGTAGGATGATGCAAAAGTATCAAAATGATTACGGGTTGATCAATGTTCATATATTTGCTTGTTTTTCCTTAATGATGTCATCATTTTTTACTTTATTATCTATAATGTATAAACCAACTTTTCACACATTTCTTTTAAAATATGGACGATAAACTTAAAAAAAAAGATCAACTGGAATACAAAGTTCAATCTACATTGGTGCTAGTGTGGTCATGGGCTATGACAATCATTGCTTGAAAAGGTAAAGAAATCTGACCCAATTAAAGTACCTCTCTGGAGCTTGTTTGTTGTACAGCTCGAAGAGAACCTGAACCCTTTGGGTTTGTCTGAATTGAATTTGCTGGCTTGTGGTTTGCGTTGCCTAGCTATCTCCCAATAGTAAAACAGTTGGCAGGGAAACTACAATTTAAAAAACTCACAATTGTGAACTTGCTGGCTCTTTAGCTATGCTATAAATCTGTCAGCTTTCTAACAAAATATCATATCTCATCTTGTTTTTCTTTACGTAACTCTACATGCCAAATTTCTACTAAACAATATTTTTGTATGGTTGAGAGTAAGTTTGCAAGTATTAAATGAGAAGCAATATACTGTAATACATGTTTATAACTAGTTTGTTGTTTGTATTATATCAATTTGGAAAAATACTAACAATTCAATGTGTTATTCATGAAATTGTCTAGTATAAAGACTTTCATTTAGTCCTTTGTTTAATTTTCTTTCCTTCCTACAAACCATCATCTTATACCCAAAGGGGAAATACAGGCATCTGAGCAATTTGGCATGATTACAAAGCGCAACTACCTGCTTAGTTTCTGTATTCACACAGACACCGGCCCTGTCTTGTAGGAACAGTGTGTGCTCATATAACAATGAAGTCTCCCTTGAGTGGGAGTCTCACTGGGTCGTCACAATAGGATGCACTCAAACTTTTTCACAAAACTTTCCAATACATTTTGAATGCTTTGTTGTTTGTTGTAAACATGTAGACAAGGTGGCAATAAAATATATTTCCCTCTTTCCAGAAGTTTGAACCCCACAATAGTACTCAACGTTTTATATAAATCAACGATTCTCAACTGGTGAGTCGCGACCGGTGGTTTTTGATGGATCGTGGGTGTCTGAGTAAATATATATATATTTTTGGTCCTAAAAAAATTATCCAGTCTGAACTTAAACCGGATAGAAAGTGTGTAAATATGATAATGTACTTACAAGTTTTTAAAATTGAATCACTGAACATGTTTTCTTAAGTGACAGTATTTTCAATATAGTGCTATTAGCAGCACTGTTTTGGTTGATTTTGTGGTCTCAAGCCAGTGAGGTGACTTTATTAACATTCTTCATCAAGAATATGGACAAAATGTAATTGACAATGAAAGAGTGGCTGGGAATGTTGTTCCCTTGTCATTTAATTGCCACATTAACTATCAATATACCATTTATTTTTTTCCCAAGATTGTATTTTCACGATGCGACTGAGACAACCTAGTTCAATTTGGGTCCTGAGGCAAAACTAGTTGAGAAGCACTGATATAAATCATTGGCAGTAGCTAACCTCCACTACGTGGCAAACTCAGATGGGGCTGAAGTGGGAGAAATCATTGACCCTACACTTTGACTGACAGCTACAACACTGTGCCATACATGCTGAGTGTCAACGCTTTGATGTCAAGACACCTCTAGCAAGCTGATGACCCACTTCATCTTAATGTAGCCATGACTTAAACTTCTCACATCGGTCAAGTTCCAATAAAGAGTTGTAAAATTATTGCAGGCTAAACAGATTATTCATCAGCTTTTAGTAATGAAATAGCTTGTTGAAACTATATTCGTACAACCCAATTAAATCAAGAGTTCACAAAAACAAAAGAAAGAAGTTGAATGTGATGTCTAACTTTTGCAGGTTGTTACTTTGTTTACAGCAACAAATGTTCAGCGCTCAAAGTGGAAATATTTTGTTTCTGTGGTTTACTTTGTTCCTTTGATGCATTTTCCTTGTCAACAATGCATATTCATCTCACTATACAAACACTGAATACATAATCAGATAAAGGACACTGACACATTGAATTTTTTTTATTGTCTATCTTAATATTGAAAATATCTAAGTGAAATGAGAATGACTGCCGTGAAAAGAGGGATGGTTTGAGGTGCCGCTATATTGGTGTCAATGCTGTTGTTCACCAAGAACAGTCTGATAACACCTAGGGGTGCCTCACCCCTTCTATTCACTTCAGCTGTACCCTGAGGTCTAACAAACAGACAGCAGAACAACGAAGGCTATTGATGATGATGCTGTGGTAAAGGAAGGGTGCAGAGGACACATCTTTGGCAATTCATCCCATCCTGGCCTCCAAAGCACCCAACAGCTTGATCCTGTGTCACTCTAAGGGCATGGCTTGGCTCTCCATTGATTTGCCTTTGAAATCTAAACGGTTAATTTTGACAAATAAAAAGGGTTCAACTAAACGATGGGTTGAAGAATATGGACAAAGGGAGGGCCTGTTTAGAGAGTCAGGCTGTAAAATGAAGTAAAAAAAATCAAGAGGGAATAATGAAATTAGGGATGGGGCGAGAGAGAAAGAGAAAGCGAGGGCTGGAGAACTTGAAGCATTGACCCCTATCGTCCATGGTGAAAAGCAGGAGATTAGAAAGTGTTTCATGCCAATTTCCATGGAGATTTCTGTAATTTCTAAAAAATTACTTCTTCCCACTTTGATTTGTCCGTCCTGCCTGGCCCCCCACTAGTGTGGTCAGGGTGGTCTGCCACATCATGTTGCTGCCCCGAGATGGCCCCTCGCTGGGCCCAAGCGTCGTGAGATTACTGAAGCAGCACTGACGTCTCTATCAGCTAGCGCCACCACCGTGCCCTCTCCCAACACCCCCAGCATAGCCCCCACCTCACCCACCACCTACCCTCACCACAAACTCTCACAGATCTGTCAGATGATTTTTTTATTAACATTTTTTATTTTTTATTTCACCAGGTAGGCTAGTTGAGAACAAGTTGTCATTTGCAACAGCAACCTGGCCAAGATAAAGCATAGCAATTCGACACATACAACAACACAGAGTTAAATATGGAATAAACAAAACAAACAGTCAATAATACAGTAGAATAAAATAAAACAAAAAGTCTATAGTCTATAGTGAGTGCAAATGAGGTAAGTTAAGGCAATAAATAGGCCATGGTGGCGAAGTAATTACAATATAGCAATTAAACACTGGAATGGTAGACGTGCGGAAGATGAATGTGCAAGTAGAGATACTGGGGTGCAAAGGAGCAAGATAAATAAATAAATACAGTATGGGGATAGATGGGGTAGGTAGATAGATGGGCTGTTTACAGATTGGCTATGTACAGGTGCAGTGATCTGTGAGCTGCTCTGACAGCTGGTGCTTAAAGCTAGTGAGGGAGATATGAGTCTCCAGCTTCAGAGATTTTTGCAGTTCGTTCCAGTTCATTGGCAGCAGAGAACTGGAAGGAAAGACGACCAAAGGAGGAATTGGCTTTGGGGGTGACCAGTGAGATATACCTGCTGGAGCGCGTACTACGAGTGGGTGCTGCTATGGTGACCAGTGAGCTGAGATAAGGCGGGGCTTTACCTAGCAGAGACTTGTAGATAACCTGTAGCCAGTGGGTTTGGCGACGAGTATGAAGTGAAGGCCAACCAATGAGAGCGTACAGGTCGCAATGGTGGGTAGTGTATGGGGCTTCGGTGACAAAACGGATAGCACTGTGATAGACTGCATCCAGTTTGTTGAGTAGAGTGTTGGAGGCTATTTTATAGATGACATCACCGAAGTCGAGGATTGGTAGGATGGTGAGTTTTACGAGGGTATGTTTGGCAGCATGAGTGAAGGATGCTTTGTTGCGATATAGGAAGCCGATTCTAGATTTCATTTTGGATTGGAGATGCTTAATGTGAGTCTGGAAGGAGAGTTTACAGTCTAACCAGACACCCAGGTATTTGTAGTTGTCCACGTATTCTAAGTCAGAGCCGTCCAGAGTAGTGATGCTGGACGGGCGAGCAGGTGCGGGCAGTGATCGATTGAATAGCATGCATTTAGTTTTACTTGCATTTAAGAGCAGATGGAGGCCACGGAAGGAGAGTTGTATGGCATTGAAGCTCGTCGGGAGGTTAGTTAACAGTGTCCAAAGAGCGGCCAGAAGTATACAGAATGGTGTCGTCTCCATAGAGGTGGATCAGAGAATCACCAGCAGCAAGAGCAACATCATTGATGTATACAGAGAAGAGAGTCGGCCCATAGATACTGCCAGAGGTGCGGACAACAGGCCCACCGATTTGACACACTGAACTCTGTCAGAGAAGTAGTTGGTAAACCAGGCGAGGCAATCATTTGAGAAACCAAGGCTGTCGAGTCTGCCAATAAGAATGTGGTGATTGACAGAGTCGAAAGCCTTGGCCAGGTTGATGAATACGGCTGCACAGTAATGTCTCTTATCGATGGCGGTTATGATGTCGTTTAGGACCTTGAGCGTGGCTGAGGTGCAACCATGACCAGCTCTGAAACCAGATTGCATAGCGGAGAAGGTACGGTGGGATTCGAAATGGTCGGTAATCTGTTTGTTAACTTGGCTTTCGAAGACCTTAGAAAGGCAGGGTAGGATAGATATAGGTCTGTAGCAGTTTGGGTCTAGAGTGTCACCCCCTTTGAAGAGGGGGATGACCGCGGCAGCTTTCCAATCTTTGGGAATCTCAGACGATGCGAAAGAGGGGTTGAACAGGCTAGTAATAGGGGTTGCAACAATTTCGGAAGATCATTTTAGAAAGAGAGGGTCCAGATTGTCTAGCCCGGCTGATTTGTATGGGTCCAGATTTTGCAGATCTTTCAGAACATCAGCTATCTAGATTTGGGTGAAGGAGAAATGGTGGGGGCTTTGGCGGGTTGCTGTGGAGGGTGCCGGTCAGTTGACCAGGGTAGGGGTAGCCAGGTGGAAAGCATGGCCAGCTGTAGAGAAATGCTTATTGAAATTCTCAATTATAGTGGATTTATCGGTGCTAACAGTGTTTCCTAGCCTCAGAGCAGTGGGCAGCTGGGAGGAGGTGCTCTTATTCTCAATGGACTTTACAGTGTCCCAGAACCTTTTTGAGTTAGTACTACAGGATGCAAACGTCTGTTTGAAAAAGCTAGCCTTAGCTCTTCTAACTGCCTGTGCATATTTGTTCCTAACTTCCCTGAAAAGTTGCATATCACGGGGGCTATTCGATGCTAATGCAGAACGCCACAGGATGTTTTTGTGCTGGTCAAGGGCAGACAGGTCTGGAGTGAACCAAGGACTATATCTATTCCTAGTTCTACATTTTTTGAGTGGGGCATGCTTATTGAAGATGGTGAGGAAGACACTTTTAAAGAATAGCCAGGCATCATCTACTGACGGTATGAGGTCAATGTCATTCCAGGATACCCCGGCCAGGTTGATTAGAAAGGCCTGCTCGCAGAAGTGTTTTAGGGAGCGTTTGACAGTGATGAGGGGTGGTCGTTTGGTCGCAGGCAATGAGGCTGTGATCGCTGAGATCTTGATTGAAAACAGCAGAGGTGTATTTGGAGGGCGAGTTAGTTAGGATGACATCTATGAGGGTGCCCGTGTTTACGGATTTGGGTTTGTACCTGGTAGGTTCATTGATAATTTGTGTGAGATTGAGGGCATCAAGCTTAGATTGTAGGATGGCCGGGGTGTTAAGCATGTCCCAGTTTAAGTCACCTAGTAGCACGAGCTCAGAAGATAGATGGGGGGCAATCAATTCACATATGGTATCGAGGGCACAACTGGGGGCAGAGGGAGGTCTATAGCAAGCGGCAATGAGAGACTTGTTTCTGGAAAGGTGCATTTTTAGAAGTAGAAGCTCGAATTGTTTGGGTACAGAGTTGGATAGTAATACAGAACTCTGCAGGCTGTCTCTGCAGTAGATTGCAACACCGCCCCCTTTGGCAGTTCTATCTTGGCGGAAAATGTTATAGTTAGCGATGGAGATTTCAGGGTTTTTGGTGGTTTTCCTAAGCCAGGATTCAGACACGGCTAAGACATCCGGGTTGGCAGAGTGTGCTAAAGCAGTAAAACAAACTTAGGGAGTAGGCTTCCAATGTTAACATGCATGAAACCAAGGCTTTTACGGTTACAGAAGTCAACAAATGAGAGCACCTGGGGAGTGGGAGTGGAGCTAGGCACTGCAGGACTTGGATTAACCTCCACATTTTACATTTAAGTCATTTAGCAGACGCTCTTATCCAGAGCGACTTACAAATTGGTGCATTCACCTTAAGATATCCAGTGGAACAACCACTTTACAATAGTGCATCTAAATATTTTTTTTGGGGGGGGGGGGGGGGGGTTAGAAGGATTACTTTATCCTATCCCAGGTATTCCTTAAAGAGGTGGGGTTTCAGGTGTCTCCGGAAGGTGGTGATTGACTCCGCTGTCCTGGCGTCGTGAGGGAGCTTGTTCCACCATTGGGGTGCCAGAGCAGCGAACAGTTTTGACTGGGCTGAGCGGGAACTGTGCTTCCTCAGAGGTAGGGAGGCGAGCAGGCCAGAGGTGGATGAACGCAGTGCCCTTGTTTGGGTGTAGGGACTGATCAGAGCCTGAAGGTACGGAGGTGCCGTTCCCCTCACAGCTCCGTAGGCAAGCACCATGGACTTGTAGCGGATGCGAGCTTCAACTGGAAGCCAGTGGAGAGAGCGGAGGAGCGGGGTGACGTGAGAGAACTTGGGAAGGTTGAACACCAGACGGGCTGCGGCGTTCTGGATGAGTTGTAGGGGTTTAATGGCACAGGCAGGGAGCCCAGCCAACAGCGAGTTGCAGTAATCCAGACGGGAGATGACAAGTGCCTGGACTAGGACCTGCGCAGTGTGAGGCAGGGTCGTACTCTGCGAATGTTGTAGAGCATGAACCTACAGGATCGGGTCACCGCCTTGATGTTAGTGGAGAACGACAGGGTGTTGTCCAGGGTCACGCCAAGGTTCTTAGCACTCTGGGAGGAGGACACAAGGGAGTTGTCAACCGTGATGGTGAGATCATGGAACGGGCAGTCCTTCCCCGGGAGGAGGAGCAGCTCCGTCTTGCCGAGGTTCAGCTTGAGGTGGTGAGCCGTCATCCACACTGATATGTCTGCCAGACATGCAGAGATGCGATTCGCCACCTGGTTATCAGAAGGGGGAAAGGAGAAGATTAATTGTGTGTCGTCTGCGTAGCAATGATAGGAGAGACCATGTGAGGATATGACCGAGCCAAGTGACTTGGTGTATAGTGAGAATAGGAGGGGGCCTAGAACAGAGCCCTGGGGGACACCAGTGGTGAGAGCACGTGGTGCGGAGACAGATTCTCGCCACGCCACCTGGTAGGAGCGACCTGTCAGGTAGGACGCAATCCAAGCGTGGGCCGCGCCGGAGATGCCCAGCTCGGAGAGGGTGGAGAGGAGGATCTGATGGTTCACGGTATCAAAGGCAGCAGATAGGTCTAGAAGGATGAGAGCAGAGGAGAGAGAGTTAGCTTTAGCAGTGCGGAGAGCCTCCGTGACACAGAGAAGAGCAGTCTCAGTTGAATGCCCAGTCTTGAAACCTGACTGATTAGGATCAAGAAGGTCATTCTGAGAGAGATAGCAGGAGAGCTGGCCAAGGACGGCACGTTCAAGAGTTTTGGAGAGAAAAGAAAGAAGGGATACTGGTCTGTAGTTGTTGATATCGGAGGGATCGAGTGTAGGTTTTTTCAGAAGGGGTGCAACTCTCGCTCTCTTGAAGACGGAAGGGACGTAGCCAGCGGTCAAGGATGAGTTGATGAGCGAGGTGAGAAGGTCTCCGGAAATGGTCTGGAGAAGAGAGGAGGGGATAGGGTCAAGTGGGCAGGTTGTTGGGCGGCCGGCCGTCACGAGACGCGAGATTTCATCTGGAGAGAGAGGGGAGAAAGAGGTCAAAGCACAGGGTAGGGCAGTGTGAGCAGGACCAGTGGTGTCGTTTGGCTTAGCAAACGAGGATTGGATGTCATCAGCCTTCTTTTCAAAATGGTTGACGAAGTCATCCGCAGAGAGAGAGGGGGGGGGGAGGGGGAGGAGGATTCAGGAGGGAGGAGAAGGTAGCAAAGAGCTTCCTAGGGTTAGAGGCAGATGCTTGGAATTTAGAGTGGTAGAAAGTGGCTTTAGCAGCAAAGACAGAAGAGGAAAATGTAGAGAGGAGGGCGTGAAAGGATGCCAGGTCCGCAGGGAGGCGAGTTTTCCTCCATTTCCGCTCGGCTGCCCGGAGCCCTGTTCTGTGAGCTCGCAGTGAGTCGTCGAGCCACGGCGCAGGAGTGGAGGACCGAGCCGGCCTGGAGGATAGGGGACAGAGAAAATCGAAGGATGCAGAAAGGGAGGAGAGGAGGGTTGAGGAGGCAGAATCAGGAGATAGGTTGGAGAAGGTTTGAGCAGAGGGAAGAGATGATAGGATGGAAGAGGAGAGAGTAGCGGGAGAGAGAGAGCGAAGGTTGGGACGGCGCAATACCATCCGAGTAGGGGCAGAGTGAGAAGTGTTGGATGAGAGCGAGAGGGAAAAGGATACAAGGTAGTGGTCGGAGACTTGGAGGGGAGTTGCAATGAGATTAGTGGAAGAACAGCATCTAGTAAAGATGAGGTCAAGCGTATTGCCTGCCTTGTGAGTAGGGGGGGAAGGTGAGAGGGTGAGGTCAAAGGAGGAGAGGAGTGGAAAGAAGGAGGCAGAGAGGAATGAGTCAAAGGTAGACGTGGGGAGGTTAAAGTCACCCAGAACTGTGAGAGGTGAGCCATCCTCAGGGAAGGAACTTATCAAGGCATCAAGCTCATTGATGAACTCTCCAAGGGAACCTGGAGGGCGATAAATGATAAGGATGTTAAGCTTGAAAGGGCTGGTAACTGTGACAGCATGGAATTCAAATGAGGAGATGGGTCAGGGGAGAAAGAGAGAATGTCCACTTGGGAGAGATGAGTGCCACCACCCCGCTGGCTCGATGCTCTAGGGGTATGCGAGAACAAGTAGGCAGACGAGGAGAGAGCAGTAGGAGTAGCAGTGTTATCTGTGGTAATCCATGTTTCCGTCAGCGCCAGGAAGTCTAGGGACTGGAGGGTAGCATAGGCTGAGATGAACTCAGCCTTGTTGGCCGCAGACCGGCAGTTCCAGAGGCTGCCGGAGACCTGGAACTCCACGTGGGTCGTGCGCGCTGGGACCACCAGGTTGGAGTGGCAGCGGCCACGCGGTGTGAAGCGTTTGTATGGCCTGTGCAGAGGGGAGAGAACAGGGATAGCCAGACACATAGTTGACAAGCTACAGAAGAGGCTACGCTAATGCAAAGGAGATTGGAATGACAAGTGGACTACACGTCTCAAATGTTCAGAAAGTTAAGCTTACGTTGCGAAAATCTTTTTGACTATAATGACGAAAATGCTAGCTAACTAACACAACACTACACTAATCAAGTCGTTCCGTTGTAATGTAATAGTTTCTACAGTGCTGCTAGTCGGTAGAGGTTGGCTATTATACAAAAGCATCTTTGTAGCTAGCTAACATAACACTAATCAAGACGTTCCTTTGTAATGTATTTAGTTTCTACAATGCTGCTCGTCGGTAATAGTTGGCTGGGTATGGAACAATGGCGTCGCGGGGGACGGAAATAGCTGGCTAGCTAACCTAGCTAGCCTCGATAATTACTAAACTACACAATTATCAAGCTATGACAAAGACAGCTCCACATCACCAGAGGAACAGAGGAGAAGTAGGATAAGGGTACGGCTAAAGGTTATACGAACTGGCCATCTAGCACGTTCGAAACAGAGAGTAAAAGGAGCAGGTTTCTGGGCATGATAGCATAGATTCAAGGCATAGTGTACAGACAAAGGTAAGGTAGGATGTGAGTACATTGGAGGTAAACCTAGGCATTGAGTAATGATGAGAGAGATATAGTCTCTAGACACGTTTAAACCAGGTGATGTCATTGCATATGTAGGAGGTGGAACAACATGGTTGGTTAAGGCATATTGAGCAGGGCTAGAGGCTCTACAGTGAAATAAGACAGTAATCGCTAACCAGGACAGTAATGGACGAGGCATATTGATATTAGAGAGGGGCATGCATAGCCAAGTGAACATATGGGTCCAGTGAGTGGTTGGGCTGACTGGGGACACGGCGATTCAGACAGTTAGCAGGCCGATGCTAACAAGCTAGCAGTTAGCAGACCGGGGCTGGCAAGCTAGCAGTTAGCAGACCGGGTTAGCAAGCAAGCGGTTGGCAGACCGGGGCTAGCAGTTAGCAGACCGGGGCAGGCAAGCTAGCAGTTAACAGACCGGGGCTAGCAAGTTAGCCTTTGGGGGATGTCGCGTTTTTGCCTCTTCGTGCGGTGACGTCGATAGACCAGTCGTGGAATTAGTAGGGTTCCAAGTAGCTCTAGGTAGCTAGTAGGCCGCGGTTAGCAGAATGGGCCTTCAGCGGACGTTGTGCCTGAGGGGCCTGTTGGAATCCTCGGGCAGATTATGTCGGTATTCCAGTCGTAGAGTATTGGCGGGGTTCCGTGCCCCGTACCGGCAGTAGAAGGGGTCCGGATATTGTAGCCCAGGAGTGGGCTTTGGTGGTAGCACAGGAGCCCTGTCCGGGCTAGCTTTAGGCTAATTGGTGCTTGCTCCGGGATGGAAACGCTAGCCAGAAGTAGTCAACCGGGATTGTGGTTAGCTAGTTGCGAAGATCCAGATGAAAATGATCAGAGTTTGCTGTAGGAATCCAGGGATATGGGGGGAAAATGTACAAATAATAATAGGTCCGTTATGCTCTGGTTTGAGTCACGTTGTTCGAACTGGCGAGAGCTTTCCGAGCTAAAGGTTAGCTGATGACCGCTAGCTGACTGATAGCTGGTAGGTAGTTAGCTGGCTAGCTTCAGTTGAGGGATTCCAGATCCGAAGTAAATAGAAATACTTTAGAAAAAAAACTGATCCACGCCACATTGGGTGAGGCGGGTTGCAGGAGAGTATTTAGAAGTTGAGGTTTAGGAAAATATTTAAAAAAGATATGCGAAGAAAAATATGTAAAAAGATATATACAAGGGACACGACAGGACAAAGACAAAGACGTCTGACTGCTACGCCATCTTGGATTCAAATTTATGATGGCTTCATTGGTTCACGTTGCTCCCTTCAAACTCAGTCTTTTTGCACTCCCCCCATCCCATCATTTATTCCCTCCCAGAACCCCCCACACTACCAGAATAATCTCCTCCCCCCTTTTCATTGCAGAATGTTTCACCTTTTGCTATCCCTCTGCCTCCTCTCTCTCTGCCTCAGCCTGGTTTTTGCTTCTGCCTGCCACATCAAAGGAGAACCAGGGGTCATAGAGCCACAGGCATGGAATATAAATGCAGCCAACTGCGTGGCAGTATGGGAAATCAATCCTCTAAAGATAGCCCCATCCACTTCCTGAACCCATCATCATCCTCTATCACATATGGTATCATATAGGAATACTTTTTGATAGCATACTCTAAATGGGTTATTGTGCATGAGATGATGTATTATTGGGAAATGTTTGATGTCCATACATCTAGGTCAGAAGCCGCCCTGTTATGTAAGAATTTGTTTTTGTATTCGTTTGTATTAATCTGCATAGTTGGTGCATATATTTGAAAGTATGTATTGTAAACTATTTGAGTGAATTATTGAGAAAGATGCACATTTGTTGACTGATGATACCAACACTGGACTTGCAATTCACAAACAAAGATGTTCTATCAACGTTTTCTTCTCTAAGGGTAGTAAAGATAGAACAGTATAAAACATGTAAGTATAGATGTATATGAGAATTGCAATGTAAAAAAGTGTTAGCATTGAGAAAGGAATGTGATAAGCAAAAATGACAACATCTCTATTCATCAAACACAAGCTTGAATCTCACTTGGGGGTGGGGGCATGTCTTTGTGTTGATTCTGGAATCCTATGAAAAATGTCAGACAGTTTATTGAGCAAAACACTGCAGCAGAAATGTGTAAACAGCCTTGGTTGGAGGCCTTCTACTGAAGACTGATGCCAACAGAGAGTACTCATGCTTCCCGCTGTATGTCACTATCATGCTCCACTTAGATTTTAAAACTACCCGGGAAATATGCTTGTATCGTTTATCAGTCAGATTGTCTCCTTGATGATCGATAATAACATCCTGGGTATGATTTACTCCAAGAGAAATGGCTATGCAGCATTCCATGTAACAACCATATTGTACTGACAATACCAAAGCTGGGTAAAAACAACTTGTGATTGGTGAATCTGTATTCACTGCTGAGTGAGAATGATAAATTCCATGACAAAAATATGGCTTTCACCGGTTGCCAGGCGTTCTTGTTTAGGGCAGAATGTGATGGCTCCACGTGGGGGCCATTGGCTCCAGTTGCTTAGCGTAAGCATCAGATGAACGCCCTGCCGGAAGATGTCAATGTCTTCATTAATGCCAGGCCTGCCACACAGGCAGTGCTTGAATGACACAGGGTTTTGTGGAGAGTGACGGGGGGTTGTAAATGTTAACTCTCGCTGGCTGGTTGTCCCAGCCTGGCGGCCACATAGCCTGGCAACACCTGTGAGTACAAGGCCTACAAGACATAATTCTTAGTGAACATGGACAGCTGTTGTCGTTTAACCACATAGCACCACAGTGGTTATACAGAAGTATGATTTTAAAAAGGTAATATGAAAAAAATATGGAATTAGTGTGGGTATGTGGGGGGTCTTGGTCATTGGTATTTTGATAAAAGTACATAGTTGATTAAATACATGGAATTAAATTATTATTCTGATATTATGAAAAATAATATCCAAACCAGAGACTGAATTTGGCTAACACGTGCTAGCATTTTTTAGAAGCATGTTCCATGACCATGACATGAGTGATAAGAGAGGCATTAAATCTATGCCCACTTATCCCGTTGTGCCATCCTTGCTCTGAAAATATTATCCTTTGGTGTGCCTACCCCAAAAAGATTTTCCAAGGTCCTCAAAAAAAAACAATATGAAAGCTGTGTATTCAGCACAAATGTAATACACTTAAAGGATCCCATAAGTGCACACATCCAGCAGCACAGTGAGCAGGATATGGGTTTTTCCACACTTTGACAAAGTGGACAGGAGTTTTTCCAGTCAGAAATGGAGCCCTGATGTCTAGAGACGAGATGTATTTTTAAAGTGCAGTAGAGGCATTTTTTAAAATTATATCACAGGTGAACTGATGACCCATTTACCTTGGAAAAATGCAAACACCAAGGACTGCCGGAGACCAAGTCAAAATAAAGCCACATCAACGGTTCGAGTGGCACTGCATGTTGGAGTATTATGCCAAATTCAAATGACACAAAGTGCACCGGAGCACTCCAAACATGCAAAATGTGGTTATTGTAGAAATCATGATCTTAGGAAGGCCGCTATTGTTGATTTCCAAGAGCAAGATGTAACAATAATGTGCTAATAGAAAAGCCAATCCTTGCCTTTCACATTCAGGTAAGTGAAATACAGTCAAACAGCCGAATCATGAGCTTAGTATTATCTGGAAACTGAAAAAACATCAAAATTCTTGAATCTTCAGAATGCTCAAGTAGCAACAGGAATTGTGGGAATGTTTTCATGCTCTCTAACCTGCCTTGAGCTCAATAAGACTAGCCGTCTACTGTACGCACTGGTCTGTTGTGTTCTAGGCTGGAGGGCTGAACAGAGTAGTGTACTCTTCCCCCTAATGTCCTGTCCATTGATCTTTCCCGTAAGTACAGCTCCCTACAGAAACCCACACAATCTGGGCAGAGGAGTGCTCCAGGGCACCCCTCACTTCAAAGGTGCATATTTACTCTTAGAAATTTAGAGAAAGTGCAGCTGTGGATGCATCCTGCAACCTCAATCAATGATGGGGCTGGTCCTTCTGACCCCCCCCTGCTGGCTAATAAAGTGCTTATTTGGCTCGGTGGTTTCACTGCAAGCCTTTTGGGGTTGGCTCAAACTAGCACTTACAGTATGTTATAGCATGTTTGTTTCCACTGCCTCTTCTCATAAATATAATTTAAGGTAATTCTTATCTGTCGTTTCGAACACTGTAATTTAGAGGTGGTTGGTGGGACAGATTATTATTCCACATTAATCCTATTGTAATAAACATTTCCTAATTTGTGTAGTAATACAATAACAAAAACCTATTGCAATATTAATTGTATTTCTTGCCAATTTGTTAAAGGAGTCACTGTCTCATTAGAATAAAGATTTGAATAAAGATTTGACTAACACAAGAGTTTCATCTTTATTATCTAAATAAAAAGATAAATAGATAATTACAATGACGTTACAATGACGTTAATTCGTTGTTTTAAGGATCTACATATGTGTATTATGTTAACTTAGGAGATCTCGTTCTTAGTTTTCAACAAAAGTTTCATGCTGGGATGCAGATGATCATATTGTCTTTCCCACTCTTCCAAAACAAATGTGTATTAAGACAGCGGCTAGAACGGGCCTTCCGCCGCTGCAGAAATGAGACAATCAGAATCTTTTGTAATTATGTGTAACAATATTCTAAATTACTGATGATTTAAGCTACTCCACGCTGCTTCCTCTCTCACTTGCTACAATTAGAAAAATATATATGTCAGCTGTATTTTTGTTGATCATTTCACTTAAATGTAAGTCACCAAAGTGGCACAGTTGGAGATTTATTTTAAAACAATGAGAATATAATTCTCCTCCATGAGAATTACATGTGTCTTCTGCTCACCACATAAGGTTTAAGTGATAGAAGAGGTCTGCACAGATTTCCATATCTGCACACTCAAAAGGGGATACAACTTGTCACATGTTATCTTGCTGTCTTGCTGTAGTTTGACAGTTAAGTATTAAAGGTGTTAATTCTCTTTAAAAATAAAAATACTAATAACTAGGGCTCCCGAGCGGCGCAGCGGTTTAAGGCATTGTAAATAAGAATTTGTTCTTAACTGACTTGCCTAGTTAAATAAAGGTCACATTTTTAAAACTTGGCAAAATAAACATGCACTATATTAATTAAGCAGCATACATATTTAGGCCTGCTAACACATAAATATACAGTATGTATTTCACAAGGTGAGGGCTGGGTCAGGATGACCTAAATTAAGACACATTTTTGGAGAGAACTGCTTAGAAATGTCCTTCACTAATACTCATCACGTGAGCAGATCTCTGTTGGAGGCCACCTGTCAACCCAGGCCAGCTCCTTCTCCACTTGACTGCACTCTGCGTGCCTGCCACAACTGTGACTGAACAGCACAGACTAGCCTCCCGATCATTAATCCTGACTGCCTTCTTCAACTTCTCCTCCCTCTTAAAGAGCACTCTCTTTTACACCTGCTTTCTTTCTCTCCCTCTCTACGCTCTGCTAACATGTTGACAGCCGTTGAGAGGGAGGGGTGTGGTAATCATCTTTATCTCCGTCCCCTCGGCATGCTGGCAGACACTTGCCATTGAGTGTCTGTCAGGCAGAAAGGGTGTGGGATGTGGGCTCAGGCTGCACAGGTGACAGGTCACGGTCATTTTGCACCAAAAGCCACTGAAGCTAAAACCTTAAGTGGCATTTGAGCTACCTGCACTGTCAGCTCTAACACTCACAACACTAACAAGGAGACCACCAGTACAGAGGCAAACTTCATTATTCCTCCCAGGTGGATTTCACTAACACAACAACTACCGGAGTCTCCCTGTCAAGATCCACGCTGATGCATGCAACTGATATTGAATTTGATGGTAAAGAGAATTGTAGCCGCCAAACTGTTTAAATGCTAATGCACCCTGTCCCTGACTATGCCGTATGTGTCTACGTCTTCACCACAATGGTGACGAAGTGTCCACCAAAAGCCTTAGGACAGAACAGAGAATTAGACTCTCCCCCTGAATACTGTTTAGTCTAAAGAAGATGTTGCATTGGTGAACAGGCCAGACTAAGGCCATTACAATACTTTCCAAGATGTCACTATCCAGGTTGTTAAAATGTTCATTATGTGTTCAGCAATTTCCAAAGTCAAGTTAAAAAAGACTTAGACAATACCATCATATCAGATAAAGGATCTTCGCTGAAAGACTAGCAGTCAGTTTTCATGTAATGTATCCTTGCCTGCTTATACTGACAGTCTCCATAGCTGATGGATTACTAATTATGAGAAAGAGAACTGGATGACAGCCCCATTGATTGCCCACTTAAGAACATGTTAGGATAGATAGCAGCCCACACGGCATAAACCACATTTATCTGCATCCATCCATTTTTTAAAAATATGACAGCTGTTACAGGGGTGGTTTTCATTGAGAGTCCTTCAAGCAGTAAGTCTCAAGGCTTTCGGGAAACTCTAGCAGTAGTTGATGGGCGTTGATTAAGCTGTTATACGGCACAATTGGAACCACTCTGTTCTCGTTCTCTCTGTTGTGGCAGTGACGGATGTGCTGTTGAAAAGGTATTGGATTTGGTTAAAACACAGAACAGTGAAAGATTTACATCCACTGGTCAGTGAGGTTTACAGAGGTCCTGCAATGCTCTATTGGTTTGTTTTGTGCTGCACTCTGTAATGTTAATGCCCAGAAAAAGCACTGAGGAGGTAATATGCTCTGAAAACCCCAAGCAAAGACTGACTCTGAAGTAAAAAAAAGAAAATACAAATAATAAAGCAATTTATTTGAATGACATTTGGACTTTTTTGTTTTGATTCAATGCTATAAATTGACATTCTTCTGCCAGTATTTTTTTTTTTACTTGAATGAGCCATACTATACACCAGAATGGTAACTTTGCTATGTTATTTCACGGCAGAAACTACTAAACCTTTGTTATTTTCTTGTGGCGGTAATGGAAAAGAAAGCCAAAAAAGAGAAAGAATGAATCATGTGCAGTTTCCAGGAGGAGGCCAGGTGGGAAAAGGAGGAGTTAGAATTACACAAAACTATTTGTCAAAGAAAAATGTAATTTCACTGGGAATACTCTCTGAAAGTTGTGTACCAGGATAGTTGACCATGTCTTGCTCTTTTCGTGACAATTATTCTGCATTAATGCAAGTTTCTGCTTGGTTCAACAACCCAAGCACTTTTAGTTCATGCTGTGTTATTTGGCAACATAACTAATTACCAATCAAACTCTCAAGTTGCACCAAGAGGTTATCTCCCTAAACAAAACTATATATGAAAAAGAAGTCTTACTTGTGGGGATGTGAATTGGATCCTGCTCGATATGTTACAGGCTCTTGTAACCTGGAACCATGATCTTTTGAGGGAAGCCCTCAAGTTCACAGCAACAAATGCCCTCAATCACTCAGGGAGATGCAGACTCTCTCTGCTGGCCAATTACTGTTTTTTGAAAGCCTGGGGCGCCCAGGAAACTTTGACTCTTGGAAATGAAGTCCAATCTTAGAAAGAAACATAGCTGCTATTAAAATCTTTATCATTCTGTAAATCACAAGTGATTTGTTTTACCCCATGGCTTGTTCAGATACATCCTTGCTGCTGTTGCAGAGGTGAAGAGGTTACTGCAATTGAGGAAAGCAAGCTTATTTTTACAACTGGGCCTAGAAGAAAAGGAAATGATTTTCTTTTTTTTCTCTTTTGGGGCACTCTGAACAGCCAAAGATCTCCTCTGTGTCATAATTGCCTGAAGTGAGTGAGCAAAGGCCCTGGACTCCTGATGTTAGTGTGGGTCTTTCATGAGGGGTATGGAGTCAGAGCTTCTTTAAAAGATCAGTCTCTCTGGAGAATATTACTGTGTGTTGTTTATGTAATAAAAGCATTTTGAAAGAAGAGGAAAAAATGAAAAAATAAACTTTTATTTATTGTTCCTACCAATATGTTTCTACTACTGAGATGTTCAATCTGGGCTTTTGTTTTTTGTTTTACCTTGCAATTATTCTCCCTCAATTACAGTTATACATATTGCATTTCTGAATACCAATAGTGTGTATATTGATTGATTTTGAAGATCATGAAATTAGCTTGCTTATTTAAACAAAGTGGATGCCAAAAGTGGCAGAGAGGATAATGTAATAATGAATAAAATCACTCCAATTAAACATCACCATGTTAACTTTTGGAGAGCACACACACTCAGCTCTCAACTCCACATAATGTAATTACACAATTTGGAGAGAAAAAAAAAACAGAACGAGAACACTCAAATTGGGGTATGAAAATTAACAGCAGATGGATTATCAAAAATCTGTTCCTGCCTCTGGTGCTCCGGGTTAAGAATGGCACTCCTAATCCCAGCCCCACTACCACCCTACCTATTGAGAGCTGATAGGCCCTCCGGTACTAGACAAGGGTCTTGACTGAGGACACTTTGATACTCCAGCCTTTAATCACCAGTGTTCCTAGTGCCCAGCTGATGGACCGCATGGGTCTGAGGGAGGATGTCCCAACCATAAAGCAGACTACAGAGGTGACAGAACACAAAATAGGTGGATTGTTCCCAGGGCCGAGGGCCACCCTTATGTCCCTGAGTCACCCCATCCGTTTTATTATTCAGGGGTGAGTCAAATGGATACCCTACCAGCTATTCTGCCCTCCCCCATCTGCTTGCCTCTACTCTCCCTGCCCAGATGTGAACTGCTCCCAGAGTCAGTTACCAGTATAATTGAAAGTGCTCTGTCATCACTTTCAGCCAAACACTGATGAATGTGAAGTTGAATGAGGTTTGGGTTTTAGTGATATGGGGGAAGTCTGGCTGAGATTTATCACTGGTGGCTTATGAGGCTACAAGAGGTCATTTAAGCAGAAACTCCATCTACCCCTCTGTGATCTGTTAATTATTACTCATTAAACCAGCACACCTTAAATCAGTCTAGTTTAACTTGGACCTGAACGTTACTGCAGTCAATATGATGCTTTACATGGGAAACTGAAATTAAAACAGGTTTGATTGTCAAGAGCTAACTACTGTAGACACAATCCAATGTAGCACAATATGTTCTATAAATAATGAGTATGCAATAACTAATAGTCAACCCACTTGAATAAAGTAATGAGCAAAAGCTTTTACTCTATCAAGTCCAGCTTAAAACTAGCTGTGTCAACTGCTCTCTGGAAGAATAGATTTACTGCGTAATCAACTCAAAGACAAATGCCATCTCCATTTGACTATTGAACCAAATTGAATCATTCAAGTATTGTCAGATGTCCCAGCTAGCTATCTAGTAACCTATTACCATTATTGGCTACGTCGGTTGTTAAGGTGGTCATCAGAAACAAGCCAGCCATAACCATGGATTTATAAAACAATCACATCACACATTGATAAATTGTATTCAGAAACAATAGATGTTGTACTCAATAATCTCATTTTCCATCTCTGTCATGTCTAATTGGCTAGCTTGATACTGAACTAAACAAAACATAGCAGTTGAAGCTATCTTTGCCGTAGCTTGTTACTGGAGACAATGCTCCTCTCCAATGAGCTTGTAAGCCTGCCAATACCAGATATTCCTGAGGGCTGAGCCGCGCAGGCTTTTAGCCCATTAAATCGACCTGAACTGTACTCAAAAGTTAATGGGAAACACACGAACTGTATAAACTTTGACAAGGTTTGGGATGTAATTTGAAAAGAAGGTCTGTTATGTCTACAACTATCTGTATCTTTGTACATGTGCATTTCAGATAAACTGTAGTACATTTTAGGTATTTTTAGCAGTGCTCTCCCGAGAATCAGTTTAATTTGTAAATTATGAAAATCAATTGGGCTAATATTAAGAATTTGTAATGTTTCAAACAACATGCTTTATGTAAATGCCATACTAGTGTGCACATCATTATGTGTCTTACACACAGCTTCCATAGCAACATTTACAAGACCTTTTGAAAAACATATGAAACCTGATTCAAACTCTGATTCGACATCCAAATGCAAAGCGTAGGAGGTGAGCAAGTTCTCATTGTCTCTCCCTTATTAGAGCACATCCCCAGCTGCCTGGGCTTTCAGGGCCTGGGTCCTGGCTCCCGTCCAGCACTGCTCTGATCTGGGCTTTTTTGTGATTTGAAGAGTATGGTGGTTGGCTGAGTTGCTGTCCTAAAGCCATGTTGGAATGCTAGAGCGGCGGTGGAGGTGCAGAGGAGGGAAGTGACCTCACTGTGTGATGTTTGAGAGGGAGTGGGCCAGAGGCTACACAGCGAGGTTGGCTATATTATAAATAAAGCAAAGCGTGGTTTCTTCACAGAGATAGGAAGTTGGGTAAAGGTAAATGCCAGCTCTCACAGCACAGTTGTAAAGGGTGCCCTCTATTGTAACTCTGTCTCAAGGCAGCCAAGATCCCATGGCCGAAATTAATTTTTTAAAGAATTGTGCCAAACTCAGAGTAAGCAACCCCCAAATATACAATATGCTTTCTATCACAATATCAACAACAAAAAATGTTCGCTATTCTTTTTGTTCTTACTCTATGGTAGCATTGCAACATGGCAGATTGAAAAATATTTTGACAGGTACAAAGTGCCTGACAAAAGCTTTTCCAAAGACAATCAGACAACACTAAGCATCTTATTAGACAAAATGAAACATTACTATTCTTGAACTACAAGAATCCACATTAAGGTTTCATAAACTGTGTGAACATATACTAAAGAAGGTAAATGTAATATTTTGTAGCAGGGAATAATATGTTTTACTTCCCCACGGTTTCTGTGTGAATTGGACCCAGCATTTACCTTGCACATGAGATAACCTATTGGAATGTAGAATGTGTGCTGGAGAGTGATCATGACTGACCTGCTTGGATGGGCCTCTGCATGTCTCGTCTCTCTCGCGGTGTGCAGGATGGAACAAAGGACCAGGACCCTGCATTCCACAGTCACAGCAGCCACAGGCACCAACACCTGACAGGAGACACAAAGACACAAGACAGACACACTTTAACAGGAAGCACAGTTTCCAGGGTAAACAGAGCTCACCTGGATACACCACAAATAAATGAAACTCAATCTGACTTGTTTTCAGACTGTGGTCTCTGTCTAGGTTGTCCCACTGGAACCAATAGCAGACCAACGTAATCCACTGGCAATTGGTTCTGCTCTGTCATTTATTTTGGCAACATGAAGAGAAACAACTTAACACCAACAGAATTCAATAGCACCCAAGTGTTTTAACTTGCTTGGACTGTAAAGTTCTATCCCACACAGATTAAATTACACTGAAGGCAACCTTCTATTTGGTTAAAATATTTCTCCTGCAGAAATGACTTAATAATTTTAAGTGTGGGTGAATCCCCCAAGAATAAATCAATAAATGGACTGTTGCCTATGGGAAAATCAGCAGAGTAAATTAATATTAACTTGCAGATGGTTGGGTATAGGGCATCAGTGTGGCTCCTAACTAACAATTGATTAACTTGTAAATTCCCATCGCCCAGCTGTTGTTCAGGCTGTTTACCATAAGAGAGGGGGAGCAGTAGAGAAAGGATCCAGATGCTTTGAGTGCAGAGGAAAGGCAATCTGTCATTCTTCTGAGCTACCTACCACTGATGGATTCTGCTTTCAATGGGTATTGGTTTTAGTTAAACATGACAGAGTGAGGGATGACACGTCATTGGTAACAAAGGTTTAGAGGTCCGACAACGCCTCAGCAATCCCTTTTTCGGCCAAGGCAACCTCTTGTGCATGTACCAGCTGCTAATTAAGGGAATAAGTTGTTGGGCTACATTTTTTGTTCCTGGTACTGTTTGCCAAACTTTGCCTAAATGTAAAAACAGATTTAACATTCCACATTTCTATGTAAGGTGATGTTTTAGTTAACTGAAGGTGGATTCTATAGAGCAGTCCACTAAAAACCAAGGTCAGACCTTTGTCCTGCAGACATATAGACGTTTAAACAGTCACCACTAGCCGGCATCCTCCCAGTACCCTGCCCTAAACCTTACTCACTGTTACTAGCTGGCTACGAGCTGTTACTCTACCCTGCACCTTAGAGACTGCTGCCCTATGTACAATGCGTTCGGAAAGTATTCAGACCACTTGACTTTTTCCAAATTGTGTTACGTTACAGCCTTATTCTAAAATGGATTAAATAAAAAATGTTCCTCATCAATCTGGACCCAATTACCCATAACGACAAAGCAAAAACAGGTTTTTAGAAATGTTTGCAAATTCATTAAAATAAAAACAGAAATATCACATTTACATAAGTATTCAGACCATTTACTCAGTACTTAGTTGAAGCACCTTTGGCAGTGATTACAGTCTTCTTGGGTATGACGCTACAAGTTTTGCACACCTGTATTTGGGGAGTTTCCCCCATTCATCTCTGCAGATCCTCTCAAGCTCTGTCAGGTTGGATGGGGAGCGTCACGGCACAGCTGTTTTCAGGTCTCTCCAGAGATGTTCGATCGGGTTCAAGTCCAGGCTCTGGCTGGGCCACTCAAGGACATTCAGAGACATGTACCAAAGCCACTCCTGCGTTATCTTGGCTGTGTGATTAGGGTCGTGGTCCTCTTGAAAGGTGAACCTTCGCCCCAGTCTGAGGTCATGAGCACTCTGGAGCAGGTTTTCATCAATGATCTCTCTGTACTTTTCTCCGTTCATCTTTCCCACAGTCCTGACAAAGGCCAAAGAGTTCAATCTTGGTTTCATCAGACCAGAGAATCTTTAGGTGCCTTTTGGCAAACTCCAAGCGTGCTGTCATGTGCCTTTTACTGAGGAGTGGCTTCTGTCTGGCCACTCTACCATAAAAGCCTGATTGGTGGAGTGCTGCAGAGATGGTTGTCCTTCTGAAAGTTTCTCCCACCTCCACAGAGGAACTCTGGAGCTCTGTCAGTGACCATCGGGTTCTTGGTCACCTCCCTGACCAAGGCCCTGCTCCCCCGATTGCTCAGTTTGGCTGGGCGGCCAGCTCTAGGAAGAGTCTTGGTGGTTCCAAACTTCTTCCATTTAAGAATGACGGAGGCCACTGTTCTTGGGGACCTTCAACGCTGCAGAAATGTTTTGGCACCTTTCCCCAAATCTGTGCCCCAACAAAATCCTGTCTCAGAGTTCTACCGACAATTCCTACGATGTCATGGATTGGTTTTTGCTCTGACATGCACAGTCAACCGTGTGACCTTATATAGACAGGTGTGTGCCTTTCCAAATCATGTCCAATCAATAGAATTCACCACAGGTGGACTCCAATCAAGTTGTAGAAACATTTCAAGGATGCGCAGGATGCACCTGAGCTCAATTTCAAGTCTCATAGCAAAGGTTTCTGAATACTTATGTAAATAAGGTATTTCTGTTTTTTTATTTGTATAAATTAGCAAATAATAATAATGTTTTCACTTTATCATTATTGGGTATTGTGTAGATTGATGAAAAAATATATCTATTTAATCAATTTTAGAATTAAGGCTGTAAAGTAACAAAATGTTGAAAAAGGGAAGGGGTCTGAATACTTTCCGAATGCACTTTATGTTTTCGTTTCCATCTTAACATAACGATCTGCTTGGACTGGCCAACCAAGAGGTCATGACTAAGCTGGCCCTTAACTTGGTAAGCTGCAGCTGTCTCCTGGGCACATGTGCATCCAACACGGTCCTCAAATGCTGATTTCTCACAGAAATGCACACATTCATTAATGTAACTAGGCCTAGGACCCCTAGACAAAGCGAGTGCAACAATATCCATAAGCTAGTTATTCGGTCCTCAACAATTATGACAAAATGACATTCATAAGAATTTTTATTTTTATTTTATTTTATTAGTACAACAAAAAGTGAAAAACGCAGCTGTATTGAGTTTTGGCCAGCCAGATTTTAAGAAATCTAGACATCTGGGTTTAGTCAAACAGAAAGAAAACCTTCACATCCAAAATACATTTGATGGCCTCAGTTACAGACAGTGATGTTGTTGGACAGGAGGCTACAACTAGAAAGCCAGTCGCTAAGCAGACCTGAGCAAGATGTGGCGTGGTGAATGGTCCACTGCACTCTGCCTCTCATGGAACCTTGCCTCTCAGTGACCCTCAGCTCCTCAGGGTGAGGTGAGGTACATGTGGACCTTCCATCCAGTTCCAGCTGCAGGATCACATGTATTCAGTGTAAGGGATGCCACCAGAGACCAGGGAGGAACCAGCCAATCCAGAGCCCCTAACTAGGCTCCAGTTGAGCTCTGGTCAGCCAAACACTGGGGTGAAATCTGGAGGTCTCATAGGGATCGTATAAAGAACACTTCTGCAGAACTCATCACTTGCTGCCAAATCTTGTTAATCTCTCATTCTAGAACCTTAAAGGAAAACGCCACCCAAAAACTACTAATCGTTGTTGATATAGACCCAAAATGGTTTGCATGTCAGCAATCAAGTTAAGATACTGTATATAACTTTCAAAAGACAGAAATACATGCACTATTATGTATTTTGCATCATATGCATTTTGCATCATATGATTGCTGACATGCAAAACATTTTTGTACTATATCAACAATGGACTTTTTGAGTGGAATTTTCCTTTAATAAGGACTACTAGGATTTTGAGTATTGCTTGATTTCAATACTTTCAATACTTGATTTCAGTACATGGAGTTATTGTGGATATTATTTTAGCACCATTCTCACTGTCTGTATGTATAACAAATGTATATCCAGCAGCATCTATACTTGTATTTTTTTATACTTAAAATATACTCAGTAATGTAACAGTTACCAAAAAAATGAGAAATAATTTCCAGTCTACAGTACAGCAGGATGTGGGATCAACATCTTTAAGGCTTGCTGTGGTGCTGCAGTGAGAAGAGTCTAGAGTGAGCCCATGTAGCCAGACTTCTCACAGACATGACCACTGGCTGAAGCCAACTGTCTGAACCAGGCAGGAGAAGACAGGACTCCCCACATGAAAAAAAAAACCAAGTGGAAGGTTTTCAGCAGGCAGCCTTCAGACAGGGAGGCTCTGGAGGAAACACCAGAAAGCCATTAACTAACCACAGTATTATCGTGATCCATTTGCTGGAATGAGCTACAGACAGCTAATGAACTAGCTTTAATGTTTTTCTTTTTCCCCCAGCTGAAATGCACCAGTGAGAGCTCTTGCTTGTACAAAACAGTGTGACAGATCAATGCCTAAATTCCTAAATCAAGGGAAAAGGTTATTCTCTGTCTCACTGGGATTCCACACTCCATCCCTCCTATATCGAAGACCCTCCCCTACCCATTTAAACCAAACAAGTCTCTTTTCTCTACACTCTTAATTAAGAGAGGCGGTATGGATTTTTTTCTTCTTGGTTATGCTTCCAATGTTAGTGTGTGTAGTGTGAAAACAGATCTGATGGACTAGTGCCCTCAGCTCTCCCTGATCAGGCTCTAGCAGGTATCCTCCATGATTGACAGCCCACAGGTCAGCAGCCCATCTCTCAGACTGTTAGAGGGTGGGCGTTAAAGAGATTTGGAATGCCTGGGACCCTGATTGCTTTATTGCTCGCCTGTCAGAACCATTGTACAGCTCTGTATTATTAGGGCTTGCCATCTCTCACCGTCTGGAAGGCGTCGCATCTCAGCTCTGCATAAAGAACCACCCGCCACAATATTCAAAATCCTCTTTCTTTTTGGCTCAAAGAAAAAAGGCACAGATTTTTCAACACAATTGCTTGTGTTGGTTTGTCAGATTGTGTCACCAAAGTGTCTCCTGGGAATGGGTTTGATGGCACTGTGCAATATCAAACTGAGACGAAAGATTCTGTTTTGTTATTATCACAGACATATCCCATTTGCATTTTCCAAAACGACAAACTGTATGGATCCATGACTTACCTGATATAATCATGTTGATTACCTCAAATCTAAAAGAGATCAGAATTAGTTGATATGCAATTTGCTTGCTGTTTGTTTTCAGTATACTATTTACAATAATCCATGAACTGTCAATATTACAATCATTTTCCTTTTATGCAATATCTACAGTGACTATTACAGCATCAACATTGTCCTGTGTGATAGTCATGTTGTCATCCAATGGCCAATCCCATACGACTTAAAGGAAGGCAATTTACATTATATTTTTTACTATCCCCACGCAACTGAGGGAATCAAGACAGTAGAGGCACAAGAAAAGGTCACCCTAGCACTCAAAATAAAAAGCCATCTTTAGAAGCACCACGCCACAGTATTTGCAATATTAAGGGCAGATAATGCAGATGGTGGGACATGTACTGTATGACTCAGTACGTATGTCCTGGTTTACAGACTGGACCCATAACCGATGATTGCTGTTTTGGGTAACTGCTCTGAGAATATGTCCACTCTCAGTGCACCTGGGAGTGATAACCACAACCACTCACCCTGAGGATAGGTTAGTAGGGGTTGGTGAACACAAGGCTGTACTTACTATGCTTACTTGCAGCACATTGTACAATGTAGACTGCTTCAGTGGTTGGGTCTGAAGTAATGTTTATCGTTAAATGTTTTCATTTGACATAGCCTGTAATCATGGCAGGTGCTACTGATTACATTTTTTTGATTTCTCTCTTTTAAATCAAATGTTGCGAACTAAAATGCTGCCTGGGGGCCTGTCCAAACAGTAATTTCACTCCATTGTTCTGCTCTTAGAAGTAAAGACAGAGTAGAATATAGGAATTGGGATGATAGCTATTATTGCTGTCTAATTATGTTAATTTAGTTTTTTATTTTTCTCTTCTGCCAGCTGTTTCATTTTTGATAGAGCAATCAAATCCAAAATCCGAAAGTAGATCGCCTTAGTCCAGCATTTAAAACCTTTCCACACCAAGATTGGGTAATAGAAACAAAGGAAGTTCTAACATATCAAATTAACACACACACACACACACACACACACACATACATATAGTACCAGTCAAAAGTGTATATATATATATATATATATATATACATATACACACACACACACACACATATATAATATAAATATACACACACACACACATATACACACACACACACACACACACATATACATATATAATATAAATATACACACACACACATATACACACACACACATATATATATATATATAATATAAATATACACACACACACACACACACATATACATATAGTACCAGTCAAAAGTATATGTGTGTGTATATATATATATATATATAATATAAATATATACACACACACACACACACACACACACATACATACATACATACATACATACATACATACATACATACATATAGTACCAGTCAAAGGTTTGGACAAAGTACTTATTCAAGGTTTTTTCTTTATTTTTACTATTTTCTACATTGTAGAATAACAGGGAAGACATCAAAACTATGAAATAACACATATGGAATCATGTAGTAACCAAAAAAAGCATTAAACAAATCAATATATTTTAGATTTGAGATTCTTCAAAGTAGCCACCATTTGCCTTGATGACAGCTTTGCACACGCTTGGCATTCTCTCAACAAGCTTCATGAGGTAGTCACCTGGAATGCATTTCAATTAGCAGGTGCTTTAAAAGTTAATTTGTGGAATTTCTTTCCTTCTTAATGCGTTTGAGCCGATCAGTTGTGTTGTGACAAGATAGGGGTGGTATACAGAAGACAGCCCTTTTCAGTAAATAACCAAGTTCATTTTATGACAAGAACAGCTCAAATAAGCAAACAGAAATGACAGTCCATCATTACTTTAACACATGACGGTGGGTAAATCTGTAAAATGTCAAGAATGTTGAAAGTTTCTTCAAGTGCAGTCGCAAAAACCATCAAGCGCTATGATGAAACTGGCTCTCATGAGGACCGCCACAGGAAAGGAAAACCCAGAGTTACTTCTGCTGCAGAGTATAAGTTCATTAGAGTTACCAGCCTCAGAAATTGCAGCCCAAATAAATGCTTCACAGAGTTCAAGTAACAGACATCTCAACATCAACTGTTCAGAGGAGACTGTGGGAATCAGGCCTTCATGGTCGAATTGCTGCAAAGAAACCACTACTAAAGGACATCAATAAGAAGAGACTTGCTTGGGCCAAGAAAGATGAGCAATCTGTCCTTTGGTTTGATGAGTCCAAATTTGAGATTTTTGGTTCCAACCGCCTTGTCTTTGTGAGACGCAGAGTAGGTGAACAGATGATCTCCGCATTTATGGTTCACACCGTGAAGCATGGAGGTGGTGTGATGGTGCTTTGCTGGTGACACTGTCAGTGATTTATTTTAGAATTTAAGGCACACTTAACCAGAATGGCTACCACAGCATTCTGCAGCGATATGCCATCCTATCTGGGTTGCACTTAGTGGGACTATCATTTTTTGCCTACAGAAATCATTCATATCCCTTGACTTATTCCACATTTTGTTGTGTTACAGCCTGCATTCAAAACAGATTAAATAGATTTTATTCTCGCCCATCTACACACAATACCCCAAAATGACAAAGTAAAAGCATGTTTTTAGAAATGTTTGCAATTTTATTGAAAATGGAATACAGATATATCTCATTTACATAAGTATTCCCACCCTGAGTCATCGCATGTTAGAATCACCTTTAGTAGCGATTACAGCTGTGAGTCTTTTTGGGTAAGTCGCTAAGAGCTTTGCACACCTCGACTGTACAACATTTTCACATTATTCTCTTTCAAATTCTTCAATCTCTGTCAAGTTGGTTGATGATCATTGCAAGTCTTGCAATGATCAACAAGCCAATTCAAATCAAAACTGTAACTAGCCCACTCAGGAATATTCAATGACATCTTAGTAAACAACTCCAGTGTATATTTGGCCTTGTGTTTTAGGTTATTGTCCTGCTGAAAAGTAGATGTGTCTCCCAGTGTCTGTTGGAAAGTAGACAGCCAGGTTTTCCTCTAGGATTTTGCCTGTGCTTAGCTCTATTTAGTTTCTTCTTATCCTAAAAAAACTCCCTTGCTGATAACAAGCATACACATAACATGATGCAGCCACCACCATGCTTGAAAATATCAAGAGTGATACTCAGTGATGTGTCGGATTTACCCCAAACATAACACTTTCAATTCAGGACATAGTTAATTTCTTTGCCACATTTTTTGCAGTTTTACTTTAGTGCCTTACTGCAACCAGGATGCATGTTTAAAATATGTTTTATAGATATGTTGGCTGACAACTTAACCAAAACGATGGTGAGAAATCAATGTATCGTGATTCTGTATGGCCAGATTGCTACCAAGAATGACAAGAAACGGCCATGTGGGGAATCAAGTGACTCATTTCATCTTGTTCTTGATACCATGTCTTGTTTTGAGGTGTTTTGACTGATTTCATGTCAACTTTAATATGGAAAAAAAAATTGCTAGCTAGTTCACCAACAACTGTAATGATGTCTTTGAGAGACAAGTGCTCATTGTGGAAATGTACTTACGTTTTCAATAAACATTGGAGATGAAATACAGCTTACATGTTGTCAACAATCTAAGCCATCCCAGTCTGTTTTGCCCCATAGTTGCACATGTGTTGGTTTTGTTGCTAAAAACATAACTAATCTATTTTTTACAGGGTTCCATCTTTTCACTTGGTCATTTACGTTAGTATTGTGGAGTAACTACAATGTTGGTGATCCATCCTCAGTTCTCTTATCACAGCCATTAAGTAAATGTTTTAAAGTCACCATTGGCCTCATGGTGAAATCCCTGAGCGGTTTCCTTCCTCTCCGACAACTGAGTTAGGATGGACACCTGTATCTTTGTAGTCACTGGGTGTATTGACACATCATCCAAAGTGCAATTAATAACTTCACCATGCTCAAAGGGATAATCATGTCTGCTGTTTTTTTTTTTTTACCCATCTACCAATAGGTGCCCTTCTTTGTGATTAATTGTAAAACCTCGCTGGTCTTTGTGGTTGAATCTGTGTTTGAAATTCACTGCACGACAGAGGGACCTTACAGATAATTGTATGTGTAAGGTACAGAGATGAAGTAGTCATTCAAAAATCCATGCAACTTATGTGACTTGTTAAGCAAATTTTTACTCCTGAACTCAATTAGGCTTGCCATAACAAAGGGGTTGAATACTTATTGACTCAAGACATTTCAGCGTTTCATTTTTAATTCATTTGTAATCATTTCTAAAAACATTATTCCACTTTGACATTATAGGGTACTGTGTGTAGGCAAGTGACACAAAATCTCAATTTAATCCATTTTAAATTCAGGTCAAAACGCAACAAAATGTGGAAATTGTCAAGGGGTGTGAATATTTTCTGAAAGCACCCTCGATCTTATATCCCTTTGTACATAGTGCCTTCCCTACCACAATATAGATCCCCTTTGTTCTCCAAACAAATATACACTGGCACAGTCAATAGTGTCTCTATAGACATCCCCAGTTGATAAAAAAAAAAATCTCCTAATTCCCCAGGCCAATATGACAGGTTGTTGAAGGTCATTTGAGCAGTGGCTCCTGGTCCCCCTGGAGCCAAGGCAATGGTCAGGCTGCTTCCCAAACGCTCCCGTCTGCTCCGGGCCTCAACGGAGACAAGCCCATAGGGGAGCCATGTCCCTGTCTCCGTGGAGACGAGGCGACGGGCAGGCCACAGCTCACTCACACCTTTCTGGTCAGCGCCTCCAAGTCTCTGAGGAGACCAGACCAGCCTAACAGCAGCAGTCGCACACAACTTGTTTTTTCAGCCCCTCACCATCTCTTTTTGTTGTCTTCTTTAATGCCAGTACAAGCACATAGCGGGATGCCCCACCTCCACTCCGACCCTCCTGCCCTGGCAGCGCTACCCTTGTGAGGCCTGCTGGGAACAGTGGTGAGATGTGAGATAAGACCTGCGAGTCTGGGCAGGGCCTGAGAGGGGATAGGACGCTTTGGGACAGCCCACGCTGTCTGTGGACCAGGCTCTATTATGTTTGTATCAGGGTGTGTGAATCCACCATTCCCAAATGCCGCCTACTTAAAGATCCTTTCAATTCATTTCAAAATTGGCTGTTGCTGTGAGACTGGCTGGCCTAATTCAGTTCATTATCCCTGCTGATATATACCACAGCTTTCTGTTGGTATGTGTGTTATGTCTTTGTCTCTTATTAGATCTACAATGTAATACTGTGACTGTTGTGTATTAAATACAGTATTAAAATCTGTATAGGCTGACAGACAGCTTTCTTCAATCCATGCTCACACCAGTAGCCCTATTGATTTTGAGCAAGCTGCGACTTTGTTCTTCTGTGTGTCTTGATCTGAGAAATAAGTGTTAACCCCTTCATCACTTTACCCCAGTGTGTCCTTACTGGAAGCCATATTGATTTTGTTTTTGGGAGCGTCCTCCCATTGCCCATGCCCTTTACCACTGGGACTCATCTAATTGTTTATCTCTGGACACTTTCCTGCCTTCACTCCCTTCTGTCTCATTATGTGCCAAGATTTGACAAGTCAAGTCTCCCCACACTCTCAAATCTCGCTTTACAACATGTCGACCGGCAAAACACTACAGATGGCTTACTTCTCAGCAGACCCTCCCACATGGAACGCTACAAACATGACAACAGAACACACTTGCTAAAATACACACAGATCGACATATAACAACTCACTATGGAACTGATTACACATACGCCATACAGACAAGCAAACACAACCAGAACCCCACACAGTGATTTCAGACTCAATGATTCTACCATAAATGTGCTGATACAAATGTTGAAGAGCACAACACTTGAAAAGGAAAACTAGAAGGAGACCTTTAGTAAATGTTGGCAATATTGATATTGAAATAACAATACTGTCTGCAACACCACTAGCTACTAGTAGCCAGCAGCCATATTTTAATTTGAGTAGGATCCCCATTAGCTGCCGCTGATGCCATAACTAATCTTCCAGACCTACTGAATACTGTATTACACTTCGTTACATATTCTGACTGATATTATTTTCCATAACTGTCAAAGTGTCTCTCACTAGGCACAAGGGGGAAGTTTGTGTTACAGGCTGTATTCTTTTGAATATTGTCTTTTTAAATGCAGTTTCTTACCAGCGTTCCAAACGATTTCAGTCCCAAGGAAGCCCTTGGTCAGGATACATCAGTGAGTTAACTCTACAGAAGTGGGCCAGATCAATAAGCACATTCTCAGAGAGGAGCCAGAGAAGAGTTGGAGGCAGGCACGGGAGAGAAGCAGTCAGGGAACGGGAGAGGCAGGGAGCAATCAGAGCTCTGTGGATCTGTGTGCCTTCAGGAGCAGATCGATGCTCTGACAGGAGCTCTGCTTTGTTCTCTCTCACTGTTCAGATGTTAGACGTGCTTTACATGATTGCTTAAAGGTTTTTGTTTGCCTACTTGTGTATTTGTTTGTTTGTCATTTTTGGTTCAGTCTATTTAAACTATTCCCCCATTGTCCATTTTGTTAGTAAGTTACAGGACAAGGCCAAGTCACTGTATTTATAGAGTATGACTAGAGTATGACTTACAGAGATATAAATGTATAGACTGTGATTATTATAATAAACTGTTGAAATTATAGGCCGTCTGCGCTTTTTTATACTAAATAGTGTCGGTTCCATATAATAAACTGCAACGCAATCTGCTATGTAAAATATATAAGCTAGTTTCAGGGAATATAACATATTAATAGACTACATCACAATTAGCTGACTTCTGCATTCTCTCTACAACTATTCAACAAGTTAGCCTGTTTGTAGAAATTCAAGTTCTAAATATTTAAGTGCTAATGCCCGAGAAGCCAGTGTTTGGAGGATATATTGGCACAGGTGTTGTTAGGCCCGAGACGAAACCGTGTCAATATATCCTCCAAACACCGGCTTCGAGGGAATTATCACTTTTATACAACAGGTTACCAACATATTCAAATTATGATTGACATATTTTAATTAAAAACATTATTTTGATTCATTTATTCATACTATTTCAACCTTCCACAAGATATAGTCCCAACACAAATCTAGGGTTTCTAGGGACGCGAACCAATCGTTCAGTCTTTTTGTACTGTATCTATGGATGCGACCCAGTCGTTCTGTCTTTCTATGTATCCAGTCGTTCGTTCTAGATGTTCCATTGCCATACTGGCTGGCAACGTTCTTATCCCTTGCTTGCTAGCTAGCCAACTATGGCTAACTTACAGTTACATCAAAAAGTGCGGCCAGAATAACAGCAAAGTAGCTGCATTTGTTTAAGCTTTTTTCTAGTGACATCCATAACAATGTGCTAATGAGGCGCCATTTCGCCTGGCATAGAAAATGTGCTCACTTGTCAGGACACTGTTGTTCAGAGGAGCTAGCCAACAACACAGCTACAGTACACAATCACTTCAAACTAAAGCTGGAAAGACGGCAAATTAGCTGTGTTTTGTTTTACCTTTTTTCAATATAATTTTTTTTGTATATTTCCATAAAAATGATGCCAACTGATTCATGATTTCGACTGGCTGAGAAATGCTGCCTGCATGTCTGTCTGTCTCGTCCCGACATGTTCATTACTATGGGACAGCAGGAGATTGAATTTGAATATTGAAACAATGTTGCAAATGTCAGGGAGACAGACAGCAAAGTTTATACAAATCTCCGCTGTTGAAAACGAAATGTTAGTCTAAAAGAAATGTGAAATAATGCATAGATGCTTTGTATAGTGGAGATCAAGTTTATTAGTTGCCTGGCTGGGCTGATGAGGCACCGGATTGTGCAGTCAGATGGAACAGAGTAAATAGGTATTTTAACGTCATAGATTTAGCCGGTGGCAACTTGTGGAATAGACACCGGCTAGAATGCGGTTTTAACCAATCAGCATTCAGGATTAGAACCACCCATTGTATAATGATTAACAATACCCAGGCTCTCTATATCTCAACAAGGGAGTAATGAGGCTCAAAAAGTGGTTGGTGCTTGTAAGTACCCACATAGAGAGGGTATCCTTGGAGTGTATTCCATATTGAAGGGCAGTTTTCTTCTGACTGGAATGGCCTTAGACATCCTTTGTCATCAGAATTTTTCCATTTCTCACATGGCCACCTAAACCAAGTTAAGCACTTGCCTCTCCAAATAAGCTGCCCAGAATTACTCCTAATAAGAATTTGTGAGTGTAGGCTGCTCCTCTGAAAGGTGTTGAACGCAAAGGACAAATAGGTGTCAATAGATCTGGTCACAGCTCCTATGGGACATTGAGAAGCATGAGCTCCTTTCCAAGGATTATTAAGACAGCACAGATGCACCCTTGTCTCAGCATAGCCCTGTGTCTCATTGTACTTTGGCCTTCCAACCCAGCCAGCACAGGACCAGTATTGCAGTGGCCACGTGAGTGGGTCTCATTAGGACTGGCAAAGGAAAAGCGGGGTCAAGATACATAAAGGTACCCCAAGCTAAGGAGCATGCCTCTAAGATGAGTTGGGAGCTCCACCTAGTCCTAAGGCCACCTTTCCAGACCTCTGGCCCTCCCCGCCGTGACCTCCTATCTCTACCATTATTTGATGAAGCGGAGCTTGATAATTATTTTGTGTGGATGGAGAAGGGGGCACAGTGTGAAAAGAGTGTGTCACTCTGAGGGAATGGATAGCAGGAGATGACAGAACAGAGAAGAAAAAAAACTGAAAAAAGATCAAAAGCGGCCCTTTCACTTTTCATGCCTGCGAAGGCTCCAAAGAGGATAAGGAACAATCGGGCCTGGGGTCTCCTGTCCTCTCTGGCAATTAGACTCAGCTGATGAAGTGAAAGGGATGAATGGCAGGTTTCAAGGCCTTCTCTAGGATTCACACAACAGGGTGTGTTTTTTCCCTTCTTCTCCTTTATCTTCATCTCCCTTCAGAGTGGCAGAAATGCAGCTGAAATATTTCCAAATGAAGACAATGTGGTCTAAGGTGCCAAATCTTAATCATGAGGACTGATGAGATTGAAGGGGTGTTAGAGTCTGATGGGGAACAAACAGACAGCATTCAATCCTGTGCATTTTTGCACATTACCAAAATAACAAAGTAGGGATTCACACTTATTAGAAACTACTTTTGTTTAACATGCACTTCTACAAGTTGATGCATATCTGTTTAGGTAAAGAAATAACATTTACTTAATTCTGGATTGAAAAGGTACAATACCCATGCGGTTAAAGCAGACGGACCACACATATGGCAAGTTGTTAAGATGTGTGAATGCATTGACTAATTTGGGAATATACCTGATAAGAGGGCTGTGGCCAATTAAAAGCAATTTCATTACCATTTGATTGAATGTATGCCTCTTTTTCTAATACAAATTCGTGTTAGAGTAAGCCAGTACATGTTTACAATGAATTTAAGCCCTATAAATTAACTTAAAATCAAGACGAGTTTAGTTAAAACATTGAAACATCTAACTCTACTTAATGTGACCCAAACTCAATTTAGCATGAGAGAAGTTCTCCACCCCCCTTGGTCTGTTTTCTCAGCCATTGTTAATACAGTATATGGTGGTAAATGGCCCCAGAGGCCCAAACCATGCCGCCACACTGCACTAAAACCTTAAGATGCTTAGTTATATTCTTTAATCTGGCCCACTGATAATGTGTTTAAAGAAGCGCTTCAGATTTTCCAAACTTTGAGGGTTCAAAGTCTAAGAAGCATGAGGTCAGAATGCCAATGAGCTAAATAAAGAGTAGCCAAAACAGGCTTTGGGGGATTTGAAACTCAGTCCCGCTCGAATCCCTTTGATCTAAACAGAGTTACGGCCAAAATAATGCAGAATATCACATGCCAGGCACGGTGATTCTGCCAACATACTGTCTGTTTGGCATGTAGAATGCAAAGTTCCAGGTTTAATATGGAACGGTTAATATGAACTACATGTGGAATTCATCTCAATTGGATTGTTTGAGGTTCTTTGGAAATAATATTCTAATGAGATGAGGCCCATGTGAAAGGTTTTGTTTTGACCATCTCGAAATTAAACCTCTCACTGTTGTCTCATCTCGAAATTAAACCTCTCACTGTTGTCTCATCTCGAAATTAAACCTCTCACTGTTGTCTCATCTCGAAATTAAACCTCTCACTGTTGTCTCATCTCGAAATTAAACCTCTCACTGTTGTCTCATCTCGAAATTAAACCTCTCACTGTTGTCTCATCTCGAAATTAAACCTCTCACTGTTGTCTCATCTCGAAATTAAACCTCTCACTGTTGTCTCATTTCGAAATTAAACCTCTCACTGTTGTCTCATCTCGAAATTAAACCTCTCACTGTTGTCTCATCTCGAAATTAAACCTCTCACTGTTGTCTCATCTCGAAATTAAACCTCTCACTGTTCTCTCATTTCAAAGACATGACAAGTGTCCTTTCAGATGCTATGCATTAAGGGTAAGAAAATTAATTTCTGCTCTTTCTATCACATATTAGCATGTGCCAAAATAGAACTGAAAATAAGCAAATAAGCAAATCTGACATTTATTAAAAACAAATTGCAATTGCTTTGATATTTTGACTACACTGGGTTAATGTTAAATTCAACTTAGCAGAGTGAAATAATATCAGATGTTTTGAAAGACTACATACATTTCATTTATAATTGTGATGACCCTTTCCTATTGCTATACGTAGGAGGAAATTCATATTATAATTATAATATTATAATTAAAAAGATCAACTGAAAAGTTTGTATGACACTTTTTGCCAACAAAAATGTGGGTAAAACTGTCAAAACTTTCATAATTCAATCTCTACCATAACACACACCAATCTCTTCGTCAAGCCACAGAAATGAGGGTGTGTTCACTACGGTCAGGAGAGCAGATTATAACCCTCCGGCCCAAACATGTCACATTGCTTTTCTAGGGCAAAGCAATTCATTTTTAAGGACAATGCAAAGTGAATGGACTTATCTCCAGATACAATATACTCCTACCGCTTGAAAGAACGCACACATACTACAGAACAAGAACCGTCATACACTGTAGCTTGTTAAAGTAGCTTTCAAATAACTAAGCAATAGTCAGAGGCGCCTGGAAAAGTCAACACATTGTACCCAGAACCTTAAAACATTAGCAAATGTCATGAGAACGGACTTTTATTCGGAATAGCTTTTGTATTCATCAAGTAAATAATCACTAGGTTCCTTTCTAACATGTTACATGACTAATCTGCACCATGTTAAAATCCACAGATAATAACCAAAACGCCATGACTCAATATTCAGTTTAGTAACAAAGGAACTTCTCACTTACAACACCGCTAATGAAAAAGGGAGTAGTGAATTGCCAGATAATGGCCATCTTGTTTTAATTGTTCATATATTTTTCTTTTTCTGGGCGACATGGCCATTACTTCCCAGTCACCACTTATCAGCAAAATCACACAGGATTAATGGTTTCACTTGTGCTGGTAAGAAATGTTTAAATTGTCCTGATTATCAGTGCAAGAAAAAGAATGGTTATTTGTCATTGTGCTATGCAGTGAGATTGAGTAATCTAACAAACAGTGAGTTAAGCACACTATTAACCATTCAGGGGAATGCAGCCAGGTTGAATGGGATGCACCCGTCAGACAGGCCTATGCAATTGTGGCTATAATGTTTCAGGAAATGTTCACAGAACATATTGTGTTGTATGTTGAGGCCGATTGTTAGTTATAGTTAGTTCAAATGTGTCAAGAAGCTAAGTAACATGATGGGAAGTCTTAGGTTGATTGATTTCTCAAGCAGAAAATTATTCTTAACCTTCCTGTCCAAGGTCAAATTGATGGTCTGGATTGATTTGAGACTCCCCTTCACAACAAAGACAGTTCATTACAGTATGCTGCTAACCAACCTTGAACTCCACCCAAATGCACTTTACACTGGCATGCCTTTTATGTGCCTTTGAATGTTCTGGTCTCCAAATACAATCAGAACCGCATTCTACACACTGTCACATAACCTATCCTATTGTATAAAAACCCTGAAACATAATGTCTTGTTGAGCTCTGAATAAATAATGCATTAATATCAAATAATGAATGTTGAAAAGTCACAATACACACTTACTAAAAAATATATATTTAATAAGTTATACAATATATTTTGCAACCCACAAAAAGTACAATTTATGTCTATGATTTTAGCAATAATGCTCCATTACTAAACTACAGTTATAGACAACTAAAAAGAAACTATCAACAGCATGTCACTTTAATGGGCTGTGTTTTAAAAGTAAGGCAATATCCATTCATACCTACAGTAGGTGAGAGATAGTGGGTAGGCAATGTATAACACCCCTAGTACTATTGTGACTAGTACTGTACAGCACGGTTGAAACATGTCTTATCTGGTTGATTCAAAGTGAGAAAGGTACACATCTCCAGTGCTCTCAGGGCCATGGTGTCCACAGGGTCTTCTCCAGAGGAGCGGATCCTTGAGCCAATCAATATCTTTATTTGATAAATTAAGTGCCAAGGAGAAAAGAAGAGACTATATCGCTCAAGTGCCCATTTTAAAAGAAGTCAGGATTAATGATACCTAATGTAATTTGTCCATATCTTATCACACCTCACTATGGTCTCATGAAAAAGGTTACTTATGTTACTTATGTCAAATTCCAGTGTCATACATCAAATAAAGTCAAACTATATTTACATGACATTAAATTAGTGTATAGAGTTCAATCATTCTGATATGTGTTTTACAAATAACAGTTCATGATTTGAAAGTAGCTATCTAGTCTCAAGTTTTTATTTCCAGTAAATTCAAGCACTAATAATCGTAGCACCCACATTTGACAGATAGGGCTGGAGTTCCAGGGCTGGAGTTCCAGGGCTGGAGTTCCAGAAGTCAGATTCTATGGCAGAGTCTCTATATTTCTGCTGCAACATCCAGGCATGTACCTTCCCCTTTAATCTACTACATTATTTTCTTGTCTGTCTCTTTCATAGTATCTATTAGCCACTCTCCACTATCTGTTTGTGCAGTGTTTTCTCTCCTTTTTTCCCCATGAATGTTTTATATATTGGAAAGAGAATGATTGTTCACTGCAATGAGGCCAGCCCACGGCCTCAGTAAGACAAATTGCTCTAGAACGCCTAAATGGCAGTCAATGATAACTCATTGTAAGGAGAGTAAGTGACTTCCAATGGAGTGGATGGGGGACGGAGAGTAATGGCAGAGCACAGGTGAAAAATAGATGTTTGGCTCTGTGTAATTACTCCATTAGGGGGCTTTCTGTTAATCTACCAAACCACAGCAAGTGTTTTTACAGCATCCAGGAATAAATGACTGAAACCGGACCGAGAGGAGTCCCACAAGTCTTAACACCCTATCAAAACAGACTCTATGAAGTGTTAACTAATGGCCAAATATGCACTCTATTTATGCTCTAGATCAGCACACACATTAGCTACTCCACAGTTAAGTGCACTAATAGATGTAAAGATAAAGTTCATTTATTGACTTGACCAATTAATTAACTGTAGTATGGTAGCACATGTTCAGACAGCTTTAACCTTCCCTCCACATCGCCCGCTGTTGAATGCATCAGCTGTGAAACATGAAAATCAAGGTTAGCAATAAAAAAGGGACAAAGGAAAAACTGTCCATTAGATATCAGCACCCCCGTCCGGCCCATTCCCAGACAAACATAATGATCACTATTTTTTTTTACCATTTGGTGTCTGGCAGCAATACTGCCTGTAGCAATCTAGACAAAAGAAGCATGAACAAATGCTGCAATATGGTCTTGAGTTTTGTCTGACCATACAATCTGTTTTCTTAAGTCAACTTTTAAAACACTGCTAAGAGCGGTGCCCACAGCTTTATCACTGAATCTCAGATTGACCTTGGACTCGTCTCTTACAGTACTTCCCATCTGTTGGGGTCCCACCCCAGGATACATCCCAACGGGCTTGGGCTTTAAACCTGCTTTTTGCTTTCTTTCAGCTCTCAAATCTTGGTAGGGGCTATCTTATTGGTGTACTGGATGAGGTACTGCAAGTTCAAAGGCGTTTCGGTCTGGAACCTTCTTCAGAGTAATAATGGAGGGGAAATCCATACAGTTGCATATCGGGATATTATTTTAGACGATATATCGTATCGTTTTGACAATAACGCAATATAATTTTTTACGCTAGTTTGCTGTACCTGCACCAAAACTCGTATTTTCCTTCATAGCTTGTACTCCATCTTCTTTTTAAATAGGGAGACCATTTGTTATCCCATGACTGATCAAAACTCATTTTCTCATGGCTCTCTCTTGTCCCTCTGCAGCAGGCATATGGAGAGCAATATGTTTGGAACATCGAATCACAATAAAACCACAGTATCGAACCATAACATATATATGAGTGGCGCAGCGGTCTAAGGCACTGCATCTCAGTGCAAAAGGCATCACTACAGTCCCTGGTTCGAATCCAGGATGTATTACATCCGGCCGTGATTGGGAGTCCCATAGGGCAGCGCACAATTGGCCCAGCGCCGTCTTGGTTTGGCCGTCATTGTAATTAAGAATTTGTTCTTAACTGACTTGGCCAGTTAAATAAATTTTCAATAAAAAATAAAAGAATCACTAAAAAAATAAAATAATATGTATACACACACACACATAGAATCACAATACATATCTTATCGGCACCTAAATATTGTGATATCATATCGTGAGGTCCCTGGCAATTTCCAGCCCTACTACAGAGTATGAAATCTTGACCCGTTTTTAACCTTTCACCAGATCAAATTAACATTGTTTCTATAATATGGCTGGGGCAGATTATATGGTCCAATGCTAATCCTTCACCAGCTATGTACTTTGTAGAAAGGATTGTTGTTGTTTTACAAGTTGTCTGATGTGTCAAATTTGTTAACTGACTTGCAGGTAGGCCTAATTGACCATTATTAAAGAGACTGAAGGCTGTGTGTGTGTGTGTGAGAGAGGAAGCAAGAATTATAGAAATAAAGATAGACTCAAGTAGCCTAAAATAGATTCTGGAATATTATTGTTATTTTTCATTTGCTTTGTTGAACACCATATCACATTGTCTAGTGAGAGTCTATCAATACAGACTAAATTACAATACATTTGTATGGAAACTACATTGATGATACTGAATACACTGTATAAAATATAAAAGCTGTACATTAATTGAGTGATTCTGATCACACGTCAACATTACATGAAGTGTCCTATATATGGCAGTGGCATTTCCTGCAATGCAAGTGCTTCCATGTGCACATGCTTTTACAAACAAGGCCACCCCAGAACAGACAAAGGTGGACAAATGAATTAGCCACTATTTGAAAACCATATTTTGTAATGTGTTTTGTTTATCTGTGCGTTGTCTGAGTGTTTGACTGTGTCGGGGGTAGGTGTGACTTTCCAAGATGAGTATAGCCAACAACTCACCCTGACGCCATGCGCTGAGAATGAGTGTATAGTGACCTGATTAACCATGCATTTCTAGATTATGAAGACTTGTATGCAATGCTTAATTTGCATACTCGAGATAAGCATAGTCTGAGGGTTTCACCTACCTGCAGTTTCCTTTCAAATAACTGTAGTTCACTCCCCCATCATTGTCATCTGTCTAACACAGAATGGATCCGTGCACTTCCCGAAGGAAGAATAACTGCTTCCGCCATCTCTCCATGTCGCGCATGTCTACCTTCAAAAAGCGGGCCACAGCGCCGCTCAGTGGACATATCCGTCCAGTCAGGTCTTTCAACATGATATCCCACTGTTCGCTCCTGATGATTCTGGACATTTTTCCGTGTTGTAATAATTACTTTAATGATCGGCAAATTGATTTATAATCGAAAAACTGAAGCAGCATTGGCTACTCAATTAGAATACTGGGCTATTATGTCCATGTTTTTTTTTAATGTTCGGTGGATTTACTTTTGAAGGCCCAAATTGTAGTTTCAGAAAACATTCAAGGATCGAAGGTAGTTCTACCCAGCATTGCAAGCAACAATGTAAGCATACCGGCATGTATTTTAATGTTTTATTGTTTTTTGAACATTTGATGTACAGTGGATTGCTACATAACTTGACACTAACCAGGGTACTACCTTCCAAAAAGTGTTATACAAACATAAACTAATTGTGCAATGTCTAATTTAGATGAAGTTATGCATGCTAGTTTATTGCCAAGCCAAAGCTTCTTATGTCTCAACCTAGCATGTTATTTGTCCACACATTCATAATATTTAAATTCAGACATATATTTCTTTTTGGTGATATAGGCCATATTCACATTATAATCTATCAAATTTTGCACCTGACCCTTTGTTATTAACATAGCTCTTGTGGTGTGTGTGTGTGTGTGTGTGTGTGTGTGTGTGTGTGTGTGTGTGTGTGTGTGTGTGTGTTGAAATAGCATAGATGTTATATATAGTATCAGCACGGCAGCCTTATTTATTAGCAGGCTTATTTTCATGGTATCAAAAGCCTTGTTTGAATCCACAATTGTCTTCAGAAAAGCATTTTCTGTGAGCATAGTGCTGTATTTTATGAGTTCAAACCCCCCATGTGGAACAGTGTATTCTGACCTGTTTAAAAAGAAAGGTTTACCTTGATTAGTTTTGATTGATTAATTAATAACAGATCATTGAGCATGCATGCTGAGATCCAACTGAGGCCTGGCCCATGGTAGAGTGGGGGTTAGGCTGCTGCCTGGCTCTGGGTGTAATTGTGTGTGGCTGGGTGGCCTCCTGCACTGTGAGGGAGGGAGAGCAGCCGCCTCCTGCAGCCTCCTACTCTCTGGAGCAGCCTGCTGCGACACGCTCGCCCAGCACCTCCCCATGCTATATTGTTATAACACCTAACTACAGAGAAAGACTGCACACGCTGAATGGTTTCTCTCGACATGTATTGAACGGCATTGTGAGGGAACCATCTTATTAGATAATGCTGCACAGGTACAAGTGAAATGTATTCTGCTTTTCTTGAAAGGGCATTGTGTGCTGAAAATAATATTATTTCTCAAATATAATTTCAACAATTGGTTGGAAGAGTCTAAGCCGGGCGAGGGTGGCTTCTATTAAGCTTACATATGGAATTGTTTTAAGATGGTCATACCAAGGATCATTTTTCTATTTGATTTGGAATTTTAGGACACTTTATGGTATCAAGAAAATATATACAAAAATTGTTTGATGAAACACTGAATTTGGCCTTACTTCTATAATTAGCCCATAAAAATGCTTCATATATGGATAAACAGATAGTAAACAATTAAAAAAATCTAAAGGAAGTTTATTCTGAAGTGTCTGTCCTATATCTGAGAATTATTTATTTTTTTACATGTTTTTAACCCCTTATTTTAGGCACTAACCTATCTCCATATATACTTTCAGAAAAAAAGACTAGTCTTGTGAGGCTTGTGGACATCCTAGAGCAAAACAACTGACATATACAGTACGTATTTGTGAGAGACTCACCTTTCCACAGAGGGTTCATATAAGTATGTAGCCCAAGCTGTTGGGACTCTACAGACAGACGTTGGCAGATCGGCTTTACCAACTTCAGACGAGTCCTGTGACGCTTGTGGGGGTTGTAGAGCAAAACAGAGACCATCATCGTGTTCGTGAGAGTCTCATAATAGTTTGTACGCCAAACCATTTGGACACTATAGATGTTTTTGTGAGAAGACCGATTTTCAGGATGTCTCATGGTCTGACAAACACCGCTCTAGCTCTGCCACCTTTCACCGCAGATGCAGAAGAGCAACATTGGCGTATGCGGTGGATTGAGATGCAGCCCATGCAAAAAAACAAACTGATATCTCTAGCTTAAACTGACGGATGTTGATGTTTTTTTTATTATGCTAATCCGATTTCAGTGGCGGCTCGGACATTGACTCTAGGATTTAAACATAGCCCTCTTTTTTACCTATTCAAACATTTGTGAACTAGTAAATTCATTGGTATTTGCCATTTAATATAAGACATTGTTTACTATAATTAAGGTAGCAAAATTCTGGGAAATCTCAATAAATTCCCAGTTTTTTACGTAATGCTAGTTGGAGGTTCTCGGAATCAGGAGGGAATAAGCAGGAAATCTGGAATCTTCCAACCAGGGTTTCTGGAAAACCAGGGAATTTATTGGAAGTTCCTGGAATTTTGCTGTAATATAATTATCACAGTGAGCTCACACATTGGCAGTTGAATTGTCTTTAGATTAAACAGCTATTTTCATGCAAGCTGCATGATTTATTGTCCCATATCCTCCAGTTTACCACAACTGGTAAGCCTGTATTGGTGCCCTTTTGTGTACGAGCGACAAAGAAGTTCAAAGCGTCGGTGGTCTAGGCTTCTCCAGACTTCCTTTGCATTAGACGGGATGCCCTTTATCTCATGCTAATGTAGCCCAGAAAATTATCTGCCTTTAAAGACATGGCAGTCCGTTAAAAAAGCCTCTGCCTAGCATTTGAAGTCATAAAAGTGACAGAGGACTTCAAGGGGAAGACCCAAGACTGGCAGTCTTTAAGATGAGTGAGAGGAGGACAGGCGACATTCTTTTTTCCCATCCAGAGGGATATTCTGTGGCCAAGCTTGATTATTAGAGATGAAGGATAGGCTGAGAGGATGTGGAATTGTTAAGTCCTTGAATCCTTTCACCAAAGCCTCTCGTAGTAACATTCTTCTGCTCTCTGTTTCTCTATGCAATTGATGATGCATCCTTGATATATATATATATATATATATATATATATATATATATATATATATATATATATATATATATATATATATGGATATGGGACAATATATATATATATATATTTATTTTATTTATTTATTTTTAAAAGAAAATCTTCAGCATTGGCTGAACTTGAGATGCATTCAGACTGATTATACGAATTGAAAAGTAATCATTAAGATTTGATATCAACCTCCCGACTCATCAAAATTATTTCTTATTTTCAAATCTGAGGTGATTTAAAAAGTGTATTTAGAAGTAAAAGCAAATAAAAAATTGGCATAGATGCTACTGATATTTTATTCACTAAAACATGACACAACATTTCTGTATTAACTCAAAGGTACTTACTTAATGATATTTGGAATAAGATTGCATCTCAGTATGGTATTACTGGGCACTGGGTGCAATCTATGGCATCACAGCATAGCCATAAACCAGCTGTGGAGTTATGTGACACCCCTGATCTTGGATTCAGGATCTCTGCAGCCTGAATGTAGCCTGCCACTAAAACCTTCCACGTGAAAAGCTGTGTTTTGTTTGAAACTATGCTGTCGGTTATTGTCAGCATATTTGAGAATTCCTAAGCCCTGAAATGAGTCCCATATTATTTCAGACAGGACTGAATATTGCACGGCAGGAGGCTGAAAATGAGACCTTCTCTCAAGAGACTGCCTGCAGCGCCTTCTATTTGGTGCAGAAACCGGGAGGTTTCATGCTGCGCGAAAACACACTCTTTGACCACACAATTATATATTTATTAACAACTCGTTTGATACTTTTTTCTGCTGTAGTTGTTATTTGTAGAAGGAAAACGAGGGAGGAGATGCAAAACTGCAGTGAAAATATGGGCGGCCTTGTAGTTTTGTGCAAGAAAAGATTAGTATCAGTGCAGCGACATCAGTGACCCATAAAATATGTTTTTTATCACCCTCTCAGAAGCAGGCACACAGAACAGGGAAACTGGCGAGTTGTACAGCTCAGAGTCACAGGCGTAGTATAAGAGCTACATCAGGTTGAGTACAGGAAGCTGGCCTAGATTGATTCTTGAACTGTCAATACTGCTGGAAATCTGATCCCAGTGGTTGGAGATTAGCCTTCAGCAGTGGCTATGATGTCGTACATGATGCCGTAGGTGTGTTAAGTCACACACATGGAGCTGCTGTCTGTCTGCAGACAAGAAAACAGCACGTGTCTCTTTATTGACAACCGGGTGTGGATCTTAGTCATGTGATTATTGACTTGGTCAAATGAAACGGACATATTTCAGTGTTTCTGTTTCTTTGATAGACATATGGTGCCCAGTATAGATATATTACGGTGTGGTGTTTCAACTCTGGGATAAATCCAGGATTTTGTGGACTCATACACTCTTAGAATTTCTTTAGCTATCTAGTGGCTTGTGAAAGTTTTCACCCCACTTGGCATTTTTCCTATTTTATTGCCTTATAACATGGAATTAAAATGGATTTTTGGGGGGTTTGTATCATTTGATTTACACAACATGCCTACCACTTTGAAGATGCAAAATATTTGTTATTGTGAAACAAACAAGAAATAAGACAAAAAAACTGAAAATGCATAAATATTCACCCCCAAAGTCAATACTTTGTAGAGCCACCTTTTCCAGGAATTACAGCTGCAAGTATCTTGGGGTATGTCTCTATAAGCTTGGCACATCTAGCCACTGGGATTTGTTCCCATTCTTCAAGTCAAAACTGCTCCAGCTCCTTCAAGTTGGATGGGTTCTGCCGGTGTACTGCAATCTTTAAGTCAAACTACAGATTCTCAAGTGGATTGAGGTCTGGGCTTTGACTTGGTCATTCCAAGACATTTAAATGTTTCCCCTTAAACCACTCGAGTGATGCTTTAGCAGTATGCTTAGGGTCATTGTCCTGCTGGAAGGTGAACTTCCGTCCCAGTCTCAAATCTCTTGAAGACTGAAACGGGTTTCCCTCAAGAATTTCCCTGTATTTAGCGCCATCCATCATTCCATCAATTCTGACCAGTTTCCCAGTCCCTGCCGATGAAAAACATCCCTACAGCATGATGCTGCCACCACCATGCTTCAGTGTAGGGATGGTGTTCTTGGGGTGATGAGAAGTGTTGGGTTTGAGCCAGACATAGCGTTTTCCTTGATGGCCAAAAAGCTACATTTTAGTCTCATCTGATCAGAGTATTTTCTTCCATATGTTTGGGGAGTCTCCCACATGCCTTTTGGCGAACACCAAATATGTTTGCTTATTTTTTTCCTTAAGCAATGGCTTTTTTTCCAGCCACTCTTCCATTAGCCCAGCTCTGTGGAGTATACGGCTTAAAGTGGTCCTATGGACAGATAATCCAATCTCTGCTGTGGAGCTTTGCAGCTCCTTCAGGGTTATCTTTGGTCTCTTTGTTTCCTCTCTGATTAATGCCCTCCTTGCCTGGTCTGTGAGTTTTGGTGGGCGACCCTCTCTTGGCAGGTTTGTTGTGGTGCCATATTACTTCCATTTTTTAATAATGGATTTAATGGTGCTCCATGGGATGTTCAAAGTTTTGGATATTCTCCACAACTTTGTCCCTGACCTGTTTGGAGAGCTCCTTGGTCTTCATGGTGCCGCTTGCTTGGTGGTGCCCCTTGCTTAGTGGTTTTGCAGACTCTGGGGCCTTTCAGAACAGATGTATATATGCTGAGATCATGTGGCACTTAATTAAATAATGTCCACCTGTGTGCAATCTAACTAATTATGTGACTTCTGAAGGTAATTGATTGCACCAGATATTATTTAGGGGCTTCATAGCAAAGGGGGTGAATACATATGCAAGCACCACCTTTCAGTTGTATTTTTTTTATTTTCTTTGAAACAAGTTATTTTTTTTCATTTCACATCACCAATTTGGACAATTTTGTGTATGCCCATTACATGAAATCCAAATAAAAATCAATTTAAATTACAGATTGTAATGCAACAAAATATGAAAAACGCCAAGGGGATGAATACTTTTGCAAGGCACTGTATATACCTAAAAGGGTTCTTCGGCTGTCCCCATAGGAGAACCCTTTGAAGAACCCTTTTTGGTTCCAGGTAGAACCCTTCTGGGTTCAATGTAGAACCTTTTCCACAGAGGGTTCTACACGGAACCCAAAACGGCTGAAGAACCTCTTTTGGAACCCTTTTTTCTAAGAGTGTAGCATGGCATTTGAAGCCACCTCTCCGATCTTCTTAATATTCATTATATAATTCGACACTGACCTATACCGTATAGAGCTTTAGCCTGATTGAACTTGAAGGTTGAGCCAAATACACAATTTGCACCCAAAAGTACAGATTTCAATGGGGAAAAGTCAAACAACAAAGCATGGCTTAATCATGGAAACTTCAACGGGCTCTGACCTTTGTGAAGGATCCATATCTCTATTTCTGAAGAAACTATGTGGAGATATTTAGTGTTTGAAGTGTTAACACTGACACTAAGCCTCTGGGGCGAGTGGGTGATGGCGGCGTGTCACACAATGGGATGGGACTTGGATCTTTGCTTTCCTTCCTCTGACCTCTCACCCTGACTGGTTTTCAGGGTTGCACTAGCCTGCAGTCCTTGGTGCCAGTGTCTACTTTGATCAGATCATGAATTTGCCAGAAAAAAGTATTACTTAGTATATAATAAGGAGCGCACACACTCAAAACACTGTAATATATATATATGGTATTAACACAAATTATAACAACTAAAATACGTTTATTACGTTTATTGTATAAGTTCTGATCATGCAAATATAAATTGTCATCAGAATTTAGATTAAGATTCCTCGAACTACAGTATGTTGATAGTATTTGTGAAGAATATTGTTTGACTCCTTGTTTGGGCTCTCAGTAAGTCCTTTTAGCTGTGTAGAGACCCTAAGTGTCTTGGCAAACCAGTAGCCATTACCCTTCCTGGAAATTACTTTTGCTAATTATTCTTAGAATTTTGGATGACAATATTTTCATGTGATCCTTCCATATTATATGCCTCCAATCTCTAGGCTGACATGATTCATTGAGGCCACACATAAAACAACGTGCCATCTGCACCTGGAGTATGGCTATCAGCTGTATTTTTTTCTCTCTCTCTTTGGTTTTTCCTGCTTGTGTGTAGCCTAACCCTGCTCTTCCCTTTCCAGGCTACAGAAGCAAAACCAAAGGGAGCTTTCAAAAGGGACTGTCTGCTCGAATCAAGTCAGGGGCCTTTTTAGAATCGGTTCAGAGATCATAGCAAGTGGAAGTCGGGGAAGAGGATGACCCTCTCCTCCAGGCTTGATGGGATCTTGGCCCAGTCAAACCCAGCAGGGCTCAGTCTCTGGACAGCTCCGTCTCTGCAGGCTTTGACTCTGTGATAGTGGGAATGAAAGAGGGCACCAAGAGAGCAACAGTTCTGATGTGTCAGGCTCAATGTCCTGGCAGTCTCACAGAGCAAACTGGGCAAAGCAAAAACACAGCCAGCAGGCACAAGGCCAGAACAAGACCCCAAGATTGTGTGACATGTCATCTAATGGCTGTCCTTTTGTTTTAAGTTTATGCATACAGGATGAGTTGGGGCCAATGATGAAGGTCACTGGCTTCCGGTTTGGAGCGAGCACTCGCAGTACGCTTCACTCCACAGGTAATATTACACTTCACTACATTACAACGGTTTGATTTGTTTGATCCGAGCAATTCTTTTCTTAGCTAGCTACATAGCCGTCTTTGTATCAAAGATAATCGTGTAGCTTAGAGTAATTATCGAAGTTAGCTATCTTCGTCCTCCTAACGTAGTCATCACTGCTAGCTAGCTAGCTAGTCAACACTGCTAGCTAGCCAACCAGCCAACTTCCACCGACTAGCTGCACTATCTATTACATTACAACGGAACGACTTGACTAGTGTAGTGTTAGTAGTGTTAGTGAGCCAGCTACTTAGTTGTCTTTGCATCTAAGATAATTGTGTAGTTTAGAGTAATTATTAGTAAGTAGCCAGCCGCGACGCCAGACGTAGTCAACACACCTAGTCATCACTAATCCACTGCTAGCTAGCTAGCCAACAGCTAGCCAACCGTTACCGACTAGCAGCGCTGTAGATACCAATACTTTACAACGGAACGATTTGACTAGTGCAGTGTTGGCTAGCTCGCTACATAGTTGTCTTTGTCATAGCCTGATAATTGTGTAGTTTAGTAATTACCGAGGTTAGCTAGCCAGCTATTGCCGTCCCCCGCGACGCCATTTTTCCTAACCCAGCCAACTAGTAACACTGTAGAAACTAAAATACATTACAAAGGAACGTCTTGATTAGTGTTATGTTAGCTAGCTACAAAGTTGCTTTTGTATCATGACAAGGTGTAGTACTGAAACTATCGAGGTCACCTAGCCAGCTACACCTAGCCAGCTACACGGTCAAACAAAGTCAACAACGCAGCCACTGCTAGCTAGCCTACTCCACCAGCCAGCAGTACTGTATCATTTTCGTCATTTTAGTCAATAGATTTTCTGCAACGTAAGCTTAACTTTCTGAACATTCGAGACGTGTAGTCCACTTGTCATTCCAATCTCCTTTGCATTAGCGTAGCCTCTTCTGTAGCTTGTCAACTATGTGTCTGTCTATTCCTGTTCTCTCCACTCTGCACAGGCCATACAAACGCTTCACACCGCGTGGCCGCTGCCACTCTAACCTGGTGGTCCCAGCGCGCACGACCCACGTGGAGTTCCAGGTCTCCGGCAGCCTCTGGAACTGCCGGTCTGCGGCCAACAAGGCTGAGTTCATCTCAGCCTATGCTACCCTCCAGTCCCTAGACTTCCTGGCGCTGACGGAAACATGGATCACCACAGATAACACTGCTACTCCTACTGCTCTCTCCTCGTCTGGCCACGTGTTCTCGCATACCCCTAGAGCATCGAGCCAGCGGGGTGGTGGCACTGGAATCCTCATCTCTCCCAAGTGGACATTCTCTCTTTCTCCCCTGACCCATCTGTCTATCTCCTCATTTGAATTCCATGCTGTCACAGTTACCAGCCCTTTCAAGCTTAACATCCTCATCATTTATCGCCCTCCAGGTTCCCTTGGAGAGTTCATCAATGAGCTTGACGCCTTGATAAGTTCCTTCCCTGAGGATGGCTCACCTCTCACAGTTCTGGGTGACTTTAACCTCCCCACGTCTACCTTCGACTCATTCCTCTCTGCCTCCTTCTTTCCACTCCTCTCCTCTTTTGACCTCACCCTCTCACCTTCCCCCCCTACTCACAAGGCAGGCAATACGCTTGACCTCATCTTCACTAGATGCTGTTCTTCCACTAATCTCATTGCAACTCCTCTCCAAGTCTCCGACCACTACCTTGTATCCTTTTCCCTCTCGCTCTCATCAAAAACTTCTCACTCTGCCCCTACTCGGATGGTATTGCGCCGTCCCAACCTTCGCTCTCTCTCTCCTGCTACTCTCTCCTCTTCCATCCTATCATCTCTTCCCTCTGCTCAAACCTTCTCCAACCTATCTCCTGATTTTGCCTCCTCAACCCTCCTCTCCTCCCTCTCTGCATCCTTTGATTTTCTCTGTCCCCTATCCTCCAGGCCGGCTCGGTCCTCCCCTCCTGCTCCGTGGCTCGACGACTCACTGCGAGCTCACAGAACAGGGCTCCGGGCAGCCGAGCGGAAATGGAGGAAAACTCGCCTCCCTGCGGACCTCGCATCCTTTCACTCCCTCCTCTCTACATTTTCCTCTTCTGTCTCTGCTGCTAAAGCCACTTTCTACCACTCTAAATTCCAAGCATCTGCCTCTAACCCTAGGATGCTCTTTGCTACCTTCTCCTCCCTCCTGAATCCTCCTCCCCCTCCCCCCCCCCCCCCCCCTCCTCCCTCACTGCGGATGACTTCGTCAACCATTTTGAAAAGAAGGTTGACGACATCCGATCCTCGTTTGCTAAGTCAAGCGACACCGCTGGTCCTGCTCACACTGCCCTACCCTGTGCTTTGACCTCTTTCTCCCCTCTCTCTCCAGATGAAATCTCGCGTCTTGTGACGGCCGGCCGCCCAACAACCTGCCCACTTGACCCTATCCCCTCCTCTCTTCTCCAGACCATTTCCGGAGACCTTCTCCCCTACCTCACCTCGCTCATCAACTCATCCTTGACCGCTGGCTACGTCCCTTCCGTCTTCAAGAGAGCGAGAGTCGCACCCCTTCTGAAAAAACCTACACTCGATCCCTCCGATGTCAACAACTACAGACCAGTATCCCTTCTTTCTTTTCTCTCCAAAACTCTTGAACGTGCCGTCCTTGGCCAGCTCTCCTGCTATCTCTCTCAGAACGACCTTCTTGATCCTAATCAGTCAGGTTTCAAGACTGGGCATTCAACTGAGACTGCTCTTCTCTGTGTCACGGAGGCTCTCCGCACTGCTAAAGCTAACTCTCTCTCCTCTGCTCTCATCCTTCTAGACCTATCTGCTGCCTTTGATACTGTGAACCATCAGATCCTCCTCTCCACCCTCTCCGAGCTGGGCATCTCCGGCGCGGCCCACGCTTGGATTGCGTCCTACCTGACAGGTCGCTCCTACCAGGTGGCGTGGCGAGAAGCTGTCTCCGCACCACGTGCTCTCACCACTGGTGTCCCCCAGGGCTCTGTTCTAGGCCCTCTCCTATTCTCGCTATACACCAAGTCACTTGGCTCTGTCATATCCTCACACGGTCTCTCCTATCATTGCTATGCAGACGACACACAATTAATCTTCTCCTTTCCCCCTTCTGACAACCAGGTGGCGAATCGCATCTCTGCATGTCTGGCAGACATATCAGTGTGGATGACGGATCACCACCTCAAGCTGAACCTCGGCAAGACGGAGCTGCTCTTCCTCCCGGGGAAGGACTGCCCGTTCCATGATCTCGCCATCACGGTTGACAACTCCCTTGTGTCCTCCTCCCAGAGTGCTAAGAACCTTGGCGTGATCCTGGACAACACCCTGTCGTTCTCCACTAACATCAAGGCGGTGACCCGATCCTGTAGGTTCATGCTCTACAACATTCGCAGAGTACGACCCTGCCTCACACAGGAAGCGGCGCAGGTCCTAATCCAGGCACTTGTCATCTCCCGTCTGGATTACTGCAACTCGCTGTTGGCTGGGCTCCCTGCCTGTGCCATCAAACCCCTACAACTCATCCAGAACGCCGCAGCCCGTCTGGTGTTCAACCTTCCCAAGTTCTCTCACGTCACCCCGCTCCTCCGCTCTCTCCACTGGCTTCCAGTTGAAGCTCGCATCCGCTACAAGACCATGGTGCTTGCCTACGGAGCTGTGAGGGGAACGGCACCTCCGTACCTTCAGGCTCTGATCAGGCCCTACACCCAAACAAGGGCACTGCGTTCATCCACCTCTGGCCTGCTCGCCTCCCTACCTCTGAGGAAGCACAGTTCCCGCTCAGCCCAGTCAAAACTGTTCGCCGCTCTGGCACCCCAATGGTGGAACAATCTCCCTCACGATGCCAGGACAGCGGAGTCAATCACCACCTTCCGGAGACACCTGAAACCCCACCTCTTTAAGGAATACCTGGGATAGGATAAAGTAATCCTTCTAACCCCCCCCTTTAAAGGATTTAGATGCACTATTGTAAAGTGTTTGTTCAACTGGATATTATAGGTGAATGCACCAATTTGTAAGTCGCTCTGGATAAGAGCGTCTGCTAAATGACTTAAATGTAAATGTAAATGTGTTCATGAGACAAAGAGGAAGTCCTGAACCGGATATCCATGCAGTATGGCATGACAGATATGTCAAAGATACATAGTTCAGAGTGCAGGTTACATATGGATAAATGTCATTGTACTCATGTCAAGTTGCATACGGGATCATCAGCCACGGGTGGAGTCTCATGATTTGTCTCATTGTTATCTTCTATTTAGTTGATTAGTTGTCATACATTCTACTCCTTGAATCCTTCTCTTTGGTGGTGACCATGCTGTAAACAACACTCAAATCGGCTGACTTGGTTTTCAAGTGTAGGCAACTGAGAAAGGCATAAGCATTTGGCTGCAGGCCCACACTTTATTGGTGTGGAGATGAAGCATATCAAAGGCTGGGGACTCAAGGTTTCTCCTCACTGTTGCTGCAGGTTGTGATAATAGGGAGTTAACAGTCGTCTTGTTGACTCACAGGATTATTCCCTCCGTGTTTCTGACCCTTCCCTGCTTGACTTGGGTTCCCCCTACCCCCCCAGATCCCTGCATTCATTAAGATTATGTATTTACTTAAAGCCCTATGTCTCTTTACATAATGGCTAGCAGGTTTCGTGGCTGGATGGCACTGTGCGTTTCAAGTGCTCGACAGTGGGGAGAGGACTGAATTTTAAACATGATGTGCCTTGCCTCGGCATTGACCTTGCTCAAAAAGCCCAGGGATCTCATTCTTCGCTTCAGTAGAATGCTGCTGATTCTCTCTGTTGCACTGTTACTCCTGTTAGAAAGGAGCTCTGTGTTGGCTGACAATGGCATATCACTGCAGGCTACTCTCTGTCTCTGTCTGTTCACTGAAATAAGAGGGAAGGAAAATGGCTCAATTCATAATGCTTTGATATGGAGATGTAGACTAACCTCCTGTTTAAGTACTTCAAAGATAGAAATGAACCACCGGAGAACATAATTCATCTGTATTTTGAAAAACATAGATCTAAAATGTGGGGGTGAGGGGAGGAGTGGGGTATGATTCCTTATTTTCTATATTTCTATATTTGGCAGTCCATCCCTATGGTTATTAGCAAAGACTGGGAATAATGTGTATGGTTACTACTGTACTATTCACTTTGGATGGAGATAAGTATTGACAGTCATATTCAAAATCCTAAAGGACATTTCATAGCTGGTGTCGATCACTTCAAAGTGTTGAAAAGTCAGGGTTCCCAGTGTCCCCAAGACAGTCAATTGATCCCTCCCAGCTCCCATTTGATGTAACCTGATCTAATGCTGACTCCTGGCCCAGAGACCTTCAGGTCAGGAAAGGTCACAGAGGTAACCTCCTTGCGTGAAGGCCACATTGTTCCACCCACTCATATGGATCAAAGGCTTATATCAGATGACCTTGAGCTGCCTGTTGCACCGCACAGGGCCTGAGCTGATCTCCACTTGGTTTATCTAGCTGTTGGAGCGGAGAGCCTTTGCCTGTCCCACTCTGTTCTATGGTGTTTAGGGACAAACACGGCTAACACGGTGTGTCTGAGCCACTTGACAGCTCCTCTTTAAGGGGAATCACAGTTGGATATCCCAAAGTAAGGCTGTTGTGGTTTACAGATGTAGGATCTTCATTTGAGCCAGTTTGCTACAGCAGGAAAATAATCCTGCAGCAACAGGAAATGTGAATTATTATGTGGATTATAATCAATGGACATTTTTTTTAAGGGTTGATAAATTTTTTTATAAGGAAAATCAAGTCTGACATTTTTAAGCGGAAATTGCGAACTTCAGATGCCTTTTTAAACCTCAAATACACTGCAAGTTTTACATGTCCTGCACTGCAGGACATTTCTCCCGCAACAGGGTGATCAAACTAAGATCCTACATCTCTGTACATAGGAGACTAGTCATCATGGAAACAGACAACGACAGGGCAGGATCTTCTCTAACTCTGAGTGAAAGGCGACTTTACCGTTAAGTCTCATTTTCTCAATGGAGCTAGTCATTTGATTTGACTTTTATGAAGTGCTTTAGGAATGCGTGTTATCACTTACTGGCCTTCATCCATGGCTTTATGTGACTGAAAGCATTTATTAGTGACACCCAACAGTAACTTTGATTCTTGGGCTGTCAGTGCTTGGCATTGCTAAGCTGTCCTAGTCTGCAACTTGGGTTTAGGAAGGTTAATACTGCCAAGTGCTCAAAATTCAAATCGAGACTGGAGGAGCCCATTGATGAATGACTGATAATTGACCCTATATTGCACTTGTCATTGTCTCCACTAGAGGTTTGTCAAACAAGTTTTATCAGAATAGGTTTACAGCTTATCCCTCAGTTGTCTCCATCTTTCCTCTGCGCTATCTGCATCGCAGCAGATGAGTCAATCCCTTATCACGACTCATCGCCCGACCTGATTAAATAGGATCCGATCTACAATCAGTTCCCTATTACCATAGGGTCATGTTTTAGATGATTGTGTGTGTGTGTGTGTGTGTGTGTGTGTGTGTGTGTGTGTGTGTGTGTGTGTGTGTGTGTGTGTGTGTGTGTGTGTGTGTGTGTGTGTGTGTGTGTGTGTGTGTTTGGCGAGCGTGCGTGCGTGCGTCCAAATGTACTGCTTCTGATCTACCTGGGAAATTCAACCCAGTGAAATAGACTTAATTAGAAAAAGGGCAGTTAATATTGCAGGCAGATTCAGTCAGCATTTTAAGACCTGTAGGCTAAACGTTGTGTTCTAGGCTTGGGCAGTATATGGTATACCGTATATCGGGGTATTTGGAAAAAGCCACAGGATGGTTTTTAAAAATAGTTTTTCAATAAATGTGAATATTTGTAGCTATTTTTTAAGTTAATACCTGCAGTCAACTTGTGCAATATGTTAGGAGATAAAGAAGATTGTGTTCTTCATTCCACCGGTCACATTATTTTAGATTATGAAGCTTACCGTAGTTCCCCAGAACAGTTGAGCCAGTCACGTGTCCGTTGTAAAGAGCACAACGGGAGAAAGCAGTAGCTGGTGAGTCCATAGCGTTCTATATCGGTGAGTCTCTGTTGTGAGGTGCACATGAGTTGCGTCGCACAGCTTGTATGCAATTCCCTACTAAATGTTTGCCATCAGATATCTTATAACGGCTTTCTGCCGTGTTTGAGAAGTCAGAGCTCTGTTATCTGTACAGCTGCCATTTTCCCCCTGTGCTTCTACTAGTGTTTTTTCCCTCCTCTGTTCTCTCCTCTACTCCCTTCTGCTCTGTGTACACATGCTGCTCTTCCTTCAGAAAAGTATGCATCACACTTTGTTCAATGCACAGTGTATCTCATTCACTTTCACTTGTAAATGTCCACACTTACTAAGAATGACATTCGGTAGCTACTAGCTATGCTTGTATAACTTTATGAGCTGGATTTGCCTATCTTTAAAATTAGTTTATGTTCGTTTTCGCTCGTTAGCATTTAGCTAACAGTGTCTGTGTGATTTCACTATTACTTGTGCTAATTTTGTTTGCATTTTGGTAATAGAGGCCCAATAATCTTTTTTTTGTGTTTTTAATGTCAATTTGTGTGCTATGCCAGTAATACCGTAAATCCCGGGATGGCAGAAGAACGGTATGACGGTATAAAAATCTGGATACCGTCCAAGCCTATTGTGTTTCTAAACTGGGTTGAAGTTGAAAAGTGACTAGTCCAACAATGTTATCCCTGTATCCTAGAAATGACCTTTAAATATGGACACTTGCCAACAGAATACATGTGATACCCCTTCTCTGTCACATGCTATACAGCTCGATGGTGATCCCAAAGAGGCCGGATTTTGTCACCTTTCATCTCTAACATGGCCATGTCTGCGGAAGGGTCGATACCCCCCATTTTGCCCTAAGTTTTGCCCTTTCCAGAATTTAGCTGGAGGATAGGATTTTAGGACCTTGCAATGATGAGGGCAATGTGTCAGTCAGAGGCATTTCAACTCTTAGCCGGCAATTAGTCCTATCAACGTTGGATAAGTTGTCTGGTCGAGGAATCATAGGACAAAGGCAACTGTACTCAACAAGCATGAATTAATTTCATGAATCATCTGTAAAGGTCATTCCAACCAGACTTGGCTTGATGTAAGTGTATTAGAAAGTTACTGCCCAAATACACCAATGTGTTCCAACACATTACTTTTTGACACAACATTTAAGACTGTTGTATGGACCTGTATTGTGGAGCATGTTACATGTATGATACATCTATGTTTGCATAGTGCTGAGCGATTAACCAAAATATCTTTTTTTAAGCAACTAATTGACAGACGTCGGTTCAATTATTTGAATTCCATTTCGTTCATTTTTTCCCGTTCTTCACACATCGCACAGTTTCTCTAGAGATAAATCAGATCGAGCCTGAACTGTGCGATGTAGTAGGCAGTTGTAGTTTCCAACAGGCCAATATTCTACATATTTTAGCCCAGAAAACATGGTAATTTTCACTGAAAATGTTATGAATACACATTTTCTTGAAGAATAGTGCAGTTGCAAAATGTACAGTAGTAACAGAATGACGGTTTGTGCTGTTTGTGCGGTCATTCTGTTACCAAACTTTGCATCTGCACTGGTCTCCAAGTGTGTTTTTGTACAATTTTCAGTGGAAATTGTTCAAAGTAGTCCTTGTGCATAGAGTTGTATGGTTTGTTTATACAAGGACACAAGTCGAGACCCAAATGCAGACACATGAGGCAGATGGTTGAGCTCCGATATTTATTATAACAAAAGGTATAGGCAAAAGGCAGGTCGGGGACAAACGAGAGTTCATAAACCATGTCATAGTCCAAACAGTACCAGGCGATAGGCAGGCTTGAGATCAGGACAGGCAGGGGTTCAGTGATCAGGTTCGAGTTCAAACAGTACAAGGGGATAGGTAGACTTGAGGTCAGAACAGGCAGAGTGGTCAGGCAGGCGTGTTCGGCGTCAGAACAGGCAAGGGTCAAAACCAGGAGGGATAGGAAAAAACAGAGTCTGGGAGAAAGGAGCTAGGAAAAACGCTGGTTGATTTGGCAAAACAAGACGAACTGGCACAGACAGACATGAAACACAGGGATAAATACACCAGGGATAATAAGCGATGCCTGGGGGGGGGGGTTAACAGGGCGTGACATGTTTAACTTTGCAATCATTGGTTTTTGTTTGACATTTTAAAGTGAAAAAAGTCTCAGTGTCACTCTGTTACCTTGGAATTGCACTACAGTAAAATGGTGAAGGTTACCATAACACGGCCATCCTTTCCCCAACCAACATATTGATAATCCCTGAAGAGGGCCTGTGTGCAGATAATTCAGAAGAAGAGACAAAGTACAAAGAATAGCCTACATATCAAAATGTTCTAGTTGTGCTGTCTTGCTAGGGTCCACCACTGTTTCTTAGATCCATTGATCATTCCACATGACAGTAAGTTGGCAATTATAACATCAAGTAAATCACTGGCCTGACTTCCCTCATTCCTGCACTGTACAGGAACCCTTTTAGAGCAGGCAGAATCCCCCTGAGTCAGTCTCCCCCCTGCTTATCTCCTGCCTAGCCCCAGCATTGCTGCACCAAACAGCCATTAACCACCATTACCGGACTGGGCCATTTCATGGTCAAAGAGCATTTCAGTGTTAGCGCTCCTTGGGGCTAAAAACCCACCCATGTGAGTTTCAACGCTGCATGCTGAGCTACATACTGTATGTTTTGCATTTTCCCCCATTCTTCCTCCCCCCTCTAACATCTCCGTGTTGTGCATTTTAACTCTGCAAATGTGACACAACTGAAGTTATCTATACATGATCAATAGTGTGTAACTTTCGGGTGAATTGGGCAATTACGCTTAACTTCAAATGCTGCTGAGGTCAATGTGCATATTTTACTAATATCCTCAATGCCAAGTCAATGGTATGTGGCAAGTCAACGTTATTGTCCCATGTGACTCAGTTGGTAGAGCATGGTGCTTGCAATGTCAGAGTTGTGGGTTTGATTTCCATGGGGGACCAGTATGAAAAAGCAACTACTTACATAAGTTGCACTGGATAAATGTAAGTAAAAAACGTATGTTATAGCTGGAATTGAATGAGATTTGTTTATGGATTTACAATAACATAAGTGATGTCAGCCCTACATTCTGGAAACGTTTCATCATACATTTCCTCCATAAATACCTCATCTAACAAATTACAACACATGCACTATTTGTTTTTTCATGTTATTACTGAAAATGTCTTAAATTTGTTGGTGTTGCAAGATATGTACAAAATAATATTTTTTTGCATGTGATGGTGAAATCATGACGAGAGATTCCAGACTATGTCTGCAGTACCGGCATTATGTTTTGAGAATCTCACTGCTGATAGACTGCCGATAGGTACTTATCACAGTGGAAGGCCGTTCCTTCTCTTTCTAGAACAAAAGCGGTACCTGCTATGTGCCGAGCCATTAGTATCGAACTACCGATTCTACTTGTAGAATTGCAATGATCATCAGTGGCCAAAAACTTGACTTTGAGCCAATCAGAGAGCACGAACCCCCATCTGGGGGAACCAACAAAAAATTATAATAAATAAGGCATTTTTTCCGTACATCCACAGATGAGCCAGTCACACTCCATATGCAATGTAAGCTATGGGATGGTAGCTAGCTAAGTGCACAGATGCAATGCACACAACACTAAATACTTCCTCCAAGATAGTTAACCACTGTAGCTAGTATTGACCTTATAATTAAATCACAGTGGATGAGCTAGTTTCCATTAAACAGCTGCCTATGTTAGCTGCCGAGTTAGTGCAGTGTACTTAGCTAGCTAGGGCTTTCTACAAAATAGCAACATTAGCACAGATAGCTTGGAATCTAGACCATAAGCAATACGCATGGCTATGCATTGCCAAACAACGCTACTGCCACCTTCTGGTTTGGAGTATTTAAGGCTGAGTGGCTGACGACTTCCAAGGTCTTTGCTGTGTAAACACAAAAGAGATTGACTGCTGACACTCTGTTCAAAGATGCTAAGTACTGTTGGAAGGCAATCCTACCAGTGTGTCTGAGCTATTATTAAATACTTTCCCTTTAAAATCATTTTGAATGGCTGATGTGTTAACTATCCTGATTACGGTTTAGATTGTGTAAAATCCTCAATTTGCCAAAATGTGTTACTCAGCTTACTTTCCAGGTTAACACTAGGTTTGAGGCGGACATTTCAAGTCCTTCACCTAAATAACAAGAGGTAATGGCTAGAATGTGGTTGCCTTACACAGGCATGATGAGTAATGTCCTATAGGTGCTAAATCAGTAACAATGTTGGGAGTAGGGTGAAAGCTGATATTTATGCTGGGGTAGGGTAGTAATTGGTTCCAAATGCAAACATTTGGGGCTTCTCTCAACCATAGCCCCAATATCCCCCTATGTTTAGGCTGAATCAAACGTCAGAACATCTGGAATTCTTCAGCAATAAAGTAATCAAAATTGATGCCAAGCTGCTCTGTGAAGTTTATTCCCAAGAGTAAGCAATCTGGCTCACAATCAATATGCAGTGTAAAGAAACATTTCCTTAACAAATAAGAGTGCTTTATGGTATATGATAACATACAGCAGTGGAACATATTATGCAGCTGTTGTCAGCAACAGACATCACAGTGTTGTGTTGTGAGGGGGTGACTTTGCCATCTGGCTGATGCCATTGTGTTGAGTTAAAACTGAGTTTAGCCTTCACGTTCGGATTCTCATGTTTGGCAAATGTTACTTTTGTTATCTTTTAACATCTTCCGTTCCTACAGGACAATTCTCTCACTTTCCAAAAATACATCAATCTTGAGCCGTTTTCAATCACATCTGACAACCAGGTTTTTAGGAAAAGTCCAAAACAAAACTATTCTGAACAAAGATTTTACTGAGTAACAGTTCATATAAGGAAATCAGTCAATTTAATGAATTTCATTAGGCTCTAATCTTTGGATTTCACATGACTGGGAATACAGATATCCATCTGTTGGTCACGGATACCCTTTAAAAAAAGTTAGAGACAAGGATAAAAAACAGTCAGTATCTGGTGTGACCACTATTTGCTTCATGCACATCTCCTTCGCATAGAGTTGATTAGGGTCTTGATTGTGGCCTGTGGAATGTTGTCCTACTCCGCTTCAATGGCTGTTCAAAGTTGCTGGATATTGTTGGGAACGGGAACACGCTGTCGTACACGTCAATCCAGAGCATCACAAACGTGTTAATTGGGTGACATGTCTGGTGAGTATGCAGGCCATGGAAGAACTGGGACATTTTCAGCTTTCAGGAATTGTGTACAGATCCTTGTGATATTGGGCCATGCTGAAACGTGAGGTGATGACGTCGGATGAATGGCACAACAATGGGGCTGAAGATCTCATCACGGTATTTTTGTGCATTAAAATTGCCACAATAATTTTGTTCATTGTCCGTAGCATACCATAACCCCACCTCCACCATGGGTCACTCTGTTCATAACGTTGATATCCACAAATCGCTCGCCCACAAAACGCCATACACGTGGTCTGCGGTTGTGAGGCTGTTTGGATGTACTGACAAATTCTCTAAAATGATGTTGGAGGCAGCTTATTGTAGAGAAATTAACATGACATTTTCTGGCAGCTGCTCTGGTGGACATTCCTGCAGTCAGCATGCCATTTACACGCTCCCTCCAAACTTGAGACATCTGTGGCATTGTTGTGTGACTAAACTGCACATTTTAGAGTGGCCTTTTATTGTCCACAGCACAAGGTGCACCTGTGTAATGAACATGCTTCTTGATATGCCACACCTGTCAGGTGGATGGATTATCTTGGCAAAGGAGAAATGCTCACTAACAGGGATGTAAACAAATGTGAGAGAACCAGGTTTGAGAGAAATAAGCTTTTTGTGCATATGAAACATTTCTGAGCTCTTTTATTTTAGCTCATGAAACATCATAAGGTGAATGCACCAATTTGTAAGTCGCTCTGGATAAGAGCGTCTGCTAAATGATGTAAATGTAAATGTAAATGGGACCAACACTTTACATGTTGCGTTTATATTTTTGTTCAGTGTTTTAAAGATTCAAATATGCGTATTTGGAGATACTCAGCAAAATATTTTGGAAGTGCGAACAACATTGTAATTAAAGTGAGCATACTTCTGCACAAGAAATGTCATTTTAGACTTTCTGGAAACCTTTGTGACTGTTTTTATTTAATGGGGCCCATAGTCAATCCTGTGATATACAGTATTTTGCTGCAATTGCATTCAAGTAAAAAGCCAACCTGCTGACTGACGTTGGCAGGATATCATGATGTCTGTACTCTGTAGGTGGTTCTCAGGAAAGGAATAGAGATAAAAATCCAACCACTGTCAAAATGCACATAAGCTTAACAGCCCATGGAGCTCTGACAGTCCCCACATCTGTACATTTTACGCTATGTGAATCCCAATAATTAGCATTCAGTTTTAAGCCCAAAATATATATAAAAATATAAAGCACACATACATTCATCCATTACTGCACACACCATGTTCATAGATATGTCAACTTTCTGAGGGCCTGAAATTCCCTGTTCAGATTTGGTGTAATTTGTGTCACTGTTACAGTTTTCAGCTCCAAGCTGTCAAGTGAAGCTATCTTTCTCTAGTAGAAACCCAAACATGCCAGTTCTGCCTCATGCGACTGGTGGATGATAGTCAGACAGGATCAGTCCTGCTCAGTATGCAGTTTCCTCTCAGTTCAACCAACCAGCTGTTTATTTTGTGAAATTTAATGGAAGGGGAATATATTTCTGAAATGAAGTTTGTTATAGCAAATTATTTGTTTGGAACATGGACGTTAGCTGAATAGAATCCTCAGATTCCATTTCATTATAATGTCCTTAAAGATGACGTGTTTGTAATAATTATTCAGATTATCAACAAATGTGTTTGAGGACGCATGTATTTATAAATAATTGAATGCCATCATATAAATAAAACACAATGCAATAGAATAATAGTGATACTTTTTAGTTCACTCGCATTACAGTAGAAATTATTTATTCATGGATTAGCGAATGACCATGATAACTATACTGAACAAAAATATAAACACAACATGTAAGGTGTTGGTCTCATGTTTCTTGAGCTGAAATAAAAGTTCCCCCGAAATTTGCCATATGCACATAAAGCTCATTTCTCTCAAATGTTGTGCACACATTAGTTTACATCCCTGTTAGTGAGCATTTCTCCTTTGCCAAGATAATCCATCCACCTGACAGGTGTGGCATATCAAAAATCTGATTAAACAGCATGTTCATTACACAGGTGCACCTTGTGCTGTGGCCAATAAATGGCCACTCTAAAATGTGCAGTTTTGTTACGCAACACAATGCCATATGTTTTGAGGGAGCATTCAATTGGCATGCTGACTGCAGGAATGTCCACCAGAGATGTTAGCAGAGAATTTAATGTTAATTTCTCTACAAGCTCTACAATGTCGTTTTAGAGAATTTGGCAGTACGTCCAACCAGCCTCACAACCACAGACCATGTGTATGGTGTTGTGTGGGCGAGCACTTTGCTGATGTCAACGTTGTGAACAGAGTGCCCCATGCTGGCAGTGGGGTTATGGCATGGACAGGAATAAGCTACTGACAACGAAAACAATTTCATTTTATTGATGGCAATTTGAACAGAGATAACTTGACAAGATGCTGAGGCCCATTGTCGTGCCATTCATCTGCTGCCATCACCTCATGTTTCAGCATCATAATGCACAGCCATAATGCCATGACGCAAGGATCTGTACACAATTCCTGGAAGCTGAAAATGTCCCAGTTTTTCCATGGCCTGCATACTCACCAGACATGTCACCCATTGAGCATGTTTGGGATGCTCTGGATCGACATGTACGACGGCGTGTTCCAGTTCCCACCAATATCCAGCAACTTTGCACAGCCATTGAAGATGACTGGGACCAGTGGTGGAAAAAGTACTCAATTGTCATACTTGAGTAAAAGTAAAGAAATACCTTAATAGAAAATGACTCAAGTAAAAGTGAAAGTCACCCATTAAAATACGACTTGAGTAAAATATATACTTAAGTATCAAAAGTAAATGGAATTGCTAAAAGGTACTTAAGTATCAAAAGTAAAAGAATAAACCATTTCAAATTCCATATATTAAGCAAACCAAACGGCATCATTTTCTTTTTTAATTTATTGGCGGATAGCCAGGGGCACACCCTAAGATATAATTTACAAATGAAGCATTTGTGTTTAGTGAATCGGCCAGATCAGAAGAAGTAGGGATGACCAGGGATGTTCTCTTGATAAGTGTATGAATTGGACCATTTTCCTGTCAAATTGTAACTAGTACTTTTGGGTGTCAGGGAAAATGTATAGAGTAAAAAGTACATTATTTTCTTTAGGAATGTAGTGAAGTAAAAGTTGTCAAAAATATAAATAGTAAAGTACAGATACCCCAAAAAACAACTTAAGTAGTACTTTAACATATTTTTACTTAAGTAATTTACACCACTGAGTGGGACAACATTCCACAGGCCACAATCAACAGCTTGATCAACTCTAAGCGAAGGAGATGTGTTGCGCTGCATGAGACAAATTATGATAACACCAGATACTGACTGACTGGTCTTCTGATCCATGCCCCTACCTTTTTTTAAGGTATCTGTGAACAATGGATGCATATCTATATTCCCTGTCATGTGAAATCCATAGATTGGGGCATAATGAATTCATTTCAATTGAGAGATTTCCTTAGTTTAACTGTAACTCAGTAAAATCTTTGAAGTTGTTGCATTTATAATTTGGTTCAGTGTAGTTATAGTTATATCAAGTAGAGTAAATCTGTCTGTTTTGAAGGAAAGGTGCCAGATATAAAAGACCTAGCAAAGCTGCAGTTGGCTGGAAACAGAGCAGCACACCTTGTCCTTAACTGCACATACAGAACTAACATCAACAACATGCATGCCAGTTTTTCCTGCTTGAGGGTTGATGAGAGATTAACTGCATCTCTTCTAGTTTTTATGACAAATATTACTGTGATGAAAATTCCAGGTTGTCTTCATAATCAAATAACATTCAGCTCAGATACTCATACATATCCCACAAGATATGCCACCAGGGGTCTCTTCACAGTCCCAAGTCCAAAAATAATTCACGGCAAGGCACAGTATTATACAGAGCCATGATGGCATGGAACTCCCTTCCATCCCAAATTACTCAAGCAAAAAGCTAAATTACCTTTAAAAAATGGATTAAACAACATCTCCTGGAACAGCAGGGACTGTGAGGGGACACACACACAAACAGACACACTCTAACACACACATAATTGTTGTTGTTGTTTTGTTTGTATAATTTTTGTTGTTGTATTGTTTGTATATCGTTGTATTTAACATTTCTGTGACTGTCCTTGTCTGTCAGTGTATCAGTGTTTTGTTACTTGTGTTTATTGGGGACCCCAGGAACAGTAGCTTCTGCTTCTGAAAAAGCTAATAGGGATCAAAATAAAAAAAAATATATAGTAGATTACATAATTCAATATTTTCACCTAAAAAAAAAAATACAGCTCCGTACGATTGGCATTGCTAAACAAAGAGAGTGAGGTTGTTCTGTTGTGTATGTTTTGTCCTACAGGCAGAGTAGCAGGACAAATCAGCAGGCCCCAGGACAAACCTCCTGTAACTAGAGATGGAGAGCCTGGCCAACAGCATTGACTGATTGTTAGCATTAGTGACTGTGAGTGTGATTAATATGCCTGCACCTCACATAGCACTCAGAAAAAAAGAGAGGTGTTGCTTAAAACTGAACAGGTGTGGCCACATTTGATCCTTTTAAAGAAGATAATGCATAACCTAATGCATAACCACATCGACGCTGGCTAGTTGCATACGTAGCATGTGCCAGAATGGATGTCTCTGGGAGTACAGATGCTGTTGCATTAATTCCTCAAACTAAAATCAGAGTGAATGTGTCCCATGGCCTAATGATCTTGTAGTGTGGGATGCTGTGAGTGCTGCTGAGTTGCTGGGAGAACATACTGTGCTCCGCTTTACTGAATTCTCAACTCTCATAATTGCTGCACTATGATTTTTCTTCTTCCAAGCAGCCACATAGCATCTGCTTGTTTGCCTGGGCCTCCTGTCTTCTACGGTCTTACCAGTCCCTCAGCTGACACACACACACACAGACTGTGCCTGTAACATTTGCCTGAACATTTGGACTCAAATTTGAGAGGATTACGTTCCCATGCTGATATGTCAAACACTGTGACTGTACCACAACCATTTGGTTTTTGTGGAATGTTGTCTGTCACTAAATAAATGCCAATGCAATCGTGCCCGCTCTGTCTGGATTGCTATAATACTAGCTCAATAAAAACAGCACCGTATACTTCTATAGAACATTGTGAAAGTGATTAATGTATTACAAATCAAAGGAAAGAAAAGTCTGATTCATGCTTAATCACAACAGAACCCTAATCACAGACGTACATGACATGGAAGATCCTTCATTCATTCTCCCATCTCCCATCTTTCAGAGAAGGCTTTGAAATGGCCAAGCGATTAACCAGGCTGCGTTCTCAACATCTGTAAGAGGTTCATCTGTGCAGCAGAGATCGTGGGCTCAAGCCCTCCCTCTGTGCCCCTATAGAAAAAGGGGTCTGCCAGAATGAGCAATGATGCTGACGGCCCTGATTATTAGGATTAATTGTCTTTTAGCCATGCAGTGGAGAAAGTGTGCCAGGATAAAGCAAGGTGGAAGTAACGAGGGCTATTGAATAGTCATTGTGTTTTCCTTCAAGCCACCCTTCACGAAACGGTTGTTTTAAGGTCCTTCGCCTGTCAACACCACTGACATTGGCATTAATAAAATGTCTCTTAGAAAATGATGGTGAGCTGTGAAGTACAGCTTTTCACTGAGGTATACTGTACTTACAGTCATGGTGAAGGGATGATGGGGGTTTTAGCAAATACCATAGAGAGAGTAAAAAGCTTTATAGTGGGTGGCCCTCTGCCTGCACACCTGCTAGGATAACACCAAGGGGTATGTCTAAAGGGATGTGACCTGACTTGAGCTCTTCATTACATTCTGCTTGACCTCCTATACATCACTGATATTGATTATCATACATGGGACAAGCTCCCCCTATCACTAGCATATGGTTGCCTGACAACATGTAATGCTACATGACAAAGATTCATGTGTTTTAGAAAAACAGAACGAAATTCTTGTTTTCTTTTCCTCCACATTTTCATGGGGTAGGCTATAGTGGAGGTGCTTTCAAGCTTCTCTTGAGGCAGAGAGCACCTGGAATGTCCTAAGGTAAACATATAGAAAGGGGCCGGTCAAGACCTTCAGATTAGGATCTTTTTATTAGCAAGCTCTTAGTGAGGATAAATGTGAAAAGGTTATGGTTTCCCCGTGTACCACAAAAACCGTGACAGCTACAGTGTCACCCAACACTGACCTCTTTAAACAAATGGGGATTTTGGTTTTAGTTCACCTTGCATTTTGGCAATGGATATTTACATCTACTATTGAAGTGTTTGTTTTATCTTACCTCCAACATATTTGAAACCCATAATGTGGTAAAGTTGTTTTGGGTACACCTCCTCAAAGTCAAACAGACCTGATTTCAGGCGAAGTTGCAAATAGATGCCTGACTGCAAACAAAGCATCCAAACAGCTGTCACTTGCAGGCATGTTCATTCATCATTATTAGATAATAAGTAGGGAATAGCCCCTGAAAGCCTCTATTACTTTTATGTACTCTGCACAAGTGTGCCACTGATAACAGATGAGGCCAGACCCAATGTAAAATTAAATTGCTTTTTATATTGGTTGCAATTAATGGTTGTTAGAAGCAGTGCAGCTCAGTGCATTTGGAGATGTGTCCTATCAACTCCTCCAGGGAGGAACCTATCAGCTCACCGTGTGCCTCTGACAGCGTGCAAGCTATTCTAATCTGTTCACATTCAGACAAGCCCCTTTGAATAACTTTCAAAAACATTCAGTTTGATGATGGAATATCTGTCAACAGGATGTCATTAATGTTGTATATGATTAAGTGTATTTAGGACACTTGTCAAACTAAAGTTTGGAGGTGTCCCAGGTTTTAGCACAGGCAGAAAGTTTCACTCACCCCAAGATTATACTCTTATATATGTTTTTGTATCCAAAGAAACTTGGACCCATGCATGATTAATTGTACTTTAAGTGCTTTGGGATTCAACGTCATGCTGCATATGGGATTTCTCTCAAGGTGACAGGGTTTTAGTTAATCTCATTTGACTAATCATTGTTGTCTGTTTCATGAATTACATTTTCATTTATGCCTGTCTACTTATGTATATGTCCTTCACAATATCATTACCTTGCAAGTATTTGCATGATATTTCACATTTTGCAAACATGGTGTTTTACCCTGAGCATTTGTAGTAGTGTGCTTTCCCATATGAAAGTTTGGGTTTATTGTTGTCTTTATATATCTGATTAGTTGTTTGTGTTTTATTTTAGTGTTTGCAGATACCTCTGGGCCACAGCAGATCTCCACATACCTCGGTTGTGACAATATGATGGTTGAAAAGAAGTCATAGGAGAAATCCCTTTGATTCTGGGATACAACTCAGAATCTTGCATTGCCTTGGTGCGAACACAGAGGAGGAAGATAGAGGTACAGTACAATGGAGGCACTGAACATGAACTAATCAGTGCTTTGGGAATATATTTGTCTCTCTTCGACTTTCAAGGGAGTCAAGGGAGGGAGACTGTTTTGAAGTTGTTTCTCATCCACAACATATCTTCCCTGCAGCTCTTCTTCTTCATACTTCTAATAATAGTGACTGGTTCAAATGCCAAAATGTGCTTTGCTCTGACATATTGCCCACACCATGTGGTATCATCGGCGTATAATTGTGTGTGTGTGTGTGTGTGTGTGTGTGTGTGTGAAGGTGGCTGATGGCTGTCTACCACAGAGTCACGAACCTAGAGGACTACATTTACCATTTCAAATATGCCTGTTTTTCAAAAGTTTACACACACTCACACAAGCACACTCCCACACGCTGCTTCCCCAGCTTGTCAATGTGCAACGTGGGCTGTGCAGGCTTCGTGTGAACAGATGGGAGGAACAAACCGGCATAAAATATAGTTAAACTAGAACAAAATGACTATGCGAGTGGCGTGGCCGCCCTTTGTTTGCCAGGAAGGTGATCCTCAGCATCTGGGAATGATGGAACGCATGATTAAAATTACCAGAGGGAATGATTAATATCTCCTTAAAGCACACACTTCCAGCTTATCAATCATCTCATTACACTGGAAAAGTTAATTGTCTGAGGGGAGGGTTGGGGCCCCTGAACCATGAAAAAGTAGCCCACCCCTCGACATGTTTACTTACACAACAGAACAGATCCAATATCTCTACATGTTCATATCCCACCACTTCTTTCTCACGCTAAATCTTTAAAGTATAATCATTGTATATTGAGCATTAGCAGTTATTTAAATAGAAGACATGTTTATTCCATGTTGTCATTATAACAAAATATTTCTGCATGGCCACTGTCCTCTAATTGTATTGCTAATGGTTCTACTTTCATCCAAGAGTTTATTCTATGACAGTGCCTTGTAGAAGGAAACAGGAACACATCCAAAGGTGAAAACTTCTAATTATCAACTACAGAAAATTGCTGCACTGCAGTATAATAAGATTCAAGCGCTATGACATTTAACCCTAATGTATTTTAAAAGTTGAAATAAATTATGCAGTGTTTGCCATGTATGTGTGGGCTATGTGCATGAAGAATATTTAAACAGTGAGCCATGGTGAGTGTGTGTATGTGGTGAGAAGAGGGGAGGTATGGGAGGTAGGGGTCCCTGTGCCTACGGTGGCCTGGCTTGCCCTTGCCTCGCCTCCCTCCCCCTGGCTGCCAGTGTGTCCTACTCTTTGCCCTCTCTGCTCCGTTGCGCTCGCTCCCGTCCCCCCACCCACCTCTCCCTGCGTGCATGCGCTGCCTGAGCCAGCTGCTCCCACTTCATCTTCAGCAGCGTCACCAGGCGGGGTATTAATCATGTTTTTCGACGGGGACACTCCGCTATTTATCTCCCTGACACTTCCAGCATTCAGAGGCCCGTTGCTGGGCACAGCCCATTGAGTAGTAAGATTACACATTACCTTGCTCCATTGCCTTTCCCTGCCCTCTTCATTGACTGGCTGTTCAACGGTGGCATCGTGCTTGCACGATCGAACATAATGTATGCTTTACATGTATGAAAAAAGACTATCCTGTTTCTTTTTTTCTCCCTTTCCCCTTTAACTTAAGCTTAAGTGTAGCATGTGTACTTGTAATTGGTAATCATCTCTGTCTGTGCTCCTTCTACGTATGTACAGTACAAAGCATAATGTGGTACGGATCTGCTATTTTTATTCCTTATAACTGGAACTTCCATCAGGAGCTAGCCAGCTAACTAGCTACTAGTCTTTGTTATCCACGGCTAGCGGTCCTCGCCTTTTTTCCCCGGCATCAGCCAGCCTTAGCTCGGACAATCACCTGCCAGTCTGCACAGCGCGATATCAACCCAGAGCATATCGGACTGCTTCTCTCTACCATATCACCGGTTTCCTGCCACTCTGGATCATTACACCGGATCATTACTCCGGATCATCGCAGCTAGCTAGTTGCAAACGAGTGACTACTGTTAGCTAATGCCTCTGTCCCGAAGCAAGCACCAGCTAGCCTTGAGCTAGCCTCGAGCTAGGGCCCATATACCAGCTAATTCTAGGGCTACAACACCTCCTTTGCCAATTGGCCTGGACCCTTTATTGTCGACAGGGAGCCCCGCCAATCCATCCCGACTGGACTGCCGACGTGATCGTCCGATGTGGTTTCAACAGGCTATTCTGATACGATATCGCCGAAGAACCATCTAATAGCCCCGGCCCGCTAGCTTTTCTGAACGCTGTGTCCTCTGCTCGCCTAGGGTAGTAGTGACTACCGAACAGCACCCTGACTCCCCTATTGCTGCTCTTTTGACCCTATGATCACTCAGCTACACAGCTGATGCCCCCTGGACTGTTTCAATAACACAGTACCTAATTTTGTTTACCTGTCGGCCCCCGCCTCGAACTCAGGTCCTGTATGTACCTAACTGACCCGCTCTGCCCATTCATCGCCATTTACCCGTTGTTGTCTTAGCTCTCATGATCAACACCTGTGATTGCTTTATGCTTCTCTCTAATGTCAATATGCCTTGTCTACTGCTGTCTTGGCTAGTTTTTATTGTTTTATTTCACTATAGAGCCCTCAGTCCTGCTCAAAATGCCTTAGATAGCTCTTTCGTTCCACCCCACACACATGCGGAGACCTCACCTAGGTTAACTGATGCCTCCAGAGATGAAACCTCTCTCATCATCACTCAACGCATAGGTTTAACTCCACTGTACTCACATCCTACCCTTGTCTACCCTTGTCTGTACATTATGTCTTGAATCTATTCTACCACGCCCAGAAATCTGCTCCTTTTATTCTCTGTCCCCCAACGCACTAGACGACCAGTTCTTATAACCTTTAGCCGTACCCTTATCCTACTCCTCCTCTGTTCCTCTGGTGATTTAGAGGTTAACCCAGGCCCTGCAGCCCCCAGTTCCACTCATATTCCGCAGGTGCTATCATTTGTTGACTTCTGTAACCGTAAAAGCCTTGGTTTCATGCATGGTAACATCAGAAGCCTCCTCCCTAAGTTAGATTTTTTCACTGCTTTAGCACACTCCGCCAACCCTGATGTCCTAGATGTGTCTGAATCCTGGCATAGGAAGGCCACCAACAATTCTGACATTTTCATCCCCAACATCAACATTTTCCGCCAAGATAGAACTGCCAAAGGGGGTGGAGTTGCAATCTACTGCAGAGACAGCCTGCAGAGTTCTGTCATGCTATCCAGGTCTGTGCCCAAACAGTTCAAGCTTCTACTTTTAAAAATCTACCTTTCCAGAAATAAGTCTCTCACTATTGGTGCTTGTTATAGACCCACCTCAGCCCCCAGCTGTGCTCTGGACACCATATATGAATGAATTGCCCCCCATTTATCTTTAGAGTTTGTACTGTTAGGTGACCTAAACTGGGATATGCTTAACACCCCGGCCGTTCTACAATCTGAGATAGATGCCCTCAACCTCACACAAATTATCATGGAAGCTACCAGGTACAACCCTAAATCCGTAAACACGGGCACCCTCATAGATATCATCCTGACCAACCTGCCCTCTCAATACACCTCTGCTGTCTTCAACCAGGATCTCAGCGATCACTGCCTCATTGCCTGCATCCGTAATGGGTCCGCTGTCAAACGACCACCCCTCATCACTGTCAAACGCTCCCTAAAACACTTCAGTGAGCAGGCCTTTCTAATCGACCTGGCACGGGTATCCTGGAAGGATATTGACCTCATTCCATCAGTAGAGGATGCCTGGTTATTCTTTAAAAGTGCTTTCCTCAACATCTTAAATAAGCATGCCCCATTCAAAAAATGTAGAACTAAGAACAGATATAGCCCTTGGTTCACTCCAAACCTGACTGCCCTTGACCAGCACAAAAACATCCTGTGGTATACTGCATTAGCATCGAATAGCCCCCGCGATATGCAACTTTTCAGGGAAGATAGGAACCAATATACACAGGCAGTTAGGAAAGCAAAGGCTAGCTTTTTCAAGCAGAAATGTGCATCCTTTAGCACAAACTCAAATAGTTCTGGGACACTAAAGTAAATGGAGAATAAGAGCACCTCCTCCCAGCTGCCCACTGCACTGAGGCTAGGAAACACTGTCACCACCGATAAATCTACGATAATCGAGAATTTCAACAAGCATTTTTCTACAGCTGGCCATGCTTTCCACCTGGCAACCCCTACCCCGGTCAACAGCTCTGCACCCCCCACAGCAACTTGCCCAAGCCTCCCCCATTTTCCCTTCATCCAAATACAGATAGCTGATGTTCTGAAAGAGCTGCAAAATCTGAACCCCTACAAATCAACCGGGCTAGACAATCTGGACCTTCTCTTTGTAAAATGATTTGCCGCAATTGTTGCAACCCCTATTACTAGCCTGTTCAACCTCTCTTTCGTATCATCTGAGATCCTCTGTAGACCCAAACTGTTACAGACATACATCTATCCTACCCTGCCTTTCTAAGGTCTTCAAAAGCCAAGTTAACAAACAGATCACCGACCATTTCGAATCCCACCGTACCTTCTCCGCTATGCAATCTGGCTTCCGAGCTTGTTATGGGAGCACCTCAGCCACGCTCAAGGTCCTAAACGATATCATAACCGCCATCAATAAAATACAATACTGTGCAGCTGTATTCATCAACCTGGCCAAGGCTTTCGACTCTGTCAATTACCACATTCTTATCGGCAGACGCAACAGCCTTGGTTTCTCAAATGACTGCCTCACCTGGTTCACCAACTACTTCTCTGACAGAGTTCAGTGTGTCAAATCGGAGGGCCTGTTGTCCGGACCTCTGGCAGTCTTTATGGGGGTGCCACAGGGTTCAATTCTCGGGCCGACTCTTTTCTCTGTATACATCAATGACATCGCTCTTGCTGCTGGTGATTCTCTGATCCACCTCTACGCAGATGACACCGTTCTGTATACTTCTGGCCCTTCTTTGGACACTGTGTTAACAAACCTCCAGACGAGCTTCAATGCCATACAACTCTCATTCCGTGGCCTCCAACTGCTCTTAAATGCAAGTAAAACTAAATGCATGCTCTTCAACCGATCACTGCCCGCACCCGCCCGCCTGTCTAGCATCACTACTCAGGACGGTTCTGACTTAGAATACGTGGACAACTACAAATACCTGGGTGTCTGGTTAGACTGTAAACTCTCCTTCCAGACTCACATTAAGCATCTCCAATCCAAAATGAAATCTAGAATCGGTTTTCTATTTCGCAACAAAGAATCCTTCACTCATGCTGCCAAATATACCCTCGTAAAACTGACTATCCTACCGATCCTTGACTTCAGCGATGTAATTTACAAAATAGCCTCCAACACTCTACTCAGCAAACTGGATGTAGTCTATCACAGTGCCATCTGTTTTGTCACCAAAGCCCCATGTACTACCCACCACTCCGACCTGTATGCTCTCGTTGGCTGGCCCTCGCTTCATATTCGTCGCCAAACCCAGGCTCCAGGTCATCTATAAGTCTTTGCTAGGTAAAGCCCCGCCTTATGTCAGCTCACTGGTCACCATAGCAGCACCCACCCATAGCACGCGCTCCAGCAGGTATATTTCACTCGTCACCCCGAAAGCCAACTCCTGCTTTGGCTACCTTTCCTTCCAGTTCTCTGCTGCCAATGACTGGAACGAATTGCAAAAATCACTGAAGCTGGAGACTCATATCTCCCTCACTAACTTTAAGTATCAGCTTACATTTACATTTACGTTATTTAGCAGACGCTCTTATCCAGAGCGACGTACAAATTGGTGCATTCACCTTATGATATCCAGTGGAACAACCACTTTACAATAGTACATCTATATATTTTTTGGGGGGGAGGGTAGGGGGGGTTAGAAGGATTACTTTATCCTATTACTTTATTACTTTATCAGCTGTCAGAGCAGCTCAGAGATCATTGCACCTGTACATAGCCCATCTGTAAATAGCCCACCCAACTACCTCATCCCCATATTTTTATTTATTTATTTTTTGCTCCTTTGCACCCCAGTATCTCTACTTGCACATTCATCTTCTGCACATCTATCACTCCAGTGTTTAATTGCTAAATTGTAATTATTTTGCCACTATGGCCTATTTATTGCCTTACCTCCCTAATCTTACTTCATTTGCACACACGGTATATAGACTTTTTCTATTATGTTATTGACTGTACGTTTATTTATTCCATGTGTAACTCTGTGTTGTTTGTGTCGCACTGCTTTGCTTTATCTTGGCCAGGTTGCAGTTGTAAATGAGAACTTGTTCTCAGCTGGCCAACCTGGTTAAATTAAGGTGAAATAAATAAAAAATGAGTATATGCTACTTTTGTATTTTCGTCACATGGCCAGTACATTCAGAGTAATTATATTTCAAAGATATTTTAACCTTGACAATTTAACATGCTCTATGTCAGTATAGTGATGGTTTTGATTTCCTCATGGTTTTCAAATAAGGCTTCGAAATACTGTAGTTACTTGAAATAGCTTAGCATCCAACTACTTTCTTTCCCTATCATCCAAAAAGAATTGTGAACAGCTTCAAAATCTGTATACGAAAAGCACTTTCTTTGGTATTTTAATGAGAGTGGTGAAATGCTTACCTAACTTAGCTATGTGTACTGATGTATTGCTTTCAATGAGGCAGTGGAAATGTAGGCGTCTTAACTCCAATTACTCTCACTGACCCTTTTCTCACTTCTCTCTCTCACTGTGTCTTGAAACACTTATCTGATTAATACTGTAATGTGTTATGGTTTATGGCTCGTCATTTTCAACTGAAAGAACCTTACTGTAAAACGGAATTGCTTGAATGCTTGAAATAAAAATAGTACATGTAATTAAAACTTAAAGGGCCGGTTTCTTGGACATAGTTTAGCACTAAAAAGCATTTTCAATGCAGATTCTTCATAGTTTTTTTTTTGTCCAGGAGAACACTTAATCTGTGTCCGGAAAACCGGAGTAAAAGTGCATTTCCTGGTCTGTGACTTGGTACAAGCTTTTATGTTTGTAAATTGAACATCAATCTCAAGTTGAAGTAATACGATGCCTCTTCCTCTAGTATGAAAATTGTTAACACAACTGAATTAGACAGAAGATGAGAAAAAGGTGTCTTGGAGAAACAGGAAGCGTTACTATAGGCTGATAGCCCGTCTAATGCACTCATGTGAATGCTGAATGAATGAATGAGAGGTTCCTGAGGGATCTCTTCAGCTTTGGGTTTAGTTTTGAATGGGAGTGTCAACTAAATCGAGGGTGAAAGTGTGTTGAAATCCAGCCAAATAGTAAATCAAATATCTATTTTCAAAGAGGAAGTGCATTTTTAGAACAGTGGAGTAAAGAATGCTCACAACCCTTTCCTCCTACTCTCTCTATGCTCCCTCTCTCTCTCTCTCTCTCTCTCTCTCTCTCTCTCTCTCTCTATGCTCCCTCTCTCTCTCTCTCTCTCTCTCTCTCTATGCTCCCTCTCTCTCTCTCTCTCTCTCTCTCTCTCTATGCTCCCTCTCTCTCTCTCTCTCTCTCTCTCTCTCTATGCTCTCTCTCTCTCTCTCTCTCTATGCTCCCTCTCTCTCTCTCTATGCTCTCTCTCTCTCTCTCTCTCTCTCTATGCTCCCTCTCTCTCTCTCTATGCTCTCTCTCTATGCTCCCTCTCTCTCTCTATGCTCTCTCTCTCTATGCTCCCTCTCTCTCTCTCTATGCTCTCTCTCTATGCTCTCTCTCTCTCTCTATGCTCTCTCTCTCTATGCTCTCTCTCTCTCTATGCTCTCTCTCTCTCTCTCTCTATGCTCTCTCTCTCTCTCTCTCTCAATTTCTAAGAACTAAGAATTTCTAAGAACTAAGAATTATTCTAGCATATTTCTTAGAGCATACTTTAAGTACCAGTATCTTCAAGTTTAGAATCATCTCTCTAGATCTCACAATGATCCCAGAATGTTTCTTTAGATTGTGGGAACATTGTGGGAATATATTAAGCGATAGGTTCCCAAAACACTAAAACTGTCCAGTTGTGCTGACATTCAGATGTTTGTATCAGGGTGCACAAAAATGTCCTTTGATGTTGCAAGAATATTGACAGAACACCTGGGGCCTATTTTATAAATATTGCATAAACAATATACAAAAATATAACTTATGAACAGAATTTACAATGTTCGTATGCATAGAAAAAGTGTGATTTATCAAACAATCCTACAAGCGTCATATGCACACTGGTAGGAGATAATCGTTGATAAATACCAATTGTTCTCAGCTTCAGTGCTCATGTACGACCTTGGGTATTTGCATTTCAAAACGCCCCTAATTAACCACACAGTATATAGTCAAAATCATTCCTTTAAACCATGTGGGGAATATACAAATCTGTACCATTAAATACCCTACAATGGCACAACCAAAAAAAAGCAGGAATTAAACACTTTTTCAAGACTGAAATAGAGGTTCTAGTGTCAGAGATTGAGTACAACCAAAATGTTTTATTTGGCTAGCTCAGTTGTGGTTTGACCAGTAAAATTTAACAAAGCTACAAAGAGAGGACCATTAGGACAATTGAAGTTGCTTTAGCAATGGCAAATACACTGTACTTCAACTGAATAGGCAACACTCAAATATAAGCCATCCATCCTCAACAGCACCCTCCTGTAGGCATATAGGCCAACATTGCTGTTCTGCAGAACGAACGAGTCATGCGTTCTACCTGGCCACCTTGCCACCACATTCAGCATCGTTTTTTGCACATCACCTGCACATTAAGAGTGGAAGTCTTTTCTGTTCACATAGTTGGACTCATTTTGGGATGGTGCTTTTATGGTGATGTGGGTGTTGTCTATTGCTCCGTTCTAGGACTATCCCCGATTAAAAAAAAAAAAGTGGGGTTGACCGTAAGTCGTCTGTTCTTTTGACCATTTTTAAACATGTATTTTTCCATATATAGACACACCCTATGTGTTTTAATAAAATCAACTATATGAATTGACCTTGTCTAATGCTTTATGATTACTGTTTGATGAAATAAGACACAAATGACAAGAGAGAGCGAGAGATCTAGATAAACAGAAGAAAAAAAGCTTAACCTGACCCAACCATTCTCCTCCCGCTCCTGCTGGCTTTCGCAGATTCTGCCTTTACTCTTCTGAAGTTGCCGGGAATAGGCTGCACGAGGAGTCGGCAAACTTTCTCATGTAGAATGTCAATTTATCTTACCATTTCTACCGATCTGCGTGCCAGTTAGGGTTTTCATATGCAAATTTTTGTGCAATAGTTTCATTAGATTTTTAATAACGTCTTCATTTCTCAAATTCTATCCAAATCTAAATGAAAATGATACAAACCTAAAAAGTAAGTTATATTGCCATTGGCAACTGTAAGGGCTGTCGTGAGAGAGAGTAGACCAAGGTGCAGCGGAGTTAGTGTTCATCATAATTTTAATTGAACAACGTGAACACTATACAAAAACTGACAGCCAAACAGTCCTGTCAGGTGCAAAACACTCAACAGAAACAATTACCCACAAAACCCAAAGGAAAAACATGCTCCTTATGTGTGACTCCCAATCAGCAACAACGAGCTTCAGCTGTGCCTGATTGGGAGCCACACACACACACACACACGGCCCAAAACAAAGAAATACAAAAACATAGAGAAAGGAACATAGAACGCCCACCCAATGTAACACCCTGGCCTAACCAAAATAAAGAACAAAAACCCCTCTATGACCAGGGCGTTACAGCAACTATGTAAAAATAGCCTACATAAAGACAGCAAATAAAAACTGCAGCCTGCAGGTAGAGAATATCCTGATAAAAAATAAATATCCTATAAATCACATTGGCTACACATGGCCTGTCTGCAACGAATTTGAAACATTGTATGATCTATTAACGGGTTCAGCCTGAAGCTTGCACTGGCGAACTTGCAACTTTATATAAAATATTCTGGGCCTTAGAGTTTCCCTGCCAGTGAGCTCGGGACAGACACAGCTGTGTAGGCTATTTGCGCAAGGGATAAGAAGCAGTTCTTCTTTTCTACTGCTTGAGCTCCTGTTCCTCTTATAGAATATTATCACAAAAGTATTGTGGAGCTCCTGCATCTAAATATAAGTACCAGCACCCAAAATGAGTACCGGAACCTATTTCAATCCAAGTTGTAGAAAAAGCCCATGGAGTTGGTGGAATAATCCTTTAATTCATTGCCACTTACTCAGCTGGGCCAGGGGCGCTTTAATTAGGTCAGGTGGAAATGTCCGACAGATCTCCACTCCATAAAAGGAGGAAATCACTATCGCCTGATCGCGCTGCTTTCTCTTCCTTCACTCTGTCAAATCCAGAAGTTCTGTGCGTCCATGAATCCACGTAAGTACACCGACTCTGTTAACCTTTCATCTGAACTATCTGTTGCGATCGGGAGTGTGGGCCATCAGTTGTTGTTGGAGTTATTATCGCGGAGCGCGGCTTGGAGCGCACGCTTCAAACATTTTGTGTAATGTGAATGGTCAATGATAGGCCAATTATGTAATTGGTATGGTTAATATGTAATGAAATTCCGTGTACACATGAAGACACTTGAAAGGGTGAAATAAGAAAGTAATTGTTTGTTGAACTGATCGGCTCTGATATCCAACTAATGGTGTTTATAGATTGAATAACCGATCACTGTTTGTATTATTCTTTCATGATTTATGATAAATAGTTACGAGCCTAAATTACTCACCGACGATTCCTATTGACTTATTAATTAACTGGATTGTTGAATTCCCTAAATGATGTTAACAATGAATGATTGTTATGATTAGATCTTTGTGATGATGGATTTGATTGGATACACGTTATTCTGTTTCCTTTGTTATGCAGCACAGACTACTCAGTAAACATACCACTTTATGGTTAAAGGAATTCCTGCCTCAGTCTCATCCATTTCTCTGTCACCTGACCCGTGACCACCTGTTCACCCTCACTGTCAGTCATCCTACCTGTCCAGCTACCCACACAGATTCCACTAATCTTTCAAAGGTCCTTTGAGCCGGATGATGACGGAACCAAAGACAGGTGGAAAGGAAATGAAGGGGGAGAAGGAGGAATTGTCTCCACTGGAAGGAGGGATAAAGGAAGAGAGAGCAGCGGAGGGAAAGGTCCTGGAACAACGAAAAGGTCCAGGAGCTAAGCCTAAAGTAACAAAGGCTTCATCCTCAACCACCAGTAGTACCAGGCAAGCACCTGGTTATCTTAAGGATTATGTGGTCGAGTTTCCCACATCCAAGGGCAAGCCCACCAGAGCTCAAAGTGGTGATGGATCAGCTGTACGTTTCAGCCATCAGCCATCCCCTCTGGGCCAAGGACCAGAAACTGCTTTGGGATGGGAGAGTGTTCTACAGGAAGAACCTATGGAGGTAACTCTCACCGCACAGGTCGACCAGCTTCCTGAGGCAGGCTCCGCTCACCCCTTAACTGAAAGGAAATCGTCGAGGCACTCTAGACGGAGTGAGAGTTCGACCAGTGGATACCCCTTTGGATGTGGACATGGCAGCCGCCATTCACTAGCCCTCAGCGAATCACAGACCGCTGTCCTACAAGAGAGGATGAAACTATTAGCGTTGGAGGAAATTGAGCGTCAGATTGAGGAGGAACGACAGGCTGACGAACGATGTCACCTATTGGATGTGCAAGCCCGTAGAGCTCTACAGGAAAGGGAATTCATTGCCAAGGACCTGGCACAGCAGCGACGGCACCGTCAAGCAAGAAGGGAATTGGAGGAGGCACGGATGGTCTCATCCTTCCTGGAGAGGAACGAACAGGGAGCTGACCTGACCACCCTTCCAGATGGACCTGACCTGTCTGCCTTTCTTTCCCAATCTGCCCCTCTGGTACAGCATGGCACACATTTCCCGGAGGCTCCAAGGTCAACAGCCAACACGGAGCACGGGGGACAGACCACTCCGCAAACGCCCTCTATGCCAGTGACAGAAGTTAGCTTTCCTCCATCTGGACAAAGCATCACTCCTTCGCCTTTCCGCCAATTACCAACCACGGCAAATCATTCCTCTCGCCCAGGGCCTGGACCAGGCCAGTCCTCAGACGGCAGGTGGGAGGGCTCTCACCCAATTCCGGCTGCCACCCATGGAGGGTCTGGGACAGTAGGGGACAGGCCCAATGAGGCCACAGTGGGCTCATCAGAAGTCCCGGGTTTATCCTTCAC